>NW_026570257.1:0-617132 GCF_019649055.1 Paramacrobiotus metropolitanus
GTAGAATACGCCATGAACGTTGGAAGGTGACCAAAAGCACCTGGAGTGGAAACCGAAAGCAAGTTGGTCAGAACAGGTGGAATCGATAAACAACTGTTCGATCAACATGCGGATAAGAAGACAGATTGAGTTAGCCATAGCAGGGATGCGCAGCCCCACTGGTTCAACCCGACACCGCATCACGCAGTACATCAACGGATTATGGCATGGCGGAAGTGGCAATTTTGCAGAACTTGAGGCGGGAAACGCTACGACGTTAACAAAGATGATTCAAGAAGGAAAAGTCATCACCACTAACGCCCATATGGGATCTCCCAATTAGATACACCACGTTGGGATTAATACCGGTGGAAATTGAAAATCAAAACCATTACTCGGAAAGTGAAGATTCGACGCTGCTGGATGTTAAAAAGCGAGATGACCCGAATACACCGATACTAAATATTCTCCATCAAAAGGGAGATCAGCTGAGAGCAGCGGAAGCGAAACTTGCAGCAGATAAGTCGAAAAGGAAGCCGTTGGAAGACAGAGGCATCATGGATGTCGATTCTGATACAGAAGATGACGAAGATGATGATGATTCAGCATCAACTCCCGCGAAGCCGGTAGAGAAAACGACGAGCCGAACGAGGGATGAACGGAAGGTCGTTCTCCCTACCGACAAATTGGCACAACAAGCTGAGGCTGAACTGGCAGCCAGCAGCCATGCGCGAAAGACGAAAGACGTCTGGACTTGCGCTACCTAAGACCAGTGGAGCTGGCAGTAGCAAGCCAAAAGATGACAAAGCGGACTCGGCACCCTCCCAGAGCATCGAACCCAAATCGACAAAATCATCGTCAAGTTCGATGGCGAAACTCACAATCGATGAGAAAGGACCTCCGACGGACTCAACAGAAGGTTCGGATACCGGAGCGAAATCAGAAGACCGAGAATATATGCTCGGAATACCGTTGGATAACGCCAACCAAATCTGGTGCGAACTTAAACGGTTCCTTGGAAATCAACCGGACCAGACCATGGGTCACAGGGAGCTCAAATCGGCTATGTGCCAGAATAGAGCTCTGAAATTATCGAAGTAGCTTCGACCGGATGACTAAACGAGCCTACAAAGAAGGGAAATTAGGCTTCAGTTATGCGGAAACGAATAAATGGGTATATTATCTACCACCTCCAACACACTCCTCGATTAAGATGGATCTGAAGTTTTGGAAGATTGCTATGACCGATGCGGCGATACCAAAACTTGGCGGAAATAACGGAGTGACATGGGATGACCTATCGAACTTCTTCGCCGCCAACTACGAGTTAGGTGAATTCAGCGTTGAAAAGATCGAGAGTGGATTAGAAAGGCAGTTGAGAGCCTTGTCAATGAAAACATGCTGGAGATAAAGGATGACAGAATTCACTCTAAACCGGAAGATCTGTCAGATGATACACCACAAATCGGAAGCTGTTCAAGAAATAACTTCGGATAAAATCGGTTCTCTCCGCAGGAGCTGCCACAACTGAGACGAAAGCAGCTGAACCTGATCAAGCCAACGGTCTTAACGATTCGAAAACTGATGAAATGGAACGGAAGTCAACTGAGACTGTGTCAGCTGATCCAGCTGACACATCGCAAAAGAGTAGTGAATAAGAGATGTATGATATGCGGTTAGGAAGGTCCACCGTATATCACAGAAAACATCATCAGTTCAGATTAAAGAAGGCGATAAAATGGGAATAGCAGCGTTATAATTGGAAAAACTTAGCGAAAGTGCTAAACAGATGTGAAATGAGATGCGGAAAGTCAGTCAGATTAGGCGAATGAGCTTAAGACTTGGCAGGCATAAGAAGGGCGTTATGAGCTAGGAAGGTCTCAGCTCAGTACAGGAATAGCCTAAAATAGGCGTAAAATGATAAGAAGGATTTCATGTAATATGGATGAGATGAGGTGATGTCAATTGAGATGTTCTGATTACAGATTAAAGTGGAAAAATGGCTCAAAAAAGTCAAGCCAACCCGAAAATCCAGATGACCAAGCAGATCCAAGGCAGGTCAGCTCAACCGGCACCCCTGGCCGTACGAAGTCAGGCAGCACCTTCGGCGAGACATCAGGCAGTACCGGCACCCTCAACGAGTCAGGTGACAACTGCGATGACACCAGCGCAACGTCTTATCGATTCGGAAATTGATCGGTTTACGGGCTTTAATCCTAAGTGTCCGGACTGTATCCGAAATAACAAGGCTGTCAATGGGAAATTTCCATGTTGGAACTGCTTAATGCTGCTACCACCAGCTGAACGAAGTCTTGTGGCATATACGGAAGCCGCAAGAGACAACAAAGACGTGTTTCGGAACGTCATCTATGCCGATAATTGGCAGCATGTCCCACCAAAGAGAAAATGTTAATTGAAGACCGTTACCGCCAAGCGATTCAGAAAAGCGAACTTGGATGGGACGCAACTTTGGAACCTCCTCAAGACGACACATGCGATGCCTATCGAAGAAAGTTTGATGCGGACATGGAAAAGATGATGCAAGACAAGCGGCGTCAAGAGTTGGAGGCTGAAGCGGTAGCCAGCCGTAAACGTGCAGAGGAGCAAGCGGCGCGCGAGCATCGGGAGAAGTTGGCACAAAAAGGAAAGGCGCCAATAACCGTCTCCAAGTTAAATGAAGATGAGGCAAGCGCCAGAGTTCAATCATTACTGATACAAATTGACGCGCTGATAAAAAACCCTCTGGATATCCGCAAAGACTTATTCGAAGCCCTTCTGCGAGAGAAACTCAGGTTGGAACGAGGTGAAAAACCTAAACCGGAGACGCAGATGCTCATTGAAAAGATGACTGAGGAAGCTAGGAAATCCCGTCAACGTGAAGCGGAGGTGATGAAAGCATTCCAAAGCTTCAAACGAGATAAAGGAGGGTTTACACGACCTCGATCACCTGCCAGGCGACGTGAGAGATCACGTGAATATTCACGGGAAAGGAACTACGACTTCCGGAATGAGAGATCACGGGAATACTCTCGTGAACGAACCCGGGACTATCATAACGAACGAGATGATATATCCCGCGAACGATCTCGTGATCGAGATCATCGTGGCCCGAGAGGTTGGGAGCGCCACGGAGATGAAGTGGTTGAAGTTGGTGCTCGACGTAGACCAGCTCAGAATAACACTGAACGTCGATCAGAATCGCGACAACCGGAACCTGAAAAGGAACGTCGCCAGGAACCAGTGGGTTGTGCATTTGTGCATCAGAAAGTCAGAGGCCTTACACCAGAGCGACCTCGCGATCAGCGACGAGAGCGCCGAAACAGAAGCCCAGACCCATATGATAAAAGATGGCAAGATGATGTGGCATTCTTCAACACATTTGAGTTGCCGACTAAGCGATCTTCCAGCGGGGAGAGGGAAGACAGCCCACCAAAATATAATCGTGTGCAGTCCGAAGTTTACGTAGTGGATCCATTGATCGTGACGTTACCGAGAGATGAACCGATGGACACATCGATGCCACAAGATAACGTTGTCCATAAAGACAGGTGGTTCTTGACAGCGATCTGCAGCCGTCGACATCGGCGAGTAAGGCACCGCCGCGACGTGAGCAGGACGTTCGTAATATTATTGAAGAACGACGTCAACAAGAAGAAAGACGTGAACCGGAACATCGACGAGAAGATGATCGTCGTGAAGTTCATAAACCGTCTCGGTTCAATAACCAGCAAAGGCGTCCTCAGTTCATCCGAAAAACGTATAATATGGATGATCTTGAAGATCAGCGAGCTGAAATAGTCCGATATCTGGGACTTGACATTGAATCGGAACAGTCAGGAATCATCTTGACTCAGTTGCAGCCTGCGACAGTTCCTAATTGACTCACGATATGAGGAGGAAATCAGAGAGAGCAGACTTGGGCGACTGGAGATCACGACTGAAGAGGCGAATACGTACTACACACCGATCCGACAGTGTGGTCTGCCAAGTCTATTGGACCTGAATTTATTGGGAGTCCCGTTGGATACAGTTGATACCACAGGATGGACCCAGTTTGAATACCAAGAGATCAAAGAACGACGGGAATACGTGGCTCAATTCGTGTTACGACATGTTAACCCGGCATTTAAGATGCTGGCAGCGAGAGCAGCGATCGGCTTGGTAGTTGATCCTACCAGCCACGACGCAAGAACGTGGGGTCAGAAGATTTTGCTGCTCGATTATCACATTACTCGTCGATCAGCCAATTGAGCTCGGACATGTTGAAGAATAAAGTCCCGCTTGTATTCCGTGATAAAGCTGCCAAAATGGGATCACCCGCGAAACATCAGGCAATAGCCAAGAAGGCGGATGACGACCTAAAGGATGTCACGAAAAGACTTGAATACGGCAATCTTCGGGCGATTTTTGAATCTAACTACCAGGAGATGCTCGACCGAATCCGCGAGACGATGGACACCCAATATGTTGAACCGAAAGATCATGTCCATGCGTATATCAAAGAGCATCTACACGGACATAAACAACCGGCACCACCTCAAGTCCCTAACGCACCCGGGAGACGAGCTGCCAGGAATCAGCAGATCCGGGATCATTACGAGGATGTCCGACAACGATTGGCTGATGATCCTCGAAACCGGGACTTACAGCTGGAGGAAGATGATGCGACATCGGCTTGAGGCGATAAAACGAAGTCGCCAAGGAAAAGGACGCGGTCCACGTCATGTAGCTGTTCGAGTTGTTCAACTAGAACAAGCCGCAGAAGTTGCATCGACAGAACCTGTGGATCGAACTTCCGACCAAAATCAGCCGAAGTCGACGAAAAAACGTCAGCCGCGAGATGGTGACGAGGGAGATGAGATGATGGAATGATGATATGGTTAAAAGGGAGTTGCTACGGCTTAGAGTCGGCTCTCTCAGTCCATCAACTCAGCTCATCTTAGAAGTGTGAGAATCGACGGTAATTAGCCGGATCTCTAAACGGAGTTGCTACGGTATAACTTGCCGGCTCTCTGTAATAAGGATGAGATGTGCGACAGGTGAACTTTACTAGGGAGGCAAGCTGAAACGAGCTTGAAAGTCGAGCTTGAAACGACTACAGTTCCTTCATGCCATAAATGGAAGATGAATTATTACGATGTCGCACATCTGGATCATCTCAAAGATGATCTTACCAGGGAGGAAGCGAACTTCGCTTGTCTACATGACGTCCCTCCATGACCAATACGGATCTCATCTGGCCGAAGTCGTACATTAGATACGCAATATTCCAAAGACGAAGCAGTATTCATAAGTCGTACGATGATACGCACATGATTCTCAAAGCGGATCTGACGTGATGAAAGTCGCATTGTGATGCGCAAGATGCTCAAGCGGAGCGAAGTTGCTCAATGGAGCGGAATTGGACCGAAAAAGTTCCTAACGGTGGACAGGATACCTGTGACCCGATGAGTGGAGGATCCTAGTCTACGGATTTTGATTAATACTTCTGTTGATCTGTTTTTACTGTTGATGTTATAGTATTTTTATACAGATCTCTTTATTTTCACATCGTGTACTTGGAATAAAATTAGATGTGATAAAATGGACTAAAGAGATGATGTTTTATTAGCATTTTTATGAGCACACACAGGCCGTCCGCCAAAACGATTGGATTCGACACGGAGATGGATGCAGCCTCGAACGGAGCTCGGCATCCCTCCCAGAGAGCATGTGAGCCATGGCTGTACTCACGTCCACCCTCACGCCTGTGGCGTTAAGCGGATGACGTGTCAGTGTTGTGTCTCCTCTGATTGGTTGTATGTGCCTTGTGTGGGCGCGCCTATGTGCGCTGCGAAGAGCGTTGATTTAGCTCTTCGCTTGGCAGATTTGCCAGTGTTCAGTCAGTGTTGATGTGAGTTGATTTGCACACTCAATAAAGTGTACCTATGCTAGTGGATGCCGTGCGTTGGGCATTTATCCAGATTTCATAGCATATTACGCTACGCAGGATCCTGTCAGTGGGGATCTCTGTCTTGGACTCATTCTGAGTACCACGTTATACACGCAATAAATTTTGTAACGACCAATCGACCTTCGACTCGACTATTTATGCGTACAAACTGCACTGTAACTGCTTGTTTCCCTGGTTGCGTATGTAATTTCTTCTGACTCTAGCGTTATTTGATAGAGAGAATTCAGGGTAAGTGTTCAGCATAGAATTTTACTGATAAACGGGACAGTACCTATGTTTTCTGTTTTGATTAATACAAAAATGTCAGCTCGGACAATAATTAGACTGGCAAAAGGGTTTCGTACAGTGCCTCGCACTGTAATGTGACCTGTTGATTTAAAGACGCACCGCACTCCCATCTGCTTAATTCAACCTCTTTGAAGAGCAAAAATTTTGCTTGTACTACTAAAGAATACCGTATTTGGCGATGTAAATGTAATTGCTTGTAATTTCTCAGCTTTGCTATAAAACAGAGTACTAACCGAATCTACGTAAATACGCGAGTAAGAGAATAGAAACAGGAAAAGGTATTACTACAGATGGCACAATTGTAAACAGCTGTGGAACCGGTAGTTACACTGCTCGCGATCGTTAATAGCTAGGAAAAATGCACGTTGGCGTGCATTTGGCATACCGGAGAATAGCATCTTTTCACTCGTGCGGGTGATAACTAATTTTGAACGACCTACCAGAAGCGCTCTTAACAGTTATAATTAACAGAATTATTAATAATTTAAATTTAGCAACAATACCAACCAGCAGCAGTTTCGTAACGACCTTTCGTAACGACCTTCCTAACGGACAGAAATCATCGAAAGCATCAGCCTTGAATATAGAAGACCTTTGCTAAGTTCCGGTGACCGGTCGATGAATCCTGAAATGCAGCTTCGGACAAAACGGTTGACTCGACACAGCTGTGATTGATTCAAACAGGACTATTAACAGAAAACGTTGACGATTTCTTGCTGACAAAATTCAGCATAACGGCACACCGGAAACGTATTGCCTGGTAATCGGCAATTAACTAATACCGCATCACCCATTTTCCGGAACTGACAATGAGAGTATCTACAAAGAAGCAGTAATGCTTATTGTCGCTTCCGGGTGAAATATTGCTGAATCGGCAAATTTGAGGCGATGACCGACGGATCCAACTTTTGTACCGACGGATCCACGCATGCAGCTTTTATCAGCGTACAGCGATGCTACGTGGTACCGTATTGCTGCCGCTTGAACAGGGAAGCTTTAAGCAGTTTACAACAAGAAAACTAATTTAATCTGAAACAACATGAAAGTAATTTAGGACTTATTTTTAGGTACTGAAGAGACGAGCTGCTTATTTAGTTGTCCATATAAAGCAAGGATAATGCAAGCTTCTGCAGGCAAAAGTGATTCGGCACAGTTGCGGTTCTGACTGATAGAATAGAACACAAACTGTCAGAAACGGATACTTAAATTTTTCTTCCACGTCCAGTGTCAATTGATTTAAATTTCGATGCGTCGCGAAACAGCATGCGGCCAATCTGATTCAAAAGGTTGGCAACACAGAACTGAAATTACTCTATAGATGAAACAAAAAACCACTGGCAGCGTCAGTATACGTATATTACTTGTTTTTATACACGTGCTGTTTAAACCCAGTTCTTGTTTTTTTTTCCCCGTAAATATGTTTGTGATGCATCCTGCGCACACGTACAGAGATGGTTCAACTGACCCATTGCACTGCAGTATAAATATGGAAACCCATCAATCAGTTTTGAAAACTGCAGCTCTAGGGCAAAGCAATCAGCAAGCGTCAACGTTTTTACTCGCTTTCAGCCATTCAATGCGGATACCATTGTTTCTGATATAACTGATACTGCATGAAGACACATTGCATTGCTGAATCGAATTAAAACTCCAAAATGAAAGACTTGAGATACGAGTATATCGTGTTTTGGTCTATTGTCAGCTTCGACGGTAAGTCATGCAACGACGGGATTTTTAAAAGTTTCATAATACCGTACAAGACGTTCGTTCTGGAGACCTTCAGTAAAATCTGAGAAATCCTTTTCAGTAAAAATCAATTCCTTTCCCGAATCGAGTACTCTTGTACAATTATTTGATTTTATGAAAATTTTGGTAGGCAGGCTGACTGACGCGGAGACGGACTGCAGCTTTAAGGGTTCGACAGTACTGAACAATGTAATTTCTCCAGCCGCAGCATATCCTTTTCGAACAGACTTAATTACCTTTGAAGAATGCAGTCGGTATTTGAAATATGAACTGGAGAATTCGATATGTATGATGAATTTTAATTATGATCGGTGCAACTTAAAGGCTAAGACTCTTCGTGAAGATAAACTGATGCTCAGAACGTACTTGGAAGTATCCTGTATATACCGGCCGCATGCGCTGGTAGCTAATACCACCAACCTTGTGCGGCAAATCAGTCCGCAGCGCGCCATCCTGTTGAATCTGTTTGAGTGGGAGGCATAGCAGGATCCGGTTACCATTGATATAGTGGAACCCATTCGTAATCAAACCGTGCATCTCGCTGTTCACAACTGCCGATCACCGAATACGACAGCTAAAGTGCACGCACTGGGTGTGCTGCCCAATCTGTACAGTTTCGCGCTTGGATATTGTCCCAACATGACGATCCAGAAGAAGCATTTCGGCAGAATGCCGCAACTACGGATGCTCGCTTTATATGAATGCACAATCAGCACGCTGGAGCCGGGCAGTTTCACGGATTTAATTCATTTCCGTAGTCTGACAATGGAGAGAAATATTATCAGGACGTTGCTGAATCTATACATTCC
Source organism: Paramacrobiotus metropolitanus (assembly GCF_019649055.1). NCBI lineage: Eukaryota > Metazoa > Tardigrada > Eutardigrada > Parachela > Macrobiotidae > Paramacrobiotus > Paramacrobiotus metropolitanus. Next base: position 8,776 of record NW_026570257.1, read on the forward strand.
TGAACCAGCTTACCGTAGATTTACAACCGACGATTACCTCCACTATGTGTAGAATGTGCACTGCGACTGCTTGTTTTCCTGGTTTCGCAGTTTCCTGAAGCAGAAACCGTACTTGATAGAGGGAAAGGATTTGGGTGAGGTGTTCATAGTCGGAAACTATTTATCACCCGCTGTTACAAGAAATGGAAATAAGACGGATGTCTTCAGCGTAGACTGCTCCAGAAACGTGACCTTGGAAAATCTTTGGACGGGCAATGAGTTTTCGTATAATGTCAGATTGTCAGTTGTTTTAATGTGACATGCTGAACTGTGTACTTACCTGAGTTATCTAGTATATTTGCATTTGTCTACTTTCAAGCGTTGTTTAGGAGGTAAAAATACTGGCATATGTATATCACGCAACCGTGTCAAGGTTATGCACCCCGTTAAAGGAAGACGGAAGTACAGCTTACAATTAGGACGAAATGGTCGCATACCCAACATCTCCACATTCAGTACGTATGCAGCGCAGTGCACTGTACGACTGAGGTCAAAATATCCGTTTCGTACAAGTGCACGGCACCGCTTGCGTACAGAATGCTGGGTATGGGGCTATGCGACCATTTAGTCCTACATTGTAAACTTGTTCAGTATAACAAAATCAACGCGATAGTTGCAGCTTCATTGTCAGGCAGAACGACTGAATCTAATCACAGGTTATGGTTATGGTTCTGATCGCAGTAAGTACTATAAACTAAAAACGAAGTAAATACAAAGTAAGTACTCGTATTCGATTTCAGATGTTATGTAGATACTAACAGAAGCATACCGTAGTATCTTTTTGTTTTCCGGAAATATAGCTTAAACCTGGTGCCTCAAACTCAACATTCATGTTAGGCCGGTTAGGAGTTGAATAAATGCTTGCCTGCGATTAATCAATAAATCATTCATTAGTGTGTTCCTGCGAAATGCATAGTAGTTAAGGGTATAAAATATATGTCATTTAATGCTGAAAGCATTAAATGTCGTTAACGCAGAGCTCTCGTAATGCTTGGCAACAGTGATATTTGTTAAGGTCACAAGCAGAGCGAGTATTAATACGTCGTATGAAGTACAGCAATATTATAATTTTAAGATCTTTAACCATTTTGCGCAATAAAAAATGGGTCCTACAACGCGTTCTTCAACCAAACCTAAAAAGAAACGTGTTGGGGTGACAAAAAAGAAGCCATCCGAAGAAGTCAACCGAACCTCTCCCGATTCTCTCCATCTTGCTGCTATGGAGCAAACGATTTCCCAGTTGCAAAGTCAACTGGCTGCCTTAACAGTGCCCATGGCTTCGCCCACAGCAGGGACGAGTGTCGCTGATCTTCCTCGCCGGTCAATTCAACCCCCTTTCATTGACCTATCCCAGCCATCAGGTGGGTCACAGCGTCCTCCGTCATATATGGGCTTGCCCGCACTGGATCCGACTCTATCCAAGCAGCTGGCTGATCGTCTCTCGTTTATCCAGTTGCATAAACTGCAGCCTATGCATCGTGGTATCGATACATCATCGGAACCCAGCACTTATATTGCTGATTCGGAGGGCAAGCTTATTCCTGCAGCTTCAACCACCAGCCGCAGAAAAATCGACAGCTTCAATTCCTGGCTGGAGGCATTTTTAATTTTCATCCGTTATCGCATCTTCCATCATCCAGACTTGGCCCCGGGTTTTCTGGCTTACATTGATATCATTAGAGGTTTAGCATTAACACGACCTTTATTGATTTGGTTAGATTACGACCGCCGGTTTCGTGAAAGGATGACCTTCCCTGATGTGAATGAAACAGCTTGGTTTTCGGAAGATTCGTCCATCATGGCGGATGTGTTGCGTTCCATCCCTACCTTTCCCGCGGTTTACCAGCCACCTCCGCAGAACTTAAGTTTTACCTCATCACTTCAATTGCCGCCGCATCCCAATGCCGCTTTTAATCCATCTGCAAAGCCGCCTTACGGATGCTTCGTCTGCCGCGATCCGAATCATTACGCGACCTTTTGTCCTCAACGTGCAAAGCCTGTTATGTCAAACGCTCCATCTCAGCCATCCGCCTCTCGTTTAACGCAGCCCTTTCGCGGGCCCCGCGTTGCCGTATGCAGGGACTACAACGCGGGAAAGTGCCAGTCCCCATGCCCCCATCGAAGAATACATGTGTGCGACCAGTGCTTCGAAACCAGTCACACTCGCGAGCACCATACCGGTCCCAGTAGCAGCTAACCCATTTACGCCACTCCGCCCTTTTAAGTTCCTGGGTTATTTGCGTAAGTATCCTAATCGGGCAGCAGTAAACAGTTTCATTGCAGGATTGTTGTACGGTTTCGTCATCGGGTTTACCGGTTCTCAGCACTCGCGTTACACTCCCAATGCCCTGACAGCTCGCAACCATCCTGAGATTGTACGAAAGTACCTTGCCAAAGAAATCAGTCTGCGTCATACGCTAGGACCTTTCGATTACATTCCGCTGCCACATTTCGTCATTTCTTCTCTCGGTGTCCGACCTAAAAAGACCGGCGGAGCGAGACTAATCATGGATCTGTCTCGTCCTTTCGGCGACTCTGTGAACGATTCGATTTGTCAAAAAACCTATTCAATGAAATTCTGTTCTGTAGACGACGCTGTGAGAATCGTTACGCGGCTCGGCAAAGGCGCGTTAATGGCAAAGATGGACCTCAAGCACGCCTTCCGTTTAATCCCGGTACACCCGGATGATTGGCATCTCCTGGGGTATTCTTTCGACAATAAGTACTACTTTGATGTTGTTTTGCCTTTTGGCTGCCGTTCGTCTCCGGCGATATTCGATCGCATGGCTTCGTTTGTGCACTGGATTATCGTTCACGTGGGAAAGTTTGCAGATGTTTTACACTACATGGACGATTTCTTCTTTGCTGGTGTTTCTAACTCTCCGATGTGTAGACTCGCCACGGAACTGATGGCCATCCTGTGTCAGGATCTCGGTGTTCCTTTAGCCCCGGAAAAGACGGAAGGTCCGTCTGCCCAGTTGACCTTTCTGGGCATTTGCATTGACTCCGAATCTCAAACGCTCTCGATTCCTGCATCAAAAGTCCAAGAGCTCCAAAACGAGTTCGTAGTTTTCTCGGCCAAAACATCCTGCTGCAAGCGTGACCTTTTGAGTCTGATCGGAAAACTCAGTTTTGCAACAAAATGTATACCTGCCGGGAGAATTTTTCTACGTCGAATGATCGACACTTCGCTGTCCGTTAAAGATCTGCGTCAACATGTAACTCTTTCCCGTGAATTCCACGCAGACCTTCAGTGGTGGATTCGGTTTTTACCTCTGTGGAATGGTACAACTTCTTTTATCGAACCAAACTGGACTGACTGTGCTTCTCTGCAGATATTCACCGATGCATGTGGCTCTGGCTGTGGTGCAATTTTCGGTTGCCGGTGGTTTTATATCTCTTGGCCGGACAGCATCTTATGCGTCCAGCCGCATATAACCTGGTTGGAAATGGCGCCGATATTCTTTGCTTGTTCTAACTGGGGATCGCAGTGGCATGGCAAGCGGTTGACCTTTTTCACCGACAACCAGGCAGTGTCTCAAGTCTGGGCAAAGTTTTCTTGTAAGCATTCGGGGGTGATGGATCTCGTTCGTGCGATTCATTTTGAAGCTGCGCGCCATAATTTCCACATACGAATTAAATACCTTCCTGGGTGCGAGAATTTAGCGGCCGATGCATTATCCCGGCATGAGATGGTCAAGTTTTTTGAAGCACATAAGACAGCTTTTGCAGAACCGGACATGTTTACGCCTGATTTCCCAGCCTTTCTTCCTACCTTGATCGGTTCTCAACGTTCACGCCGAAAGTAGTATTCAGAGCGCATAACCATTGGTTAGGTTCACAACTAGTAATCAATATTATGTTGCAGGATGCCCGTTGATGAATCAAGCGCAGTTTAACTGCACTATTACTTCGCTACTGCACGCTCATTTAGCCCCCTCAAGCCGTCAGGCATACGGATCTGCACTACGTTGCTTCAACAGCTTTTGTTCTACTTTCAAGTACATACAGATGCCCACGGATTCTCATGTCCTTCAGAATTTTGTGGCATTCTTGTACCAGAAAGGTCTTTCGTGTGCAACTGCACGGGTATACCTTTCTGCCGTTATCACTCATCATCTTTTAAACGGCCATCGCGATCCCTTGCCGGATAAGCGGTTTGTGGCATTCATGTTTTCTGGATGGACGAGAATCCGTGGGCAATCTGTCCGCAAACGCGATGGAATTACTTTGGACAAACTAGTCTTTCTCCTTCGTTTTATTTCTTCTCTCCCCATTCCTTCTTACACTATCGCAATGCTTCGGGCTGCCGTTACTGTATCTTTCTATGGTTTTCTTCGTGTTTCCGAGTTCTGTGCTCCCAAACAGACAGCCATTTCCCTGTCAACTCTTCTCAGATCTGATGTGGCTATTTCAGCGCATGGTCTTCTTCTGACTCTAAAAATTTCGAAGTCTTCTCAGTTTGCTCCTGTAACAGTTCTGCTTCCTCCTCTGCGTAGTGAAACTTGTCCAGTTCTTAACTTTCGTAATTACTTAATTTTCCGAGATCGATTTCATACTTCTGTGTCTCCTTTGTTTATGTTTCATGATGGAGTTTTCCTAACGCGTCAGTATCTGACTACATTATTCAAGAGATGCCTCGGTCCTGCATACTCATGCCATTCCATTCGAATTGGCGCTGCAACTACAGCTGCCATCGCCGGAATCCCAGCGGATCAGATTCGAATGCTTGGCCGTTGGTCAAGCGATGCAGTTAATCGTTACATTCAGTCTGACACTCTCCTTATTTCAAAATTGCTTACTAATATGTCATCTGTACTGGCGGTTTAGTTTTTCAGTAAAATTGCCGTTTGTGTTTGGTTCCGCTCCGGGTTGGGGGTTGCGTTCCGCTTTGGGGGTGTCCGGCGCGGTTTGTGTTTATTTGCCAAGCGACCAGCGGTTGCCTTCCGTCGTCAGTGCACCGCACGGACATCGTGCGGCATAGACTACAAGCCCCGGCATCCTTTAAGCGGCAAAAGATGTCACTTCCGAGAGCTCGATAAGCGTTAATGTCATTTAATGCTGAAAGCATTAAATGTCGTTAACGCAGAGCTCTCGTAATGCTTGGCAACCAGTGATATTTGTTAAGGTCACAAGCAGAGCGAGTATTAATACGTCGTATGAAGTACAGCAATATTATAATTTTAAGATCTTTAACCATTTTGCGCAACCCTCCCACCCGGCCCTTGGTGATCTAGTTATTAATAACATGTTGCTTTGCGTTCATTCGTGTGTATCATGTGATTTATGGTGATTAAAATGGGGTGTCCGGCGCGGTTTGTGTTTATTTGCCAAGCGACCTGCGGTTGCCTTCCGTCGTCAGTGCACCGCACGGACATCGTGCGGCATAGACTACAAGCCCCGGCATCCTTTAAGCGGCAAAAGATGTCACTTCCGAGAGCTCGATAAGCGTTAATCATTCATTAGTGTGTTCCTGCGAAATGCATAGTTGTATAAGAACTTTAAGCATAGATTATACGGTAGCTCTAAAAACAACTCAAACTACAGGAATGGTTGCCCAGGAATGGTTGACTACGAATGGTTACAGGAATGGTTGTTGGAATTCTTACAGTTGTATTAAAAATGATAGTTCGATACGTACAATACTTGCACAACAAATGGGGCCAACGCAAGGCGTGCGAGAATGGGTGCATTGATAGTCTGTGCAATATACTCGTACTCGTAATACTATACAATAATAATTAGGCGCCATCCATAAATTACGTCACGCAAAAAATTGGACATTTTGATACCCCCCTCCCCCTGTGTCACCAATGCTAACAAACTGAGATCCCTCCCCTGAGCGTTACGTAACAAAATGAGAACCCTCCATCGATATAGCATGTTGACGTCATCATCGTAACAAATTTTTAAAGCCCCCTCCCCTCGTAACAAACAGTAACGCTTTCAGGACCTCCCCCCTCCCCCTACTTGCGTGACGTAATTTATGGATGGCGCCTTATCCGTAACGTAGTTTTGGAATCGTGCGCTCTTTATTGATCTGGCTAGTGGCTGGTATGATGGCATCGCAGCAGAAGGCAACTGAATAGAAAGGAAGGAATCGCAGCTACAGAAACAAGATAGAAACAGCAGGAGTTGCTAAGAAAAACAAGCAAAAGAGAAGCAGAAAGTACAGAATACAGAATCTCGTGAATACACCACAGTCTGATACTAATAATTATTGTGATATGTCCGTTTCTTTTGCATACATGCTGTGTATATTGTTTATTATACAATCTTCTTTTGCAAATTATTCCGGATTGCGGCAGATGCTCAACAACATTTTGAACGTACTGATTTTCCAAGAGGCCGGTCCGCAACATCTACGCTGTAACAGTGATAAAAAACGTGGTCTTAGCTGGTCTTGTGAGAAATAATAGAAACTACAGAAAAAGCATTTAAAAGACAAAACTGACAACAGAAATTTACAAAACTCTTACCGGTACCTGTTCGGTTTTTCGAAACCGCGCATTTCATCTGTACTCAGTTTTGATTTGAGTATAATTTTTTCTTCTTATTGCAGATTCTTAGGTTCAAAAATTCTGTCACACTTAAAATTTTTTATACAAACGTCCAGCCGTCCCGCCCATCGAGACGAGGAAGTTCTAGCAACCCACCCTGGGAAACCCTCAACATTCTGCTGACACTAGGACTTTCCGAGTCTACCACGAAGCTGTGCATTCAGAAGCTGATAATAACACTCCATAAACTGGTGACAAACATTCACTGTACTCGTGGCCGTAGTATTGTATATCAGAAAAACCACTTCAAACTGGTGACTTGATGGAGAGCGTGGACTTTTTAGTAACATTTCCGTTCGTAAAGTTATCGCGGCAGAAAACAGTCAAAATACTACCGTTGCTAGACGTGTCAGAGCCGGTAATTTTTCGGTACACTTAATGCCCAACCGTTTTCACATACCAGATTGAGAGCTGGTATATTGAAATTGAGATTATGTGCCGGCTGTGCACAGATTGCATATACGCTTTCCTATTTTCTTCTTCCGGCTTAGCAGTTTGAGTTTGCAGCTTACAATTAGCACAACGTCCCTACGGCATTGCAGGCACTGCATTGCGAACATCGCTGAGCTCGCACAACGGCTTTGCATAGCGGGGTAACAATCTTTGAGAAATATGCAGGATGGACTTTAATAATTAATTAAAATTAATTAAGCGTCGCCAATTCGCCGGTAAGCTTTCCGTTCATCAAAATTGAAGAAAAACTTGAATGTGAACAAAAATTTGAACAAAAGGTAATTCGGCTACTTTTTTTTGTTAAGAAGAACCACCTATCTTGACCAGGAATAAAGCGGAACTGCTACACTTTGTGTACGAGTCTGTATACGGTCTGTCTTGGCCAATATGAGTCGCCAGTTTATTTGTGTTGAGTTGTAGTGGCTTTAGTAGGAAATTCATTAGCATTTAGCAGTATCAGTAGTCTCGTGCAGTCTTGCACCACTATTTCTCAGTCAAGCAAATGCACAGCAAATATTATTTCAAGAATCACCACTGGTACTGTACAGAGGATAGCGAATATTCTTGCGCTGAATCTGTTTACTGCAACTGCCACAGGCCACAGGTTACTCATACAGTTTTATTTTTTGATCTCTATTTCAGCAAAGAATTTAGATGAATTTTTATTTGGGTTTTTACACACAAAACTAATGCGCTTTCAGGAAGTCCGAAGTTTGAACCCGGCTTTCTCATATACCACGGCGCCGATAAGGAGATACTCTGTCACCAGTTTACGGTGCTATTATCATGATTCCGAAAATACAGCTTCGTGGCAGACTCGGAAAGCCCCAGTGTCAGCGGAATGTTAAGAGCTCCCAGGGTGGACTGCTAGAACTTTCTCGCCTCAAGGGGAGAACGGCTCGATGTTTGCAAAAAAAATGCCAGCTCTCACAGAAATGTGAGAACTTCATCAAATCGGGGAATCACTTAAAACGAAAAACAAAACCCTAGAATCGACAATGCCGTAATACTGAGTACATATAAAGGACCATGATTTTCAAAAATCAAGCAGGTACCTGCAATGCAAGGCTTCTTTGATTTAGGTTGCCGTTTAAGCCTTTTAACTGCCAGAATGTCAGTTAAAATGCCGTCTGCGGCCGTTGTCATAGCTGTGATGTTGCAGATCGGTTTTCACCAGTGCAGTGAGTTCTGATTATGGTTTTACATCAGCTGTAGGCTGTAGCGACGTACACGTGTGCTGTTCGAAAAAATCTTTCGGTCAACTTGTATTTGTTTACAGGCGCACAGTTATCATCGGGTGCAACATTCAAATGCCAATCCAAATTTGGCTACTTTGTCGACCCAGCAGACTGTGGGAAATATTACATCTGTAGTTTCGGAAATGGCGTGCAGCAAACATGCCCCGATGGATTACAGTTTTCCTTGCGATTACGAAATTGTGATTGGACGCGAAATGTGAAATGCATTCAGCATAATGGTGAGTGCGGCTGCCTGTGCTGCTTGTACACTGACTGTCTTTAGAAGATTATCAAAAGGATGTTCGATATGCGTTTAGCTTTTGCTTGGGTAAATCAGGAACATTGTTTTTTTCGTGAATGGCAGCTATCAAATTTTCATAACTATGCGAAAGATAATAATCAACCATGCGTCAATGCGAGTTACACTTACGTTCCACAGTTACTGTAGTTATATTTCTGACATCTTTGTGAATTTACTAATTAAAGAACCTTTAATAAGTATCATGGTACGAGTACAAACTATGCACTCGTACAAACTATGAATTTACTAAGTACAAATGCGCTGAACCCGTTAACAGCTACTCGTAGAAATTAACGATCATGAGGCTACCATTAATGTGCGCCTCTTTTCAGGTTATACGTATCGCGAAGGTGAAGGTTATCTAACACCTGGTACAACAACCGATGTTTCCACGACACTGGACATCAACCTCTTTCCTTTAAGCAGCACATGTACGTTTCCTCAGTCTTTGCTCAAACTCGATACTACAATATAAACACTCAACGTATTCGATCATTACATGCACTAAAGATTGTCCGCTTATCAGAATTGTTTTTTTGCTCGTCGACGTAGCCCAGCTCAAAGGTAATACAGAAGAGCCAAAACTGGAGATAAGCCCGGCAGAACCGTGTACCAAGTCCACCTGCCAACCCCCCAGTTGCCGGTGCGGTAGCACCGATACTCCCAACGCCATGGATCCCGATGACATTCCGCAGATGATCCTATTGACCTTCGAAGGTGCCGTGACTGACTCGGCAATGAACGTGTATAAGAATACGCTCACGAGAAAAAATCCCAACAACTGTCCCATCCGAGCGACGTTTTTCGTATCCCATGAATGGACGGACTACTCCCATGTCCAAAATCTGGCGAATCAAGGAAACGAAATCGCAGTGCTAGGAGTATCGTAAGTGTGAAATTTGTCCAATTACACGCAAGGCGTTCGATGAACCATCGTATTCGTCCATCCTTGAACGGGACTAATGATGGCACATGGAACAACCTACGCATAATTGCAGTTGTACGATATACCGTACTTATAAAAGTTTTTTAATAAAAGTTTAACTTATAAAATAACTAGTATAACTTATAAAAGTTTTAATTGTATAAAAGTTTTTTAAATACTTACTTCAGTTACTTTTATTAAGAGTGTTACTCGTACCTTATTACAGCTGTTGGGATTTTGTGGCTATAAATAACTGCGCTTGCTCATTAAAATTATTTTTTTTCAAATGTACCAAAATAACTTTATGCACATTAATTTTCCGCTAATAATAGAAAATTGAAACATATTTTTCATTTAATGTATGCAGTGAGTGGTGCTTGCTGTTGTGCATCTTGTGAATAAAGAATTTTTACCGTAGTAAGAAAAGGTTAAAAGAAAATACTTGCTCTGGTCTCGTTTTTTATAAGTTGACGTTTATTGCAATGCATCCTCTGCATTGCATCCGAAAAGGTTATGGATTGCATGCACTGACGTGGTTAACTACCGCGCAGGTAGTCGTGGTCATTTTATGTCAGAACCAAAAAAAAAAAACAGGCAAAATAAAATTAGTCACGTGCAAAGCAATTTAACGCTAAGAACGCTAAGAAGTAAGAACTGCTTTCTCTGCCACCTTAACTTATGTACGGATATGCACATATTCCTCTGTATCTCTTCTCGAATAAGCTGCTGATGTAAAATACCTTGTTAATAGAACATCTACCGTACGTTGTACAACGTTTAAAACGCACTATCATCTGTACCTGTTTAGGATGAAGTATAGTGGCAATCGGTCAATGAATTCCTGGGAAGACGAAGTCCAAGGTCAGCGCAGGATCCTAAGCAAATTTGCCAACATACCTGAGAGGGAAATCAGAGGCATGCGTGCTCCTTATCTGTCCATCGGCGGCGACAATCAGTTCCAGATGTTGAGCAATAACGAATTCGTCTATGACTCATCGATGCCGGTCTTTGAAAACGAACCACCTTTTTTTCCATTCACGCTGGACTATCGCATTAACAACGTCTGCATGGTGGATCCATGCCCTAGTGGCTCTTTCCAGGGCATCTGGGAGATGCCCATCGTGATGTGGAATGATCGGTCAGGAGACCGATGCAATACGGTGGATACATGCACTGATCCAAAGAATCAACAAGAAGTATACGAACTCTTGATATCCAACTTCGAGCGACACTACACCAACAACCGCGCGCCGTTTAATATTTTCACTAGCGAGGCTTGGCTCTCTAAAGAAATAAATCAGCGAGCGTTCCGCGAGTTCCTGGATACTGTGTTGGATCAGACGGACCAGGCGCAATATCGTAATGTTTACTTCGTCACCATGAGCCAAGCGATACAGTGGATGAAGACACCCACTGATTACGGTGATATCAAAACCTTTAAGCCCTGGCAGTGCACCGACACACCCAAAACCCAGCCCTGTAGGAAGCCCAACCCCTGCACTCCCTGGTTCGAGAAGAACAAAGAGATCCGTCCCATGAAAACATGCCAGAAATGCCCCAAAAACTATCCATGGGTTGGTAATGCATACGGTCATTAAGACGTTGTGTCAGGCATTCTGATCAATTAACACGTCATATATAACTGTGCTACCTCATGTGATGGCATGCATGTTTTACGTCGCTCATGATATCGTCCCGTTTATTTAACTTTCGTGCTATACCTTTATAGCTCTGATGTCGTCGTCGAATACTTGTTAACTTTACCTTGTACAGACTGTACAGCTGATCATGACTGAGAGCGGTATTCCATCTGCACTTACATTTCTGAAAAGCAGAATCGTTTTGTTTAGTTTTCGTTTTTACGTTTTGAACCAGTACTAGTAAGACAGAAGGAAATAAAACTATTTTTTCTCAATGACATAATTTCATAATTGGCTTCCAAAAATTATAATACGCGTAGCCAAAAAAGTATTAAGCATCTATATTATGTACAAACTTTTGCGCATGTCTACGTACTATACATATCTGTACGTACTCGTACTTATTGTTACGTATGTTTATCCAGTGCCGCTCTACTGTAGTGCAGTGTACTGGCGTAGCTTTATAAGCCTGCTACTGACCGTAAAACCCTGAAGGGCGGAGCCTAGCTGCTCCGAAAAACAGGATAGACGTCTACGAAAAAATTTGGTCGAAGCCGAAACTTTTGGTCGTAACTTGATCGTTTGAACATTTGGTGGTTCTAGCAGAAAGAAAAAGTCTGAGCGGTCAGAACCATATGGGTTTGGTTTGGTAAATTTGACCTGTAGCTGAAAATAACAGGTATCAAGCAAGACCACCGGAAACGGGCGTCAGACGTGGGCAACCAGATAATTTAGCGCCAAGAATGCAGTGATGCACACAACGAAGCCAGTCGTATGGCATGAGATAAGCGCAACAGCTGGGATTGTCGATATGGAGTATGACAGTTTATTAACAGTTTATACGTTACCATCTGGGAAGGTGTCTTGATGTAATGGACTATTGGCGGAAAATTCGGAAAATCCGTTATGTCTTCCATCGATCAGAATCATAGCAGAGTAAAATCAGCCGTTTACCGGAAGTTGTATTTATCTATTACTAAATAAGTTCACGTCAGGTTTAGGATTTGTGTCAAATCTGCACTGCTTAATCGTTTTTTTAATTGTTTTCCTTTATATGCAGATTTAAGCATGTTTTACTGAAACTCATTACTTTTACTGAGCGGTTTGATATGAAGCTGCGTTGTAAACCATCGCTAATAAGCGCCCGTCATCCAGCGCGTATACGTATCTCAAAAACTGAAATCAAGGAAATGCAAAATTAAAATAATAAATCAGCAGTTCTCATTAGAGCATGCGGCTTTGTAGGAAAATTCACTGCCTGTCCAAATATTGTCCAAGGTCACGTTCTTGGAACAATCTATGCTGAAGACATCTGTCTTATTTCCACTTCTTTCAACAGCTGGTGATAAATAGTTTCCGATTATGAACACTTCACCTAGATTCTTTTTCTCTATCAAGTACGGTCTCTGCTTCAGAAAGCTGCGCAACCAGGCATACGAGCAGTCGCAGTGTACATCGTACAAATAATGGAGGTAGTCGTCGGTTGTAAATCTACGGTAAGCTGGTTCGGGAATATATTGATTCAATAACGTCCTGATGATATAGCTCTCCAGTGTCAGACTGCGCAAATGAATCAAATCGGTAAAGGTTCCCGGCTCCAGCGCGCTGATTGTGCTTTCATAGAACGCGATCATCCGTAGTTGGGGCATTCCGCCGAAATGTTTCTTCTGGATCGTCACGTTAGGACAATATCCGAGAGCGAAACTGTATACATTCGGTAAAAGACCAAGTGCGTGCACTTTGGCGGTCGCATTCGGCGCCCGACAATTGTTCACGGCAAGGTGTATGGTTTGATTACGAATGGGTTCCACTATATCAATGGTAACCGGATCCTGCTCTGCCTCCCACTCAAACAAATGCAACAGGACGGCGCGCTGCGGACTGATTTTCCGCACATGCTTGGTGGTATTAGCTACCAGAGCGTGCGACCGGTAAAAGCAAGTCACCTCCCAGTACGTGTGCAGCATGCCAGCCTTGCGGGGATTTTCAGCATTTACGTTACACCAATTACTGAAATCCATCACATCTGTACATATCGATCTCTGCAGTAAATATTTCAAATACAGACTGCATTCTTCAACGGTAAGTAAGTCTGTCCGAAAAGGATATTCTGCGGCTGGAGAAACTGCATCGTGTATTACCGTTGAATTTTTAAGGCTGCAATCTCCGTCAGCCAGCCCACCTAGGAAAATTTCCATATAATTAAATGGATAGTTATGCATAATTTCTGGAGGGTGATAGTTTTTACTCGTACTAAAACGAATTTCTCTTAAGTTATGCTATAATAGGGAACGTCTCACATATTATAAAATAAAAATTCTGCCGTTGCATGTCTTACCGTCCATGTTGGAGATGAACCAAAACATTATAAACCAGCGTCTCATTTTCGATAGTGTACAGTACCGCATCGCAATATCATCAGTAATGCATGAATACCGGAGGTATCTGCATTGAATGCGAAGAAAACGTTGGTGCTTGCTGAATCATTGATCGTGATATGGCTTTGTCGATTTGCCCTTGGGCTGCAATTTGGGAAACTGGTTAATGGGTTTTCACCAAGCGAAACGAACCCACATTTCTAATCGAGCGAAGCGATCCCAGATTTGAAGCAGTTCGAGGGTTCTTTGTATATTAAAATTGCAACGGTAAGGACTCATGATTTTTGGCCATCGATTGGCTTTTAAGCTACCAGCGATTTTCTTCGGGATTCTTACAACACTGACAGGCGGATTGTGAGTCGCTGAAGGTTTATTTCACAGTTATTTCTTAAACTAAAGAATTTACTTTCTAGAAAGTGAAAATATGGTTGCCCATACCATTTAATTTTTTTATTTTCACATATACCGATATACTCGTACGTAGCAGTTACTAAAACATACAAAACCGCTCTCTGTATTTTCTATTTTTGCTTATCAGTAGTCAGTGCACGGAGCACTGGGTGCACTGACCACTGGAATACTCTTCTGTTGAAGTCTTTTTACGTACTTACGACAACACTACACGGAGCACGTTTTTGTTTTAGTTGGTTGCTGTTTACCTATTAGGTATATAAAACAGAAATTACTGATTTAACCGTTGTTAATTTAGGACAGTCGACTGCCAATGGCGGTGTCAAATACACCGGTCACCGCCGGCGACCGGTGTATTTGGCACCGGCTTTGTTTGTCGGGCATGCTAAGAGCCGTCCCACAAATACATTGTATTATAGCAAACCAGAGACTTAACAGACGTAACTGGAATAAAAGTTTAATAATAAACTTTGCTAGTACTCGTAGTACCTCTTAAAAATTTCGAAACCGTAGCATTTGATATGCATCACTACTGCTGTTTCATCGACTTTAAAGTTTTCGTCGTTTCAGTGATCCGAGATTCGGTGAAATTAGGAAATTCCGCGAGGGTCGACATTTTTCGCTGCAAACGTCCAGCCGTCCTACCCGCTGAGACGAGATAGTTCCGGTAATTCACCCTGGGACACCCTTAACATTCTGCTGACACTCCGTCGCATTTCATAGTCTGCCACGAGTGTTTTCAAAACATGATAACAGGACTGCGTAAACTGATGACAAGCAATCTTATTATGCGCGCCGTGGTATACTCGGTACGAGAAATCCACTCAAACCATGTCACATGGTTTGAGTGACTTACATGTGACTTGATAGAGAGCGCATGAGCCAGCTGTGGACAGATTGCACGTACGTTTTCCTGTTGCAAATTCGACATCTCCCTGTTACTTTGTGACTACTGTACTATAATAGTACTGCATTATCGGCAATGTTATCGGAAAGATAGTCAGATTACTTTTTGTTCGAGGTCTTTTTTGCACTCAAGATTCACTCCAATTTAGATAAACCGAAAGCAGACCGACAAACTCGTGTTGCTAAATTGAAGCATTATATTACATATATATATATATATACACATATTTCCAATATGTATATTACATGTTTAGCCAATGAGAAAAGAAAAATAAACGAAGATTATTACGTATTTAGCACAAAAACGCATGACTAGTGTGGGACCGGCTATTAAGGATGTCCTTTCCGGCATGAGTGAGCGGGAGTCCCAAGCTACCGTGGTCTTCCCTGTTTTGACGATGCTTGCGCTTCGGCAAAAGTGTGGTTCGTTTCGAAAGTTGTACAATTTGGACGACTGCTGATCTTATTTGGTATCGGGTTGAGTTGTACAGTAACGGCTTTAATTGGGATTGAACAGGCTTTTGCAGTAACAAACGTAATAATGTACTTTGATTTTGACTCCTGTAAAGGTGAAAAACTAAAACTGTAGAGTAGTGTGTGGCAACTGTAGCATTTTACGCAAGAAGTTCGTTATATTTTGTATCCGTTATAGCTCGAAATGACTTTTGCGCATAGGTGTATAGGGAATCACTGGAGCAAGCCTAGACAAGATTTGTCGACTGCTTAAGTTATCACAACCCAATCCAATATTAATTGGGAGAGACAGACCGTAAGTACAGTGGATCACACAAACGCAAATGTATTAGTACACAATGCAAGCACATGCGCATTATTACACTGCTTCTAAAATCACATTGGAAGGAAAAATGGGCTTTTGGAGATACTTCGTGGCAGACTCGGAAAGGCCCCAGTGTCAGCAGAATGTTAAGGGTTTCCCAGGGTGTATTACTTGAATTTTCTCGTCTCAACGGGTAGGGCGGCTCGATGTTCGCATCGAAAAATGTCGACCCTCGCGGAATTCCCTCTCAGAATTCTGAACCTCGCCGAAACTGGGATCACTAAAACGAAGAAAATTTGAAATCGATGAAACAGCAGTAATGAGCATATATATAGCGTGTGTTACGGTATTGAAAATCGATCAAGTGTCGGTAAGGTGTTTTCTAAACTTCTGTTGCCGTTTACGACTTTCAAATGTTTCCGTTGTTCTAAATTTCTGTCTCGGCTCTTACAATGCTAGCCAAAATCAATCTTTTACTTATTTCTATACCTTTGATGTCGCTAATCGGTCTTGGACAAATTAGTGCTTTCGATTGCCCATCGCGATTTGGCTACTTTCCCGACAAAGTGGAGTGTACGAAATACTATATCTGTAATTTTGGAATTGCTTCTCCACAAGATTGTCCCGACGGATTACAGTTTTCCACTCGGTTAGGAAATTGCGACTGGAAGGATAACGTTAAATGCGCCAAGTATAACGGTGAGCGCGCCTACCCAGGCTTACACTCTTCTTCGTTAAGTCAATTATAAAAAAATTAGCTATAATTTCCATGAATTTTTGTATGCACTTGCAGTCATTTAACAGATCCCAATTAAGCGACAGTTACACATATCGAGACCCTTTAAATCGGCGAGATTAAAACGATGATGACCCTACCCTGTTGCAATTGTTGTCCTGCTCTACGAGTAGTATGTATATGTATTACTCGTATGTTTTTGTAATCGCTCTTTACAAACAGAATGCGCTAAACCGCCTAACAGCTACAAATTAACCATTATGCAGCTACCATTAACCGTTCTCTTCTATCCAGGTTATGCGTACCGTGATGGTGAAGATCATCCGCCGCCGGGTACACCCGAGGTTCCCACGACACCGGGCATGCTCCTGTATCCCTTGGACGACCCACGAATAACTGAAATATTTGCTCAAACTCGTTAGTATGATTAAAGCACTCTTAATTTAATCGACTATTATATGCAGTTAAGGCTTACTGAACATTTTTTTCTTTTTTGTCGATTTAACCCAACTGCACTACAGAAAAGCCTAAACTGGAAGTAAGCCCGGCACAACCGTGTATCCCGTCAAGTTGCCAATTACCCAATTGCCGGTGTGGTTCCGCCGATCCTCCCAACGTCATGGATCCCGATGACATTCCTCAGATGATCCTGCTTACCTTCGAAGGTGCCGTCACTGATGCGGCAATGAATATATATGAGAACACGTTTAAGGACACAAGGAAAAATCCAAATAACTGTCCCATCCGAGCGACATACTTCGTGTCCCACGAGTGGACGGATTACTCCCATGTCCAGAATCTGGCGAATCAAGGTCACGAGATCGCAGTCTCCGGAATATCGTAAGTGAAATCAAGAACTCTAGATGGGTTCTTGGTGAGATTTGTCCAATTACAGGCAAGGCGTTCGATGTACCATCATCCATCCTTAAACGGGATTGATGATGGCACGGACATCGAATCTCTTGCGCATAACTGCAGTTGTCCGACATACCGTACATAGAACTTTTGCACGATAAAAGTTTTGTATCTACGATCTACGTATATACATAATGAATTTTATAACACTATTATAAAAATTTTTCTGAATAATTACGCTTAATACAATTTTAATAAAATCAAGATTTCAACTTCCAGTTTTGTGAATTCAGTGGCAATGATTAATTTCCGTTTTGTTGTGTTTTGTTGTTACACACCCGAGTAGTCCCTTTACTCTGGATTCACGTGCTTGCTTCACGTGATTAAAATTAACTTTCACTAAATGTACAAAACTAACTTTATGTACCTTCACTGTCCGCTTATAAGAATAAAGATGAAATTACAAGGTTTTAGCTGTTCGCGCTTTTTGTCAGCTAACGTTTGTTATAATGCCTAATTAACTCTGCATTCTCTCTAGAAACGTTGTGGAGTGGATGTTTTAGAGTAGTTGACTACCGCGCAGTTATATTCGTGGTTATTTTATGTGAACTAAAAAAGTTTTATGTGAACCAAATAAAATTAACCACGTGAATAGCAACTTAAAGAACACAGAGACACGCTTCTTCTGTTACTTTAACGTATGTACGGATAGGCATCTGTCCTCTATCAAAATTATCTGCTGCTATAAAATAATTACTAGTAGAATAGATGTATATAATATTATAGCGTCTATTATGCACTACCATATGACAGCATCTGTACATAATCGTGATCTGTTTAGATTGCAGTTCAACCGCAATCGGTCAATAAACTCTTGGGAAGACGAAGTCCTAAGTCAGCGCAAGGTACTAAACGAATTTGCCAAAATTCCTGTGACGGAGATTGTGGGCATGCGCGCTCCGTACCTGTCCATCGGTGGCGACAATCAGTTCCAGATGCTGAGCAATAACGGATTCCTCTATGACTCCTCTATGCCGGTTTCTGAAAACGAACCACCATTTTTCTCCTTTACACTGGACTATCGCATCAACAATGACTGTATGATCGATACATGCCCTAATGGCTCTTTTCCCGGCATCTGGGAGATGCCCCTCGTGATGTGGAATGATCGGTCGGGAGACCGATGCAATATGGTGGACCAGTGCACTGATCCGGAGAATCAACAAGAAGTGTACGAACTCCTGATATCTAACTTTGAGCGACACTACACCACCAATCGCGCGCCCTTCAACATTTTCACCAGTGCAGCCTGGTTTGCTAAAGAAATGAATCAGCGAGCGTTTTACGATTTTCTGGATACAGTCTTAGATAAGACAGACCAGGCGAAGTATCGTAATGTTTATTTCGTCACAATGAGCCAAGCGATACAATGGATGAAAAAACCGACTACTTACCGCGATATCAAAACCTTCAAACCGTGGCAGTGTACCGACACACCAAAAGTCCAGCCTTGTACGAAGCCTAACACGTGCACGCCCTGGTTCGAAAAAAACAAAGAGATCCGTCCCTTTAAAACATGTCGGGAATGTCCGAAAAATTATCCGTGGATTGGTAATGCATACGGTCTTTGAGACCGTGTGCCCGGCATTCGGGTCAATCAAGACGATTGGGGTTCACAACTGTACTACCTGACGCGATGGAATGTTTTACTCTGCTTATGATTATCGTCCCATTAAATTCACTTTCATGTTATTTCTTTTACCTGAGCGGGTGTTATCGTCGGATAACGGTAACTTTACCTGTACCTAGTGAGGCTGATTTTGACTTAGTCAGATTAACTGTCGATTCTGTCTGTACCGGTACATATGTTTAAATTTACATTCGGAAAAGCAGCATCGTATCGTACTTTCATTTTTTAGGTTTTGTACCGGTTTGATAGAAGAAAATAAACTACTTTTCGAAGGCATAATTTTTGTTCACTGGCATTCAACAGTTAATATGTACGCGTAGCCAAAAAAAAAATAAGCTTTACTTACTGTTTATTATTACATGTGTTTACACGTACATACCTCTACATTCTTGATGTGTATTACACGAGTACAGTACTTGTATCTTATTTTTCCTCAAAGCCGCCATTTTTTTCTGTAGATGGCATAATCACTGCTACGAATACTTTTTTAAGAACATCTGTGTAATGCGCTTACTATAATCTGTTCGTACTGCTGCTTTGAAGAATTATCAACTTTAACTGTGGTTAATTTAGCTAGCGTAATTTGTTATGACTGGAACTTAGAGAATAATCGTAGGACTTCTATAAAAAAATTGCAAAGTTTAAGAAACGCAGTTTCTACAGAGTGCAGGGATGACATGCTCGTAGTGGATTTAAAGTAGCGGTTGACCGGAAATCAATCGCACACACAACGAAAGTAGACACCATTGTCACGATAACTGCGGTTGCCGGTGTTTTCTTTTACAAGGGATTGGGGTTCACATTAGCTACAGGCTATAGCGCTGCTAGTTAGTGCTTTTCGAGTGCATTGCAAACATTTAATTGTTCTGTCTACGCCAAACATCGCCGACTGAACAGCGCGGATTTATCTTAAACATGAGATTGATCACAGAGAGGGCGATTAAACTAGCTCCAGCATCCGACAGCTTTATCGTTAACATGCCGCAGTTTCATGAAGCACTTACTGATTCACAAATCATTACCTCATCTGCATTTTGATCTTTTATGTTACTCCTGTTTTTGACAAAACGATAAGCGTGGAATTCATTAATAAAAGTTTGTGCAAATAAACTGAAAAAGTCATGCTTCATCGCGGCTTGATTTTAAAGCTGTGCATTTTGGGTGCGGCGTTAACAGTACTGTATGCAGTGGTTTCACGATCCTTGAAATCGGAAGCCGGAAAATTGGCCGAATTGTGGAGCGCTCCCATTTTTAACGGCAAAGCAGAATTTATTGTACCTGAAGATGGTCCTTTATTTCCTGTGCATATTGTGCGGTTCTACAAGGAACCGCCCACCGCTACATCGCAAGGTTTCTGCTGGACGGAATGTATGAGTCTTCTCTCAGTTATGCTCTACGTCCAGCCAAGTAAAATTTATATCCATACCAACTACCCTGATTTCTGGCCGTTACGTTCCTGTTACATGATCGTTAACTTTACATCCATACAAATTGTCGGCATCCGCCAACGCTTTACGCTTAACGGAAAACGAATTGATGCACTTCATCACGAAGCCGATTTGAATAAGTATAGCGCAGTATACAAGTATGGAGGAATCTCAACCGATACGGACATTTTTTACCTTCCAAGTATTCGACGTAAGTTTTAAGTAGGAAGTTAAGAGACACTTGTAAGGTTTTCACTTGTACTTTCCTCATTATAACAATAACAATTAACCGATAATTAATCCAACAGAATATGCAACCATTAATACTTTTCTAGTCTTCTTTTTTTCTCGTGTTTGTCTGCTATCTGTATCTTAATCCACAAGACATATTCAGTCATGCAAAAACACAAAAAAAACAAATATTTATTTAAAAAATATCATGAAAAACATACATAAAACTATTTAAGGATTTATCAAATATATTTATCGCTTATAATATTACATGCCTAAATTAAATTTGCATCAATAATGGTGAGTTCTTCCCTTCTTTCTTTTTTAAAACATTTATAAGCTAAACTAAAAATGAATAAATGACAAAAGCGCTGCCACGTTTCTGCAGCCCTCATTAAAGACTGGCGAGAAGGGAAATACGGATGCCTTTTAGCCGAAGAAAACAAGTTCATGAACAGTGGATTCATTGCTTGCCGGAAAGGTCACCCTTATATCCGCGATATCCTAATGCACTACGAATACGACTATAAGCCGGACTGGTTGTATAACAGCGGCCACACTCCCTGGGCGATTTATTCAAACAGCTCGGAATATCAGAAAGACATCTATGTGGACAACACGATGGCCAACCATACATTCCAGTATAACGGTCCAATCCGATACAAAGAAATCCCGGCATGGCATTCGTACTATCACAAGTGCAATGATACATACGCTAACACCTTCTCAAGGGCGGTTAATTCCACGTTCTGGGAGATGCTACACTTCATTCATCAAGAAGGCTGGAAAGTATACCGGTTTCCGACAACACCGGCGACGGTCATAAAAGATCAGCTGTTGGAGCTCCGTGTGCTGAAGATACTCGATAAATATTTTAAAGGCTGAATTAAATTCCGGTCGTTTGTGAAATGCAATCGGTTGTACCTAATATTATTTATAAGCATAAATTTAGCGTATCCGGTCAATCTCAATTTCTGGGGCTAGTTGACCTTTTTTGTCAGTTGAGTTTTAGTGTCCATTCTTGTCAATGGTGTGATGCAGTAAATTGTGAAATGGGAAACTTCCAAAACTTTGCTTGTCTGTCCGCGTGCTCGTAAGTTGTAACTGTTAAAAAACATGTACAATAACATGTACAATACGTAGAAACCATGGAGACCGTACCCGTAAAATTATGCGTCACCAATAAATTGTAACATTATTTTATTCTTTTTTGTTCGTATGTAGCAACCTGATATACTGTGCAGAGCGACAGTTTAATAAAACTTAGACATAAACATTAAATAAATAGGTTAAACGTATCCTTTATAATTTGGTTACTATACAGAATGCGAATTCCATAAACAGGTTAAATAAACAGATTTGTTCGAAGTTCTGTTGGGGGATATCAGGAAAACGCTAATACGTGTTCTTGCGGACAACATTGTACACTTTCTTGCCGCGGACGCGGGACGTTGCGACAAGACCATTCCGTTCCAAGCAGTCCAGCGATTTGCGGAGTTGATGTTCGGAGCCGGTTTTTCGGAGGACTTTATGCAGTTGGGCCAGTGTCTGTTCGGTGCGTTTCAGCAGTTCCGTTACGGCTTGAGCTGCCATATCTCCCTGAAAGCATTTGTAAGGACACTGTAACCTGGGTGTCGAAAGTACTGAAATAAACTGTTTGCGTAATACTAACCCGTTTATATAATACTTTGTAAACAGGCTACGATTTCGATTTTTTTTCTCTGTCAGTAGCCGTTAATTGTATAAAGCGGAAGATAAACGAATACCTTTTAGTTTTCACTGTGCCTTGCAGTAAATATTACCTTGCAGTCACGTTTGGCCTTCTCGATTAACTGGGTATCGGCCGGGTTACCGGTGGTTCTAGCCGTGGTCCTTGCGGTGGTTCTAGGTGTGATTTGGCCAGCAACAAGTCCATTATGTATCAACTGCAGCAATAATAATTCAAAATTTATCTTGTTAAGTGCAATATCTCGAGACAAACTCGATGATAATAATTATTGATGATAATTACCACGCCAATCACAACGACCAGGAAAAAGAGTGAGAAATGTAAGGAGGCCATGGTAAAGACTGTATGACTGCGTTTCCTTTAAGAAAAGTTGTAATTATAGAGAAAATTAAAAGTTTTATCCAGAGCCAAGATTGATAAATGGTGTGTGTATCGTGCACCGAGATGCCGGTTATTTATACATGGAACGCAATTTGTTGTATGTCCTCAGGCAGCATAGTGGTCGTGTGTATTTTGTCATTGTATTACTTGGAACTTCCGTTCTCTTGGTTTATCTTAACCACCTGGGCGGGTGTTTAGTGTTCGCGTATACTCATTCATAAAATAATGATTCCCACGATAATATTATTCGCACAGAAAAAACAATTGCGAGAGACTTACGCGTAGACAAAAAAAACATGGCAGACGAACGCTTGTACGTCGTATTATTTTGATAAAACCACAAAACAGCAACAAAACAGTGAGTCATAATTAAAGGTGAAATATACAAGCTGCAATACATCAATACAACAACAGCCGCGCAGGTCAATATTAATGTAATCATGATTAATTTTATGTGAAAAAACAGGATGTTTTTATTGTGAAAAAACCATTCGGAAAATAATGCACCGAACCTGCTTAGGTTATTAGAAAGAACCACGAAATTATTGCTTGTCGGATAGAACTGCTTGGAAAACAGCTGAGTCGTGCGTCAGTATTCATAAATGCTTTTCTTCGAAATTTAAACCGGCTTTGATGCAAAACAATGACTGACGCCCTTCGAATTTATGTTTACTATTTTATGAATAAACTTGATTAATTGATAAAAAACGCTTGAATAGTTCACGCACTATCGGGTTTGGGCAGATTTTGGATCCGGATTACAGTGCCACGATGCGTACACCACCAGCCTTGTACAAGTGCGAATGCATTCGTCTTGGTCAAACATTTATAAACACAGAAAATTTATTATATTCTGCAAATCAGCGAATGTATTACAGATGTAATTTGCTAATAAAATCACACTTTTTGTACAGATAGGGGTCGATTTTATGTATTTTCAGAATTGAATTTTTTCTTTTGGATTATTTTTTTTCCAGCCAAATTGGTGATGCTACAACAGTATCCATTGTTTTCAACGCTTTTCTCTATCGCAGAAGAACTGTCGTACCGACAGTTTTTAATTATTACATCTTATACTTGTACATCATTATCTTCGTTGTACGCAGTAATCCACATAATATTATTTTCCTGTACGAAATGCATTGTACTGTGTGACGAAAAGCCACACGTTTTTACATACATGTATGTCATGTACAGTGGACTTCATAAATGTGGTTACACATAGCCACCCGTATGCATAGCGCTATCGGCTTTAAGTGTAACCACATTTATGAAGTCCACTGTAGGTTGTACATGTACTTTTCCCGAATGACTGTGAAGTTTTGATGTACCTATTTCACCGCAAGCACTTACGTAAAACCGACCGCTACAACTAGGTTATCCAATAATTCATTGCAAGATTGAACCACAGTTTAAACATCATACACCCATACAGTACCATAATAAGAGTGATTATGAGACGCTCATCCTGCATACAGTTCCAAGGAAGAGGTCGAAATGAACGCTGTGATAGCTGTTGTGGTCGCAAATTTAGCGGTAACACCGATATTTACTGTTATTCACTACGTACGTAATGATTTTTTCGTTAATTTACGATGACAGACAGATACTCTGAGTCTCTGACTCATCTCAAAGTCCCGCAGTTACTACATTAAAAGAGTGTTGGCAGTTTGTTACCGAAAACATGTTGACCGGTTGCTTAGCGGGTACACAACCTGTTCATCGAAGGCAGATTTACTACGACGCGGTTTGTTTTGAATGACACGACTTTTTTAAACGAAATGTTGCAACTGCTTTGAGTAACATGTTTGTTTTTTAGCATCGCTGTAGCGTGCACCGGTGCATCATTCAGAACGAGCCAGTCAATGAAGCTTCCGCTAATAAGACGACAACACAGCCTGCAGCAATTAATGTCACCCGATGCTTAGATGTATATAAACTTGCCCAATCTAACATAATTATTATCACAATTCGAATCACTTTTCTTCAGCGCTTACTTTTGAGCTTCTCTAATCTAAAAAGGTCACAAATTCTTTGCACTAAATCATGTCTTTCTTGCGCCCAACTCTGATGCTTTTGGCTGTCGCGGCTGTTTTGGTGAGTGTATTACTGTGTATACAAGCATAATGCTGAAATGAATGCTATTCCATACCGATTACCCTTAACGTCCACATAACGGCATAGCGGTGTTAAGATTAACCCACTGATTTTATTAACGTTTTAGGTCATACAAAGCGGATCGACTGCCGGAAGAACCACTACGAAACGCCCGAATTCCAAAGGCAAGGAGACATTCGCGCAGCTGCTGGAAAAAGCCAAGCACGACTGCAAGGTAAGCTTCTCTCATCTTCATCGCGGATGACACGTTAGCCCAATAACCAGTACCTGCAGTGACGCATTTTATTGTTTTAGGGTGAGGTCGCCGAGAAATCGCTGGATGAACTACTCCGACACGCTAAGCAGTCATTCAACGCTAAAGAACTGGCGAAAAAGGTCAGACATTCCGATAGAGCCGTCACAACTGCGTTGGAATGCCTGGTCAAAGACGGTCTTGCCAAGGAGAAGCATGAGTACGGACGGGATGTCGCATTCCAAGCAGCCAACGACAATGTGCAAGTCCCTCGTAACGCGCATGCGGCATAAACGTCCAATGCTAACAATGTCCAATTTTCTGAATGACAGTTTTTTTTCTGTTTATGCTAATAGACTGTACAGAATAGATAACTTATGAATGTGCATAATTCTTTTATCCACTTCCAAACTCGTAAAACGCTAATAAAACGGCTAGCATCGTGCAGATGTCTCGAAATGAAATGAAGTCGCTTTAAATACAGTATATGAAAGTTTCTATCACAACTCACGTTTTATTGCGTTTAAGCGTATAACGTAGGATGTTGTTACGAACAGAATTGTTTTACCTGTTTAAAACTGTGACAACGAATGGAACTTTCAGTAGTCACTATGTAATACATTAAACGAGCCAAAATAATTTTCTATTCAGTTAAAATTAATTACTCATTGTGTACTCGTACAATCGGGTTTGACGCCGCGGAAAAGTGCTATGTCAGCTTTTTTTTAGATATGACCAAACTTCGCTTCCCTTGTTCTCGGTGCACTGATATCACACAAGGCAATCACTTTAACATGGCCAATACTAGATCATCTAAATGCTGGTGACGACATTTCCGTTTTCTAGCATAGATTCATTTAGAGATAATAATGTTGATCGAGTACATAACAAACGTAGTCGGCTACTTTCTTCTGTGGGCGAGCGAACATATGGTTTGTGCAGTTCACTTTATTTGTGAATTGTGGCTAACTGCGCATGCTGATTATTCAGTAGTAGATATTTTCAACTGTGAACGACAATGACTAAATGATTATAAATTCCAATTCCCACTTGGAGGATTTAGGAAGACTGCCTATGTACCGTAACCCGGAAGCTTGCACTGACATAAGTAATTCGTTTTAGGAACAACATGCAGTCCAAGTGGACAGTAGTACTGCAACAGTTGATTGCAGTGTTTCTCGTCAACGTTCATGGTAAGTCTTCAAGAATGCTGAAGGGATAAAGTTAGGAAGGTAATTGGTATAGTTCAGTGGGCATTAAAATGTAGTAGTGAACCCGGTCATCGCTGTCTTTCATGTAAACTAAAAACTGACCTGCTGTGTATGTCGGTAATGGGTATTTAATTGTGTTCCTGTTAAACCAAACCGCGCAAACAAACTAAAATACCAGTTTCCTAACAGAGAAGGTTTTACAGTTTTGTTCAGTAACGTAATGCTGCGAATGTGCGTCGGAACGATTGTCGTTCATTTTGTCGGAAAACTTTAAGACTGAAAAGGAATGTACTGTACATATAGATGGGTTTCATGCTGACATGTTACACAGGTCGACTGAACATGTCCTCGCAGCCTTTCTATACGCTTCCATATCAAGGCATTCGAATTGCAATCTACAGAGAGGTTAGCGCTGCACGACACAGTCCACTACTACGCTCCAGTTTGTACCCTGCTGCCCACCTCGACAACGGTTCACCTGGACAGTAATTCATCGCCGTATTCAGTTATCTTCAAGGTAAAGCTCTGGGACACTGATGTGGAAAGCCACGTACGAGATTTTGTGTTGCGAAAAACCGGCAACATGTCCGTGGAGGTTCTTCCTGTCCCATTCGGCTACGTCCGTTTCCAGTTATTGGGTCATCATAAATTCCGTTTAGCAGAGCAGTGGATACCGCTAAGCACACATCCAGCAATTGCATCCGGCAGAATTCGTTGCACATCGGAGAAGCAGTGCACTCGCATTGCTCGGCAAATTAAACACGACGAACATTTTGCTTCCGATCTGATGATGCATTTTTCAACACGCAACAGCATTTCTTACCGCAAAACAGTAGTAGACGTCACATTTAACCATATCTTGCTTACCCCTACCTTCACAACTATCGAATCTCGTGACGGAAATCGTAATTCTGTCTGCATGAAATTTGAGGATTTTACCGATCTGGGTTATGACTTAATGGATGTTGTTTTTGAGAGCGAATTAAATGCCGACGAATTCCTGGAAGAGGATCAGGTGCAGAAAGGTCATGCCCGCATTTCCGGATTATTACGGCCCAAAGTCACTTCAACCGCGCATTTAGCTGATGGTTGGAACGAGGTCTTCTGGCGTGTGGAAAATGAGCGACCGGATCGCAAGGCGGCTACTTTTACCGAATTATTTTCCAACAACCGGAAATGGTTGCAGCTGCTGATGAGCGGCAGTCTGACGGATGGCAACAGCAGCTTCACTTTTCCTACTTCCTATGAAACACAAGCTTTCATCGCTGTGATGAAAGACATCCGCGAATCAGAAGATGTTATTAAGTGGAATGGAGAAGCCTTCATTGTTAAACCGATGGCTGTGCACTGCATAAATATAACCGCTTTGCGTAGCAGGGAGGCCATCGGAAAGGTCACGGTGCGAATTAGCAACAGCCATGCTGACTACAGTGCTTTAACGAATTTGAACGCCGCCTCTGCAGAAGCCCCTCGTGTACAGGTAACCAGCAGCGAAAGTGCGGAAGATCTGGCTGCTGCCAATTTTACCGTGCTGCAACAACAAATGGAAAGTTTAGCAATGGATGCGCACAGAAATTGGAGCTCAGTTGTGCAGAAGTTCAACGCTCTGAGTACGACGTGTAGCGGCATTGTTAACATCAGCGTATTCAATACCGTGACCAGTCGGTTCCTGTCGGATTTCAATACTCTTGCGGAAAAAGTGTCGGTTTTAAAAAATAATGTAACCGAACAAGTTCACAATCTGTTACGGAGAGATACTGAGTTGGAATTAAAAATTACTACAGCCCTAGGTGCGGATTCGACAGTTGCCGAAACAACTAACAAGATCAGCATGCTGCGCAGTGACCTGCAGGTCGTCAAAGAAGATCTGGTGAGCTTGAAAGCAAACGATGCGACTTTGGCACTGCAAATTCAACAGCTCAACATCCTTCCGATTGGGACGATTGTCGCATTTCCAACTGGCCACGTTTTACCATCGTGTTGGTTAAAGTGCGACGGACAGTATTTCAGTTCTCTTTCGTATCCGCAGCTGGCTCGGATATTCTCTGATCAGCGACTTCCAAACCTTGCAGGAAAATTCCTTCTGGGTCCTGATACATCGGAATATCCACTCGGCAGTACGGGCGGGGAAAAACAGCATTCACTGACACAAGCGGAGATGCCAAAGCATATCCATGGAGTTGAATGTGATGGTTTCTTTCTCACGTTCAATAAAAAACACCCAAAAATATATTACGATATTAATAATGCAGACTGGGAATCAACCAACCAAACCGGAAACTATATTGGATGGAGCCATACGACGGCTGCCGGAGGCAGCCAGCCTCACAATAATATGCCGCCATATTATTCCGTTCTATACTACATCCGTGCATGCTGAACATACCTCATTCAGTACTCCGCGAAAAATTGTGCACTGTTGCAAAACAGTGTCCTGTCCCCAACCAATTTTTTTTAGTTTTTATTCGAACGAATTTTTAATTCCTTATTCTAATAAGTTTTTAATTCATCCTTTCGCATTGTTGGAAATTCTTCTTCTGTGGTCTTCCTAGATTATACAATGGCAGTAATACTCAACAAATACAAGCGTCCAAAGTAGTTGACTCACGCAATGCCCAAAAACCGCTCATAATAATTATGTTCTATGTCTGCTGCTCTGTATATTAATTTGAAACAACCCGAAAACTGAAGCAGCGTTTTAAAGTTTTATAAGGTGTTTCAACTTGAAGTCCAGCCAAATCTTTCATTTTCCGTTTTCCGACTTCTCTTGACGTATAATTACCACTGTTCACAATAATGTCCATTCTCATTCTTCTCATAACGTTCACCTCAGGCACTCATGACCCAGCTTCTGTGGACAAAAAAACTTCTTGTCCAGGTCTCCAGATTCCGGATTTCATGTCATTTGAACGATTGGTTCAAAAAGATCCACGAAATGTGCGTAACGCATTAATTTTATCGTATGGCAAAAGGCGGAAACTGAGTCGGACATTTTTAATCATTCCTATTTGAACAATTTTTTGCAAAACTGAACTTGAATGCAGTAAAACGTCGTTGCATAACACAAAACTTTCTATTGTTACTATTACTGCGTAGTATCTGTGCAGCTTGCTTTACAGTTACCTGGGTGCTGACAACAAAACGGACTAAAGGATGCACAGCTGCTTGCGCTATCTTCCATCCGGTCAACTTCGCCATAATACCGGATACGATGTCTTGCACGGAAAAGTCAAACTATAAAAGCTTACTGCACTTAGCACTTACTTCACGCAGTTCACTAACGCCTGACATTATTGCACGTCAAAATCTTTTGCGAGAAAATATTACTTTTTTCGACACGAAAAGGTCATCCGTTTTTAGTAATCATGGTGTCTGTGTGCGCTTCCCTTCTGCTGTTAATCGTGGTGATCGGCGTGGTAAGTACATAGTTTTAACATTTTTTATTGTCACAGTACTTAATTATTCATAAAGATGTTATAATGCTTGAGAAAACAGTTATTTATCAACGACACTTTGCAGATTCTGCCTACTATATCAGCACAGCCTGGCCATCATCATAGCCCAGTCGAAAAAGCCAAGTTTCGATGCAAGGTGAGAAGTTTAAAATTGCAAAGGCAAATATTTATTAGTTATTATGTATGATGACACTTGTTGGATTTCTAGTAAATTTGGATTTCTAGTAACGTTGGATTTCTAGTAAATTTGGATTTCTAGTAACGTTGGATTTCTAGTAAATTTTGAGATGCGGTACCGGTTCTTTAGTTTTTAGCGGACTCAGTATAACTGATTTTTGATGGATTTTCTTGCAACTTTTAGGTCATTTTTTATCAATATTAATTATGGATTTTATGCTGCAGGGAAAGGTGGCTGGTGATTTAATGGGCGAGTTGCTGCGTACCCGTACGCTGTTTGTTGGACCACGCGAATTAGCCGCCAAGGTCCGTGCCCCGGAACACCAGGTCCGGGAGGCGTTGGAGTGCATGAAGCAGAACGGTCTGGTAACGGATTCCAAAGTCTACAAGGCCGTCTAATTGTTGACCTTTCGTTACGACATGCTGCTGTCTGTTAGAATACCGAAGAGTTGGTGTTTTTTGAATTTCGTGGCACGGTGTTCGTGCATAATATCGAGCGGTGTGCAAAATGCGATTGCCTGAATGATTTTGAGCATTGTTATTAAATAAATTTCCAAACAAACTGGATATATGAATATGTCGAGCATTTTGTGGGAAGAAACAAAGAAACAACACATTAACTTTATTACGAGGAACTGCTCTGGGTAACAACCACGGGAAAATTTACCAAAATTGTTTAGATTCTGCGCTGGATTCGAGTCATTAATAATAATCAAATGAAACGATTAACAGAGAACAAAACGCTGCTACATGTTATGGATCGTTAGTTTGTAAAATTTTCATATCAGTAGCCGAGACCGCAAGTCAAGTGGAACCGTGTGCAACAATGAAATGCCTGGTGCAGAGCGCACTCGATTGGTTTCCCGCATACTTCACTGCTGATTGTGTTAAGACAACGTTTGTTTCAAGTACGCTCTTCCTGCGCTCTCTAAGAGTATTTGCAAGGTAAACCACAGCAACCGCCATCTTTGTTTCCACTTCAGATAACTATATCGAATCGTAGTTGTATTTGTCAAGAAATGAATGTCTTGCCAAGATATCCAAAATAAGTATTCATTCTTTTCAAAATTATTGGCATTTTTGGACAAAAAAAAATTGATTACCTTGAGTTTGTTAGCCAGAATTGGAAAACAGGAAGAACGCGGCTCTTTCCGAAGGCATATAATCAACAAATGAAATATCGGGATGCCATTCAAAAACGCCACATCTCGTCACACCATGCCGCAATCTGGAGGACCACTGTTTGGGGCGTTGCCATAACCGCAATCTACACCGTGCTATTTTTATTTTACGGATTTCACTCCCACCAGTTCTATGATGATGATTCCCATAATTCGTTGCACATCTCTGGTGTAGTCCACGGATTTCCGGTGCACCTTGTGCGGTTTTATAAGACTTCGCCCGGTGATCTCGATGTCTTTTGCTGGACGGAATGTCTCAGCATTGCCTCGATTATTTTGTATGCCCAGCCCAGTAAAATCTACATCCATACCAACTACCCGGACTTTTGGCCGTTTACTCCGTGTTATATGATAGCCAACTATTCCCTATTTGAATTTGTTAGCGTGCACCAGCGGTTTACGTTTCGTGGCAAGCGCATTGATAATCTGAATCACGAGGCAGATTTTATCAAGTATGATGCGGTGTGGAAATACGGCGGCATGTCGACGGATACGGATGTATTCTGTCTTCCCTATATGAAGCGTGAGATAATTCCTGATTTTATTTCTATAATCTTGTTATTATTTTCTATAATAATTATAATAATCTTCTTAAACTCTTCGAGTTATTAACACCATACAATACAATCAAATACTTCGACAAATATTTACCATTAGTGTTACTAATAGTATTTACAGAGAAATTAATTTTAATAGGACCTGTTTTACTGTTTCCGGTTACTCCTTAACACAAAAAATTCTAAAAAAGGCAGAACATTAAGCAAATAAATAAAATTTTCTTTTTGCTTTCTTATGCGAGAAAACTTACAATTCGAAATTTTTTTGGCAGGATTAATTAAACAGTGGCAAAAGGGAAATTACGAATGCCTACTCTCACAAGAAGGAAACGTAACCAACAGTGGATTCATTGCGTGCCACAAAGGTCACCATTATATCCGCGCCGTGCTGGATCGTTACGAAACGGATTACCAAACAGAGTGGACATACAACAGCGGTACCGTACCGTGGCAAATCTACGTTAGTAACGCTTCTTACCGGAAGGATATCTACATGGATACCGTAATGTCCAACCATGCCATCAACTACAGTGGTCCGATTCCGTACAAGAAAATCCCGGCATGGCATTCTTACTATCACGGTTGCAGCGACACATACGCTAACACATTTGTCCGAGCGGGTAACTCATCGTTTTGGGAGATGCTGCATTTCATCCATCATCAAGCCTGGAAACGGTTCCGGTTTTCTACGATATCTCCGAATATTATCCAGAAACAGATTAAGGACGAGCGGTTAGAGCTGAAACTGTTGTCGCTACTGGATGAACGCATCGGATTGAATGGGATCAATAGCAAGAAAGCACTTGATCCTTTTCGTCCCACCGTTAACCAGCAAATATTGTAAAGATAAACACCAAGAGAATTTCTGTAAGAGATACTGTTTGTTTCTTTACGAGGTAGTGTTTATATGCTGTTTGCGAAATTGGCAAATAGGCTTGCTGAGAACCTGTTCCAATTGAAGAATGCACTGCTGTGCACTTTTTGAGCCTTTTATGCAGTTAACTTACTGGGGTTTTTTTAAACATCCGACTCGAAATTTTCGCTGACTAATCCTACGTCCGTTATTTTGCATTCGGCATTCTGGGTGAATCCGCTAATCGTCAAGTTGTCCGGCATACACCAAAACAGCAAGTCATGGTATGCATTACGTCGTAGCGGAATGACTGGGCAAAAAATTACGATAGTATGTACTGTAAATAAATTAAACTGGTGTTGGTGTTTTACTCGTAAATTAAATCGGTATTGTTTACCGGTACAGAAATAATTGTTCAATTTCTTCCTAATAAAATTTTAATTTTATGGATCAGAAGATACTGTCTAATTGCCCACGATCCAGCCGAACTCATAGGTACCGTAATTATCGAATTTGTGGCTCTGGGGTACAAATAGTTCGAATGCTATGGCGGAGGGGGGCTTATTTCGGGGAGGGGGCGCAATTTCGGGGGGTGGTCTTATTTTTCAAACAGGGTCGGGGGAGGGGGGCTTATTACAGGGGGGCTCTTATTGCGGGGGAGCCACAAATTCGATAATTACGGTAGTCGTTTTGCAAACAGTAGCCTTTCTCGTAGTGCACATTAACACGCATCATACCGTGTTTGAATTATATTTTATTGCACTTGAGCATCTTATTTCCTCTTAAGATAGAACTTTGTACAGCAAGACAGCTGCCAAGGTAGTAAAACCTTTCGAAAAGCAAAAGTAATTGTGCGGTATTTAAAGTGCATGCAGCCGCATTACACAGATTAAAATTTGAGTGCGTACTCAAAAGCTAAAGTGAAAAAAACGGTCCGGCGTAGTATACGTTCTACCACAGTGCATGTGAAGGAGATACGCCTCTCTTTTATAATGCATTACGGTTCTAAAACACATAAATTTTCTGAAAAAGCACAGGCAACTAATAACGAGTAGCAATCATGTTTTATTATAATATAATTTGTTTTATTAGATCACACAGCGCTGCACCGGCGAGCGTTGACGTTGCCACTGAAAGCTTTGCTTTTTTGTTATTTAACGTATGACATAATTATAACATATCGAAGTACCAGTCGGACTTGCTAATCAAAATGTTTTTAGATATCGCAATATTGTATGCAGTAACTAAGTATACAAGTACAATACTTTTAAACTTTGAAGACGAGATCATGCGCCTTCGTACAGATACAGCAACTCAGTGTGGCTCGTACCTTAGTAACCATTGCATTATACCAAACTCAAATGCTTCGGCTGATTTATGTTTATCTATGTATTTAATTACTTAAGTAAGTACTTACGTTACATAGCACTTAACGTCCACCGTAATACTTATGCGTTCCCAGGGTACTGAAGTTTTACTTTTATTTTCAGTGAATGTAAACTGTGTCTGGAAAGCATTATACGTGGAAATTCAAGAGTACTTAACCCAGTCTTACTGGATTGTCAGTGCAGAATGCGGAGTAGGTTTTAGATTTTTGCACAGCTCGACGTATTATGCACGTACCTCAAGCACTAAGCAGTGACCTTTAAGACGTTTTGTATAGTCTTGCTCAATATTACATAATACTTTGTGCAGCTGGCTCGCGGTATTAAATTCTGGGGAGCATGTTCCGGAATAATGATAAAGTTATCTAATCTCTCTTGCTTAGTATTCTTTATAACTAATTTTGTACTGTACCCAGTTTTGCTCCTTTCTGCCCACAACATTCACCAGATGTCCCAGCCGAAGTACTTCCTCAGCGCTTGCGCCATGATCAAGAACGAGATGATCGTCGTTTTAGAATGGATCGAATTCCACCGTATCCAGGGCGTTGATCACTTTATTTTCTTCGATGACGAGAGCACGGACGATATTTATCTCCTTCCCCGTTTCTATGCCTCAGTAGGTATCCCCGATCTTGTCGAAATCATTCCGCAAAATTTCCGAAGGCGTCACCCTCCCAGCAAGCATTCCTACCGCGAGTACGACCAAGGCCAGACGCAGGCGTTAAACCACTGTAACAGCCGTTTAGCCGGCGTCAGTCAGTGGATGATAGTCTGCGATGTGGACGAGTTCTACTTCTCGCCAAAGCATTACACCATCGCCAACTTCCTGCGGAATTACAAGGATAAGGAAGTCACTCAGTTCCGAGCCCATGCTATTCGTTTCGGGTCCAGTGGCATCCAAAGGGAGAACCCAGTCCATTTGTTGCTGGATCCGTATAACGATACTTTGTACGTTAAAGCGGATCTGCTAAATGGGCAAATGTTGCTCACAGTACGCAACAACAGACGCGCCCCTTTTCGAGACCTGGACAAAGACTACGATGCGCGCTATAAAGAAATTTGCGTAGCGTCAGGAAATCCCATCGATTGTCAGCACGCTATTGGGAAGACGATTTGGCGACCGGATAAGTGCGCATTGGCCGGCGTACATTGGTGCGAGAAAGGTCTAGTTGGCAAAAGCATAGTTGCCCAGCTGGATGACCTTCGTATCAATCACTACGCATTCCGCTCGCAAGAGCACATGGATAATTAACCGTGGAACCAAATGGGAACCATAAAACGCAGGGTGTTCAAAGCCTTCAACTTCATTTGGTTTTCCCTTGTAAGCGATAATTCGACGGAATCATATCGCAAAGAGTTGGTGGAGAGACTCAGTGCATTCCCTACCGTCATGACCATTCATCCAAAAGTGATTAATTCCGAGTGGAATGCCTCGTATGCTTTCATTAGTCGTTATAATACTGCTTTTACATATATTCCTTCACAAATAACCTACATCACCATAAACTGCATTACGATATTTTTCAGATTATACGTATCAGCTTGTTCAGTTTAGTTTTCCGCGTCTTACCGGTATTTCCAGTTATCGCGGGAAGCGCCTGGGAATTTTTTTTATTGTTTTTGATATTTTGACGGTGAGAACATTGCATTTTTACAGTGGACGCTGCAGACAGTAGAGCACACAAAATTGTAATGAACTTTATTTCACATTATACCGTATAGGTAAATAAGGTAATATATGAGCTTCTCTCATTAAAAACAACCATCAAATCAAAGAATCATCCCAGTTAGCATGAGATGGGACCATGGGACTGCACACGATACACTCTCTGCATTACAACAAATTTTTTCCAGGCTAACGAGTTGAAACAGAATAAAACAGGCAAAAAGACATTCGCTTGTTCTCATGCAGTGTTGTGGTATACAGTTTCTTACCCCTCTGGAATCACACCAAATGCCGAATGTTTCGCACGCAATAGGAAAAAAGAACGAAATTGCTATCAAGTATCAACTAATCGATGTGTCCACGTGGGTGTGCAACATGGCCGACAATACAGCTGCGGCATTCCGCAAGCGCCATGTTGGGTAGTGTTGAATCAAAAAATCACGTGTAAAGAAATAAGTTAAAGAAGAAAAAGTGAACAGAGCCCAATAGACACTAATAACTTAGCAGCAAATGTCATTATCGCATATTTAAAACCGTAAACTTACTGATTGACTAAGACATTTCAAATTGCCCAAATGGCAGTTCCTTGTTTGCGGCAAGCAAATGCATGAGAAATTTGCTGAGCCATAAAGCATCAAAATTGCGTAAATCCGCGGTATCCCAGTATTTATCACGTAAGCTGGATTTGTCGAACGCATGCCTGCAACAAGACAAAAAATCCTGCGTTAATAGTAAAAAAATCGACGAAGGTTCACTGTACATTGTGCAACACTACATATAGCCAAGCTGCGATCGATCAAACACCCCATCACACAGCCTTCCGTTTCGAAAAAAGCCGGTGGTGCTTGCTGATATTGCACCAATCGATAATGACACAGGCGGACATTTGAGCGGTTGTTAATAGTGCATTCCACAATTGACAGGCACTGTAAAAAAGCAAGTTTTGTACCCGCTCGATGCGTGCGAGGAGCTGGTCACTTGCGTCGATACATATTACATAGTCTCTGTTACAAGTCTCTGTTACTTTGTCGTATTCGTAAATCTCTGCTCCTGATGTACAAGATGGTGTTCCGTCTTGTACCTTATGGAGAGAAATTTTTCAAGCTACGTGAAAAACTTGGTGCTGCTGCTGTTTGTATTGCAGGTAGAACACGTCAAATAACGTCCCTTGATGAACATCCCTACGCAGTAGAACCCGTGGACACGTGCACTCCGGACGGACGGAAGTTCATCAGCGAGCGGAGCTTTGCTTATCTGATGGCGCACTTGATGAATGAAATCAGCCTGCCCCAGGAATCATACAACCGCATTAACAGTTTTGACTCTTGCCTGGATACGGTTGAATGGGCTGATTTAAAGTGGACTAAGCGTTTCCTTCAACTTCATGTTGATCATTACTGTTTACTGTAAAACTGTTGTTTAAGTTTGCGATGTTTTATATGTAAGGCTATCACTGATGTGATAGCCTTTTCTCCCATGTTAGTCTATAACCTCGTGCAGGACATCCCTGATTTTTGTAGACATTAAGCTCATTAAACAAACAAACAAACAAACTGTCAGAGGCCCACGACTGCGCCTGGTGCGTACTGCCCACACTGGACGTACTTGCACTCATGCTTGCCGTTATCGCCTCTCTCGCTGTACGTACGTGTGCTGCTGCACTGCACTCACATCCGCTGAAGCGGATATACGCGGCGCACACACTGAGCATACTTGCTCTCTCGTTCCTCTCTCGCAGTATGACTCAGCGTTCATACGCTCGCGTTGGATTGAGTCCAGTCTGCGCATCATCACACAGCTGATGGCTCACAGCACGTGCTTGCCGCCAGTTGCTTCTTTCACGCGATCAGACGCTCAAGAACCCACTTGGCAATCACTAGCCATTAGCCATCAGTGCTTGGTTCTTGCTTTTCCCCTGCTATCACGCAGTACTTGTTCCCCCTTTATTTGTACAATAAAGATCACTCGTTATCTCCTCGTGCTTGTCTGTTACATGGTAGCAGATTCATAAGGTTTTCGATCTGACGGATCCTTTGAGGAGACGGTGAAGGCTTCATTTTCGGAGAACTCGTCAGGAACCTACACGTCACTGTCAGATTGATTACTGAAGTAATCTCTGCTCTGACTTTGATCGGACTGATCTTGCCGTCTTACAGCTGCGGAAAAACGAGGATCACTGAAGTGATTCTCCCCACAGCTGGTGAGCACAGTTTTCTTGGTCTCTTCCACATTGAAGAGCATCCCAACAGCACGGACATTTTCCTCCCAACTGACGGATCAGACTCGAACGAGAGTCTGCAGCGCGAACGGATTACTCCTATAATACGGGGACCTTCGGTTTGAACACCGACCCGCAACTTTACTCGCGGATTTCTTCACGGAAACGACGGATTTCCGACCTCGGACGGAGGAAATCCAGCGGAACCGACACCGACACCGACACCGGTAAAGT
This sequence comes from Paramacrobiotus metropolitanus, assembly GCF_019649055.1. Classification (NCBI taxonomy): domain Eukaryota; kingdom Metazoa; phylum Tardigrada; class Eutardigrada; order Parachela; family Macrobiotidae; genus Paramacrobiotus; species Paramacrobiotus metropolitanus. The sequence continues at coordinate 46,741 of NW_026570257.1, forward strand.
AACGGTTCTAGGTCGATTTTAGCCGCAACTAGGTCGGCTTTTCATTTTCTAGCGGTAGAAAACGATTTCTAGCCGTAAATCTTAAATTTCTAACGGTTAAAAGGTAATTTCTGACGGAGAAACCGACTCGGAATTTTGCTTTTGGTCGAGAACCGATCTGCTAGGTCAACGAACCTGTCTAGACAGTTAGACAAAGGCTAACCGGCAACAGGTCGGAAACTCTTTCTTTTGATTTCTAACGGTGTTTCGACCACCAAGAAATTTTCTTAATTAATAAAAATAATTTCTCACGGTTAAAAACTTAAAAATCCGAGCTAGATAGACTTTCTAGCCGAGCGAAAATAATTTGTTATTCTAACAGAAAATAGCGCTAAAATTCTTGAATTTCCTTGTGACATCATAACGACCGATTATCAGTACTTAAGGAGCAGCCAATCAGAGTGCAGGGGAAAGTTCCCATAGCTTAACATAGGCGTGATTCATCGTTTTTTTTTAAATTTTGCACGCGGCTCGCATTCCGTGACGTAAGCAGAAGTGCAAGACCACTTAACCTGTTACGTCACACTGGTCAGCACAGTAACATAGGACGTACTACACCGTACTACTATTACGTACTGTACTGTACCATTGTACTGTATATTAACACCCTGTGTACTGAGTCACCAACAGACACATCAACAACAACAACAACATTTCACCGGACGTTCCTGACCCTCGGAAGTTCCTGAACAAAAAGACGTTCCTGATTTCACCGAACATCTTCACACAGAAGATTGTTCGACTTTCTCTTTCTTACTGATAAAAGTTTTAAGGCTCCACCAGAGCCGACCTGACTCGACAACGATGTCGAATCCCCGAGAGAACGAACACGCGAGAAAGTTCAACACGGACTATTCTCGGCGTGCGAATACGACCGGCAAGTACTCACTCCGGTACGCCGACCAGGACAACAGCCAGCCGTCCTCAACCGACTCGACTAAGTCGGCTGAAGCAAAGGAGAGGCGCAATGAACGAATTCTCCTTGCCGACTCGAATCCAACCTCGGATGACAGTTTCGAGGACGTCAGGGATAAAACATTCCTGGATACCCAAGCTGACGTAGCAGCCCCGTCCCACCCGACAGGGGGGGATGTGGAACAGCTGCAGGTAGAGACCACATTGTCTCATGCCGACCAAGAGTCGAGCTCACACAGAGCTCAAGACTCGGTACCGGCCACTAGAGCCAACGAGCTCGGACGGCAACCACCCAACAGGACAGACGGAGTGCCGAAGCCGACCTCGCCCAACACGGACGCACCGACTAACCAAGTCGGAAGGCAATCGCCGACCACACAGGCCGAGCGAAAATCACCAACCAGGCAAGTCGGGGAACAACAACCGACTAGCCAGGCCGACCAAAAGAAGGTCGACCTACCATCAGCCCCAGAGGTCAAACAATCGACCTCGACTGGAATGGAAAAGCTGGCAACAGATGCCAGCAAAGCCCAACCGACCACACAGATCGGAAGGATTTCACCGACTTCGAAGGACGGTCAACAGATACCGACCTCAGAGGTCGGAGAAAGGAAGTCGGCAACAAGCAACCGACTTCTCTGGAACGGCAACCAACCGACACAAAGTCGGATGCGACCGTCCAGCCGATTAAAACACCGACAGGAACGGAAGATTCCGAGGTACCGCCACGAAGCGGCCCTCACCCAGCCGGATCGCCGACTAGCATACCGGCACCCAACGAACGGGCTATTTCACCGTTGAGCCGTTGAGCCGACCTTCGCCAACCGGAAGCGAGTCGACTCGAGCAACTGAAGCTCAACAAACGGTGAAGTCGACTAAGGCGACACAAAGTCGACCTGTCGACCTGAAGACCAAACCGTCACCACCAATGTTCGAAACTAGCGAACTCGGTAGCACTCCGACACCGACAGATGACGTCTTTGGCACAACAGATATGTCGAGACCGAGCAGTGCGGACGGATTCTTCACAACACCACCGAAGTCCAACAAGGACAGCCTCGGCTATCAAGCCAGTGCGCTCGAATACACGGCCAAGAAGTGGACTGCGGCAACACCGCCCGAAAAGATCAATGATCTCGACCTACTCCGAGCGAGATGCCACAAACTGATCACACAGATCGTTTTGGCAGACCGAATTGTCGACTCGGCTGAAGGGTCGCTCCGAAACTCGGAAGATACCCATAAACTCGAACGAAGGAGATGGGAACGCGACATGGCGGATGCCAACAAAGGCATCGCTCTCCAACAACGGGAGATCGATCGGCTTAACGCCATACTGAAGCGAGCCGACCTACCGTGTCGATACGAAGACGACCAAATCGCCATGCTTAACGGTAAGCTGGACCGATCAACAGCAGCAGTCTTCGAAATCAAACATGAACTCGACGAGGCGTACAAAGCCCTCGAAGAGGCAAAGAAAGAACTGGCCGATGTACAAACAGCATTGGTCGAGTCGGAAATGGCAGCAGGAGCGTTCCACCAGCAACTCAACCAGGCCAACGAAGAGGCCGAGGTCTATCGAAACGAAGTCGATAGATACGCAGCCGAACTCAAAAAGGCCGATAACGAGATCTACCGACTGACACAACGAACTGATGAACTTGAGTCGGAGATGGAACTCCTCTTCACCAGAATGGGACGACGGTTCATCGACGCGAACGCTCGGGACATGGGCTTTCCTAACCAAAGGACAGCCGACGTCGACCTGGTGGAAGCAAATGCCCAGCTAGCCGACCAGGTCCATGGACTGAACCAAGTCCTTAAGGAGGAACAGAAACTCAGAACTCAGCTGGAGTACAGCTTGTCCGAAGCCCAGAAAGTCAACGAGGCGCAACACAATCGCATCGCTTACCTGGAGGCCCGTGAAGTCGAGCTGTACGAGTTCGGCGAACAAGCCGCTCGCAATCTCACTGAGATGATGCGACAAATGGACGAAATGGACACGGAAACACGGTGTCTAAGGGAGGAGAAAAAACACCTGGAACAAAGCCAGGCCGACCCCCCCTCATATCGAACGTCCATGGCACAGGATCAACAGCCGTCGCGAACAATAAGCGACATCCTGTGGGGAATCGATCCGGCTCAGGAAGCAGCGAAGAAGGAGAACAACACCTCCTACTTCGTCGGAGTTCTAACAACCGACCCGAGTGTGGGAACAATCCCACAACCACCAACCGTACCAAGTGCTCCGGAACCGGAACACAACACGTCGACCGCGGCACCACGGGTACCGACGTCGAATGCGGCGACAACGACGTCTGCCGGTGCATACACCAGCACCTCGTACGCGACGCGAACAACAATGTACGCGCCGGCACCTAATGGGAACGGAGATCGGATACAAAACGTCGAACGTCCCCCGATCCCACTGCTGAGGCCTAGCATGGAGGCATATCGCGCACCAAGGACGAACTCCAATCCGAATTTTCTCCGCCAGAATCTGCAGTTCGACTTTGAACGCGGACGAGCTCGGTCATTCAACATGGACGACCAGCAGCAAGGCGGACGGAACGAGGAAAGCTCCGACCAACAAGGCCGGAGGCCCCCAAACCGACCTGTACAAGGTCGGATGCCGGATCTAGGAACACAGCCCGGCCGGTACGGGAGAGTCTACGACCAACCAAGTGGATTCTACCCGCAGGCGCCGAGACAAAATCGAGCGCCCCCTCCACAACAGCATGGAGGACAACAACAACAGCCTCGTTACGACGACCAGGCTCAAGCGCCGCATCCGCAACAGGACGGATACGACGACCAGTACGAACCGGCTCATCATCAGCAGGTATATGGGGACCAACAAGCTCACATGCCATATGCCAACCTGCCAACCGCCCCGGCCGCACAACAAGCCGAGCTGTTGGCACAACTGATTCCTCCGGCACAAGACCCGAAACACGTCGCCATAGTACGTGCCATCGCCCATGGACGTCGGCAACCTATTCCGTCGTTCGACGGCGACCACACTAAACTACAGGGGTGGCTTAAACAAATCCGAAGCCTGCATCGTCAAGCCCAACAATGGTACGAGGACGATCAGACTTTCATGGCCGACTTGGTGGCCCAACTAGATGGCCAGGCGGAACATTGGCATACCCTCGAAGCCGCCGGAGAACCACTCGGCGGATGGCCAGTCAACGTATGGCTGACCAAATTCGAGCAGCGATTCGCCGATAAAAACAAGGAAGTGAACATGATATCCCGAATTAATAAACGGATATTCCGTTTCGGCGAAGAAACGCCGGAACAGTATTACGACGCGATGATGTTCATGAAGTCCCAAGTCCCGACAATGACCGACCAGAGGATACTATATCATCTTAAGGAGAACATCCATGAACCCAAACTACGGGAAGCCCTGGTAATAAAGATGCCGGCGACGCCAATCGAACTCCGCGACTACTTACGGAGCTTCGTCAACGGCAAAGAGATGTACGAGGTGCGCAAACAACGCGATGGCGACTATGCCAGAGTTCGGGCAGTAACACCCACACCTGCCCCGGCTCCACCTCCGGCGATACCGCAACAGACCGGATATCAGCCACATATGATGCCAGGATATCAAACTCCGACGGCACAATACGGACAACTGAGTCCGGCGCCGACGCCACCGGTGCAACAAGCACCAGTCCAGCAACAGACTTGGGCAGGCGCGGCAGCGGCGAATCTGAATCCCCGAGCACCTGGACTTGGAGCCCCCGTTAACAACTACGGAGGCCCAGGTTATAGCTCGGGCGGTAACCAAAACAACACAGGTTTTGGTTACGGACAGAACTTTAACCAGGGATACTCCGCCTACGGACAGTATCCTCCACAAGGATACGGCGGCGGAGGCTATGGTCGCGGAAAAGGACGCGGTGGCGGGAATCGCGGCCGTGGAAACTTCCCTAACCGCGGCGGAGGCGGCGGCCCACAAGGCAACCGACCTCCCCAAGCACAACAAAGTGCTCGGCAAGGGACAACTTATGTCGACAAGATGGAGGCAGCCTTCTTCCAGTGGACGAAGGACAAGACCTTCAGATGCAGGCACTGCATGTTTAACAACCATCACGAGTCGCGCTGCATCTATGGGTCGGATAACAATCCGAACCTTCGGTGGTACGACGATTGGTACCGCCGATACTCGACGAATGGCCCGGTTGGCTCGGCTAATCCCTTCTGGAAGGATATCGTGCCACCGCCGCGTCAACGCCAACAGGCAGGCGGCTCGGGTAGCCCCGGTAACGGAAACGGTCACCCGGCCAGGGGAGTGGTGGAAACCGCAACAACAGCGGTGGGAACCAACAGGGTTCCCCGGTATACAGAGAACCGTTGCCGCCCCGCCAGTCATTGAACTCGACGCCACCCAACAATGGGCCGGCTCGGAGTAACTCCCCGGGAAACGTCCAAGGTCGATGAGCTCCGGTGACTCATTCGACCTCCAACATCCGACTGAACCACCGGACAAGGATAACCCCATTAACCAGCCGACTAACTCCCGGAACGAACCGAACTTTACTCCGTTACAACAACGGATAGCAACAGTCTTAGACACACTAGGACTGGACTGGATAAACTGCACGGAGGAAGAACTCCTCACGGCACTGTCTGCCCCCACAAAGGAGGCGACGGCCGCCCGAAAGAGGGCAGCCGAACTCGGAATCTTCATCAGCAACGGTGAAATCGAGATCCGGGCCGGAACACAAGAAATACCCGGTCAAAGTGACCCAGCGCACCGACAAGACGCTGGAACAACAAAGGCCAAGGAAGGCCAGCAACAGATAGACACTATACTTCAGCTACTCGGACTGAACGAAAACAGCTCCGAGGAGGACTTCGCAAAAGCGATGTCGACCTCCACAAAGGAGGTAGAGACGGCTCGGAAGTTAGCCGCTCAGCTCGGCGTGTACGTCAACAATGGCACCGTCGAAGCTTGGCCCGGGATGCAACAAGCACTCGAGGCAACCGACGCAGCGCCTCGACCTGGCACTGGAAAGTCGGAGGTCGGAACGCGAGAAATGCCCGACCTAAGCAGCGCAAACAATGCGACTGCGCCGTCCGTCACACAAAGTGACGTAGCACGGCCCGGCCATGGAAGTTGGACCGGATTGCCGGTGAGAATAAACTCAACCGAGCAGCCCAGACGAGGCCCAAGACGTGGAGGACCGGGACGCCGATCCACGCACCGGGGCAACAGAAACTTCCCCAATGTATCATCCGGACGCGCAACGGATAGATACGCTGCGACAATGGCAGCCATCGACCTCACCGAAGAATCGGAAGGAGAAGTCGAAGAATGGGAAACAGTCCCATTGGAAGCACAGGTACCCGTTTACTCTCGGCCGGGAGAAGCGGACCTCTTCCAGCCAAAAGAACAAACAGCCAGAACAATAACTGGCTCACGGACGTTCCAGAACATCCAATATGCGTTCTCAACATTGAGACCGACGAACGTCTCTACGGAGGAACGGATACTGGAACAAGCACGACGGCTCATAACCGCCAGCGCGCCGAAGGACGGAGTAGCTAACCGACCTGAGGCACAGGAAGTGGTTGAAGTCGGAGCTGAACTTACACATGGTTCAACTCAGCAGTCAGTCGACAACGGACCGGTGTCGTTAATCCCCATCAAACCAACGGTGCGGGAAGTGACCTTTGAAAAAGGCACGCACAAGAAACCAAAGACAGTTCGAGCTTGGACAGACGAAATTCAAGTCGGATCCACGCCCACACTGGCGATGCCGGATACCGGAGCGGAGACTTCGCTCATCGAACAGCGGTTTTGCGAGAGGAACGGTTTAATGATGCAACCTCTCGGACACTACACCAAAATACTCGGTGTAGGCGGACAAGTCGCCTTCATAGTGTCTCATTGCTGTACGGCGCCTGTAACAATGCAGGGCTTTACCAGCCACCACACATTTCATGTCCAGCCGACCGAAGCGGACATCCCAGTGCTACTCGGATGCGACTATCTGCATTCGAAGTTCACCTTCATTCTGACGCCGATTCCTACCGCGGAACAACCAGGAGGAACGACGGTGGTGCAGTCTATCCCGATACCAGAGGCATCGGACACGGTATGAAACGAAGTTCGGATTAGTCGGCTTGATCACCCGGCGAACTCCACACGTAACATCTGCCGCGATTGCCGGGATACGAACCGCACTCTGCTGGAGGAACTAGCACTCCATAACGTGATAGAGCACTATCAGAAACGGATACGCGACGGTACACTACGACTGGCTAGGACTGTACTGAAGTCTATCCCGATACCAGAGGCATCCGCCGGATGCCCAGAACCGAGAGGAGGTACGACAGAAGTACCGAACCTGGTTCTCGGGAGTTCGACACTTTCTCGACCAAAGGACGTCGGAAATGGCGATCACTCTGCAACAAAACGGAGCGATAACCCCTGACCAGATACTGGAAGCACAACAAAAGTGCGAACCAGTAATCGCCCTCATAAACGACACAGAGGACGAAGCATGGGAATGGGAAGAGGAGCGAATTCCGATCCATCGACAGTACATGGAATACGGACTCTTCATACCACCCCCCTTGGAAATGCCGTGCCAGGAACTAGGCTCCCAACTATTCGCCTACATGCAGCGAGTACGATTGCACGGAGAATCGTCGACGACTGCATTTTGGCAACGGTACGGCGAGGACACCGCCATAACGCGACAAATCCCCAGACCGTTACCACCACTTATGCCGCACACTCCAACCAACGTGACGTTCGTGAGTAGCCCGGCGAAACCCCAGGAAGATGTAACCCTGGAAGAAACCGATAAACCTTATCGGTGTGCTATCTGTCAAGACAATATTGACGAGGTAGTACGAGCAATAAAGGCTCACCACGACCTAACTTGGTCGGACGACAGACCGTCGTCACCGTCGCCTCCGCAACAGGAACGGAAGGTGGATCGTTTTCGGAAGCCCCAACAGTCGAGCATCCGATGGCTGAGCAACATAAGCCCCCAGCCAACCGACCTCGAGAATCAGGACGGAGCAAGTCGACCTACCCAACCGACGGATATGGCCGACCAAGCTGAACCGACCACACAGGTCGAAGTCGGCAACATGCCCGAAGTCGAACCCGAAAACGGATCGGAAATCGAATTCGAAGATTACCAGTCGGACGACTCGGACATACAAAGCACGAGTGATTCGGCGGACACAGACTCCGATAACCGACCCTCGGAAGAATCCGAGGAGGACGACGACGAAGAATTCGATCTGTCAGTCCGACACTGTAATACAGATAAACCGAGCATAAACGACTCGGATGATTCATCATCGGAGGACGAACAACCGACCTACGATGTCCGGCTAACTACAGCATTGCGGTCTATAGTTCACACAGAACTTATAGACGAGCAACCGGAACAAACCGAACAAGAGAAGCCGGCCGACTCCGAACAACAGGAGGAACTCGACCAACTTAAGGCTTTACGGGAATTTGGAGGAGGTAAACCGGAAGATGACGACTTCCGACCTCCAACCATAGTCGTCCAGCAGTTGTCAACCGAACAACCGACCTTGGCTAACCTGACCGACCAACAGAAGTCGGAGCATTTCAACACATGGAAGGCACGAGTCGCCAAAGTCATGACGATCGAAGAGCTGAACCTGGACAACAAATGCCCAGAAGTTCACCACTTAAAGCTGGACCCTTACGTAGAGATGAAAGCGTTAGACCGACAAGTCGTCTTTAACAGCGAGCGAGTCTCACTCCCACCATGGTCAACATGTTCGATCAAGGTACGGACGGCCAAACCAATGGATCCGAGGAGAAGAATCTACTTCTCTACCCTACAACGGGTAGTCCGACCTATTCGGCCAATTGAAGCTAAGATCGACATCCGACCGACAAACGACACGGCCTGGATAAATATCCAGAATACGACCCACCAAACGAAGGTGCTAAAGAAGGGCGTACGACTTGGCCATATGCAATATGCTGATGTCTACGAACCAGAAATCAACAATGAATTCGTCGAATGGGAACTCCCACACAAAGTGGCGAAGACATGGCCCCCGACTCGGGAAGCGAAGCCAAAACCCCAATTCAAAGTTTTCGAGGCAACAGGAGTTCGAGCCCAACGGAAGGTCAAACTCATTCCTCGAGCCGTAACCATGGTAGAAGTCGTCCTGGACGTACCGGTATCCACGGACCAGAAACTCATGTACCTAGGCGAATCCGACCCCAAACGAGACGGAGTCGAATTCATGGACGGCGTAACCAAGCATGACGGGAAACGATTCACTGTCATGGTGGCAAACCACACCCACCGGAAGTCACCTTACGCAAAGGTGCACCGATGGGTCGAGCCGAAGCATTTACGATGATGACGGACGACCAGAAGGTCGAAGAAGCACGAGTCAACACGGCTGAAGTTGAGCAGGAAGACGCGGAATCCCAGGAGGAGCGACGAAGAATCATCGACTCCATGAACTTTGGAAAAAACTTGACCGACGAGCAGCTAGCCAAACTGAAGGCAGTTGCATGGGATTACCGGACCGTATTTCCGACCTCGAAGAAACCCTATGGAGACGTCAAAGGGGTAACACATACCATTGACGTCCAGGGTGCACAGCCGATCAAGATGAACCCCACCAGGACAAGCTGGAAGGGACGGGAATTCATCCAGAAACACGTGCAGGAGATGCTCGACCAAGGAGTCGTCGAACCGTCATCGGCTGCATGGAGCTTCCCCGTCGTCTTAGCCGCAAAACGAAACGGAGACGGCACGGTAGGAACACGCTTCTGCATCAACTATATAAAGTTGAATGCCGTCACAAAGAAAAACAACTACCCATTACCGAACCCGGACGAGCTACTGGACCGATGCGCCGGAATGGAATATTACGGCAAGGTAGACTGTCAGTCCGGCTTTTGGCAAATTCCAATGGATGAACAATCCAAGGACTACACGACCTTCGTAACACCCGAAGGAATGTGGAGATTTAACCGTATGCCGTTTGGAGTCTGTAACGGACCAGCAACTTTCCAAATGCATATGGACAAGATTAGAGCATCAGCTCGGAAGAAGGGTGTGTTCGCCTACATTGACGACATCATCTTCTTCGGCAAAACGTTTGAAGACTTCCTTGAGGCTTTCCGAGCGACTCTCGAATGCCTCCGCGATGCTGGATTTACGGTTAAACCCTCCAAATGCGAGGTCGGAACGGACAGATTGCTGTTCCTCGGACACGTTCTTAGCAAGGACGGAGTCCAGACCGATGATGAGAAAGTGGCCTGTATCGCAGAACAAAGCTGCCCGAGAACTGAACGACAACTTAGGTCGTTCCTCGGACTGGCCAACTATTACCGTAAGTTCATCCGAGGATACGCTCAGAAGACATCAAAAATGTACGAGCTCCTCCGGAAGGATAAAAATATCAAACTCGATTGGACGGAAGCCCACACGGCTGAGTTCAACGACATCAAGAAGGCGCTAACAGAAGCACCCGTACTGGCGAAGTTCGATCCGACTAAAAAGACCGTCATCGAATGTGACGCAAGCGGAGCCGGACTAGGCGCGGTGATCTCACAAGACGATCACCCAATCGCCTACGCCAGCCGAGTCCTACGCGGACCGGAACTCAACTATGGAGTTACCGAATGGGAATGTTTGGCGGTGGTATGGGCCGTGCAGAAATTTAAGCACTTCATCGACCACGGACCATTTACCGTAAGGACGGATCATCGAGCACTGCAGAATTTGCTCCGATGCGAGTCGAACCGACCTGGCATCAACCCTCGACTAACGAGATGGGCACTGGCTTTACAAGGACGGGACATAACCATCGAGTATAAGCCAGGTGTTTTCTGCGACAATGCGGACGCCTTGTCGAGATGGCCACTCGAACGTAGTGACTTCAAGGACGAAATCAAGGTCTGTACAATACGGACTCTTAGACGTCTGAAGGCAAACGCCTCGAAGAAACGGAAGAAGGAAAAGGAAAACCCACCGGAAATCCCCCTTCCACCGGTTCTCCCCGGATGCAACGTCATAACCGACTGGGATGATTTGAGTACCACAGAGGTCCGAGTCATTAATATCTCAGCACCGGAGACACCGGAACCGACTATCCGGACCGTCAATACGACGGAGGATGACGAGTTGGAAGTCGAAAAGACACTCCCACCTCCACCCGAACCGAACATGGAACTTCGGAAAGCGCAGCTGCGAGACCCGCAGCTACGCAAAATCATTGACGAGCTGGAGAATCCAGAGAAACTCGACCACAAGTCGAAACATCTGGAACACTACCAGATGGCGCAAGGAGTACTGTACAGACTGAAGACTATCAACACAAAGTTGGAACGTTGCTTCGTTGTACCACTCTTTATGCGTAACCAGATTATTCGATCGCTCCACGACGGAAAAACCGGAAACCACTTCGGTAGGGAAAAAACGATCGAGGCATTGAAGTTGCGCTATTTCTGGACAAGAATGAATACCGACGCCATTGCCTACATCGAAAAATGCCGACAGTGCATCATGGCGAATAAACAACGATGTCCACCACCGGGTAAACTCCAAAAGACGGAAGTCGGTGAAGCCTGGTATCGCATCTATGCGGACTTCAAAGGTCCTCTTCCTCGGACGGAGACGAAGGGATACCAGTACATCGCAGTGGTAACCGACCAGCTGACGAAATTCACCGTAGCCCGGGCAACAAAGACGAACACCGCGAGGGAATTCGAACGGTTCTTCGTCAAAGACGTCCTACTGAAGTACGGAATGCCGACCTTCATCCACTCGGACAGAGGGACACACTTCACAGCGAAGACGTTCGCTAAGGTCGCACGGATCTTCGGCATCCAACACACACTTGGAACTGCCCACCACCCGGAAGGACAAGGACAAGTCGAACGGCAAATGCAAACGATTTGGGACGGAATAAGGAAGTTCTGCGATGTGAAAGACGGACACCGATGGCACAGAGCCTTGGATTATGTCGTCTGCGGAATGAACCGAGCCGTCCATGCCGCGACTAAGTTCTCACCGTTCTACATGTTGTATGGTCGAGAAATGACCATGCCACAGGACGTGGTGGCCGGAACGAACACACCGGAAACCTTCACGGATAAGGAACACTACATCCGACGGATCAAAGAACGACTTCAACGCTCGCACGAGATTGCCCGCATCATTATTGATGAGGCATTCGAACGGAATGCCGAGCACTACAACAAGAAGAAGTCAAGTCCGACCTTCAAACCGAGGGATAAGGTAACGGTGGAATTTCCGACCAAGGATCCAACTCGTAAGGAACGCTACGATGGAGTTTGGACGGTCTCAACTATGTTGGCCCAAACAACTTACTCCTCCGATGCGAAGACGGACGTGAAGATACGGTAGCCGTCGACCGAGTTAAACATTGCCGAGTCGAGACAAGTCGACCAGCAACTCGGTCAACAGGCCCAGCAGCTGACCCGACAGGAGGGAAAGCCACTTGGAAGCCGAAGAAGAAACCAGAACAAACCGTCGAGAAACCTTCGGATCCGACTAACGACAAAACCGAACCGACGGCGAAGAAGAAACGAGGTCGACCTCGGAAGAAACCTCCGACCGACTTCGAGACACCGGCACTGAAGGAACTTCAGAAGCAAGATGTGATAGCCGCTGAACCAGCACCGACCTCGGAGGAAGTCGTTGACGATAAAGTTCAACCGACCACCGAGCAACCAAAGAAGTTGGAAGACAAGTCGGAAACGCCGGCCCACCCAACCAACCAACTAGTAGAAGAACCGAAGTCGGCGACAAAACCAGCTCGGAAAAAGAGGACGGTTAAGAAAACCGACTCGTCGGCACCGACCACAAAGGCCGTTGTAGCCGACTCGGCAGTCCAACCGACTAAGCCCAAACGGAAGTATACAAAGCGGAAGGTCGACTTACCCAACACGTCGGCGCCGACCACGGAAGTCGTAGCAGCCGAGCAGGCAGTCGAACCGACCAAGCCGAAACGGAAGTATGGGACAGCTAAGAAACCGAAGCTGACAGCTCAACAGATGCTGGAGGAAACGGAAGTTGCTGAAGATGAAGCCCATAAGGAAATCCTTGAACGGATTACCGAGGGACGGGCGGACTCGGAGAAACCAGTCAAAACAGCAAAACCCAAGACACCCAAAACAGCAGTCACAACAGAACAGACTCAGTCATAGGGCCATAGGTGTAAAACTTAGAATAAGTTTTAGGTAGCTTAACAGTAGCTAGGTATAGATGGACCTTTGGTGTCGAAATGGAATCTCTTCAGTTGACCGGAACATCTTCAGTTGAATGTACGGGAGTTGGTAGAATTCTAACGCGCCGTATTTCCTTTCCTTGACAGCAAGCAACAATGTCAGGTCGTCACCGACACGACCCACCTTCCAGCGGATCTAACAGCGGACGTAGCGGCAGCGGATCGAACCGATCTCAGCCCTACCCGACTCATCGCTCGACATCGCGATCGGATAATTCGCGTTCGGCCACGCAGACGCCTTTACCGCAGGTAGATAACCCTAGTGCTAACTTAACAGCTAATGTGTTAGCAGGTCTTACGGTCGGGCCCCAACGTGGAGCGATACCGCCACAGATTTTGCCGCCGAACACAGCAGTCGATAACACAGGCTGCTTGTGGAATCTCGGCACTGGAACAAGTCAAACGACTCCGGTAACGGCAGCAGACCCACATGGTCAAATGCCACCGTATCAGTGGTCGGTACCGACAACAATAGTCGGGCCAACCAGTTCGGCATCAACAATGATGACCGGCGCAGCTCACTCGTCACCAACAATGGTGCCAGGGATGGCGAACACACCTGCAACGATCTATATGGTGCCCACAATGGCGCCAGGAATGGCTAACACGGCTGGTCCGATCTACACGACGCCCACATTGGCGCCGAGTAGTTTCCCATATGGCCCACCGGCGATGCGATTCGCATCAATTCCGCCAATGTCAGGAATGCCACCCCCACAAATTGCAACGATCAGTATGGTCAATCCGGATGGCACAATTTCGCCACCAAGGCCGATATTGCTCACGCCACCGACTTCGCCGACTCATCTCAGACCACCCGGACAACAGAACTCCTGGATGGATCCGAATGCGACGGCCCAATTACTGAACCGATTAAACCAGCATAGAAGTCAGGTCGGAGGACAGAGCCAACAAGTGCCTGTCTCGACGACGACCACACAGGTCGTAACGTCGATGCCTCCACCCTATGTGGTCGTTCTGCAGATTAACACCAATGGTAGAACCGAACCTGAGCTGCGCCAACAAATACAACTGGCCCGTGCTCACATAGACACGATCAGCCAAGCACTGGCGCAGACATCACAAATGGATCCAAGCCACACTCCGTACAGAACGAAGTTGTTGGCTGAACTTGCGTATTATGAGAACCGTTTCAATGAAGCTAACAAAATGCTTCACGTTAAAGAGCAAAACACCCTACGGATCTGCCAACAAGCAGTGGCTCGACATGTGGCGCAGAGATTGGGAGACCCGGACCCTGGTCCCCCAAGTCTGGTCGACGAACCGACCCCCCAGGCGACTCAGCCAATTCCGTCGACCTCGACAGGCCAACAAGCGCCTGGCCGACCACCTTCACTGGAGATCGGAAAACTCCGTGTCAGAAAGGAGGAGGCCATGAAGGAGGCAGTCAAACTCAGAATGAGTTACTCCAAGGTCCCAAACACAGCGGAAAACTATACCGCCGAGATGGGACGGATAGACCGAGAAGAAACCCGATGGACCGATACGGCTGCCGACATGGAAAGGAAAATACGAGCTCAAGAACAAAGCTTGCGCTCGTCCGGAATTTCAGCACCGACCACACAGGCGGTGATTGACGAAGAAATTCGATTAGCACGGTTGGATATCTTGGGGCAGAAACGTAACGAATACCTCCGCGAGATAAACCAGGTGAAGGAACGACTGCCCACACTCAATCCGACTGACGGATATCATCAGCGAACCGTCAAAGGCAACCTCGACCTGATGGACCATTGGACGAAGAAGCTGATGGAAAAGGAGGACGAAATCCGAGCACTCCAGCCGACGACAACCCGACCAGCGGTTGTCCCGACGAGCCAACCCCAACCGATGATAACGGTCAACGTAGGCCAAGGGTTGCTACCACTTCAAATTCCGGTCTTCCAAGCGAACCCGACACAGCAGGTCCAACAAGGACCACCTGTACTGCCGCTCCCAACATTGCAGGAGGTACGGAACTTCTTACCGACGGCTGGCATAGTCGTGGAGCGGATGGGCGCAGTCCTCGAAGACACGCCAAGAACCGAGGAGTCGATGAATATCGATAACGACAGCAGAGCCATCACCGACTATATGGCCAAACTCCAGTCATACCTGACTACAGGAATGCCGGCAAACATACAGCAACTGGACGCGATCCGAACAAGGATGCGGAATGCCCAAAACCGAATGAATCGGTACCCCCAGCTTCTTCAGAATTTGGAAGCAGCCGAACGCCGGTCATCAGCCGTACCGATGCCCACATTGGCAGATGTACGGTCCGCCATCCAGACAGGAGACCGAATCCTCGACGGATTAAGGATGACACAAGGCGGGGATATAGTGGCTATTACAAACAGAGCTCGGATGGTGAACGACCTGCATCGGAGCCTAAGAGTCGCCCGCCAACTGGCAGAACAACACGGCGGCATAACCACAGACGATCAGGCCATCCGACTAGATATGCATTACCGAAGGATTCAACAGATAATCCAGAGCTACACAGGTGGAGCCGAACAACAGGTCCCCCAGCTCAGGTACCATGCTATGGCACTGCAGATAGGACAGGATGACCAGACGACAGAAGTCTGGAGAACTATCCTCGATGGCAAACAAGCCCTCCAAGGAATCTACGGACGCATAGCTGACGGAATCCGAGACCCCCCCCGACTTAGATCCAGTTCGGAAAATTAACGATCTCATAGCCCACATAGGGCTAACTGAAGATCTTACTCGGTACGGTTTACCCACCACAGAGGTGGACAAACACCGACTCCGAACAGCCATGGATCAGGTGAAGACGGCCATTGTGGCGGAGAAACTTCCGATCCAACAGACGGATAACGCCCAACCGTCGACGTTACCACTTGGAGCCGTCGTGACCTCACCGATATCGTCACCTCCGCCACCGACCACACGGGTCGACAACGGAGCACAACCGTCGAATTCCCAAGTATTCGACCCGGCACGACTCCGGACGCTCGAAAGCTTGAAACGGAGGCGGGATGACGCAATCAATCAGTCCAATGCCATGAAGGAACGGATGCAGAACCTCCCAACAAGCGGAGCCGACCATCCCCAGCAGTTCCAAGTCTTGCTGGACCAGTATAAAGAGGCGTCTAATCGCCATATGGAACTCGACAAACTGATTCAAGTCGAGCAACAGATGATTCAGTTAACGGCGACACCACGGTCGCCGAGGACCACACAGGCCCTAGCGACACCAGCCGTGGACGGGGAGAAAACATTCGCCGACGCGAAAGCCGCCCTACAAGAGGCGAAGAAAATTTTAGAGAAGATACGCGAACGGTCGCGACAAGGCCTTGAACGGTTAGCCCTCCAGAAGATAAACGATTTCACAACTCACATAGAGTTAGTAGAAACCTTAGTCCAATCGGGACTGCCACAGACGGAGGCACACCAACGGCTAGTACAGCCAGGAGTTGAGTTACTGACGAGGCTCAACGAAGAGCATCGTGAGATCTTAACTTTACCGCCGACGACGACCACACAGGCCGCAACGTCGAAACCCCCATCACCCGACAGGACAATTCTTTACGCCGAAAGCGCTATAAAAGAGGCAGAGAGCACCCTAAGGAGGATTCAACAACGCGCCGAGAAAGGGCTCGAGTCGAACGTCCAGGGGATCGTCTCTGAGTTCAACACTCACATACAACTTGTGAGGAACCTGATACAATCAGGCAAAGTCGAGGCGGGAATACAGTTTCGACTCGTAATGAACAGTATAAGCCAGCTGCAGGAATATGAACGAAACCAACGCCGGCCAGCGTCACGGAGTCAACAACGACCAGAGGATTCTGATGCGGAAGCTTTGGATGCACTACCGTCGACCTCATCGGCGGCGGAGATGCACTCGGCGATGCGGAAAAGCCGCAGAGAAAAGATGTCCTCCATAATCAGTGATGGATGGGACCTACTGGAAGACCTCCAGCGAACCTTCGTGCAGAACACACCAACTGATGCGGAAACTTTAAGAGTGGCACGGCAGAAGATGAGCGATCTTACGGCTTACCTGAAGAAGGCGGACGACCTCATCCACAGGGAGGAACCGACCGATGTCGACGAACGACAACTCAGGTCGGTAGTTGAACGAATCACAGAGATTCTCAACGCAGAACCCGAGTACATTCGGATTGCCACACCGTCGCCACCTCGCCGAGCAGCACCGACTACGACAGCGGTGATGACTCTAGTCGGCACGACGCCTATGGATAACCTACCGGCCAACTTGGACATAATTACCCAAGCCGGACAGGACTTAGCCGACATTTATTTCCACCGACTTAGTGGAACTCTAACGGAACAAGAAGAAACTGACCTTACCCGAGTTGATCGAGCCTTACGACTCGAACTTGACTGGGCCGATACTCTAGGCTCATGGGGAACCCCTCCACCAGGTCCCAACCGAGATCGACTCGTCGAAGCGCTTCAGTCGGTAATCGACCATGTCAAGCAGTACTTGGCAAACCCGAACAAAGCGGGAGCGCCAGTACCAGCTCGTGAGAAAACACCTTCTCCAGTCCCATCACCCGGACTTGACGTTGAACTCCCATACGCCGACAATGCGGTCGACCAGAAGGAAGTCGATATCGAGGAAGTCGAAAACCAATACCGAGAAGCGGTCGACGTTATGGAGAAGCTCGGAAAACAACTCCGGGAGCTCGACCCTAACAACGCCATGGAAAAACAAACATCTGCTCCAAGCGGGTCTAGGATTTGTGGAAAATCTTAGAGGCTAGCCCACAAAGGGCTCAGCCGACGATTACTCAGCCGATCCCTCCGCAACAACCACCAGAGCCCACATTGGCACAACAGCGCGAAGCCCTTAACGAGAAGTTGGCTCGCACGCGGAGGATTGCGGATAGCCTGCAACGCCAAGTCGACTGTATGGACGGAACAGATCCGACCATCCGTAACATTCGGACGGCAATCGAAGATCAGATCCGAGTCTCTCAAATGCACATCCAAGACGTGCAGGTCGATCTTGAAATCTTACGGCGGAAGGAACTCGAGGAATACCGGAAAGCGGAACAACACGCACCCAGTACGCAACAGCCGACCACTCCGAGTCAGCCGACTTCGACAACAGCTCGGATTCAACTTCAGCCGACCTCAACAGTAGGACCGGCCCAACCGAAACCGATGGAAGTGGCCGACCGACCCATGTCTCCGGCCACGGAGGCTCGGATCATGGAAGCCGTACCGGACACGGACGAACTGCCGAGTACGGTCGCGCCACACATAGTCAAACTATTGGCTAGAGTAGCGGAACTCATCACAGAGATGAGGGCCCGCAGAAATTTCTGCGAAGAAAATAGCCAAGAAGCGAACGACCTGGACCGAGACATCTTGGCGTGGGGAAACAATGCCCGGTTTATGCGACGACTCTGTCATCCGGACGCCCCACAAACGACTAGGACTCGGCAACATTTAATACAAACCACTTCATGGTTGGAAACAAGGGTGAACGAATATGAGGAAGAGAAGGAACGGAACAAGGAGCAGGAATCGACTAGCCTGGCAACGAGCGCCATGGCCGAAGGTCGGCCGTCTTGGATCACAAAGATCCAGTCGGCTCGGAAACCAAATTTCGATTCTGTCCGACTTCCACCTCCAGCCCCACCAGCCAAACCCGACCTTGAATGGGTAAAAGCAGTTAACACACAGTTACTGCGAGCGGACGCCGTCATCATTGAACTTCGAAAGATGATGGACGAAACAGACCAACGGAGTCCGCAATATTGCCAAATCGACATCAATCTCGGACACTTGGAAAACAACACCAAGGAGGCCCGATTTATCCTACGACCAACAACAGTGTGGTCGGCAAAGAATCAGGAGCGGCTGCAAACCTTGACGGCCATAATTCAATCCTTCTTAGACGATTTCTGCAAGCGGAAGGAAGCAGAAGAGCAACGTAAGCTGAAGAGGCCGCCCTCTGCTAAGAAGCCTAAGGTACAATCTGTCAAACCAACGCAGAAAGTCTCACCGGTCAGTCACCAAGACGACCCGATGGGCGATGTACCAGTACCAGGGCTTGAAGGAGAAGACGAACCCATGGATACGTCGGAGGAAGTCGGAACGACGGAAGTTAACCGACCTCGAACTGAACCTAAGCCCCTCGAACGACCTACTACTTTGCCTGGGCTCTCACAAAGAGAACCTCAGAGCGAACGAATCGAGGAGCACGGACCACGCAGGCGCCTCTTCCCGACCAAGTCGCCATCACCGGTCAGAACCAAGGAACGACTCTTGGAAATCCTAAAGGCGACTCCTCCCAACCTACCACCGGCTGAAGAGAAGCCGAGTCCGACACGGAAAGTAATGGGAGCAAAAGCCCTGTTCACTCCGGCCGTACATAAGAAGTTAGTCGGTCAAGCCAAAACACTAGACCTCCAACGGATACTTTACGAAGCACAACTTCAAGGAGGTATCCGAGACCGGACAATGACTGAAGAGCAACAGACTCAAATGGCCCAGAAGATCCACGCTACGATCCAGGATAGAGACAAAGTCCTGAGACGGTTGGTGACTCTAAGATGCGGAAAGCAGGAGTTACGACAACTCCCGCTGGATTCGAACATGATCCAGACGATTCAACGGCTCCGCAATCCTAGCATTAACCCAGGTGCCTATACGCTGGAAATCCAACCTCGGCCCGGAGAGGAGGTTACCGAGAAGATTCCGATAACAATGTCGGATAGTAGCGAGGATGAGGAGAATGCGGACAACATTGACTCCGACGACTCCACTCACCAAAAGGCCGCGGCACTACCAAAGGGAGCAACGCCGAAACGAGGCAGATCGCCGGTAAAACAAATTACACCGACCCGATCAGCATCCCAGCCGACCAAGCTGCCAAGTCAACCGACGATTGAGAAACCACTCAGGTTCTCACCTCGGAATACTCCGACGAAACCGAAGAAAAACGAGGAAGTAATGGACACAACATCCCCCTCGGAAGCGCGAGTCGGAATTACGGTCGAAACGTTACCACAAAGGGACGAACCGACCTCCATTCACTCCGGTCCACGTCTAACAATAGATGAGTCTCGAACGAACGAGTCGGTAAACGAGTCGGTCAACATACCGACTAAACGGAGTGCGGTCAAGGAAAAACCACCTCAGGACTCGTCGCGGGAATTCCACGACGACCCGGCCTTACTACATGTAAAGGACCTGACGAGGTCGGAACAGGATGCCTGCATCGACATGGTCGGCGCGACCACGACCGACTTACCGAGAAGATGGCCGACGTTATGAAACGCATGGGAGAACATTACCGGGTGGAAAAGAGCCGACCTAAAGCACTACAAGTGGCTACGCCGACTCAACATAAAGCTACCGCCCCGGAACCCAAGTCGACCAAGAAGACGGCACAACAACCCGTCAAGATGAAAGTTCCCCCTCCGACTAGGCAACCTTCCGTCCAGATCGATGAAGATCTCGACGCGAGAGTCATCAACTCGGCTAACTCCGCGAAATCCCATAAGGATAAACGGAAGGCCAAGAAAGAAGCAGCGAAACAGTCTGTCAAGCCGCAACCGACGGAAACTCAGAAGAAACCCATAAAGTCGGAAGCCAAGGAACCGGCCAAACCGAAGTCGGATTCTACGGTGAAGACGCCGAAGCCTAACCCGGCTAAACGGCATAAGTCATCCGACGATTTGGACACCTCGGACGCCGGCCCACAAAGGACCGAGCGGAAGGAGAACGCTCAACAACCGCACGATAAGGAGGCGGTGGAGCGTAAATTTAAGGAAGTCATGGAACGAACCGGCACAAAGCCGGCTAAGACTTCAGGAGGTCGGCTACGGAACCCACCAAAACCGCCGACTCCGAGTGAACAAACTCAGCCCTCCACATCTAAGCAACAGTCTGATGTGGAATCCGATCATATCTCGGACATCGAGGAAAAGGACTCAATCTCCGACCATGGAGAAGGAGACCCATATGAAGGATTTAAGGGCGACCTGAAAGAAATGTTTGACCACGGAGCGGACACTGACGAATCACAGTGGCCAGCCCCAGACGACGTACGTGAGCGTCTTCCGGACGAACAACCGGACGACCCGGTCGAGACATTAATCCGCACCGTCCGAGTACACGTGGAAGTCGTACGGAGCATCGAAAACGCCAGGAAAAACGGCGCGGACATTTATCAGTCCTTGGTCCGAGACTTGTCCAACAACATCCAAGTCGGAGGCGAAACCGGAAAATGGTTAACGCATCAACTCATGATGCAGATCGTCGTCTGGACTCTGGATTTCGGATTAGCAGTCGCCGTTCACCGACAATGGGGACGGATGGCCGAACTGCTCCCACCAGACCTCATTAAAGCACTCCGAAGTGCAGCCGCAAGAAACGCGGACGATACACCGACTAGAATTGCGCGGTGCATCGGATACATTCGGAACCCTCGCGGATCGACATTGGTCCAAATTGCCCGTGTATATAACGTGATGTACATGGACAAAAAGGGCAACATCGACGATATCATCAGCCATATAGAGGGTCGAATCGAAGAACTGGTCGCCGCACATGAAGAACTGGTGGCCGCCGCAAGAACTGGTCATACTCTTCAGACGACTAATGCGGAACGCGACGTACCGGTAAGGTACACCGTGCCTAACTTCATACCGGAACAACATCGGCGTGAATTCAACCTCCGGATGTCGTATGTCAACACTGACAAGCCCCCGGCTGGCACGGAACCTACCGAGGAATACAGTGATTCCAACGAACAACCGTCGGAGGACGCAGCCGCTTTGCTTCATATAGCTCGTACGGCTGGACAGTCATCACAGAGACGAGTCCAAGTCCTACCACGACCTCGAGCGCCACATGAACCGACAACATATGTCGGCACGGCATCAGCTCCAGCGGGACGAGCAAGCACGGCCAAACCAACTCGGAGTGCGAAAGGACGGTTCATTCCGAAGGATGTACAACCACTTCACCGTCCTCGCCAATGGAAATTTCGCCGGAACCGGAAGACTTGACCCAACAGAAGGGAAAGTCAAAGTCGACCAAGACGAAGTCGACCAAGCCGGTTAAGAAGAAAGAACCGAAGTCATCCGAGCTGATCTCGTCGTCGGAAGAGGAAACCGACGACGATGATGACGACGACGAAGATTTCCAAACACCTGGGAACGGGTCACCAAAGGATGACGACGATGACGACGATGAGAACGGTAAACCCCCACCACCGTCGAACTCGGCACCTCAACAGCAGGGCGAACCGGAGATACCGGACAAACAACTCGAAGAAAAGGACAGCGGCGACAAAGCCGATGACTCCAAGAGTAACGAGGACAACGGTGGGGTATACATCCCTCGTAAGTATGGCCAACGGATATCACTGACGCCCGACTCCGAAAACCAGCCACTCCGCTTCGACTTCCATGAAGATATGATAAAAGTCTTGCCGGACGATATTCCCCCACTGGCCAACGTAAGGCTTAAGTATACGGGCATCAAATCAGCTTCAAAACCGAAGCCAAGCGTCTCGGAATATGACGCGGGATGGATGTATACGTTTGCTGCGCTAAAAGCCCTTGCGACAAAGAGACCGAAGTTCGCCACGCCGAAGATCGCCTTTAAACTCCTCCAACATTGGAAGGTAGACGAAAAGGGCGACTGGCGACAATTGAGTCAGAACAACGTACGTCATTACTGTGACCTGGGATACCACGCAGGGAAGATAATACGTACATACACCAGCGGAAAGCGGATGTATTACGAGTTTCCCCCGGCTCAGAGAGATCCGGCCCCTTCGACATACGAAGGATGGATACATGCCATCGAAGCGTGCATGGGAATGTCTTGGCATCCGGAAGGATTAACCCGTGGAGAAATCCTCCACCAACTTACAGCACGGTTCGAGTTTGAATGGAAAACGGCGGAACCGCAACTAGTCGACCCCAAGTACAAGGCTAAACCAGACCCGACCGCCGGACGGAAGAAATACTCCCTGGAAGACGACTTGGAGTTCGTCTTGGAAAAAGGGCTCGCCCAACAACGGTTTGCCACAAATACCGATAAAATTCAGGGTGGTCAACGGTTCATTGCCTTAAACCCATCAACTCACCGTTATGGACACTTACCGAAAGAACGATCGACCTCGGCACAATCAACCGAGCTGGCTGACTCGCACCAAGCAAGTCGGCCAGAGTCGACAGAAGCACCCACCCGGGAATGAGGTAACGCAGAATGCGTTGGAAGAGCGGCATAACCGACCTTCTTCCATTGACGACCACACAGGCGTCATCGACCAACAGAAGCCGACCTACCTCATAGACGACCACAAAGGCGTCTTGGACCAGCTCGGGAACCGACCTGGCCCGACCGTAGTAACTATAGGGTGTAAACTTATAGGACGCAACCGAGAAACGGTTTGCTTACTTTTGTTTTGACAGAATCGACCGGAAGCTTATACGGTGGACTGCCAACAGTGCACGGATAACGCGACGCGAGACAACAACAGATTGCCCTGCGCACTATGCATCGTATCTTTTACGAACGAACGAGTCACCGGCACCGGAGCGCAACACCGAGCTCAGGCGGCGGCACTTTACCTAAATGTTGTCGCTGGTAACCTGAGTGCATACCGGTATCTGGCCGGCAGAGAATACCTAATTAACCAATTGGAGTCACACGAACAGGATAACTTGGCCACAATCCAGCGGCAACGAACCCGCGATCCTGCATGGCAAGAAACTCGACCACCAGTCTTAACAAATAGACTGTTCGAGTATCGTCAGATGCTGGACCTGCAGCGTCAACTGGACGACCAGAAGAAAATCAAGGAGGTTGATAGACAGATCGCCACAATGCGAGTCCATCCACCACCGACCGATTATGAACCGGAAATAAAGATTCGGGTACAGACACCCACACAGGGTCTCCCAACAGCCGGAGAGTTGATCCCCACAATACGCGATGTCTTCGTCGGAGATCCAAACAGACCGATGACAGGCGCATCTATAACAATGATGATGAATATGCCGGACGGAACTCAACAGCCAGTTACTTTTACACCGGCAACTCAGGAACAGTTGATGGCAGTCCCACACAGGGCAACGCCAGTAGTCACACAGGCTCGTCCAACTGTTTCTCAGCATATTCCTCAATCTGGAACTCATGGAAATCGCAATCAACCGGCAGCTCAACAACAGCAGCGCCGGCCGAGTAAGAACCTCGCGGGACATGACCTTCGACATAGGATCGGTCCGGTCGATCTTCGAGACAGAATCGAAGAGCAACGAGACAGAATCGAAGAGCATTCGACAAACCGGAAAAGAGCCAACCAGAGCTCCACCAGGAAAACGGACTGGATCTGGAGAAACGGGAATCGGACTTACGGTCGACTTAACAAATAAGTCGAAACGCAATTTTGTCCCTCCCGAACCGCAACCGGAAGCTCAACAAGTGGAACCGGCGGCTGAAGTCCAAGCTGAACCAGCAGCTCAACAAGAGCAAATGGACGTCGACGTAGCCGACCAGATGGCACAATTGCCACAAGTGGAAGCGCCGATCCGAGAAGACCCTCGCTACGATCGAGCTCGACAACAGGGAATCGAGGTCGTCATGCTGCACCCCACTGAACGGACGAACCACATTATGAATGTTATGAATTACGAGGAACGGAATCGACCACAGATTTGGCGGATGGTAGAAAACCTTCGTCAATTCCTCGTCCGATCTGGATATCAGACGCTGTTCGAGCAGCATCAGTGGCGATCCGACTTCAACATGAACGCGCACACAGCGCCGAATGTTGAACACCCATACACCAGATCGAACGCGTTACCATCGATGACCGACCCGGTCCTGCTGAATGTACCACTTTACAGTCCGGACGGAACGCGTGCGAGCCAACTAGGAGCTCGGGAATACTCCCATGACGAGTTGGAGAGCATTGCCCAGTTCGTCATAACGGACGCCCATCCAGCCTTCGTAATCACCGCAGCTCGGGCAGCACTGGACTTAACCCAGCATCTCCCGGGAGGGGAGATCGATATGGCCCAGGATGGAGTCGCGGCATTCCTGCGATTCATTTTCGCAGCACGGCTTAGCAATTATTTCTGCAATTACACCTTGTACGGACTGTACCAAAACGAAATGATACCAGCGGCCTTGGAAACCATCGTAGCCCAACTTGACACGCCAATGAGAAGTGTTATCCTCGCCGTCTGGATGCGCGACTTGCTGTACACCCACGAACGGTATGCGACAAAGTATGCCTTTCGTGAGGATCACGTAGATCCCAGCGACGACGCAACTCGATTCATCAGCTGGTACCGCGAGAAGAAGACTTTGCCTAGCGGATTTAACTCGTCGCCTTACGAACCTTGGATGTCGGACGACATAGCACCCGGCGCACGACCATACGCGCTGAGGCTCCGTAAACAAGCGGCCAGGGAATCGAGGAAGGGCAGAGCGGATCGCTCCGGTCAAGAAACGGACGAGACCGACGAGACGTCTCAACGAGTGGCCGGCAACTTACAGACCAAGGATCAAACATCCGGCCACATGACCGACCTCGCCCGGACGACGAAGAGGATGAAGATTACTTCGGCGGCGACAAACCCGTCGAAGTCCCACTCAGCTAAGATCGAGTTCCCACATTGGAACTCGATCCCCCACTTGGAACAACTAAGGGGACTCAACGCCGAGAAACGGCACGGTCGAGAATCGACCTGACTGAGAAACAGTCTAGCTGAGAAACAGCACCGTTGAGAAACGACTTTGGAAGGGACACTTTTCTTTCGTTTTTTCACAGGAACCGATTAAACATGTATGCCGCGGATGTCGACAACGACTTTGCCAGAGAGCTGACTACACAAGTTAGCCGGATTCTTCGGTTTGACCCGGACACGGGTGGTTAGACCTGACAAGCCGGCTTTTTCCACCGTTCCGGTACGTCTTCCGAGGAATCCCCTGGAATGAACTGAGCAAACCGACCTCAGTTCCCCAGCATGGCATGAACAGATCGTGAACCACGTCTGCTAACATAGCAGATCGCAACCACGTTCTCCGACCATCGGAGCCAACAGAAGCCTCAATCCGCGCTACATGGAACGAAGATACTCCGGCCAACCGACGGGCATGAACCGAGAGGATTACGCTAACATGGCGCTGAATACGTCGCTGCGTGTTCACCGCCATGTTTGCCGAGCACCCGTGGCCAACTACGGAACCGGGTAGCCGAGCAGCCTTCACCAGTGTAAACAGCGGACATCCTCGGCCGAGTCGCCAACAGTGCAGGAAAACTCGGATCTGACTATATGTACTCGAGCCGACCACAAAGGTCGACTTTGTACTTTGCCCATAACTTGAAGACATTACGGACATAGCAGCAGGCTGACCACACAGGTCGGTTGCGCAAGCCGACCACACAGGTCGGCTTTGGAAATCGAAACGGCCAAAACAGTAGCCGACCAAGAAGAATGGACGGAAGCTGGCAGTAGTCACGTGGTAACTTCACCGGATTCTCCGTTTGAACCCAGATCTACAGGAACTCAACTAGGAACCTGTACCCGGAGTCCAACCGCAGTCTCCCCCGGACGATATCGGGTAAACCAGCCGATTCACCGGTGACCACGACTACGCGCGTCTCGAACGTGCAGCCATTCCCTGAAGAGGAACAGCGACGGTGATTTGGCCGCCACTCCAATGACTCCGCCGCGACCTGCTTCCCCATGTCTTCTATGGAACATCCTAGGCAGACCGGATTAGAATACCCGACCTGCACCCCTTCAACAAACTCCGCTGGCGACGACCGCCTGCCCGCAACAGTAACGGTCAGTCGGCCTTCGTCAGCGGCAAGAAAAAATCTCCCCGTGGACGTGAGGTGTCTACCCCCAACAGAACGGCTAGGCGTCTCAGGTTCGCGGCAAAAAGATGATGGAAGAATCGGATCTGACGACCTCAGGGACTTGCATGTGCATGAAGCTTGAAACCAAAGAGCTCGACTCGGCAACCAGGGCCACAAAGACCCTTAACGTTGTAAGCGAGCACACTTGCATGACGGAGTCACTCGGCCAACAGATGCCAGAAGAAATTGTGACCGCGCGGGACTCGGCCGCCCGGAGGCATGACCAGCTAACAGTAGCTCGGATCCGACCCAGAGTTCTTGTCAGGAATCACAGAAGGAACGGAGTTGTGCTGCCGAACATCCTTCTGCCAGTCAAACACTGACCGAAGGATGTCCGAACAACGGAGACCCGGTCAACTGTAGCCGGACGCACAGAACTCCTAGGAGTAGGTCGACTTGATGAACGCCGACTAGCCCCACATTGGGCGTGACGGTACAAGTCTTCCCAACCGACCTCAAATCGAAGATCGGAAGTGACCCAACGGAGGTCGGCAGCACACGGTAACAAGTCGGAAGGGAGCGATCAGAAGAAGTCGGAAATCGACTTCCCGGCGGAACAATTCAGCTTTTTGACGGGTGAACACAAAGTTCATCTGACCTCGGGGAAGTCGGACATAACCGACCTTAGATGAAGTAATAACCGACCTCGAACGGAGGTCGGTAGTGGCCGAACAGAAGTCGGAAGGATGCGACAACAAGTCGGCAAAGGTATTTGGAAGTCGAGAACCGACCTTCTAACGGAAGAACCCACCTTTCGGACGGATGAACACACAGTTCATCCGACCTTCCGAAGCCGACCATAACCGACTACAAGTCGGAAGTTGGAAACTCGGCCAACATGACGGGAAAGACTGATAGCTATCCGCGATGGACGAATTCGACTTAAAGGAACTTGTTTAGCCCTACATGGGCATGTTATTGCAGGTTCACCCTAGTCGACCACCGGCGGATAGGCTGACCGACCTTGACTACAGGTCGGATGGGATAGCCGACCTCGAATAGAAGTCGACTTGACACTCCCATCGAAGGAACTCTATTTCCCACGGACCTCGAGCCAGTTCGACTCGGATAACTTCAAACCAGGCTCGTGGTAGCAGATTGAACGGTTGTAACCGACCACTTTTCGAACGGAACCGCTGTACATGACGACCACACAGGCCGCATGACTTACATACAGCTTTTTCCGACCTGAACTTTAGGAATTCGGAACATAGCCGAATTTCCCCAGCCGCCGGTCGACTTACCGGTAGGCCGACCTTGGTCAAAACCGACCCTGGTTCTATTCCCCATTCAGAGAGGATGCCTCGGCATTTGCAATTGCAACAGTGCCTCTCTATCCCTGACGGACGGATACGAGTCGGAAGTAAGTGTTTAACCGTGCTTATCCGACTTCGGTGAATGTAACCGGTTACGACGGGTAACTCGGGAACCGATGCCCCGGACCCAGCCCTACCGGATGAGAAGTTGACAGGAGACCCCGTGGAGACTCAACTGCCCCGTGGACGTCATCCTAGTCGGAATAGGACCCCCGGACAGATTTTTACATTTTTTTTTAGCATTTTTCCTAACAAACGGAATTGTATTTTTCTAGTTCGATCTCTTTAACAGATCTGTTTTGTAACCCCTTTTGCTCACTGGAATTGTGATTAAACTTTATTTCATACTTTCTTTCGCGCTGCATAAGCTTTCATTACATTTTTCTTTCACATTGTTCTCCGCTGCCAACAGAAGCAAGAAGCCGACCAACAGAAGCATCACCGGTCCAACGAAACGCCTGAGCGGCTTCCGGATTTCTCGGCCGTGAGTGGTTTCCACTCATGGGTCTGGAAGTGAAGAAGGGACGGTCAACCAGACACCGGACTCCCATGTTAGAGGACGCGTACCAGCGACCCCACATTGGGTCCGACTGGAGAGTTGTGTACTGTGCGGTACAGTCGGAGCATCCTTCGCAGGAGCTCGGATTCCCGCCCAGAGGCATGTCAGAGGCCGACTGCGCCTGGTGCGTACTGCCACACTGGACGTACTTGCACTCATGCTTGCCGTTATCGCTTCTCTGCTGTACGTACGTGCTGCACTGCACTCACATCCGCTGAAGCGGATATACGCAGCGCACACTGAGCATACTTGCTCTCTCGTTCCTCTCTCGCAGTATGACTCAGCGTTCATACGCTCGCGTTGGATTGAGTCCAGTCTGCGCATCATCACACAGCTGATGGCTCACAGCGTGCTTGCCGCCAGTTGCTTCTTTCACGCGATCAGACGCTCAAGAACCCCTTGGCAATCACTTGCCATTAGCCATCAGTGCTTTGTTCTTGCTTTCCTGCTATCACGCAGTACTTGTTCCCCCTTTATTTGTACAATAAAGATCACTCGTTATCTCCTCGTGCTTGTCTGGTACAAAACAATAGCTACGTACGGATATAGGCCTCTGTTTAAAGTAGTAAGTAGTAACTGATTTGCAGCGGGAACATCGTATTAGCATGGAAATATTCATTTCTATGTACTGTATGTCTTTCCATTTTCTCGTTCTATGAAAAAGCTGCTAAGATTATCCCATGTTTTTCCATATTGATGGACTACCGATGCACCGACAGCGTATGTGATTGTTTGGTATATTATATTTTAAAACTTTATTATCCCCTTGTGGCATATTTGTCGGCATTAAGCGGTTGCTGATACGGTGCGAAATGCGAACACAGTCAGAGCAATCTAAGTTGTGGCTGAACGTTACGCTTACCATTAGCCAT
Organism: Paramacrobiotus metropolitanus; assembly: GCF_019649055.1. NCBI lineage: Eukaryota > Metazoa > Tardigrada > Eutardigrada > Parachela > Macrobiotidae > Paramacrobiotus > Paramacrobiotus metropolitanus. The sequence goes on from NW_026570257.1 coordinate 76,639, forward strand.
AGCAACAACCTACGCACCAATTCCGGCCGGCCCTTTTATAAAGGGACTTCTTATCGCCTTCTTAAGTGCATCTTATTTCGTATCAGATGCTCACTAAAACATCCGTTCACCGTGCACGCGATTTTTGGATCCTGGGATCCAGTATGGTGCGAAAACAGCTGACTCTCTGGGCGGCTGTTGAGGTTTCTAATGTGCCGGCTTGGCCGAAAGTGCACAGAACAGCTGAGAATCTTACTTTACGGTACAGATTGTGCACTTTCGACACTCTCCGCCTGTTCCCGTTTTCTTTTAAACGATGCGTTAACGTTATACATAGTAGCACCAGCAAAAACTCGAAAGGAGAATAGTCAAATAGTAGCAAATACCGTGTAGGACGAGTCGGGTGATAAATTTTAAAACTAAATAACATGAAACTACTGAGAAAAAGAGTTACAGTACTATTTGTGAGTTACAACGCACGAGAAGGAAGTTGCACGCGGTACAATTTCGACGCCGGATAAACAGGTAAGTACTGTACGGAGTGCACAAATTTCACCAGTTTAATAACTACGACTATAATAATTTAATAACGACTAGGCAAATAAGTAAAATTTTCACACCTTTCATACACTGAAGATTGAGGCAGGCTAAATGTTGGTGGATGGCGGTGCGGTAACATAGGAAGTTTGTAACGGCAAGTTGGCATCTGGCAATCGGCGGCATTCCGGCATTCACATCTAATAAACCATCTTGTCGTACTTGGCAGCAAGACCTTCGGATTTGGTACTTCGTTTTTGCCGGCAGGGAAAGCTAAACGATGAAAGTTTACTCAGAAAATTTCGGCACATGACGCTCGATCAAATCGTCTATGGCTTTCAAGTGATTTTACGCCGTGCGATCGTTAACAGCGCTGGAGAAAAGGTGTTGGCTGTGCGATTTTAGAAAGAACTTCAAAAGCACTGAAAGTAATGACAGATTTTTACAATCCCTATTTTATTTTACAAAAGAAGTGGTTTTCTGATAGCTATAACGCCCTAGGGCAGGTACCTGAAGAGGGAACGTAGGCGATCCAGTGGGCGTCTTGGTGATCTTCCGGCCACGAGTAGCACTCGATAAGATTTTTAGCGCCAATAGTTAATCTCCTTATGGTATCTGTCGTATCCACAAAAGTTTCTTCTTGCCCGTTTTTGAGGATACACCACCGCGAAATTTCCAGGAACAAAAGCGTTATCCTGTTATCTTGCACCTGTACGAAGAATCGCTCCGCTCCCCGAATCACGCGTGACACACAATATCCGGCTCCGAGGAGGACCAAGCTCATAAACCTCATTATCTCATACTGTTCAATTTTTTATTCTTCTATTCGTAGAGGTTGATTTTTTCTCAATTTTTATGTACTTGTCGCAATAACAAACAGCATCGTTTGCCAAAGCGCGCTGTTTAAGAAGTGCCAGGATAAACACGTGTGTCTATGAGCTTACGATGACTACTATCGCTGATTATTAATGAAAAGTTAGTTCGTTAGTTAGGTGACGGCATGACAATTGTCATAACAATGATTGAAGTCATTGAACTAACTCATATTAATGCCGTGTGGGTTGCATTGTTCATTTATCAACCGCAGTTGTTGGTTGGACCATCCAAGCTTGGCTGTTACGTCAACAGATTACGGAACTGGTGTTTAGTTTAACACTTTAACCCGTAGCAGCTAATACATTAGACCGACTCAACCACAATCCTCCTCATATGCGCAGTTCCCTTTATGGCGCACTGCGAAATTCCTGTATTTAGTTACGTGCGAATCAACGTCTATGGCGGCTGAATAACCAATAGCGGTACCATAGCCGCTACCCGTACCAGTTTTATTGCGACAACCAGCAGCAGCGCAACTAAGATCACCAGTAGTGCTGCCGCTACTACCACGGGTCCACGAGAACCATTATCCGTATTAAACTAGGTTTTTTTCAGAATATTATAATTACCGTATGTAGTGTGTATTGGAAGTAAACGTGCATGCAAGTGCAGCGATGTATATTCTCTAGAATGTTATATTTCTCAAGCGATCTAACCGGGAGACACATTAGTCGTCGTAAATTTAGGGAAGTCTAACGTTTTTGCATAAAAAACTTAGTTTTACCGCTTCTGGCATCTGCCACCTTTTATCGCTTGCCAGAACGCGTAGTGGCAATTGCCACTGCCGGTGGCAGTTGCCAGTGGCAGGTGCCATTGCCACCTTTTATCCCCTGCCCTAGAAGCTAACATTGTCGTTGTAATGGCTTCCATTGTTACGTAGTTGTTAGCTCTTGTTGCCCTGATGGCTGATCGTGCATGTATTATGTACATAACGGAACCTTTTCGGTTTGGTGGATCTACGTTATGTGTCCTTATGAAAAACTGTTAACTGCGTACCTTGCCAATTTATTCTCAGTTGTGCCAAGTTTGTTTGCTAGTTTTGGCCTGAGCCACTAAAAACTGTGACCCCTGTTGTTGCTACAACGAGAAATTTTTCGCAGTTATCGTGCTCGCGGCCATTTGCAATGAACACACAAATGTATCCATTCCGAAGACCGAAAAGCGGGCCTTGGGAGTTTAACAACGGTACTACTGTAATCGTTAAACGCGACAACGGCAAACGGTGGTTGGGATGCATTCAGGATATTGATGGAGACGAAATGTTGATTGATTTCGATTCCACCATCGCACCGGCTGGCTGGATCCATTCACGTCACATTTGGGGCTTTTGCGGTTTCGGGGATTACCAGGAGGAGTATGCAGCGGATAAGGTAATTAAAGAAAAAGGCAGTATTGCCGTCCAAGTGGCGCTACGCAGGGAAGTGAACGTATCGAAAAACAATATGGTACCCGAAAAAAGCAGGAAAGTGGGAAACCAATTAAAAACCTTCGCTTGCTGCAAAAAATTATTTGCAAAAAAATATTTGTCATTTTAATTGCGAAAAGTGGAGAACATTTTGTCATCAGGATAAAAACAAAGATACAACAACTCAGAATATACCATTAGTGGTGTATTACTTTATGAACGGGAGGCGGTACGTATTTCCTTGAAACAAAAACTAGCATGGTCTATATAATAATTATTATAATAACTGGTTGCTACGCTCAAAAGATACTCATCTGTGCAACAACGTTTTTTACAGAGTGACCTTGCCTACGACATTCGGATTATATTGTAATTTAGTCGTACAGAGCACAGTACATTGCATGCGCCGCATGGGCAGGAATTCTGGTTATGCCGCACGGGAATGCGCGACCGTTTAGCCTTAGATTGTATGTCTCTTCGTTGGGCAGCACCACATTCTACGCACGGGCCGGCGAGGTTTTTGCGATGTATTCCTGGAAGCAGTACAGTATGTTCAACTACTAACTTGGTGGTAAGTTAACTGTAATGCTACATTTCCAAAGGAAGTGCTGTATGGGATCAGACAGTCACTGGAACTGGAATGGAGGCGCGTGCAATGGAAGTGCGGTTAGAGAAGCCGATGGTTATACTTTGGGCATGGGCTGGCGGAAAATTTGGCTGTTGTTCTGCGGTTTTGAACCTGTGGGAATAGCAGGTACTGTGTAATGAGCTGCTTCGGGCGCTGACGTAGCATCGGACGTCCCAAGTACTATTCAGTTTTGCCGGCGTTGGCTTAAGGTGTCCACATGCATTGAATGAATGCACGTTTTTTCATTCAAATTTATCATTCAGCAGCAACTATGTGTAGAAATTATCCTGCATTGAATGAATTCAAAGTATGTAGGAAACGAAAATCTGGATGACGATCACGTGAATTCATCCAAAAAATCAGTGAATGAAGAGGGAGGGGAAATCCTTTCTTTTCATTCATGAATGAAACTTTCTGGCCACTCACTATCGCTGCCTACCGCTACCGTGGGCGGGTGGATTGCCGATACACCGGGCGGGTGCCGTGCCAGTTGTTTCGTGGCATGAAGTATATGTAGTCGACTATCGCCATTCAAAACCGCAAAACGAAACATTCATCGGCACGTTTCACTTCAGTTTTAAATCATAACATTTTGCTCTACTTCATGTGATTTGCTTCAAACGTGCATTACGCCATTGCATGTGGACACCTTTAGGCATCGCCCTACTCAAGAGGCTTTCTTGCATACTTCCAGCAACAGTATGGATTAAGATATCCCTTGACTTTGAGGAGACCCCTTGAGTACGGCGACGGCCGAAGAATCAGTATTGTTTCACAGCCCACGCTCATGCGAGCATTGTGGAAGCTGGCTCCGGTAGTAGCGTGACAATGCCATCCGCCTACCGGCGGTCTAGTTGATGAAAACAGTGAACTGCTGACGGAAGCGAATTGTTAACACGGCAGTGTTTTTATACTGTGAGAAATAAAACCCACAGTACAGTCCCTTCTCACGTTAATTGGGACAAATTCTTCATTTGATTATAACTACTGAGCGAAGCTCACTTTGTACATATTGAGAAATAAATTCCAAACCCAAGTTAAACGGGTATCTAAATTTTTTTTTAGGTGCGACCCACTTGGTAAATGACTAAATGTAAATGACCTTTATATTAACATGGCCGGTTATCAGTTGTTGTCGTCCTTGTGCGCTATGTTTTGTGCTTCTAATCATTTCAATAACAATTTTGGATAATTGACACCGCAGAATGCAAACGTTTTATCGAAAATATAGGGGCTGTGGGTTTGCTAGCGGTTGGGTCAGATATGCAAGCTCTTGAGAACATTTGGAATTTAAGCATTTTTAAGGCTGTCAAATTACACACATTCTTGAAGGCGGAAAATTAAAATATTGAGTTCTTTGAAATTCTAGCTGAAATGTGAGGCAACTCATGCTAAGGTTAAGTCCGTCCGACGCTTTTCAGTACTGTATTTAACCGTGCCGTATATTGGAATAAAATTACGTACGTACAGTATTTTAGTAACTCGATAATAAATTAACTGTGTAAAATTGGGAATATCTTAATGATGTAAGCGTAGTCACAAAAGCAGTGGTTTCATACTTTCATTTGAATTTACGGGTATTGCAGATACGAACACTCTAATGATAATTATGTCTATATTTTGGTTTTCTATAGTTTCTGTATGTGCTTCTATAAAAAGGTCACGGCACATGTGGCACCATTTAATACCTGCAATATATCCAAAAATCTTACATAGTGTTATATGTTGTCAATAAAGTGTTCTGTACAAAGGACATTCCTCTTTTTAGATCTGCTGAGTTGAACACTTTCAGCCATGGTTTTATCCAATTTTGTTGCGAACGTCTTTCATTAAAGAAGCGAAGGACAAATAATTTATGTCTAATTACAATCGGAGTGAAACGTAATCCCGAAAAAATCACTGAGGATTTTTCACACTTTGTCACGACACTTCTGTGGACAAATCTTATTATTTAGATCTGACGCTTTGCATGCTCAGGTTAGGAGTTTTTTCCTCTTTTAGAACAAATTTTAGAAAATTCACTGATCTTTACTGCTTTAATTTCTAAATTCTTTATTGCTTTCTTAAATTCTTTATTTCTTAAATTCTTTATTGCTTTGAAATTCTTTACTGCTTTCTCAAGAAATTAAGGACGGTGCGAGACCGGGATGCACAAAACTGATCAAAATCCAGACGGTAGAAAAAAATGAACATTTCAAGGAAACAATTTGCTGTTTCCGGCGTAATTGAAAGTTGAGTAGTATCTTAAACGTGCATAAACGACAGGCCATATTGATCTAAAATACCTTGAATTCATAGGCACGAGAAGGCTGAAACGAAAGGAACTTGACGTCCGGAGAGCATTTGTTTAGTTATTTCGCTGGATAGTTTACATAAGGAGTTTCCAAATGATGATAAAATTTTTTGTTATAGTATTCGTGATTATAGGATTTTGAGTTACAATTAACGACGTTAATCGATGTTAATGTTAGCTGGAGGATGTGTGCTCCCGCTTTTCCTCTTTTCACCATGTGTAGCCAGTTACCTGTGCTGGTGGCGCTGCGTGTTGCTCTGACCGCGTAGAACAAAGCGGCCACCGGCACTCACGCGCCTGCTGCTTGCGCTCGGTACTTTTTCTGTGCCCGCGTTGGGTTCTGCGTTTCGGGCCGATGTTCTTACATTTCTTGTTCGTGTGCGCGCGAGTAATTTGTTCTTTACCACCCACCACACTCTGCGGTTTCTTCTGTTGTTATTTCGCGTTGTTCAATAAAGGGGCCTTCGGTTGCGCAGGGCACTGGTCACTCTCTTCCGCCAACCACCGATCGGCCGGCTTCTCGCTGACCCACGGTCACCGCCACAGCCGATCACGAGAGTACCAGTCGCCCAGCTGCCGGGGTTCCAGAGCCCACAGTGGACACCGGAAGCGGTAACATTTGTATGATTTGGTTGTTTTATTGTCATAATTATGAATGCATTATTCGCAATAATAAATTGTACCACGCCGTTTTGTTTGCCACACTTTTTTGGGGAAATTTCTCGAATTTGCTTATGATCTGAGCTTTGTTCTTTGCTGTACCTAAACGCCGCGATTCATTTCCGAACAGCTACATGCAGTATACGTACATGTACCTACGTATCGGAAAATAATTAGATTTACCGTTTGCCTATTATAATAAGCAAACACAGAGTACATATACGAGGGTACCTAATCAAGTAATGTCGTTCGCATATAAGTTATGAAATAAAAAATATGAAATCATTTTTAAAAAATAGGGCATTCATAACTGTATCAGTAGGCTGATGGCCGAGTCAATGCCCCCTCTCGGTGGCAGTCAGCATGAGTCAGAGCAACCCTAACTCACATAAAATTTAATTACCAATTAAAAACTGGCGCACATTATCGTAGCATGGGTTTTGCACTATTTTACATAAAAAATTCCTATAGAAGTGGGACCCAACCCATTGACTTTTTGACGCGCCGCTTGTGTTTATGGATGAGGGTCGTTCTTTATAAACTCGTAAGCAAAGTGCTTCTCGTCTCCGTTCTGAAAATTTGACGTGGGACAACAGGAGGTGGTCGGAACAGTCTACTTTTGGAGGAGCCAAAACTTGAGCGCCATTGTAAAGCGTCTGGTTAAAAGCCATCCCCGATTAAATTTATTAGGTAGACAGCTGATCAAGCACAGATTATTGAGGCAACTCCGAAATCCTTTCTACTCATCTACCTGATTTTCCGCAGTGTGGCGTACCTTCGGGTACCTGTTTTGCTGACTTATGGTGGTACGCTTTCTTCAGTTTAACTCCTCAAAGAATAGCCAAGTTACTATAAAATAGCCATCGGTATAACATCTACAACCACGAAAGATTCTGGTTTTCATACCGCGATGCATAATGGAAGCTGCAGAAGAGGACAAGGTTCTGATACTGCTGTGCAAAGCCTTGAATCAGGGAACACTCCATAGAACGTTTTTTGCTTCTTTACAGCGTAATAACGATTTTGTAACAAAATATTTTTTATGCCGTGAAACTATTATAATCTATGTATAATAATCTGCAAATATTTTGGAAACTTTCTTTGAGAAAATTCAAAAAAAAGGGGACGGAAGGCGATTTACCGGTGCAATTTGGCATAACGACGGACCAAGACCGTTGCTTCTAAATACTAAAAAATTTATGCTGATAAGCCCGATGTATAGATACTTCCGTAAATAAAATTAATAATTACCTTAGACTTGCGCAGTTTAAAAAAATTTCCAGATCTAAACGATTTTCTGCAAGGTAATTAATTAACGAACGAAAGACTAACTCGAAGAAAATTTTGATGATGCCATCACTTAATAATTTTGTAACTTTTTTGCATCAACATTTCCAATCGGGACATAGATGCAATTTATGTGTAGAGAGTGTATGAACAGTTTTTTGAAAATGTTGGATTAATTGTATGAATCTAGGAATAAATAAAAAATATACGACATGACTTGATTAAGCACCCTCGTATATTACTAAAATTAGTACAAATTCCTAACGATCGAAACGATTTGAAATAATATGCATGCAGTGAATGCGCGCAAATACCAGTACGTATGTACTCGTATGATAATAAAATAATTATTACTTATTCGCTTCTAGAGTTATAATAAGTGCAGTACATACTGTGCTTAAATGCGTATTGTACCTACGCAGTACGCACTATGGACTGCGATCCAACGTGCGTACTAAACGCAGTGCGTTTTTTCGCGACCTTTGATAGCTTATTAAGGGATTTGGCCCGGTACATAGCGCAAATTCGTGTACACCGACGGAAACTTTCGCTGTCGCGCACTCCCAAACACTTTTTTTGCATTGCTTTATGGTAGTTTGTAGCCAAAGATTTGTATACAATTATACATAGGCGTGAAATCCGTTTGTGCGCGCAACATCAGTTCGGGAGTTATGGCTGTTAGAATATTCAAAAGTTTAAATGCATTCAGGTGTACCAAAGTCTCATTATGGACGATCCTATCAAATTTTGCACATAAATGCGCATTACCATGAAGATTGTTTTGGTACGGATCCAAATTTCATGATTTTTTCAGATTTTAAAATGAATTTCAAAATTTTAAAATTCATTTTAAAATTCGAAAAAATCGTAGAAGTCTGGATCCATTACAATCTTTAACTTCATGTATGAAACCATGAAAGAATCGGTCCATAATAACACACCTACATAATCCCACGAAATATTCTAACAACTCCACGAACCTGCACTTCACACTATCATCCTGTGGATCTTTGAGATTACTCATAACAAATTTGTACCGCCATACGTAATACTAGCATGTGTATTGGTATTATATGCTATACATTAGTTGCATAGCCTAGCTACTGTATATTTCTAAAATGTAGTAATAATTATATACTATACATCAGTTGCTAAGCTAGCTACATGTAACTATATTCTCAAAATTTAATAATGACTGTTAAAAAACTACAGTTTTTTGTTAATTTTTTTCGCAAACCCGTTCTGCTTACAAATGCCTCTTTATCGGCAGAAAAACGGACAACTGCAAACAGAGCATCATAAAAATGGGCGGATGGTTGCTCGGCTCAGCACTCCCTGTACTTGCTGCCGTCAGCCGGCTGGAGGTTTACGTTGTGGCTAATCATGATGCTTATGCGCCTGATTTAACCGTATGTTTTGCCGCAACGCCACCGTGGCATGGTGCTTATGTACCGCGCTTGATTTAACCGTATGTACGTACCCCCGCAGAAGTTGCATTTACTAGTATTGCCCTTACACTACGTACTATTTTATAAAAATTATTCTTATTGTTAGCGTTGCAGCGTTAAATTATTCCTGTCAGGCTGTCAGCATTACAGCGTTTCCTTATCAACAAGTTTTCCATTTAACAGTTCTTCTGAATTAATTATCGGGAATTTCTAAGCTAATCGCCCATTAAAAAAGCAAAAAAAATTACGTACTACGTAAGGGTTTTTTAAAGTACGTACTACGCAGGGGTTTTCTTTCAGGCACATCCCGTCCTTTTATTGTGGGAGCTAATTGATTTGATGATATTTTTCATCGGGATATTTGGGTGCCCGCTTATGAAGGAATTATGAATAAATCCATGGTAGTGGGTTTCACGTTGTTTTTCCTGGTTTCTAGCAGCATTCTGCAATTTTCTGACGCATGTGCAGCCAACTCTGCGAGCAGACTTACCAGAACGGAAGCAGCAATAAACAGCGTGAAGTCCGACCTGAGGGCCGTGATCGAAGAATGCTGGAACTATACCGGTAGGCCAATTTATCCGAAAGATTTTGCTAGTATTACCAGCTAGAAAGTGTATAATTTTAATTTTACATAGAATTTGCGAACATCGCAGTACGACATTGACAAGTAATTTAGCACAAGGTCAATTTCATGCGGTTACCACGATGGCCGCACTAATAAAATTTAATTGCGGATTTGCGGTGTAAAACATACTCTTATTCGAAGAAAAATTCTCGTTGCGAAAAACTAAGAACGGAGATTGAGAAGAATATTTTTTTGCCAAAAGAATATGATTGTTTTTTCCACGTAATGTAGACACCTAATTGCATTTTGCTTTATTGCTTATTAATGATTTTTATTATTTAGCAAACTTGATTATATTGATTTTATTTTGTTTATTTATTTCTTTAATTATTTATTATTATTGTTTATTTTGGTTATGTATTTCTAGCATTAAAATATGTATGTATTGCAATTTATGTTATGACTCTTATGGCTGCAGCTTGGCGCCTGATTGTGAATGCGGTACTGATGCATGCTTCAGCGAAGAAAAATCCAGTTAGGCTGCCGGAGCTCTCTCGGCCCCTTCCCGACCCTAAAGTTCATGTGCGACGGCCTAGCCTGGACGAGTCGATCAGTCTGGCTTGTGCGGCCCGCATGACGCAGCCAAATAATGTCGTGTGGAAACACAACGGTCACCTGTTAACCGCCCAACAAACCGGAGGTGACCTTCAGTACAGCCGCACCGGCGGCAACACCCTTATCCTGCACAATGTCACCTATGCGGCGTGGGGCAAATTCGAATGCCTGCAACGCTGTCAGTCAGACGGGATGGAATCGTGGTGCCCGATGGGAGAACACTGGGTGTTTCCAAAGCCAACAACCAGATACCACGAGGTGTTCGCGCAGCGCATGCCGCGTATCATTGTGCCGCGGTACATGCCATTTTCGGTAACTTGCCAGCTGGATTTCCCTTGTGGTCCTGATCCGCTGCAGCACTTTATCTGGCGCTATGACGGCGTTTTTTTGGCCTGGCCAGCCGGTCACTACCTGCAGCAGACGTCCTGCATCGACACTCACCGGCATACGCTGATGATCCACACTAACACCTCCGAAATAACCGGGACTGACGGCCGCCCGCACTGCGCCTCGACGCTGACGCTGCACGTGCCCTGGCCAGAGCACACCGGCAGCCAGTTGGAATGCTGGGCGCGCTCCGACACTACCCAGCAATTGTGGTATGTCCACCCCACTTCCGTCCAGTTCAACGGAAGCCTCCCATTTCCCGGATAACCGCTGGCAGCACTAGTAAATTATCCTAACATTTTTTTGACTTCAAAATAATTCAATGGTGAAATTAGGAATTAGTCCTGTTCTTGTTTTTGCAAACAATTCCTATAAGTGGATATGGTTTTTAATTGGTAACTGTCGATTGCGTAGATATCTATGTAACAACCTGTATAACAACGACTGTTACTGGCTTCCCATTGTACAATACGATTACAGATGAAGTATCGCTAATTACTTACTACTTACTAACACTACCACGCTACTTTTGTCTGCTGAAATCTAAATTACTGTACATACAAGCTCATTGTGTCGCTGTGTTACTCATACATTATGCAATAATTGTATGCCTGTACACAATTATCCAATACACACTGTACATAATACGCAAGGCAAGTTGATTTCCTACGACATTTCCCTGACTCCTTATTTTTTTTACTGTCCATTTGCCTCACCGATGCTTTAAGCAAACTCTTCATTCACTGGATTATCTTAAAATCTAGCTCTTGTTACGAATTAGAATTGCTTTAAAACGTTCCTGCTGATAAAAAACATATCTAAATGTTGACAGTTTATGCCTGGATGGACTGATTTCCTGGACACTATGCTGGTTCCGCAGTCTGTTTTACTTAGCATGCGATTATGTGTTTGTTTCCGAGTATGAAACGTAAACCAGAAATGGCGACCATCTGACAGCACTTGCGGCCATCTTATACTTCATAGTCCTTTTAATAATGGCAGCGACTATGGCATGTATTGTGGGTATCAGTATAAAATACAGTAGAGCAGGACCAGTACAGATAACCAGTCTCCATTTTCTTGCGGATCATTGCAACTTGCCAAAGGAAGTACTATTCGGCATTAAATTCTATTTTATTCGGCCACCTTTCTTTACCTAACCTTACATCTGCGGCACGATGAAAACGTTGCAATTGTTTGCTATTGTTCTGGTGGTTTTTGCCCCTAATTGCGGCACCAGCGAGGATGTAATCTGGCAAGATGTCGGAGTTTACGGCCCCAAAACCAATTCTACGGAGAATAAGGTCATGAACGAAATCCTAGAGCTCCAGGACAAGATTAGCAGCCTGGAGATGACGGTCAAACAAGAGAGTGAATCGATCCTGTATAAAGGTGCAATAGCCCTTTCGTTTACTGTCATTGGGTCTACCATTGCGACTGGAAAACTTTCGTTCAAATTGGGAAAATACGTTGGGGAAAGAGCGGATTCCAAGGGATTCTGTAAAACATGCAAAAAGAAGCGAAGTAAGTGGAACTATTTTAAGTACGATAAAATGCAATGGGCGATATTATTCTTATATGTTTATACTTTTATAGTCTTTTATTTTTATATCCTGATATATTGATATTCTTGTGTGATTGCTTATGTTTCCTTATATTTCCTTTATTTTCCTTATTCTTCCTCATGTTTCCTTATATTTTTCTCATGTTTCTCCTGTTTCTTCAATGTTTTTCCTATGCTTTTTCATGTTTTCTAGTGTTCTTTATGTTTTCTTATGTTTTTTCAGTTTTTCGTATTCTTGTGTCCTAGTATTCTAGTTTTTGGATGCTTATATTCTTGTAGTTTGGCAATCTTCTAGTCTTGTTTTCTTATTCAGGCGCCGACATTCGTCACCGACACTGGAGGCTGTACGGATCGATTATAATTTAACAAAGTAAGTGCACTAGCAGTTTGATTACAGTATTATGTTTTGCATGCATTACAAAATTAATTATGTTTTGGACTTCCAGCCGCCGGCTTTCGTTGCCAGAGACTGACGGAATCAACATCGACCGTAATCCAGAAATCGAGTAAGCAAAACTGTTAGAAATATGGCAGTGTAATGCATGCATTTCAAATTGTTGAATTTCAGCCGGCAACGATGTTCCCCTACACTGGCCCCTATCCAATTTGGGGTGGAGCGCAATCCGGGATGACGAAATTAGGGGGATCCAAACGCAATCATTCGCTGTAATGTTCGCTTAACTTTGCGTGGTTCGGTGTGGTTGTTGTATGACGCTGCTTCAGTGCGATCAGTGCGATACAACAAGCCAGCTAATCGAATTCTTTCTTAAACACAAACAACACTTCATCAAACTGCTTTCTAATTTTTATCGTTTGTTAAACTATATTTAATGAAGAAAAATAAGCGCAAAAACAAAGAGTATTTATTTCAAATAATATTAATAATTATAAGAACTGAAAAAACCTGCAATTTTCCATACTCGCACTTGCGGCACAGTGATTAAGGATGTGCCCTCTTCCACCTTGCTTATGGGTCGAACAGCCGTGGCTGCTTGTATCGAATGAACAAGGCAGCAAAGTGAGTAGATACTCTAAAATCAGAATTAGAAGCCCTCTCACCACCCTCCAAAATTAACGCTCCCTGCGGTTTTGAACGCCCCCTCCCGTAGATCGCGAAATAATAGACGCTCCCCAGAAATTAGCGCCCGTGACTCTTATTAATAAATACGGCGCATCCGCTTTATTAGTCTGTTGTGCTCTTTGTGCGTGCACGCCGTGGAATCTTATACAGTGGGTACATCCTACTATATTTGGTGACTTCCACCCATGCACATTCGCTAAATCTTCAGTTTTGACAGAGGTTTTAGTAGTTTATAATTATTTATGATCTGTCTTGTTATTGCTGAATGCCATGAGCGCGATATTCACTTGAAATGTTGACCGCCCCCTTCCTCCCTCACAATAAACGCCCCTCTCAGAGCTGTCGAAACAATGAAAGCCTAGGGCGTTAAATTCGGAATTTACGTATTCCGAATTTTATAAACATTAAAGCGAATAGTAGTCCATTACAGCGAATGATAGTCCAGTGACATGCTGTACATACAACTTGAGCTGCATCGCTAACAAGCCGTCACTGTGAAGCCACCGATGGACCGCCGCATTAAGCGTAATCGGACTACAATAATCATAATAATAATAATAATAATTATTATTACTGGCATTACTCTGTTTCAGTAATAGTGTTACTGTATACTAATGCGTGCATGCATCTATTAGTTTCGCCATGCATGAATTGGCAGACACAAGAGTGGATAATTACTAGTACTTTTACGTAATTTGATCATCCATTTTTTCACACGCTAACTGGAGGGCGTTTATGAGTCGGCATTTGGTGTGGTGTGATTCGTGTCTCGGGTTTTTCAATGCAAAGTCTATCCATTTCTTGATAATTATTGGCTTGTTCATTATTGGCATAATAGCAAACTGATTTTTTCAGTCAGCTGCTGGTCAGTTGGTCACAACAAAGCTGCAACGACCGCAAACGATTACCATGTATCTGTACAGTCTAGCTAATCGTAAGATTAGCGACGACTGTCTCTATACGAGTAAAATGTCATCAGCTACGGACGCGGTTTCGACTGCAAAATCGTAACCGTTAAGGATTCTCAAAATTTACCTATACTTCACGATAAATCATCAGCAATTATGGTTTTCCAAAGGAAACAAATACAAACTACAGATAACCAGAATTCTAGAAGTACTGAATTTGTGCCATCAGATTAAACAGCACCTCAATGCGTTTTCTGTACGGTAATAACTTTCTCCTCGTGAATATAGAATACATCCTAGTAGATTAATGATTTAGGCATTTCGGTGGTATGCCGGCGCTCTAAATATGCAGTATCTAGATCTCTTTAGATATACAGATGCACTACTTGCGTTTCGACAGCGACCGTGCTTGTATAGTGTGGCCCAAATATCAGAGAAATACAGGTTAACTGAGAAAATTGCTCATTATCATCGATAGGTTTGCAATATGCATGCACTCTGGGACTCAAGATAATGTTAACGCATACCCACCCGAATGCGTGGCGCTGTCGCTGTGATTATTATCAGTTTTTTAAGTCCACTGTATATGTTAATTGTTGTGCCAAAGCATTCCCATAAAAGAGCATCACAAATAAAAGATTCCATCCAGTTTATGCATACAGTACTGATTGCGCAACATCGACGCGATAGCTGAAATATTGATTTCTCGACAACAGAGCAATGCCTTCGCCCCGGCCCACTGTAAAATTATGTAACATAAATGCCGAAACCAGCAAATAATTATCGACACTGTGCTGTGTGATGTTAGGTATTGTACGTAACAACGGTACTGTAAATAGGATTTTTCGATGAGTGCGTATTATAGTCATTTTGCGGTATAATTTTGTGTTAGATGTGGCTCGCACTGGTGCTTCAGTACTTGTGCAGTTGCTGCTGTCGGTTACGGTTGCAGCAATGCACGTGAATTTAATTGCACCTATACGTTTGCATACGTACATTATTGCAGTAATTAGTTACTGTAATAGGTAACTGTAACTGTGATTAGTTAAACTGCCACAGCCAAATAACACAGCCGTCCGGCTCCGCATAATGTGTGCCATTGCATGCTCGATCTGATGAGCGCCGCCAATCTTAATGAAAACAAACCAAATACCCCGGATCGATTTTGCAACAACGGTTTGTGCACATATGGACAAACTGTGCGCTGGGCTGAACGGCTTATAAGGTTTAAGCTTGAACGCTTGGAGGAAGCTGTGCTCTCAGCCTGCTCTGCCGCCAGTGGCCAGCTGTCCGACGCTGCGCACTGGTGGTACATAAAATATGTTCACAAACTGATGATACCCGATTGAGAAAGTAATGGGAACACGCGCTGTGGCAACTGTACTATGTACAAGTCGGTCCGGATGATGAGCTCGCAAAGATATCGCTCATGCAAATTGAGTGCGCTGTTGGCGCTTGAGACGATGGCCACTACACTGCAATATTCACATGACGAAATTGACACCTACAGTATACAAAATGGTTTTTGATTTTTATAATTATATATTTGCTTAATGCCTCCAAGATTTATTTTTACATTATATTTGACAGTCAATAACCATGCCAAATGCACACCAGTGCGATCGTCTTCCATCTCCTTTTTTGCACAAAATCAACCTGCGGTCTCGCATCCATAGGCACAGACACAGTTAGCGTCAATAAAATCGCAAATTTCGATGTTTTCTCAGCTTAATGTATCGCTTTTACAGTTAATCACGGTGTTACATGTTTTCTTGATGTTTGAACTGTCTATAGATCCTGATAAGGAGTGATTCCTTGTATCTGTAGACATTAAGCAATTAAAACCTAAAACCTAAACCTAACCTAATAATTTTTTTAGTTTCTATCACCAGCTCTTGCGGCAAAACTATCCAATGACTTCGCCGACTTTGCGCGAGAATTGCTATTTTAATGTGATCTGTAACTTGTACTAGCACCTTGCTTCAGTGAATTTATTTCTAATCATGATACTATTTTATGTCATGATTAGAAATAATTCGAAATCAAACCTAAAATAGTATCATGTGTACAGTAACATTCATAACAAACGCAACGTAAGTAAGATAACATACATACATAACAAGCGTAACACAAGTAACATGACAATCATAACAAGCATAACATAAGTAACATAACATACATAAAACCTTTTTGCACGAACGGCTCGTCATAGTAATCACCGTAACTACAGTGGAACCTCCTACTTTGAACACCCCCGAACGCTGAACACCTCTGTACCTGAATGAGATCAATCGTGTGTTGTGTAGTAAATCTGCGTTAGTATGATGGTACTACGTATATTATAGCTTGATGTGCTATGTGACTAATGATGTACGAGTGTTGTATGAGTACGGTAAAGTGTGTGAATGTAATCTTAAATAAAAAAACATATCCCATTTCATTTAGTCTTACTTAAACACTCATTGCTTTGTTCGCCTATAAAATGGCAGTCTGGTACTGTTTGATACGGGATTTTTTTGGAACTACTTCTACGAACAATCGACCGAACGTACCACATCAAACCCCCTGCCGAACTCTGCTTTTGATCCAACTCGTATTACTGTAGTCCATTACTGTCTCGATCATTGTGCTCCACTGGCTACTGGGCCCCGTATAAGCACTCCAGTACGGAGCGCTTTTTTTTTCAAGTCTACGTTGTAGAGACTTGGTGTACAAGTAGTATGTATATTGTAGGTAATAACAATGGAATTAGTTGAATGTGTGCACTGTACCCATTTGTGTTCATAAGTCATAACGTAATCATGTGAAAAATGGAGCAAAAAAGCCAATTTTTCACGTTATTAGACTGGACGCAGTGCGCAGCCGAGCGTTACGCACTGCTTGTACACATACTTTATGCACAAACGGCTATTACAAAATTGGGACACTTTCATGCTCCACAAGATTGCCGGCCTGCTCGTTGAGCATAACGGCTCATAGGTAATAGTATTATTGGGCTGTGGTATTGCCGTAGCCCCCAAATAGCTAAAGTTAAATTACTCGTATTACAGTACGTACTCTAGGCGGACACGCCTTAATTTGTCTGTGCATGACCGACGTACAGATTAGCGCGTGATCGACAACAACAACAACAATTTTATTCCCCAGATTTTTTCTGGCAGGAACGAGGTGCGCAATGGGTTGAAGTGGCAGGAAGTTAATAAAGTTTATGCTCAGTATTCATCGTAAAATAACACAAATGATTTAGTTTCTGAATAATTTCGCGCAAAAATGCGGCATTTTTACATCGAAGGCAATATTGCTTCCGGGAAAACAACCCTCTAAATTTGTTATTAAAACTGCGAGAGCGGGTCGTTTTCGAGCCCGTAGAACAGTAGCAAAATGCGCACCACACCCATGCGGAACTGATTTCCAGCGTTTTGCGCTGCAGTCCTTGATCGCGAGAGAGAATGCGTACAATATTATTTCCAACAATGAAGGAATGCAACACAAGAGGATTTTCCTAGAGCGATCCCCATACAGCTCCGCTGCAGTAATGGCTATTAGCGGAGGTTTCGTTACACAGTGATACAAAAGGAAAAAAACCAGAAAAGCGTTGAACGACGAGAAAATCTAAGAGAATTTCTGCCGCCTGCCACTACCGATTTTGACAAGATATTTCGACCGCCCAGTGATGCAGGTGAGGTACTGTACCCGGCTCTTAAGAGCGCTTTCTACTGTCTTGCGAGCAAAGCCAGATTGCACGTGCTCCGCATTAGCAGAACAAGGAAGTGCGCAGTCGCGACAACGGACGGATGCCTACTTCGGAATTTCGCAAGCCGAATTGCTTAGCACAAAAAGTGTGATTTTTTACAATTTTCCTACATACACTTTTCCACCTTGAAGAGACAATCACTGTATCTATCCAGTAGGGAGCAGGACCTAGCTGAGTACAGATCGGAGACTAAGCAGTTCGGGCGAGTTCCATTCAACAATACTCCCGCTACTCGGCTCTATCAAGCAACGCGACTGCCGACTCAGAACTCAGAAGATCGTAAGGATCACACCAGTTCGATGCCTAACAAACGTTCCCTCCTTTAGTTTCAGTTTACCGATTGTTGCGTGTCAGTTTGGAGGGAGACGACGAATCAGTGGGAAAGCCACAACATGGCGTACACGTATGGGTATGCGCGATCCAGCTTTACGCTTGTATTATTGTATTTAATGTTGCCAAATTCTCGCTCTTGTAACAATTTTGATCCAATCTGCAAAACGGAAATTTCTGTGAGCGAGTGTTGGCGGATCCCAGAGTAACAATGATCTGTATTTATTCGTGCTTAGAGATCTGCCAGCTTACGACGAAACTGCTGCCAGTCCGCTAGTCTCCGTCTTCGACTTTGTAAGTTTACTTTGTTCAAAATTTCTTCGTTATTGACCACTTCTTTCATCTTTATTCCAGGGTAGTCAATGCTTTTTAGAATGGACTTTAGCTTCCTGTTGTTCTTTTGCAGGACACAGATCAGGATACGTTACCAAGCCAAGAGAATGAAAGATGGAAATCAGGACTGCCCGAAGTATTGTTTTTACATGTGGAACCATGTCCGTCGACCGTCGAGAATCTTGGAGCTGCTGAGCGACCTGCTGTTGCTGATTATAGTTCGCGATTGTCGCCAGTGGATCCGGTGTGGGAGATTCTTGACCCAACTCCAGACATACGAGACTTGTTCCGGCAGTTTGATCGGGACTACTTTGGGAATACTCTCGGAAATGTGAGAGTGAAGTGGTCTAATCGTTTGATGGCGTAAGTTCTAGCCTCGGTCTACTTAGCAGCGTTCTAAGCAGCCATTAATTATCCAATGTCAATCTGCTGCATCATTTAATATTTATCATTAAAATCGACAACTGTTTTTTTGGTTTTTTTCAGCCATTAATTATCCAGGAATAGTCAATCTGCTGCATCATTTAATATTTATCATTAAAATCGACAACTGTTTTTTTGGTTCGAATTCGTTTAACGTTTCCCCACATTAGCACCGCGTAGTGCTTCTAAATTTGAGTTTTTGCAGAGCAGCCGGCGTTTGCTACCCTCGCCGACGTCGGGCAGGACATTACTCCATTGCGCTTAGTTACCCATTGCTAAAGTTCCGTCCGCGAAAAGACCTTGTTGAGACGTTGCTGCACGAGATGATCCATGCTTTTCACTTCGTGACTGATTACCAAGATCCTGAGGAGGACGATCATGGAGTGGATTTTTGCGAGCACCTACTTCGCATCAATAAGCAGATAGGTGCAAACATGGGAGTCTACCATTCTTACCTCGAAGAAGTGGAATATTATCTTCAGCACATATGGCGCTGTAATGGCCTTTGCCGTCACACGGAACCACATTTCGGATATGTCCGGAGCGCCCGTAATCTTCCTCAAGTTCTCTCGACGACTGGTGGGCCGATCACGCTGCGCAATGTGATGGGGTGTTTATCAAAATTATGGAACCTGAAGGATTCTCCAGCAGTAAACGAAGCGACTTGGATTATAAGGAGATCATCAAGTTTGGTGAACCACGTGGAGTACAGGGACCTCCGCACTATACAGTTTCGGTATCGAAACTGTCTGGAACCCCCATACCTCCAGGAGCATATTATGCTTTTTTTGTCGTCATCATTTGCAGATTCACCATATGAAGCCCACTATGAAGTTTCGGTGCCCCCATCGGCACCTGCATAACCGGAAGGATGTGGATTTTCAGAAGTTCGACCATTTTGATACATACTGCTGTATTGCCGAAAATGCTGTGAAAGCTCCGTTGCGACCCCGTGTACCAAGTCCTTAACGTAACTTGCGTTTTCGTTCTCGAGCTGAGTGGAAGGAATGCATGCGCTGTGTGCTGCGTCAACTGTTCGACACTTTTGTTTTATCAAGGTTCTTGGAATCCGAGTGATTAGAACGGAATCTTAAAAAAATTTTTCCCTTGCGTCAATCAAAATTTACTAGTGCCCTTTCGCCAAAATTTGGATGACTCGACCTGGTTGCGGGATAATTTCCACTACTTTTTTTGTGAATTTTGTGTAATTGTTGTGATTTCGTTTGTCTGGTTGCAAAGACAACTGGTAGTACGGGTGAAATTTCGCATTGTGGGTGGTTGCAGTTGAGGCTTCGGTAAAAAAGTACGGATGACCATGGTTTGGTTCGCTGTTTACCATACAACATGGACAACAATAACGATCTGGAAACTACATATGCTGTTTTTCGCTTATAACGATACAGTTAGTTCAAAGAACTACTGTATATATAAATATAATCCATATCAAATGGTGCAAAAGCAAGGCGAGCAGCCAAGCAAAATGAACATAAAGGTCACCAAAAATTTGCACAACATGCAGATGCAATGCAACACGCCTTGTGTGACTGTGTCCCAAAATGAAAAATCTACTGCAACATACGAGTCATTTGAGAGTGAATTCTTCGCGCGGAGACTGTAGTCGTAAGCACTTGCAAGCAATCGAACGCATGGTCAAGCAAAAACATCTGTAATCTGACTAATCTCAGGCTTAACAATCAAGGACTTTGCGCTTTCTATATGTGTCACCGTATCACGCATATGATTTTCACGTTTCGAATCGTTACTGTATCTCATTTTCCTGTAATTTCTTTTCTCACCCCCTCAGAAAATACTGAGTTCTGTTACACAGATGAAGAGGCAGTTGGTGGTAACATTTCCCCGGAAAGCGTTGCTGACGACGAGTTGGAATTTGGCATTTTCATTAACCACAGCTTCCGCCCTGCAGGAGCGTATCGATTCCACCACGTTATCAGCGGTTGTATAAACAAACTGAAAAACTCTTGGCGAAACTGCTGATCCATGTTCATGTAGACGAAAAAGGTGAAAACGTAATCGGTGTACATGACCATCCAGACTAACGGCAGCGCCACCGCCCACGACGAATTATCGGTATCACTGGCCGTGTGGCGGGTTAAATTCATGCACATGAAAATAACAATGGGAAACCGGGAGACAACGAATGATGCAGCACTGTCTAATAAGATCCAGTTGCTGGCGCAGATTTTTCCAGATTGACATTTTCTTGGGGCGGTGTTCTTATTCTGCACGGAACTTTTTGTAATGCGTTGCTGGGCACGCATGTCGCGGATCATGGACTGCCGGTAATGCATAAGAAAAAGGATGACGCCGATGGTTGGAATCAGAATCAGAAAGAATGTTAGCAAAGCCAAGACAATCTAAAATTTAAATAATAATTTTTAGCACGTAGGCATTCATTTCTTTCTCAACTTCTACCATGTACTGGTAAAAGACACTGTTTTTGTTTTTACGTGGCTACTGTATATACGTCATTATTTGTAATGGATAGAATGCACACTTACTTCGGCCACATACTCCACTCGTTCCCAACGGAGAATCCATTCGGGAAACGTGTCCGCATAGTTAACGAACCATGGTTCCACGAAGCAGAACAGGCTAGTTAATGCAGAGAAGATAAACAAGATGACAATAATACGTCGCGCCGTTGAGGCACGCTGGAGAAGTCCAAACCGGAACGAATCAATTAGAAGGAAGAGCCTTTCAAAAGTAAACGCCACCAACATCCTGCAAAAAGTTCAGTATTAATGGCTGGTGGTCGTTGTTGCGTTTCTTTGCAAAATGTAACCACTTAGCGAATACCGTGTCTGTGCAGACATGACGGAAGCCGGCGATCGTATGTTTTTATCGTGATCTTGTACTTTAAGTTCTTATATGCTTAAGTTCTTAGAACTTTATAAGAACGATCTACGGAAAGCGCAATTTCGACTTTTTTTATCTTGATAACACCAGCACGCATGACCTTTCATACTTAGTTGCAGCGCATGCTGACGGCGATGTAAGTCACTATATTGCGTACCAGTCGGCCAGACGCATAAACGTGAACTGAATTCCTTGCATCAGGGAACAGAAAATGTCGATAGCAGTATGCCGACCGGTTCCGGAAGTTCTACCCACATCTGATAAAAATCCATAATAAATAATGTAGTTACCAAGCAGCTTATCGGGGAACCCAGACCATCTGCAAAACCAAAATTAATAAAATATCTATTCTCAGCAATCACCTAATCACATGAGATGCAGTTATTGTTCACCCTTTCATAGTGCCAGAAATTATATGCGAAGTAAATTTGAATTTACATAGCGATCAGATCGGATACGGAAGTGGCTAGCATGTAACAGCGCATGGACGTCTGCCGTTTGTAGCGTGTGCGAGTCAAAATTGTCAGATTCAGTGCGTTTCCCACGCTGCAGAATCCCATTAAGCAAAAGTAAAATATGTGATAAGCCGAATTAGTCTGTGCAATCTGTCCCTCGTTGTATACATGCGAATCGTTCTTCCCGATTTCCATGTTTTATGTCACTTTTAGTAACTTTCAGGCAGTAAACGATAAATCATAAATGGTTTGTCAAGTGCCACTAACAAAGCACTAAAAAATGTATGGGCAATTTTTGGATAACAGAATCAAACGCCGGTAGACAGTTTATGACAAGAAGCTGTCATACTCTTACAAAGTATGTTGTACGTGAGTGCGGCGTGTCTAAAATCACGGAATTTTATTATACTCGTACACAGAATGGCTAAAATTTTATATTTCGAAAAACAACCGTTTTTTCAGCTTATTGGCGCGTTATGCGTAATATACGGGGGCCTTCCTACTGTCGCAGGTTGTTAGATCTTTGTCTTGGTTTATCAAATAACTCGTATTATTGCAGTTTTATCATGCGTGAATTAGTGGACGTGAATGACAGCTAGCGCTTCTGATACATATTATAGTGATGATTGGTACTAACAGCAACGATACCTGTTGTTATTGTTTAGCCCAAGAATAGCAGATGAGAGTTACAAGCGCCATACTGTCTGATATTCAATCGTCGTTTTCAGCCAAGGAGATTTATTTACACAGCAGCAGACGGTGTTTGCCGCAAGCTCGGCAGTCGGCATTGCGTATGACAATCAAACCGTGTCATCAACACCTGATAAAAACGCTGATCTGCCCAGATTGACGCACTGACAAGTGACAGCTGTCCATTTCCGGAACGAAAGACTTCTTCCTTGCGGTAGAGTGAATGTACTAAACAAATGTCATCCCGGCTTTGCAGCGGAATATTCTTTTCTTGAATTGTCTGTACACTTGCTGGTACGCACGATTCAGCGCGAAAATACACTGAAACTGAAATAATAACACTGAAACTACTGAAATACACTGAATTACACTGAAACTGAAACACATAATTACACTGAAATTTGCTACATAAAGGCCTGGCAATCAGGTACTGTACCCGTTCAATCATTTGCCCTTCCATCTGGTCGATACCCTAAACTATCACAAAAACCTTCCAGTGGCAGAAAATAATTAAAGGTCCTTAACTAGTGCACTGACAAAACTAACTTGCCATTTTGAGATTAGATCTGAGATACTTAAATCAGAATTTTCTTATTTGATTGATTATACTTAGTACATACCAGGCACGAGTGCGTAATTTCGGATTCAGAAAGCAAGTGCTTGGTAAGTAACTGCCTTTAAGTTAAACTTAAAATGGGTCTGTATTCGGCAATCGCTGTACTGACATAACCATAAAAACGTTCAGTAAAATAAAAACGAAACGGACTGCAGCAGATAGAGGGTCCCTATTGACCTTTCGGGCCAATACGAGTTTTCGCCAATGCGCTTCTTTAGTTACTACTCGGATTGTAGTTTCCTTACGCGCGGAAATGGGGGCACGTATGTCCCTGGTACAATTTTCATATACTAAATTATCTAAATTAGGTTGCAGTTCTTTTTTATATGTGCGTATTGCTTTTTAGGAAATGGCTAGAGGCACCCCTTTAGGCCTTTCACGTACGCCCGTTGTCTATAAGCACCCCCTTTCGCACCCACTTAGATTATACAGATAGCCACCGCTTTTCGAATAAATATTCCCTGTACCCTGTCGCGTGCGAAAGTCATAGGAGCCCCCTTATAGAACCCCCAAGTCCGTTGTTATGTTTAAAGGTCGAATTACGAGTATTTAGACCTTAGAGAATTTTCAGAAAGTCAGTTAAGTTTCCGGTTGTGTAGCGATAGTTGCCCGGCTTAAATCAATGCGAGCCTATGGTTGCGCTTGACAGCGCGAAATTGTGGAAGGGAACATGCCGGAAAACGCAGTATTCCCCAAAGCTCCCAAAGGGTGCACAAGAGGGTGCCTATAGTAAACAATAAATGCTTACAGTAGAGGGGATGAAAGGGGTGCTTATAGACCCGCCCTTCTTTTTAAGATACGCAGCAGCAGATATTTAAGCAGCAGTACGTATGTAGCAGATAATAACCATTCGCCAAAGTATATCAATCATGGAAGAAAGACTTATCAGAACGCATAAATAATACGCTCATTAGAGCGCGTAAAATAATCATAATCATTTAAATACTGCAGCCGGTATCTGCCGATAATCGGAATGCGATAAACACGTGTTTCCGGTAAACTGGATGCATGAATATCAAGCACGTACCAATACACATCTGCTACATTGACGTGATAATTTACCTTAGGTACCGAGCTCGTACAGTAAATGCCCGAAACGTAGTGGTCATGACACTATATATACCTCTGGTGATTCATCCGAATTAATCTGCAAAATGTGAACACGTGTACGTAGGAATCTCTCCCAAGAATATCCGGCTGTAATGGCATACGTTAACCTGCCGACTAACCGGCTGCAAACTCGGACATGAAGATAAGAGAAAACTGCGATAGAAGTTACAGTACGGTTATATAACTTCTGATGGCGCTAACGACATTACAGAAGAGCCGCAGACGATTAAATTTTCCAGGTTGCGATAACACTATTTAACAACTTTATCGTTGCAGAAGGCAGTACGGAGCGTTTGATCTTTGTAATAATATGGCGACAGCGCAAACCACATTTTACCGATCTGCGTATTTACATACACAACCATGGATAATACATGAATTCATGTCTTGATTCAGCCGAAATACTTCCTCACCGCGTGCGCCATGATTAAGGACGAAATGAACGTCATCCTGGAATGGATCGAGTTCCACCGTATCCAGGGCGTGGAGCACTTTGTCTTCTTCGACGACGCCAGCACCGACGATATCCATCTGCTTCCCCGTTTGTACGAATCCCTGGGTTATCCCGATCTCGTGGAGATCATCCCGCAGAACTTTAGGAAGCGGAATAAACAGAACGATCATTCGTACCGGGACCACGATCAAGGACAGATGCAGGCGTTGAACCACTGCAACTCACGCTTGACCGGTGTCACGGAGTGGTTGCTCGTCACGGACGTCGATGAATTCACGTTCTCCAGCAAGTACCACACCATTGCGGATTTTATCCGCAACACCACTACCAATGACACGAGACACATCAGCGCCAAAGTCATTCGGTTCGGATCGAACGGTGTCCAGCACGAAAACCTTGTACGCTTATCGCTGGATCCGTACACAGACCAAATAACGGTAACCAATGTGTTGCGTAATGGTGATGCGCTACTGACATCTCGGAATCGTCGACGGGGTCCGTTTCCCGGTCTGGATGCCGATTATCAGAAGCGCTACAACCAGACATGCGCACCGACCAAAAAACCTGATGACTGTCAGCACGCCATTGGGAAATCCATCTGGCGCCCCACCAGTGCGGGTTGGCCGGGGTGCACTGGTGCGAGAAGATCCCGGATGGAGTGCGGATGAATCCCACGCTGGAGGAGTTGCGGATTAATCACTACGCGTTCCGCTCGAAGGAGCACGTGGAGAATCTCCCCAAGAACCAGATGGGCAGCATCAAAGGTGGGGTGTTTAATACCTTTGATAAAGTGTGGTTCTCCAGTATGGATGATAGTTCCACGGATCCGTATCGATCCGAATTGCTGGCAAGGCTGGAGGCTTTTCCTAGCATTACGATGTTGTATAAGAAAATCAGAATCGTCAATGCGGAATGGAAGTCTTTGAATCAGTCGTCACGACGAAAGGGTATTGGCAAAGACGGCGGTCGCTTGATAGTTGTTGATTATGTTTCCCAAAATTCTTATCGTTTAGTACTTTATAGCATCGGCTTTGTACTGGTTGTGCTACTTGCATCTGGAAGGTTAAAATTTGTCAGATAAAACGGGGATAAAAATCGAGAGAAAAAATGCGAAACTTGCTGAATTTTACCAATCAAACTTATTTTACCATCTTTCCGCGAAATGGTTTAAATTTTCTGATCCAAAGGAGATCCAAATAAAATGCAACACAAATTATACATGAAAACGTACACGCGGAGTGACCAAAATATTAGGAAGACATTGATATAGTACATCTCTACGACATTGTTAAAACGAAGTGGCTATTTTGCCGCAGTGTTTGCGGTAAAATAGCCTTTAACTATTTTGCCGCACTGGGAAAAAATGCGGCAAAATAGCCTTAGCCTTGTTAAAATAAAGTAATAATTATTATTTCAGGCATGGCGGTTTGCGGATGAACTGAATGTATGCGTATTATCCCGTGAACTGTTGTCAGAGAGAGGAAGTTGGGAGGCTGTCCCATCGCGACCACGCGATTAACTCCTCCCACAGCCATGTACAGCACAGCCATGTACAGTATGTACATAGTGCAAGCGTTTCTTGTGGGTCATGTGCAGTACGCATTATGAATCCACATACTAGCAATACATACATGATGATTGTGCGATGAAGTTGTGGAATAGTAACGCGCTATGCGTAGTTTGCTCGTATTACGTACGTGGTATGACGTACGTGTTGTCTGTTCCGTTACGTACGACGTGCTGTTCTTATCTAACGCATTTGGATCGCTAATTGCATCCACGATTCTGGTTTAACTAATCAGTCTGAAGTTTCTAACTTCAACTAAATCTGTGAGCTTGTTTCTAGCTGAAAGGTCGTGTGACTCTAGGTTAGAAGGAAGTTCATATCTCGTTCTGTTCTGTTCTGTTTGTTCGTTCGTTCAGTTTGGTGATTAAACATTTGGGAAGTTCCTGAGTGTTTGGGTTTCGGTAACTTTCGTTAGGCACAGCAATCCGCTCGTACCTAGCGGAAGTAGGCAGTGGTACCACTTACGGAGTCCAGAGCATATTCCCACTCTACCGATTGAGTAGGTTTGGTCATCTAGTGCGGTTGTCGCGGTGCGACTTCCGCATAGCATGTCATGGCGCCCAACGGATTTTAACAACCCCTGGGAATCTGGATCGTCTGGTAAGTGGTATTGGTTTTTGGCGTTTTGTGTGGTTGTGTTGGTTGACCACGTGGATTCTCAGAGAATCCCGTGAGGCAAGGTTCCTAAGTGAGAACCAGGTGCTTGCCCGCAGTGTGTACCGCAGTGACCTTAGAGGGTTGCGCGAGGCACGGTTCCTAAGTGCGAGCCAGGTGCTGGACGGGAGTCCGTATACTGTACTCGTACTGGTAATTGGTACGGTGTGTACTGAGAAGTGGTGGCGTAAGCCCTGTTATTCGTGTAGCAGACTTACATCCGGGTTCGGTGACCTGGATTATTTGTCTGTTGTTTTGTCAAGCAGGTGCAATGGATGGTACAGTGACTGAACCATCAGCATTAACCGCCGGACATGAGGATGGTGTGGAAGAGCCATCAACGGGAAAAAGTAAACCGTCCCGTCGAAAAGGGATGATAAATGTTGATGAGTTTGAAGCCATGTTAAAGAAGGCGGATTATTTATCCCCGCCTACAGTGCAGTGGTTTCTTCCCGAAGACGAAAAAGTTGGTGATTTTTGCAAAAAGTGGGAAATTGTTCTCCCACGTACTGGAGGATTAAGTCAAGAATGGGTAGAATATGACCTTAATGGTGGTAAGAAACCTGGAGGTTATGATCAGTGGATTCAGGCAGGAAGGAAGATTCCCGCCCGTAGAACGATCCATCTGACCCTGCATGATTACGATCAGCAGTATGGCACTGAACTGCATGAAAAATGGATGCAGTATCTTGCCAACAAAAAGCCTGATCAGTCTGCAGCAGGTAGCAGCAAAGTTCATCCAGGGTCGGATATGCAGCAAAGCGGCAGTCTGCAAGCTGTACTCAGTGAGGGCAATGCACTGTCCGCCAGTGACTCGAGTGGTACTGCGAAGGATACCGCGGTAACTCAACACTTGGACTTGACAGAAATGAATAAGGTTTTGGAGCAAATTAATAATGTTACAGATTATTCAGCTGTTGTTACTCGTGATGATGATGTTAGTGATATGGAACTGGCTGCTGTAGAGAACCAGCGTATTGAAGACGCTGATGTTCACTACAGTCAGAAAGTTGGGAAAGAAAGCGATGAGTCATCAACCGCTGCCGTGGTTGAACAGTTACGTAAAGAGCTGGACGCGGAAAAGTTGCGATATCATGCGC
The DNA here is from genome assembly GCF_019649055.1 of Paramacrobiotus metropolitanus. Classification (NCBI taxonomy): domain Eukaryota; kingdom Metazoa; phylum Tardigrada; class Eutardigrada; order Parachela; family Macrobiotidae; genus Paramacrobiotus; species Paramacrobiotus metropolitanus. The sequence goes on from NW_026570257.1 coordinate 105,235, forward strand.
TGGTTTTGCAGCATGATGGTTTAGTGGATAAGCATAATGATCTAGTTGATAAATACGACGGTTTGGTTGATCGTCGTAATGAGTTGGCTGACCAGGTGAAGTTGCTTGGCATAATGCGTGCTCGAGACGCAAAGCTAATGCAGGACGCGTTCGAGCACGTAAACAAAGAAAGTGAAAAGTTACAACTGGAAAGACAAAAGTTTCAGTTAGAGAAGGAGCAGGCGCAAAAAAGTTTTCAACAAGGCACAGCTGCCTTGAATAAAAAGTATGCGAGTTTTTTGGCTGAGCAAACAGCATTTAATGTTGCTGTTGATAAGTGGAAAGTTGATCGGATTGATAGACGCCATTCAGTAAAAGATGACGATATCTTTGTTCCGCATGTTGAAGTTGATCGGCGCAGCGCAGTAGCACAGGATATGGCTGAACCTGTACGAAAGCTGTATGTTCATAACAGTTTTATAGCTGTTCCAGAAGCTGAGATGATTTCTTAGCGATGGCTCACAAGAAGCTTGAAGATTTTCTGGAAATGCGTGAGCGTGCTCACAATATGCAGGAATGTTTGGGTGAGTCGCGTAGTCCCTCACCAACGATTTCAGAAGTTAGCACAATTGCTTTGGCCAAGATGGAAGCTAAGGTTGCTGAACTTGATCGTCGTTTAAAGGAACAGGAAGCCAAGGGCGGTAGTACTGTTTCCGCACCATTTGATATGGATAAGTTTACTGATGCAATGAAAGGCGCATTCAGGACTGATACGATGTATCCTGAGAAATTTGACGGGAAGACAGATACGAATAAGGTTGAGCAGTTTATCCAGAGTGTGGATAACTGTAAAAACCACAACAGTTGGTCGGACAGTGACGTCATCAGTAAGTGCTTGTCGCGCTGCCTTACTGGTACGGCGCTTACCTGGTACTTGGATAAGTACGATTCTAATAAGAAACTGAAGTGGTCTGAATGGAAGAAGATGATCCGAGAACATTTCTCAGATGAGAAGGATTTGATGGCCGTTCGTGATAAAATTGCTGATCGTCATTTTAGTAATGACTATACACCGAACTCGTATGTTGATTGGTTCACTACGTCGTTCAAGAAGTTAGATTTGAACGAATGTGAACGTGTGTATTATCTGAAGCAGGGATTGAAGAAGAACCGTTTCTTTTGGTTCAAGTATATAGAAGAGAAAAGAGTTGCTGATGTTGAAGAATTTTTGTCAGAATTGAAGCTGCAGTATAAACTGCGTAATAGTAACCCTATTTCTGGTTACTCTGATTCGAAACAGTTCGTTGGCAGGAAGCCAAGTGAGACAGATAGCAGTGCAGTTAAGGCTGCTAGTAATGAGGCGAAGAAGTCCGAAGGAAGTGCAGTTGATAATGGTAAGCAGGTGACCATTAATTACGCGAAGTGGTATTTCCCAGACGGACAACCGATTTGTTTTAAATGCCATGGTGCGCATGTGGGAAAGAAATGCACCAGTACGGAACCTCGTAAGCCCGTGACAGCTGAACCACCGGATCAGGTGACTAAAGCTTACATGATGAAGAAGTCGATGGGAAAGCATCCCGAAAGTAATAGTTTGGGATTGTTTTTAATGCGCAAACCGGAAGTAAATTCTTTTACTGTGCAGTTTAATCGTGCACAAGAGTTTACTGCACGGAAGGAAACTTGCAGTGGGGGCGATGCCGCTCATGTTCAGTTCTGCTCGGTACGCCGTCCGACAGGGCACTCGCTTTGCAGTGGGGGCTCAAGCTCGTGTGGGTTGGCGGCGGAAGCAAAGTGGCAGTGCTTATGTAAAGCGTTTGAAGTTTCTGATCGAGAATCCTGAGGCAGAGATGAGTCGGGATGAAAGAGAGATCGTGAAAGGATTTCATGTTTATCATGGAATTGTGTACCGTAGCAAGGGCGGTAGGTACGGTAGACACCGAGTAGTCGTACCGGAAGCTAGCCGTCAGGACTTGTTACGAAACTGCCATGAAAGTTTTCATGCTGGTAATTTGCATGTTTACTGGTCAGTCCGTAAGTATGTTTTACGGAGTTATTACTGGCCTGGGATGAATGCTGAATTATGGAGGATGGAAACGGAATGCGAGCATTGTGTTGCTTATGACTGAAGTTCTGACTGCTACGTTGTGAGTCCTCTGTTTTATTGCCAGTGGTGTACTGACAGTGTAACTTGCTTCTACTCATAACCGCAGGATTTATCAGCAAAAAGGGGATGCTGATTGTTGAAATATCAGGAAGTTACAAAAACTGGTTGTGTGGGAAACATAAGTACTCATTAATCGAGTACTGTGTTATGTGCCGTAGCCGCCGGTGTGGTAGTTACGTGTTCGAAACGCTGTGCTGCGGTGCAGTGTTTGATTTCTGTAAAAATGATTTTAAAGTCATTTTGATTCTGCAGTTGGAGCAGTAATTACGATTACCGTTTGATTTTGATAACTGGATGTTTATAATCCAGTTGAGATTTGAATCCATCATCCGGGAATTCTTGGATGATACTGATTATGTTTTGTTTAATTTTTATGAAGAACCATGCAATCGTATCGGTTCTTGTGATCTGGTTGTGATTGACCGTGTTTGATCGTTTGACTGCAAGTGCAAACTTGCAGTGGGGGTAATTGCAGTTATTAGTGGAAATGTGGAAATTATGTATCCACTTTTTGGTGCACTGAAGATGCTGATGGATAAACGGTATCCATCCGTTCTGATCTGTGTTTTTTGATTTGCTGCGGCCAGTGTTATCAGAATGGTTGACATTTCTGGTGTGCTTGGCCTGTTCGATTCTGGATCCTCGAGCTCTTCGGAGGGAGAGGATAGATGAAAACCTCACCTGGATACGAAACGTTTGGATGGATGGACGATGAAACTGGACGCGCGTGGTGGAACGAGGAACTTTGGAGGACTTGGACGGAATACCAACTTCATCAACTTGGACCTCCACTGGAACCCCCGTCACACCCCGGAGTCCACGCGCGAATGATGAAACGGATCCCCCAGGATTACGGTACTTTCCTGGATTTCGAGTTTTCTTTGATTTTGTTGTTTGTTTGTTTGCTTTGATTAACGCGGACGTTAATTCTGTAGCAGTGGGGGTAACGCGCTATGCGTAGTTTGCTCGTATTAAGTACGTGGTATGACGTACGTGTTGTCTGTTCCGTTACGTACGACGTGCTGTTCTTATCTAACGCATTTGGATCGCTAATTGCATCCACGATTCTGGTTTAACTAATCAGTCTGAAGTTTCTAACTTCAACTAAATCTGTGAGCTTGTTTCTAGCTGAAAGGTCGTGTGACTCTAGGTTAGAAGGAAGTTCATATCTCGTTCTGTTCTGTTCTGTTTGCTTGTTCGTTCGGTTTGGTGATTAAACATTTGGGAAGTTCCTGAGTGTTTCGGTTTCGGTAACTTTCGTTAGGCACAGCAATCCGCTCGTACCTAGCGGAAGTAGGCAATAGTACCACTTACGGAGTCCAGAGCATATTCCCACTCTACCGATTGCGTAGGTTTGGTCATCTAGTGCGGTTGTCGCGGTGCGACTTCCGCATAGCATGTCAATAGATTGGGTACGTCACCCGCCAGCCACGGGATAACTTCTTTTGGAATAACCAGCTTTTCCAGCATTGCATGTGCACTCGAGTTGTTGCATGTTAACCGTATTACAAGACCGCTATGATAGTCGATCTCCTTGTGCCGCTCTAGCCTGTACAGAAGCAGTAAAGGTCACTATCCTCCGCATCCCTAAGCTACCTGATTAAGCCACGTAACAATCGCTAGGGCTGATGCTCTGAGCACGGTCATTCCTATCTTACTGCATTTCCTATGTTATACCGGGTGGCCGAACAAAATGGACCTCTCCGTGTTCGCTTTGCCTCTCGCAAACTATTTGCCGTACAATAAACTGTTTAGACTCGTTATGAGCTACTAAAAGCAACAAAACGTTTTTCAAAAAAATTGAAAGTTCCTCGCTGGCAATAGCGCCATTTGAAAACGCGTAGAAATTTTTCTTGTTCCAGCTCGCAAAGTGAAAAATTTCGTGCTACTCTTTTTTCGTGAGTGATATTTTAAGTTTTTAAATTGTTTTATTTAGAGACGGACATCCTCTTTCAATAGGCAAAACATTGTTGGCATGGTGCATGCGCTGGATGAACCGTGCACTAAATGAACTAAATGAACCGTTTTGACTTTTCGAAAAAATCGCAGATTTATTACCCTGGTTTTTTAGGTATTTTAGTTACAATTTTTTTGCTCGTGACAGGGTGCACTGAAAAACGCCGGTTTACTGGCAACTGTAGGTGAATGATTGCCCTTTGAAACAGCGGTTTGAACCCGGACTGTTTTCGAAGCGATGGTTTGAAAATTGTTTACAAAGGACCTGCTACCCGGTTTCATGAGGATCAAATGTGGGGCGTGTCACATCGTTCGCTCCCTGGCCAGACAGGGTCACTAGAATGGCGTTATTTTGTACAACGAAAAAACCAAAAACCGGATCCTCTTTCCGGAACAGTAACGTGATTATCAGTAATGCACTTAGTTGAATATCTACAATTTTAATTTAAAAATTGGCAATTTTGAATTTCTGTTTCCAGGACAGCATTTAAGTCTACCCATTTTAGAAAAATAATTCAGAAAAAAAACCAGATATGTTTACAAAAATGGTTTGACATAACTTTTACGTGCTATCGGCATTGCTCTTTTGAATGAAACTGACATCATCTCAATCAAGCACTGTGCAGACCCAGCGCACCGCAGTAAAACAGAGGGCCATTTTGTTCAGCCACCCGGTATGTACACCCCGTTCACGCCAAGTTGGCGGTGTGTCATTTTAATTTTCTCCCCAATCGTGCAGCGTATGTTTTGCCAATCTTTTTAAAGTTTACAGTGTAGTTTTCTTTTGCGCATTTATTGAGCAAAAACGTAATGGATTTGCGATTGCGGTCTCGCGATGAACAGCTTCCGAAGCGGAAGCACCGATGGACCAAGTCACTGAAGTGCAAAAAACAATTTAATTCAGCCAGAAATGCAGAAACGGCTTTGGGCGCTTTGAATTGAGGTCAGTTTGAGGACCCAAAGAGAGTGCTTTATGAACAGAAACTGAAAGGCAACGGCTAGACCAAACCTGCAAACCGCCGAGGAGAGCAAAATCGTTTTTTAGCAAAAACAAAGCGCTCGTTGAAAAAAGGTATGGTGTTGATGTTGAGTACCACCATCGAGTAGTGAAGTTGCTTGCGGATTGCGGTCTTATTTGACTTTTTGGTCATTTCTAGTATCCTGGGCGCTAGTATTGCATTACGTACTCATTTTACGATGGCTACGTTTGCCCGGTTCTTTCTCTAGATACATACATACCTAGGTGTCCTGGTAGTGCGCTCGTGCAGTGCGGTGCTAGAAATGTGCTTAAAAAATCCATGTACACACGTTGTAGTACATCGTACTAGTATAATACAGTATTTAATTCGCGTGAAAGCTAAATTTTAGTATTTATAATAGATAGTTCCAATATAATAATTACAAGAAACAGCCTCGGCTTCGCCTCCGCGTTTCTTGTGGTCCACGGACCAGGGCCACTTTATTCAATTTTGAATGAATATTTATTGGTATACATCTACATTTCGTCGAAAAATGATCGATAGGTACATCACAATAGGGCAAAAGCTCGGATTTTATATAAGAATAACTTCATGATTCTCTCCAGGTCGGAAGCATTCCCTTTGGCTGTACAGAAAATTTTTGTTATATCCTCTACCCGAAAAGAAACCCGAAATCTCACTGTCTATAAGGTACTAAATCTGAAATAGTGCAAGTGCACTGGACACTATCACTACTCTAGTTCGGTAACTCGGTCACTTCGCAGTTACAGTTCCGGTAGCTCGGTCATTTGTTGACCTAACGGGCTCTGTGAACTGGACTCTAGTGATAGCTCGGTCACCTTCTCACCTAACGGGTTCTGTGCACTGGGTAGTACCTATCGGGATAGTTGACCTAACGGGTTTTGGGAACTGGACAGTAGTCTCAGCTCGGTCACCCGCTCACCTAACGGGCTCTGTGAACTGGACGGTAGTGTCAGCTCGGTCATTCGTTCAGTTGACAGATTCTGTGCTCTGGGCAGTACCGGTAGCTTCAGAAGCAGCTTCTGCTTTGCCTCTGCTTTTCTTTTGGTCCACTGCCAGTCTATTTCAATAATTTCCATAGGTTTATTTTTAAAATCTTATTTCGCCAAACAGCAGGAAAACGCAAATTAGGTATTAAATTCGGTTTATCGTTTTTGAGTCTGGAAGACATTCATTCTGGTTTTTAGATCTACGAATAATTTATTTTGAATCCGCGAAACGAACTTACCCCTGTCTTCCACGCACTAATCTACAAACTCCCAGAACATTTGCACTGGACATAGTTCAGTCACTCACTGACAATTCGGTTACTCCCTAACCTAGCGGGCTCTGGTAACCGGACATCCGTTGACGTGGTAGTTCGGTCGCTCGTTCACCAAAGGGTCTTGTTAACCGTGGTTCGGTCTTGTTAACCGTGTTAACCGGGTCTTGTTAACCGCCCTTTGCACCGGACAGTAGTGGTAGCTCGTTCACTCGTTCCGTAATGGGCTTTGTGCACTGGACGGTAGTGACAGCTCGTTTACTCGTTCCCTAACGGGCTTGCACACTGGATAGTAGTGACCGCTCGGTCACCCGTTCACCTAACGAGCTCTGTGCCCTGGACAGTAGTGACAGCTCAGTTAATCGCTCGCTTCACGAGTTCTTTGCACGGGACAGTAGTGACCGCTCGGTCACCCGCACACCTACCGAACTATAGTGGTCACTTACTGGCTTAGCGGGCTATGTCAACTAGACTATAGTGGTATTGCGGTCACTCGCTGAACTAACAGGTGTGTCACCGTGTGTGCACCGAACAGTGGCGGTAGTTCGATCACTGATTGAACAGATAGTCATGGTCGTGACTAGTGATAGTGTAGCGATAGCTGCTCGGCCGGCACTCGTGCAGAAATTGTCCTTGATGACAACGTTACATACAGATACGTAGTTGTTATTGCCGTAATAATGGTCTGGTAATTAAATTCATTGGATACATAATTTAATCAGTAGAGCAGACTTTCATTTTTTATCTACATTTTAGTTGGTTTACGTGGCAACATTGCCTGGTTAAAAAGACCACGATGATAATTATTATTATATAATAATTTAGTTGCATATGGTGAAGGTAGTCAAAACTCTTCCGCTTTGGCGTTCGAAGCGGGAGAGGTTTAAAAAGAAACGAATACTATCTGGCCGGGTTTTCGACTACGGGCTTTCAGAATATAATACTGGTTTGGGTCAGTCTTTTCTGGTTTACCGGCTCTGGTGTATCCCATTCGTGGCAATATAGATCTGAATCTTGATAATTGTAGGGTGTGTATAAGTATGCATTATGCTGTTTCGAAAGCGAGTGCAGCATAAGATAAATACACCGAATAATACTTTCATACCATGTACTTTCTCAATTTTCAAGATCTAGCTGTTTTGTTTATTAATTTGCAACAGGAAGGTATTTCAAGTTTCAGGCGATCGAATTAGCAGGAAAAACAGATGCGTTTCACACTGTCTTAGTACTTACATCGAAGAGTAGTACAGTAATCAGTCACACTGCTGTGCCAGGTACGCAGGTAATCTATAATTCTATACTATGGTTTATGAAACAATACACGCCCTGTGGACGTTGGCTGCCGTAGACTGGTTGTAATGCAAAGTCATTCTGAGGCGTTAACGTCGTCAACTGCAGTTCGGTCTACCGTGGGAACAAACTATCGAAATGTCCTGATTCGTCTAATTCTTCGTTGTTTCCATCGCTTCGCTGAGTACGGTTAACAGAATTTCGCTGTCGCGTGCTCGAGTCGGCGAACGGGTCCAGGTCATGAACTCCCTCCCTGGCAAAGACCGCCACATCGTTTACCGGGAAATCACTGTCCGTTCCTTGTCCAGCCCGAATGACCTCTTCATACAGGTAGATATTTAATCTTCTGCCTCGTCCTCCGTTTTCGCGTCGCACATTGCGACAGAATCCCGTAATCTGCTGCAGCTGCTGCCGAGCACGGCGAACGATGACGATAAGGTCAAACGCGGCGTTGAAGGAGCTGACCCTGTCAATGAGCCCTCTGTCGCCAGTGCTTAAATACACTGTGATCTTCTCGCCTTTTCGCATCGAGTTCATGAGCGCTTGAACCAGCCGAACAATTTCATCATCACACACATCTCTTGCGCTGGACGGCGGGAGGTCAATAAGCTGTACCTGTAAAAAAAAGGTTTGTTTTTCTTTTACAGTACTGTGTCCTAACCCTGAACTTGAAGGAAATTTGTACAGTGCAGCCACATGCACTTGTACGACCGCATTCACCATTCACATACACGGCTTGCAGCTAGTGCATGTTAGAACGTGAATCGGCTGAACGTTTATCCGGCTATACGGCACCGCGCCGCTCATAGCGTACAAATTTCCTTCAAGTGCAGGGTTAGTGTACAGTACGCATTCTTTACAATATCCTTTGGTGTTTTTTGCGTTATAAAACGCAAAATATATATATATTGTTCTAACTGTATATATACAGTTAGTTTTCCGTGGCGAAATGTCGCGGTGCCCACAGGTAATCTATAATTCTATACTACGGTTTATGAAACAATACACGTGTCCTAACTGTATATATAGTATACAGTTATAACAATATGAAGCAAAATGCAGGTGTTCAAGTAAAGACGGTGCGTGTGAGGCTCCGGCGTGCTATGCATGCGGCGCATAAGCCGTTTTCTAAGCAAAGATCGAAAAGCCAGTTTTTCCTGTGGCCTTAATTTGCCATTAAAATTCTGGTTGAATGGCTTATTAGTCTTAGTATCGAATGGAAGAATACTAGTATTTAAACTGCATACTGACCCCATTAGCAACAAGCTGATCTTTGCAGAACTGTGGTGTTGTTTCTCGTAAACCATTTGCCATACGAGCCACAATAACAAACGTCTTGATGACATTGTCGGTCTGGAGATTTTCATCCTGAAAGTGGTTGGTGTGCGTCAGTTTCTGCAGGCCACGTACCGCATCACGGGCGTCTGCCACCGCGCTGGCCTTGCGGATGGGGATGTTCTCGATGTCCCAAAAGATTCCCGCATACGCGGTTCCCGGCATTTGTGCTGACATCCTTCTGGTTTGGGAGTCGATGTCCTCTGCGCTGTTACTAGTAGCCGGCAGATGCTCAAATTCCGGTATCGGAATACGGTGTCGTTGTGTGGGTAATATTACAGTACATCGTCGCTAACAGGTGGTGGATGGCCTGGCTCGACGTCCATATTGCCATCGATGTCCTTAGCTCCGTGGTTCTATGATGGCTCTGCGCTAACTTAAGAGCTGCCGGCGCCATGTTGACCTTTCAGTAATTTGGTAGTGGTCACTAAAGACTGCTTAGAAACTATATAGCTGCCGGTTAACCTTGAGAGCGAATACTGCATTGGCACACAAATTGTCTTGCACCTTACGTTTGCTTGAATATGCGCATTTTTCTTTTCCTTGTATCGATTGGTATGTCCTCTATTTACTTTACGAGATAATTATATATGTGAAACGTTTTGAATGAAAATTAAGGTAAGCACATATTAGTTCCAAAATATGAGATAATTAATTTTATTTTACTAAGTACAGCATGTAATTTAGTAAGTATTGTAGAAGACTTAGTGAAGAATTAGAATTGGTGAAGAATTTTGTGAAGAATTAGTTAAGAATTAGTGAAGAATTTTGTTGACAGAGTACAGTGACGTACAGGTGCGTCCATAATTATTATACTTAATATTAATTTGCTGTTGTACATTAAACACTGTCACGTACGTCGAAGCATTGTAGTACGTGACTATATCATTACGCAATTTAGCAAGCAGTATTGTTGTCAAAGGAACAGTTTCTCCCAGGAAACTGGAAGAACAGCATAGGAATTTCCCCACTTTTCTACATCAGTACACGACTTAATACTTAACTGCTTCTGTATCGGATAGAAAAAATTCAGTAATAATAAATTTATCTTTTTATCCCAACCATGATGTATTACTTACCCTAATTCCCCCATGACGAATGTCGGCCCCTGTACTGTTTTGCCGACATCCGTCAGCCGCCCGTGTTATCTCCTAAGTTGACATATTTCTGATTATTCCACGGTTTAAAAAATGGCCGCCACTTCCCGCAGTAAATCCCGCCCACCGCGCCAGCACGCCGCCAACAACCCGGCCATCCGTATGTTGATGCAGGAATTTCAGCAGCTGCAAAAGGAGCCCAACGAGGGCTTCCAGGTGAAATTGTTGAAAGAAGACAATCTGTTCGAATGGGATGTAGCTATTTTTGGACCCCCGGAAACCGTGTACGCAGGAGGCTATTTCCGGGCGGTGATTAAATTCCCTCCGGAATATCCCTTCTCACCGCCCTCCGTGCGATTCGTTAATAAAATCTGGCAGTAAGTTTGTGGAAATTTCATTTTTTCTGCAAGAATCAATCATTTTCAGAGCAGTTTTTGCCGTATTTATAATTACTTCAGTTCCCTTTTCCGTCAAAAATCTGAATAATTTTCCAAAAGCAACCGAAGACTATGAAAACAAATCAAAACATATATTCAGTAAAATTTTAATACAGAATATGCAATTCTACATGCAATAATACAAATTAATAAATACGATCCAAAATATTTCCAGAATGTGCAAATGCTCTTAAATTTACATACGCAACCTTAGTTGAAAAGATTTATTACATTATTATTTTCGAAATGCTTTATACTTTAATGACCTTTTGGCTTGTGGCAAAATTAAAAAAACATTATGAAAAATTTCAAACAAAATTAATTACGCGCTGACTGTTTGCTGCGGGGCGAGCGAAGCATCACATTAAAATTTGTTTTCAAAGTCATAATTTTTGTGGCATCAGTAATAAATCGGCATTAACATGGAACATGGTGGTTTCTTTGGATTACTGGTTGCAGTCCGAATGTGTACGACAACGGCACCGTGTGCATCAGCATCCTGCATCCGGCCACCAACGACACCCGCTCCGGTGAACTGCCCTGTGAACGGTGGAATCCCACACAGAACGCCCATTCCGTCATCATGAGCATCATCTCCCTTCTCAACGAGCCCAACACCAACAGCCCCGCCAACGTCGACGCCTCGGTCATGTATCGGTAAATATATCTGTAAATGATCAGCTAATCAGCAGTACATACTTCATTACAGATAAATAATTTCTAACGATAAGTTGTATCGGTGTTCACCATTCGCCAATTCGGTATACATAACGAAATAAATTCTAATAATTAATTTTAGCAGCAATTTTAGCTGGGTGATTTTGCAGATACCCTGGTCTTTCACTCGGATTAAGAAATTTTTTCAAGTCTGTACTGCACTTCTTGTAATCGCTTTTTTCGCAGCACTTGCACGCTTGGCAAAATACGTAAATACTATACGTTGTGCAACAGCCATAGAAAACAGTCCAAGGCAACACTGATGTTAAGTACACTAATAATGGTTCAAGAACGTACCGTATAATAACTTATTTATAATACTGATAAATATTGTAGTACAATGGCACGTATTACAGATCGGGCAAACTATTCATGCATATAAAAATTTCTGAAAAATTTATCTAAACACTACTTTTTAAAACTATGACACATTCTTATTTTTTTGTAATGCTTTTTTATTTTTTATTGTAAAGCACTTTCTTTTGTTTTCTTTCATTTATTTAGCCTCTTAATATGATTTAATACGTTCAAGTGAACCAACTGGTATACGCGACCTTAATTACCGCGTCATAAGTATGTGCGTTTCAGCTTTATCAGCATTCTTAATTATCATTAACCTAAAACTTCATTAATTTTTTTGCTAATAATAGTCTGTGGAAGTATATGGCTATGGTAAAAAATCTAAAAATATAAGCAGTGAGCTCTACTGAGTTTGGGGAAAAAAGAAGTGATTCGAAGACCAAAGTATTCACAAACGAGTACGATGATATACGACTATACAGATACGAGATACAAGTATGGCTGCTTAGCGTTTTTCGGCTAATTCCAGCCCGGGAGAGTCAGCAGCCCATACACTACACATCTCTCGGGCTAAAGTGTGATCTAACGCTTTTATATTGTTACATCATTGCTGTCCTGCGCTTGATTGTTTCCTTAGGAGAAGAAACGCTGGAATATTCTTTAGTATATGAATAACACGAAGAACATGTTTTTGGATATTAATTATAACAATCTTATATAAACTTTATTTTCTTACTATATAATACTTTGTAGCACATACACTTTGTATTTCAGTTGCAGAATAAGTACTTTATCATCTTGCGTATAGGTATGTGTGTGTAGTGTGTTCAGTGTTTGTGTGATAGGCGCTGGCGGGAGCAAGGCGACAAAGAGTACGAGCGCATCGTCCGCGAGCAGGTGGAAGCGTCCAAAGCCGAGGCGGATAAAGACGGCGTCCGTGTACCCACCACCGTGCACGAGTACTGTGTCAAACAGCCCGCCGCCGCCCCACCCGGTGGCGTTCCCTCGGGATCATCCAAACGCGGGGACTTCCACTTTCCCTCCAGTGACCTCACCGAGGACATGGAGTACGAGGAGAACGAGGATGTGACCATGCACGACGCCACACGCAATCACAACTAATTTTATTCGAATTTTGTCCGACACTTTTAAATTGTATAACAATATATAAAGGTCATGTCTGAGAAAAGCATCAAGTTATTAGCTGTGATGTGTAGTATTCTGAACAGAGAGAAATGTAGTGTTGGAATGATGATGTCGGAAGCGGCGTTTGGCCTGCGAGCGTTCCCGTTCGTGGTTTTGTCCGTAGATGAGCGGTTTGCGCACCACACTGTCCGGTTTGCAGATGTACTCTTCCACGGTCGTCTCGCACTGGCTGCATTTCACTTCGCAGCACCTAGAAAAATTAGCGAAAATGCCGGCTGAAAAGTTTTGCGATAAAATGAATGTGTGCGGAAAAAGTTGCTTTCCGGCTAATTAAAAAAAATCAAATGTAAGAGAATGAAAATAAATTTACCTAAGCTGAAAAAATTTTTAAAGAAAAAACGGCATTTTACATCACTGATCACACGTAATAGAATGCATACATATTGATTATTTCAAATTTATTTACTGATTGTTAATAATAATATTGTTATTATTTCTTGTTTAATATTTAAAACTACTCGTAATTTTTATTCACATGAATTATCTCAGATGAAGCAGTAAATAATGTTTTCGTTCCTGATTTCCGTCATTGTCCAGAATGTTGACTTTTTGAGTACTCCAGATTTCATTAATAGGAAATATTGTTGTTATAATTAACAAGGATTCTCACCACTGAAATTTGCACTGGCATTTCTTGATGTGCGTTATCGTCCGCCGGTCGTACCCGCGTCCACAGCACATAATCTCGCAGCTGTCCGGCGCGGTACTGTTTAAGCTACACACCCGCCCACCAGTGCCAACGGAGCCTGCATTCGACGAACGACAAACAAAGTTATAATCAATATCCCATGAAAGAATATTAAGTTCTACCAGATCGCCCATAAAATAAAAGTTCACCAGGGTTTTACCTTGCCAGTGGTTGGTGGAACAATAATCCGGGGATTTTTCATAAAAAACCAAGTCGGTCTTCTTCAGCGGACGATCCAAGGGGTTGGAGTAAATGGTCTTCCAGTTCTCTTCGGTATCATTTAAAGTTACCTAAAATTTAACAAATATCTCAATCGATTTTCACGCGTAATTGGTAAACCGGTAAAAATCAATTACGTAATAGTTATGTAACAAAAAAAAACGACTGTAGTAGGCAATTTGACTTTAACATAGGCTTATAACGCGTGTGTTAAGAACATTTGGATTAGCCACCATACTACACTAATGCGACAAACATGAATTAACGGCGCACAGCAAATTGTTTAACACCACTATACATGCACAGGTTTAAATTGAAGCAGTTTATCTAGGAAATTACGTGCTCTTCCACATGCAGAAGAGGCATATACTAATACGACAAAAAATTAAAAAAACGACAGAAACTTTCTATTTGTAAATGGCTAATAATGGCTTCACAGAAAATTAAAAATGCTAAAAACTTACAAACTGCCTGATAAGCACATATTAGCACAAAAATTATTACATATTTCTATTAACAGAATGTATTTATTTCATTATTACGATTACCGTTAGCACGAAATAATGGCAAATGAGCGTAAAAGCAAAAAAAAATTAGCAAACATATCTATGTTGTATATATTGAACAAAAAAAAATTTCACATAAAGTGATATAACTGTGTCGAACATGCGCGCAGTATATGCAAAGAAATTACCCGCCCACCAGTGCCAACGTAAGAACGTAAGAACGTCTGCAAATTCTAGCATTTGTGTTCTTATACGAATTACTTTGCTATTATTATTAATTAAAATAGGTAAATTATAATCACGCCTTTGCATCTGTGGGTATTTTCAAATCTTAAATACTATTAGGAAGTTATTGATATTTTTATTTGTAAATGGCTAATAACTGAGCAGACCTTTCTTGCATGGTCGTACTTCCGGCGGAGAATCTGCCCGACTTGTCCAAATCCGGGAATAGCTCGCCAGCACGTCTTCACCGTGCAGGATCCACTGACACCGTGACATTTACATTCCTTAATTAAATTCCCCTGGACCGCCTGTATACACACAGTACACAACATCAGCCACACGCATTCGGCTACATCAGGGCCTCTTTGTCTGGCCCGCTTTCTGAAGAGACAGGGGATTAGGTCACCTTGCGTCCGGCGCGGTTATTGTGCAGATTGATCAAAGCCGGTGCGCGGTCGTCTTTGACGGCGGCGTTGCCGGCACCGCGCTCCCCGGCATCGACGAATTTGCGCGCCATCCGCACGGCGTAGCGGATCATGTGCGCTTCACAGCCGGTCCACTGGAAATCCCGGTCCACGGCGTCCCGCGCCCGCAGGCGGTTGTCGGCTTCGCAGGAGCAGCTGCCCAGTTCGCCGGAGGCGCAGGCCCGCCCGATGGCGAAGACCACGCCGGCCGAGGTGATCGCCTGCACGAAGGCGCCTTCGCGCGTGCCCACTAAAACCGTACATTTATTAATAACTACCTAGCACAAAAAAACGGCAAAGATGCGCAGAAAAGATCCGAAGAACAAATTGGCAGACATATTTGCACATTGAATAAGAATAACAAGTAACATATAACATCACATTCAATTATGTTGAATATATATGTATATATCTATATTATGCGCAGGAATATTTTGTATGCAAGAGCGACTGCGAATATCTAACGCTGAAAAGGCGAACGAGTGCTAAAACAAAAATCAGCGTATTCTTTACTTGCAAAGTATTAATTTCAATACATTATTATATCAAATGTAACCGACTTTGGATTTGCCTTGTTTTTCCGCTGAAATTTAATTGTGCCGTTGTACTACAACATTCATCTAAATTACTCATAATTTTTTACGATGACAGTAAGGCGTTACAATACATACTGTAAGTAATTAACAATAAGTGTACTATTACTCCGCTCTATTAATAAAAAGCTAATTTTATAATCTTATATGCATACTGCATTATACTTAAGACAGCCGTTATTTCAATAAAAAAAATAATAAATTATTTTACAAACTTTACAATTTCATATGGACATAAAAGCTGTAATGGCCATAAAAATGTCATCAGTTTATGTTTAGTTTATGTTATGTTGTTCAGTTTATGGTTAATATATTAATTACCCAGATGAATCATAATGATAATGACATTCCTCGTTAAGAAAACTTCCCCGTCTGTCTCGTAGCTGTTACTCATACACCGACGTAACGCTGCAGTGGGTCATAGTTCATATTCTACTACACACACCGATGATTAGGCCACTTCGTTAAAACGGCAGCTAATTACAATGATCATAAATTACTCCATAACATGCCATATACACTGCATAAGCAGTCAGGTATCCATGCGACTGTCAAGTACGTGTTACTTCATTGACATCCCCGCTGGACAATGGCCAGTGTTGATGGATGACGAAGTAGATTACCGTCAAAACATCGTAAATTCTTTTATGCGACCACTCTGGCACACAGCCGATATCAGGGATAATCGGACAAAAATGCTGCATTAGCTATCTGTACACTGGTGCGTTCAGGGATTTACAGTAATTTGTCGTTATCGAATAGCGAATCTGGGCGATAAGACAGATTTATTTCAATTAGTGTTGACCAAACTGCTTAATTGCTTAACTTGAAAATAAACATCAATCCAACCATTTTGTGAGCGGATAATTGTAGCAATGAAATACGGTAAAATCACAGCGTAGATAACAAATTAAGAATTAAAACTATCACCCAAATAATTTTAATAACAGAAACGTGCAATATAAAAAAGTGAACATTACTAAAAATTACTACTTATATATATATACTTGTAATAGTGTCGCAAAATTTGCTACCTTATGAACGGTGTCTTAATCAAAGGAACTTTGGTGTTCGTCCAATAAAGCCACTGTGCTACGAAACCATCCAAACATTTCTAATAGAAAAAATGTTTTGGCTGACCATAGATTCAAAGTAAACTGAAAACTTTGTTACAGAAGTAAGCGGAGATTTAGGGATATTACACAGAACTGCAATGATTTATTGGTAGATTCAGAGATGAAAAGTAAGGGTAGACTGGATTAGATAAGATTTATTGGTAGATTCAGAGATGAAAAATTCATAAGATTCCGTACAGCGATTATCGAAGATAAATGACAAATCATCGTAAGTCAGAGGAGACTGACCTTTCAAAGTCAGTTTGTCCAAAGTGCCGGTCGGCTGGTGTTTGCCGGCTTGATTATCAATGTGGATGGTGCTGCAGTTCCAGCGTTGGGATTTGAACTGATTCTGGCACTCATCCAGACCCGCCCGAACACCCTCGCCGATGGACCACATGATTTCCGGTTGCTGGGCGCACAGATGTAGCTGGCTGGCTAACAGGCCGGGAATGTGTTCGCAGGCTAATAAACGGTGGGCGGTTGTGGATAATCCAGCCACCGGCAAATGTGATAAAAACCTGCAATTTTCCCGTCTTGTATTCAAAGAAGAGACACACTTTTTTTTTGCAAAATTATTGCTGGTAAATTTGTAAGTTAGTAAAGTTATTTTGCGTAGCGATCGTAACATTAAACTATATGTATTGTTCAAATTACGCCAGTACTTTTTTTTAACCTTTAGGACAATAAAATACGTCAAACTGCAGAGAAATTTGGTATGAAGTCCAGCTTGGTGTAACCATAAATAATAATATACAAATCAAGAATTTAATGCTTTAAAAAATTATCCGGGTACTTTATACGTGGTAAAATTTCTAATTACAGTGTCCTACCAGAACGAATCAGCAAACTCCAAAATATAACACAAGATAAAAACAAAACCAGTTTGAGTTCTGTAAAAATCCATTTGAAAAAAATTGATTAATAATAAAGGATCTGGTGCCGAATAGTGACCGGTCAGGAGTACGTGGTCAAGTTATAAAATTATTGTAGGCAGCAATCAAGGTCAAGCTCAGGCTATCCAAACAGTTAATACAACTCTGCCTGGATGGCAAAAATTATTATAATCCATGAACAAACATATCGCAGAAACACGCGACGAAATGCAGAAGCCAACTGCGCAGCGGAAACAGAGTCAGGACGTCCGTCGTGATGCGAATGAGCAATCACAAACGATATGCACAAACACATACTGCGCTAATTGAATTACGAACTGGTTGGTCACAAATGACCACCTGTTGGGACGTTCATTCCACGGTAATCAAACTGACCATGGGAACAACCAATGGAATTCTCGATTGATCGGATATGTCAGTAAAGACCTGTTTAAACACGCTGTTAAGCTAGCCCGCCTCCTAATTGACCATTGGCCGACGTCACTGGCGGCAGTTGCAATAGTTATATCTTTCCATTGATTTGATGGAAATCGCCAATCAGAGTGGTGAACATGCGGCACCATTCGAAACGCTTTCCCTTTTTCGATAAATATAAGCTCTAAAAGACTGACCGTCGGTGTTTCTCTGATTCATCTGAAAATATTATGCAGTAACCATATTATTTTTACTTTTAAAATATTGTTTGAGGTTTGTGCTGATTTTTGAACTGCAAGTCATTGCGCAAATCGCAGCGGCCTTGGCGGTTGGCATTACTACACAGTACAGTGCACAGCCGGAAACATCGACAGCCACTTCCACTTCCAAATTGGTGGAATTAGTGGAACTGCTGGAAATCCAAGCCTTTTTAACATCTGTGCATTTGTTGTCGTTTCGAAGTCAAAAAGAGCCCCAGAATTTAAGTACTTACTGAAACAGAAGCTCCAGGTTTTGGACAAAAAGAATTACGTTCTATGCACTTTTTTGCTCCGAATACTTTATCTGAAAATTGCTTATCTGATGATGCTCACGGCCGAAGAAGTGAAGTTTTGATTGCGGGAAGCGATAACCGATTTATCGCGATGTGATCATCGCTTACCGCGTGCGCATGTACGTCGATTTTAGGGTATTTGAAGTTTGAACGCATCGCCGTGGATTTCGTGCTATTCTCCTCTCTGTATTGATTCCGCACATCCGACATTTTTCCGCAGGATTTCTGCTGTATGATGGAGGCTCCTCACGGGAAGATGAAGCTGTGGATCCGTTCAGCCTGCCAGGTGGTGCAGATCTGCACCAACGGCGAGAGGTTTCTCAAAGGCACCCACATGCAACAAGTGGCGGTGCTGCAGCAGCGTCAGCTGGCCGATGGCACCACGGACGGCGTTGGCGTTACGGTATCCAGGTAAAACTCTCCAGCAAAATGCCGACTAAAAATAGAAAATAATAAAAGCAGAGTGAGTTATTAGGAGGCAGAGGCCATTATTTCTGCGAGATGTGTTTGGTCTGTATTGGTTGAATCTTCTACTGTAAATAAAAAAATGTAATTGTCGTTTATGAGCTACGCGTTGGTGTATCAGCAGTTAAGCGTATTTTCTACGAGTATGAGTTTGCGGTTTCTCAATTTGTAGCTAAGCGGATTCGAGCAGGCGAGCTGCAGCCAGTGCACTACGATATCTTCTCAAGATGCGAAGTGTTACGCATATATATGTTTCGTAGTGTGCATATATTTGTACATTTACGTATTTAGTATTATCTATCGAATAATTTAATAAATCTAAATAAATTAACTGGAATAATTTTAATAACAGTTTTAATGACCATGACAGTTAATTTTTAAGACATTTTATTTAATGACAAATTAATAATGGCAACGCATGCATTTTTAATGGCAGTTTTATAATCAATATCGAATAATTTGTTAAGGTTATAATGTTATAATATGATTTCCGGAAACTTATGTAAAAATTCCATGCCGTCTTGTTTTAGTTTATTAAATACCCTGATTACGTGAGCGAGTTATTTGTATATCCGTTGTTTTTATATTTGTTATATTTGTCAGCTGTTTGCCAGTAATACAATAAAAAATCACTCGGAAAAAATTAAATTCAAATAACGTTTCGCGATCTTCAGACCAGAACAGTTTGCCGTAAATGGGGTTGCTCAGCAGAGGTGGTAAAGTGCAGACCGATGTCCGAACTTGGCAACTGAAGGGCCAAGCTGGTCAGTCTACCGCTTGTGCAACCGTCCGCGACCAGACCCCCAAAAGCGAAGCCGCGGCCCAAACAATTAAGAGAGACGAACAAGAACGAAATGCAATAGCGGGATTAGAGGAGAACATCACACGAATGAACAGTACATATATAATATATAGAATGAACAGTACGTATATACTTTGGCAAAGAACTTGAACAATTTGCAGAAAATGAACGGACAGAGAAGCCTAGTGGTTTCTAAACGGTTTTGGAGAAATCGCATAGAGAAAGTATCTTGAATAGAACTGATATGGAGAGGCACGTCGTAGGCATTGGATGGCTGTCCGGTGGTGTCGGTGCATGGTGTGGAAGTTAAAAATAGTTCGGTGGTGGGAAAAGGCAGCGGAGGTATATCGGTATACTTCATTACGTAACTGTAACAAAAGTTCTGAACATGGGACAGAAAATTGAGAAAAAGAAAACCCATTGTGAATTATGGATTATATTGTGGCTTTATCAGTATAGCGAATTGCGTATACACGTGCGAAGTTCATATTATTAGATGTTCATGTTCTTTATTGTTAATAAACATATAGTTCTAATCGACAAATCCAAAGTTCTCAACACCTACCCTACGATAAATGTAGAGTAGAGATAGTGAGATTACAAGTATGAATGAAAGAAAAGAAAATGGTTAAAGAATAAGTAATGCATGGAAAAACATTTTTATAGATTACTGTGAGTAACTTGACTTACTTGAGGATATTATACAAGAAATGATAGTATTGCAAATCAGGTATGATGCAAGTTTGAAGTACATGGACAACATTAATTCAGAAGTATAAACTATAAAATATTAAAATTATCTCTTTACGTGTATAATTAGCTTGCCATATGAACCTAATTTCGTCAAAATGGACAAAACCGTTCATAAACAATAAATTAATAGTGCCATGAAAAGAAGTAAGAAGGGTTTAGTAAATGCACCGAAGAGCAGAAATAAATTTAGTGCATACAGTATAGTACAGACAATATAGTACATACAATTTTGTTTTATTTTTTAGTAAAAAATAACTGTACTGTTGTGCTATAGTACTGTTGCATACTGTTGTACTTTTGCAGAGTACGTATTATAAATTCGATAAATTCCTTATGCTGGCTCGCCTTTAAATTTGATAAAGTGGAATTCCACTACCAATAAATTCGACTGACGATAGACTGTTCGGTTCAATAAAATTGTATTCTTTAACGAATATTTCAAATCCCGCTCAAAAGATCGAAACCATTATATCTAAATATGGTCGGACTCGTATCGTATATGTAAGAGAGATTTAGGTTCATAACTGCCATTAAAAGTTTCCGAGAAGTACTGGGAGAAACGAAAAACCAAAAACATGCGTTGTATGAAAGTAATAGATAGGATAGTGAATCAAAAGAAATATTTGATTGGCAAAAGAAACAATTTGTTCAGACTGATTGGACGGAGTTTATGCGGTAACGCTACAAAAATGTGTTATGTACTCTGTAGAAGGCCGGAAGCCATTCATAGTTAGTTTCTCGTGCTGCATATTTATTCAGTAACTGCTCTACAGTATATAAATATCGTTTGTCTTGTGTAAAAAATATGACACATAAAATTTGACTCACGTCCGCTATACTTCTACTCAAAATTCCTGATCAAGTTGATTTGATTTTTGTGGTATTCTTCGGAATACTTTTAGAAAATTTCGGTTGTAGTTTAGACTTCTGTAAACTTAGGAATTGTCTCAGGAGTCGGATGAAAAATTCACTAAAATCTTGGTTCAGTTACAGACTTAGACTATTGTAGATAGCGCAAAAAGGATGCATGCAATGATACTATGCTGACTAGACACGAAAAAGTGTGTACGGTATAGTTCAAAAGCTTGTTACCATGCATGCCGTCGAGTTTACACGGGCTTCTACTGTCAATACCAAAACACGGTATTTCAAAAATTAAAATATAATGCATGTATTACAAATAGTTATTAGGCACAGGAGCGCACTGGTATGATTCGTGGCACAGTAGCAGTTGTGATTATTAAGATGAAGAAAAGTATCGTGCTTATGAACAAAGGGATGATGACCAATAGGAGCAAAGCATTACAATTATGAGAGGCGATAGGAGTATGAATTCTGACTCAGGATTAGGAGTATGAATAGGAGGAGCATTATGCGTATTAGGTACACGATATGCATGAAAAATAGCAACGGTATGCATAGAATTATTATAGCCTGCGAAGCACTTCTATATTCTTATATTTACAGAGTACGTTAAAACTGACACTGCCAAATTACGAAATCAGTAGGAGTGGTGTGAAGTTCATTTAGGTTTCTTAATTTACGAAATAGGATACGGAAACGATAGTGACCCGAAATCAAGATAAAACTGCAGCTAAAGTTGCGGGAAAAGCGGGCACTTTTTTGCTATAAAGTTTAAAGCATAAATCTAGTTTAAGGCGTAAGCGGCGAACAGAGCATAATGCAACAAAGCACAAGTTGCGGGGGAAAAAGAAATAACGGGCACGTTTGAAACGGAGCTGATAATGTTGGAGAACAAATACCGTAGTTTGCACGTAATTTACAGCAGAACGTACGAAGTACCTGTACCTTCTAATTATACCACTACTGTACTGCAGTTTACCGAGAAAACGCGTAATCAAGCGGGCGAGCGAAGCGAGCCCGCGTTTCTAATTCAAGACATTTTGAGGGTTCGATGTAACGGAAGTGACAGTGACCTTTGGGTCGCCGAGTGACCTTTGGGTCGCCACCGGTTTTCATTGCGATTCCTATAGAGTTTGACATGCTGAGTCGAACTGAAGTACTCGGGGACCTCGAACTGGGTCCCCGAGGTCGCCACAACGATATGTACTGTATTTGTACAGTTTGACGTGCTGAGTCGAACTGAAGTACTCGGGGACCTCGAACTGGGTCCCCGAGGTCGCCACAACGATATGTACTGTATTTGTACAGTTTGACGTGCTGAGTCGAACTGAAGTACTCGGGGACCTCGAACTGGGTCCCCGAGGTCGCCACAACGATATGTACTATATTTGAACAGTTTGACGTGCTGAGTCGAACTGAAGTACTTGGAGACCTCGAACCCGGGTCCCCGAGGTCGCCACAACGATATGTACTGTATTCGAACAGTTTGACGTGCTGAATCGAACTGAAGTACTTGGAGACCTTTGCCAGTAATATTTGCCAGTAATACAATAAAAAATCACTCGGAAAAAATTAAATTCAAATAACACAAAGTTAATCTGCAAGAAAAATACTCTTTTCTTTAGGCTTGTGGTGCTTGGTTAGGGCAAAAAGACACTTTTTTGTAGTGATGGATTGATCGCCGCTGTGGATTACGATTCTGTGATCGGAACAAATTACCCGCCGAGTTGTTTCGACAGCATCGTGGATGCCAGCGGACAGTGCATTCTGCCGGGACTGATCGATGCGCACACGCATCCGGTGTGGGCCGGCGATCGCGTCCACGAGTTTTCTATGAAGGTAACACGACAGAATAATTTTTCTTTGCCAGTGCATGCCACTACATCGGGTTCCTTATTTTAAAAAAAATTCTTATTCGTTTTTTTCATGTCTTTTATTGGATGCTTTTCCCTGGTATTTTAGTGAAACTGTTTTTTCCCTTTTTTTCGGAAAATGATGTACAACCGATGAACTCTTTTCTTATATGTACACTATAAAATACACTAAAAGAATTATTATTTTATTATTATTTCTCCTTTTTCTGGCGTATTACTTTTAAATTTGCGATATGTTTTGTTTTTTTACCGTTTATGCTTACGCTTTATTCTGCCAGTACGAGCGTAAGTCGTAAGTTAGTATTGTTTGTATTACTGCCTCCTCTATTTACTTTTTTATTCACCGTATACCAACAAAGCTGTGGCCTTTATTGCGATTACTTACTTTGAATGCAAAAAATGTATTCGAAAAGGTATCGGAAAATAACTTGTAATTTTGCCTTAATCACTTAAAATGCTTTATTTATACTTCTGAGTTCTGACGCCTTTTTGGCTTATTCGCCCGCTTAGAGCCATCCCACTACAACGCTTATTCTTTCGCTCGCAACAAATGAACAATCATGATGTTCAGGTGAATTTTGATATGATAAAATTATAGATTAAAAAAATAAAGATTTGTAATTTTGTTCCGGAATTATCTGCCGCTTATTTTTATTTCGCAGTCAGATTTAGTAACGTCTGAAAACAGTTTTATTATCGGGCTTGCTGATAAATATACAGATTAAAGTCTCTATTTATTAAATATTATTATAACCAGTGAATAACCGAATACAGTGACTGCGATTTGCGAACCTTGGGAATTCGTTTTGGTGATTGAGGGGTGTTCAACGCTGCCTAACAGCTTGCAGGAGCATCATACATGGACATTCACAAAGCCGGTGGAGGCATTTATTTCACCGTCGACCACACCAACGCGGCCACCGAGGAGGAGCTGTACGCGTCCTTAAAGGAGCGATTGCTGCTTATGCTGCAGACTGGCACCACTTCGGTGAGTGATAATCATTTTCAAACCGGTGCTTCTCATTTTCCGTTTTAAATTTTTGCATTTCCACGCTGAAAATGTGTTGTCTGTAGGGCGAGAAATTAGTCGTGATTTTTTTTGCAGCATAATCCCATTTGCCACACCACAATAATTACAATTATTTTGTCATATTGCGAATATGCGATTTGTTTTACCGGTGAAAACGATTGCTGAAAAAGAATTTGTGCCAACCCCCAAAACAGAGTTTGCGGCGCAGATTTTCAAAAATGTCTCAAATTAAAAAAGAAAATTTTGATTTTGCTTCGCATCTAAACTACGTACTGTTATATCGAATGGTTTGCCAAGCGGATTCAGCAAGTACCTTTTTACCCATCACTTTAGCCCTTACTCTACGATTGTCACCTGTTAAAGCAGTGGTACCGTGCATGCCAGATTCAGTGGATATTCAGTAATCCGCAATTTAAATTTAAATTTTAACTGCCAGCGCTTGCAATTATTATTATTCGGGTGGCCGTTGCCCAGTAAATCTAAGTAAACTGCAATTTTTTATTACTGTATTCTAATCTGTAAGACGTCGACCATTTATACGCATCCGGAACCGCGCAGACCCATTTGAATATTATTACAAGATTTTCCAGATGAACATTCTGAATATATTTCAAAATAATTTATTTAACATTTTTCACCTGTGAAGAACTGGAAAAACTTGTGAGTTGACTTTTAGTCCTTCGTTCGCGCTATCCTTAGCTTAAATGTTGTACGGGAAGCCGGTGCAGTTTTTGATGGTGTAACTGTTTAAGTAAAGTTTTTATAGAGAAACATAAAATAAACGAATAAATAAATTTTGTGGGGCGATGTAATAAATAATGTGAACGCTTGCAGACGGAAGTGAAGAGTGGCTACGGATTGGATTTCGCCAACGAAGTCAAACTGCTGCGCGTATTGCATCGTGTCAAAGCGGAAATCCCCATGACCTTATCCATCACATACTGTGGCGCTCATGCTGTCCCAAAGTGCGTTCCGTAATTTACAAAGCAATCCATGGAGCTAAACATTAACAGCCGAAAAATTCAAATTTTATGAATTAAACTGGAATTTATTATTTGAATTACTTATTACGTTTAAATTGGATTATTTTGAATGTTTGTAGAGGAAGTACGTCGGATGCCGCCACCGAGGACATTGTAAATCACGATCTGCCCGAGTTGCGACGGATGGTCGACCAGGGCGAGGTGTCCATTGACAATGTGGATATTTTCTGTGAGAAAAACGTCTTCTCCGTGGAACAGACCCGGCGTATTTTGGAGAAGGCGCGCTCCCTGGATTTTCACGGGAATTTTCATGCGGAAGAGCTGTCGTATTTGGGCGGCACCGAGGTAATGCAGCTCGTCGTTGGCCAGTTTTCTTTTTGTACAAAAATCTTCAGAAGCGGTCTCGAAGTTGCGTGTAACGGCCGAATCATTCTGTACTTCTACTATAACTTAAAACAATTTTTATAATGATTTGTTCGTAATTTTGTGTCGAAGTTATTACTTTGATATTTTCGTGATTAATTAATCAGTCAAATGCATAGCGTCACTGGCGCAACGGGCCGTCACTGCAACCAAGATAATTTGTACTATTCGTAATTGATCTATTTTTTATTTGATGATTTATGTTTTATTTATTAATTTATTTTTATTTGATTTGATTTTTCCTTTGCGCCCTTTCAGATATATGAGCTCACGATAAAAAGTTTTACAAAATTTACAGTTTAGTTTCGTTTAATTTTCAGTTTAATTTCGTTTCTTCTACTGTATTATGTGAAAAAATATACGCTATGATTTTATTTTTTTTGCGCTTTATACGTGCTATTCGTGCATCTGTTGGCTGTCAATATGTCAATCAGACAAGAACTGGTTTGTGCCAATGTACTACGCTAGCGATACGTTCTACTGTTTTGACTGATACCGGCCTAATAGTGCGATACGGTACTGGTCAAAACCAAGAATATTTTCTAGCTTTTACAATTACAACCAACCAAAAACCGGTTTTAAGAAAACAAATTAATTAGAAGGTGAGGCTGTTTGTCAAACTCCATAAAAAAACAAAATTAATTACTCATTAATAGTACCAACGGTGCCACACTGCCCTCCTTTACGGTCGGCGGGGCTTAATAATTCGACTGACGTTTTCCTTATTTGCGTAGATGGGCGTGGCAGTGGGTGCGCGGGCCATTTCCCATCTGGAGCACATTAGTGAAACCGCCATGCAACGCATGGCCGACGCCAACTGCGTGGCCGTTCTGCTGCCCACCACCGCCTTCCTCATGCGATTGATTCCACCGCCCGTCCGCGCCATGATCGACGCCGGCGTCCCTGTTGCCCTTGGGACGGATTTCAATCCCAACGCCTACTGCACATCCATGGTAGGTTTCGTTTCACCGCGGATTAGAGGATTCCAGTCTCAACTGTTTGGTTTACACTTTTGCGAAAGCCTTTAGTAGACTGCGCATTTTTTTAGTTATCAAAACAGCCTTGTATCTTTATTTTTGAATTTCAACATTTATCTCAATATTTCAACATTATATTATTCTTTCCACAGTTTTTATTTTTTATATTATGCTCTTATTTTATATTTTATATTATGTTATTTTTTATATTATGCTCCTTTTTTAAATAATTTTTATTTATCAGTTTTTACGATTTTGTAATCTTGAAAATATGGATTTTTCCCTTTTTAATCCAGTTTGTGACGGAGGATTTTCATAATTTTAGCAGCATTTTGTACAAATTTATCCTGATGCTTGTTCGATTTACAGCCGATTGTGATGCACTTGGCGGCCGTGACCTTTCACATGTCCCTCCCGGAAGTGCTCATTGCTTCAACGCTGAATGCTGCCGCCTCGCTGGGATTGTCGCGCTCGCACGGATCCCTGGAGAGAGGAAAATGCGCCGATTTAATGCTGATACGGGCGCCGCGATGGGAGCATCTGGTGTACCAATTGGGCAGTGCCAGTCTCATTCGCGCTGTTATCAAAAATGGCAGTATTGTGCACGGATGTTAATTACTCATTTTATCCTGTATGATTTACGACATTCCACCGAATTGAGTGAATGAGGTAATTGAAGTTTTAAGCTGTGAGTCTATGTATAAACAAAATATTGATCCTCTTTCTGTTGCTTCCCATGACCTTTCGATAGTGTGTAGTAAATCCAAAATCGGATAGTAAATGCCGTAAAAATGCGCAGTAATGCGCATGGTTGGAGTGTAACCTAAGAAAATGTGAAAGAAGACCTAAGAAAAAATGAGAAAACAGCGATGGGCCTTACACTCGAAAACACACGAAAGACTGAAAGAGGAACACACATTTTTATCAGTGATTATATTCAACTAGAAGTATTCGAATTTACGAAGTGGCGCGCAAAAATACTTACAAAGGATAAATAGCAACGGCAGTCTGTTTCCCTCGAACGAAAATGTAGCAGACGTTTGTTTTATTATTCCTGTGAAACGAATTGACTGGTGTTTCAGCAGTAAACGTAGTACTGTGGCATCTGGGCTGATAGACAGGAATCGGTAGCACTTCGCTGACAATCTCAAAACTGATTTGGTGATTGGTACCGATAGGCAATATACGCAAATAAAGGCATCAAGTGTAGCGATTTTATTTTTTTGGGTGAGACTATAGGCACCCTTTCACCCTCGTTTGCTATAGGCACCCCCTTTTGCACCCTGTTTTACTATCGGCACCCCTTTTCTATTACATAAATCTCGCTTTCCTTTTTTCCGCGGACTCCTTTTTTCCGCACCTGAATCCTGTTTTCAGTTTTTTCCCAGAAGCCTGACAAAGATTTTCTAACAGGTTTTTCGGTTTACAAAGATTTTTTTGACGATCTGACTTGACCAGCTCATTGATATAAAAATGTGTACAGACACTCCATTCGACAATGTGCCGGTTTGACTGATTTGAAAATCTTCTTCGATAAATTCTCCTGCAGTCCTGAGGTTTATTATGTTAATGTTTGTGACCTTTTTAGGGTGTCGGACACTACGATGCAAATAAGTGCCCCGGTATCTTTCTTACGGATTTCGTTTAATACATGATTGCCCATCCTCTCTTCGGTTCTTTCACCTCGTTCCACTTTATCGTGCTCGGTTCAAGTGTTGTTTTCGTGTGCGACGGGGTGCAGGAATTAGTTATATTTATATATATTCGAAAAGGGGTGCCTATAGTCTAAGTGGGTGTGAAAGGGGGTGCCTATAGCCATTTCCTATTTTTTTAACGTTTAAATTGGAATCATTTCAAGATACCGAGTAGAGCCAGCAAACGCACCCTATCCTCGCACATAAGTTATCTGCAAGTACTCGTAAATACGGAAGCTTTCATTGGGTTTCCTTAGGGTTGCACAAAGATGCACGCCGAGTGAATTAGCAGTGACCACAGACCAGTTGAATATGTTGCTGTCTGTATTCGTATGATTAAAGATATTTTTGAAGAGAACGGCAATTGTTAGCACACGCAATGAAGAGTAACTATTTCGAAAACTTGATATGCTTAGAGTACAGATGACGATTTCCGGCAGCTGCAGATCAGCAACCAGTGCGTGGTAATCAGTCCTTTACCCTGCAACCCAACAATATTACCCACTTCAGCAACGTATCAGCAGTGTTCGACATGTTGCGATGTGTCCGGCAAGTAAAACGCAAGGCGTACAAAACGCTGATGTTAACTTCCACTTAACCGCGCTCCACCAGGAGGAAGCCGCCGATCCCTTCCCAAAAGTCATGCTGTGAAAATTTCCGGAGGATGCATGCTTGCAAAATTCTAAAAATGACTGCATGCAACCGACGGAATTATTAACTAAAAATAATTCCCATTCACTTGCTATTATTTTTTGGGGAAAAAACGAACCATACAAATACTCGACGTGTGAAATATTTAACAATTTTGTACGCGGTAATAACGTTCTGTACTGAGAGTCGTTCGTCGCATTTACTAAGCCACATTTCTACGATCTACGTAACAACCATCGGAAGACAAAATCAACCAGAATACAAGGAACGACACCGTCCCAATATAACTCGTAAATCATTACAAGCGAATACAGACGGGTTTAAGGCAATATCAACGAAAGGAAAGTATGTAATGGCTCGACATTTTAACGAAGCATCACAGTTTTCTTTATTATTACGAGTCTCCGGCATCGCTGACATTTGTTGCGACATGTAGCTCCGTAACTGCGTACGACACTTTTCGTGATCTAGTGCATTCCCGGCTAGGCTTGGGGTATATTTCGGTACTTACAGTACATTTCGCCAATTGTAATTTCGGAACAAGCTTCCAGTTAAACCGTGAAGGATCCCGGACTAATTGTTTACGGCCGATTAGCTGCCTTCGTGTTATTTAAGATTTAGTGCTCGTATTGCTGAATCTGTGCGGAGAAGTTTTACAAATACGTTAATAAATACGTTAATATGTAGATACCGTAAATCTGCCTTTTTAATGAGTTTTAACTTGGCCGTTTAGATGCAGTATTTAACCGAAAAAGGTTTGTACGTTGCTGTAGGTCGGTAAAGCAGGAATTTTTCCGTCGATTAGTTCTCTTGTTAACCTGCTGGTTGGTGAATGGACGAACAAATTGAATGAAAATTTAACGAATGCCGCTTGATGAGGGCAATCTGCAGCATTTTGTTGGTATAGTCCGGTGAAACGACGGGATAATTTACTACATTGCCGGTGAAGTATACCGCAAGGGATCGTAGAGCAGTATACGGGAGAATGGGCTTGTGAAACTGGATTCGTTCGTTAAGAAATTCCTTCGTGCGCGACTTAATCAGTGTACATCGTTTTACCGGGTTGTACCGACATGGCTTACCGAATTGTGGCATATCGTAGTACGTTTGCCTGTTACCGCAGGTTTTAACATATTAGATATATGTACAGCATCAATAAATTACAAACCTAACGATCATTTTGAAAGATTTTTTTCGGTTCCCGATTATTGCAAATAAACTGTCTAGAACTTTTTGTTCTTTGTGACAAGTAATAGCTCATATGTAATTTGTGCCGAATAATCGACAGCTACTGTATAGTGACCCAACCCGACATACATGAAGTATTACGTTTATCGTTACTTTACGTCAGCTGGTCATTGTTATTTTTTGTTGTTTTGAGGTATTTTTTATTATATGCTCCGTTTGCACATGTAAATGTTTTATTTTTCATTTTGCTCGTATTTGTTTATTGTTTTTTAACGATACCTTTTGTATTCTTGAAAAGATCGGTTTTCCCCTTTTTTCAGTTCGTGGCAAAGGAGTTTCAGTCAATTTGGAGACCTTTCTTAAAACGTTTTGAATCCTCTTCATTTTTCGATCTAGTAAAGCCGAATATTGTACATCCGGCGGCCGTGACCTTTCAAATGTACCTCCCGGAAGTGCTCATTTCGGCGAAGCTGAATGCTGCCGCTTCGTTGGAGCCGCCGCGCACGCACGATCCCTGGAGGCCGGGAAGTATGCCGATTTAATGCTGATCCGGGCACCGCGATGGACGCATCTGGTGTATCAGCTGGGCAATTCCAGCCTGATTCGCGCTGTCATCAAGAACAGCAGCAATACCGTTTATGAATGTTATTAATGCTGAACACTGCCATTACATTAGGTTTTGTTCCATTCTGCGGGTTAATGAGATTTTTTAAAATCAACGCTTAAGAAGCGCAATTTAGTAGGCTCTTTAATAAGGCCATACGCTTCGAAAACAGACAAAAGGAGGGCTAGTTACAACAAATTCCCAAAGTTGCCACAGATTTGGCATGCTATAAAGCGGTCCATGCGACATTAAAAACGATTTTGTTAGTTAAAATTCTGATTGTTAAAAGTCTGATGCTGAGATTAAAATCGAAATTCTTTCCACTTCGGTCTTTTTACCCTATGACCTTTCCTGTGTAGTCCATAGCGTCCGCCATCACTGCCGTGAATTTTCGCGCTTTTCCTCCTCGCTGAGGTTGATTCCGCACATCCGACATTTTTCCGCAGGATTTCTGCTGTATGATGGATGCTCTTCAGGGGAAGATGAAGCTGTGGATCCGCTCAGCCTGCCAGGTGGTGCAGATCTGCACCAACGGCAAGAGGTTTCCCAGAGGCGCAGAGATGCAATAAGTGGCGGTGCTGCAGCAGCGTCAGCTGGCGGATAACACTGTGGACGGCGTTGGCATAACGTTATCCAGGTACAACTGTCAAGAACAATTTTCACCAAAAAACTAAATGGATTATTTAGAGGCAGAAGCCATTTTTACTGTGGGAGAGTTTTTTTGGTCGGTCGTAGTTTCAGAACTGAATTTTGCACAAATATTAATAAAGAAAACTGAATCATCAGTATAAAAGCTACTGCCAGACATATGTGCTAAATATGTTTCCCATTTCGCAATCTGATGAACTATTGTAAATGGAACTTGCGTAGTAAAAGGAACTTGTCGCGTGAGGTTTCCAGGAACTTGTGTAAAATTTTCGTATCAGATTATTCTTTATGTCGTATCTAAAAGGGTTGGACAACCTTTTCAGACCACTTCCCAGTTCCCAGCCACGCTTAGCGGTATGAGCTCTCTTCTCTCTCAAACTGGTATGGCGAAAACAACTTGGAGGATCGATGGAAATATGCGTATGAATACAGGGACCAGGAATCCCTATCAGAAGCCCTGCGAAACTCGAACGAATTTGCTTCTCACTTCCGGTCTCGGTTCTTACGCGGATTAGATAAAGGCGAAGGTCTTTGCGGCGCTGCGGTAACCCAAAGCTAAGATTAGACAAGAATCCCGAACTTCTAGGTAACCTTTAGAAAATACTGCCCTGTAATCCAATGCACATCGTAATCCTCGACACATGAAAGTCAGAAAAGTAAGAATACCAGAAATCAGAAGACTAATTCCTGACCGCTTCCGATATTAGCCACCACCCAAGCTTATATAGACTTTCAGTAGTATGTACAAGGCTTACATCGCCAGGAGTTTAGTGTACAGCCAATCACAGGTAGCGAGATAACTAGATAATAACACGGCGGGTTGTATTTACAGGTAAAGGCGGACATCATCGTGGCATCCGGGTGTACATCCTCCTCCCCACGTCATTTAGTT
This sequence comes from Paramacrobiotus metropolitanus, assembly GCF_019649055.1. NCBI lineage: Eukaryota > Metazoa > Tardigrada > Eutardigrada > Parachela > Macrobiotidae > Paramacrobiotus > Paramacrobiotus metropolitanus. The sequence goes on from NW_026570257.1 coordinate 137,502, forward strand.
CAGAAGTGATTTAATTATAGTTATTGGTTTGTCGGTTTTGCAAAAAATTTTATTGTATGCAGCAAATCAAACAGAAAATCGCGATTCAGAAAAAATTCATTGGCGGTGAATTAAAATAGTATAAAAATTAAACTGTTAAAAAAACTGTCTTTTAGTGATGGGTTGATCGCCGATGTGGATTACGATTCGGTGATCGGGGCAAAGTACCCGGCACGTTGTTTCGACGTGTACCGGCAAAGTTGTGGCCGTTTTTATTTACTTTTTAATGCAAAAATATTCGAAAAAACTATCGGAAAATAACCGGAATTTTCGCGTGATTGTTTTGAGATGACTTGGTCGCGTAAAATATTTTGTGGGTCCTGTAACTATTGACGTTGCACTCGTATAAGCCCACCCACTACGCTTTTTTGTTCGTTCATAGCAAAATAACAATCGTTATCCTTACCGCGATTGCTTCGGATTGCCATTAAAGATTTTCATGTTGCGGTGTTTGATTGTTAACTGATTGCCGAATAGTACCGCCTCTTTTTCTTTAATTCGCAGTCAAAATCAGCAATGTGCTGACTGAGTAATATACCAGATTAAAGTCTTTATTTACTAAATTAAAATATCACGATTACCAGACACCAGTAAACAGCCAAGTACTACTGTATCACTGCGAATTCTTTTTTGTGATTCCGTTGCATTTAACGTTGCTGCTCAGCTTGCAGGGGCATCATAATGTACCTGGACATTCACAAAGCCGGCGGGGGAATTTATTTCACCGCCAACCACACCAACGCGGCCACCAAGGAACAGGTGTACGCGATTACTGCTTATGCTACAGTCTGGTACCACTACGGTGAGGGATAGCTACGTATGTTCAAACCGATGCTTTTCGTTTTTTTAACATTCTGCACGTTCACGCTGAAAATGTGTAAAGAATGGGAAATTACTCGCGAGTTTTTAAGCATCGTAATCTCGTTGAAAATAGCTACTTAGATTTTGTCGTATAAAGAAAATGGTGAAAAACAATTTTAGGTCAACCGCGAAAATATATTTTAATGCGCAGATTTTCAAAAATGCCTTAACATTTAAAAAAACTTATTCTTAATTGGCATCTAAACTGCATACTGTTCTGACCGTCAAGCTACAGCGGTTTGCATAGCGCATTATGCGAATAATTTGGTTTGGCCCTCACTCTACGATTGCTACGTGTTTATTCAGTGGCTCCGTGCATGCCAAATTCGATGATTTTTTAACAATCTGCATGTCTTTTACCATTATGCGCACTCGTACGTAACCATCAATACTCATTTGAATTTTTATATAAATCTGCAGAAGAAAACTGTGCATTTTAATTACAAAATAGTTTTTCACATGTGAAGAACTGAAGAAACTTCTGGAGTTCACTTGTAGTTTTTTTGCTTCGTTCGCACTATTCTGAGATTAAATGTTGTACGGCTAGCCAGTGCAGTTTTTGATAGTGTAACTGCGTAAGCGCGCTAAAGGTTTTATCGAGAAAAACAAATCAACGAATAAATAAATTTTGCGCGGCGATATATTAATGTGAACGCTTGCAGGCGGAAGTAAAGAGCGCCTACGGACTGGATTTCGACAACGAAGTCAAACTGCTGCGCGTATTGCAGCGTGCCAAAGCGGAAATCTCCATGACCTTATCCATCATATACTGCGGCGCTCTTGCTGTTCCGAGGTGCGTTCCGTAATTTACAAAGCGATTCATTAAGCTATACATCAACAAACTGAACAAATTAAATTTCTTGAAATAAGATTTGGATTTTTTTATTTAAAATTTTCATTACGTTGAAATTGGAATTTTCCAGTTTTTCAGAGGAAGTACGCCGGATGACGCCACCGAGAACATGTCCTGACCTGCCCGCGTTGCGACGGATGATCGACCAGGGCGAGCTGTCCATTGCCAATGTGGATAATTTTTGTGAAAAAATGTTTTCTTTGTGTAACAAACCCGGCGGATACTGGAGAAAGCGCGCTCCTTGGGTTTTTCACGGGAATTTCCATGCGGAGGTGTTCTCGTATTTGGGCGGCACCGAGGCAACGTAGATCATCGGTGGTCGCTTATAATTTTTTAAAAAATCTTCTCAAATGCGGTCTCGAAGTTGCGCATATCGACCAAAGAAATATTCAATCTGTACTGTAATTTAAAACAGTTTTGATACATAATTTGTACACAATTTGTAAATAATTTGTAATAATTTGTACAATTCTGTCGATCTGTTCTTCATACGTATTTTCGTGATTAATTAATCGGTCAACTGCATTGCTCAAAGTTGTGCAACGGGCCGTCACTGCGACCATGATGTTTTGTGTTCTCTCTGCTCCCTTTCAACTTCTAACTAAAGAATTATTAGTAAAGATTATTCCAAGTCACTGCCAGTTTTTCGAAAAAAAGCGAACCAAACAAATACTCCAATTGGGAAATCATTCACAATGCCGAACAGGGTTATAATTATTGGGGCACACTGTACTGGAAGCCTCACACCGTACCTACGAAGCCACATTTCTCCGATGAGCGTGGTAACCATAGGAAGATGAAATCAACTAGCGAGGAATATCACCGCCCTGCTTTTGCTCAATTAAATCGTAATACATTACATGTTAATAAAGACGGTTTTAAGGCAATTTCTACGAAACTACGTAATCGCTCAACATTTTAACGGAACGTCACAGTTTCTTTATGATTTCTTCGCATTTTTGGCAGCAGTGATATTTGGAGCAAAATATAGCTCCGGGCTGCGGATGACCTTTGCGTGAGTCAGCTGTCGATTATTCGGCACAGAATTACTGATGAGCTAAATTTTCCGTAAAAAGAAGTCATAAATTCTAGACCGTTTGTCTGCAGTAATCTGGAAGATAAAAAGATGCCTCAGAAAGAACGTTAACTTTGTTGTTTATTGATCCTTTACAGATACCGCACCCTGACAGAAATCCGCTATCAAGCCAGTGTACTACGATTTCACAATTCGGAAGGTCATGTGACTCATGTCGGTACAACTGACCTGAGAAAGTTTTCGAAATTAGAAGAAGTTCATTCTAATTCGCATCTAAACTGCGTACTGCTCTGAACGTTGAACGGATTGCACAGCGTATTCAACTAGTGCCAGCAATTTAGACCTTTCTCTACGATTGTCACCTGCTAAAGCAGTGGCTTTGTATGCATGCTAAATTTAATGGTTTATTTATTAATTTATATTACAAAGTACTTCGACCATATGAGCACCCGGAACCATGACGGCTCGAGCTCATTTAAATTTTCGAAATGGCTACGCGCGTGAGTACTCTCGCGCGTAGACCTGACCCTAAATTTTAATAAAAAATTTTTAGAAGAAAATTATAATGTAAATTATGTAATTATAAAATACACTATTTAGCATTTTTCACTTGGGAAGAACTGAAACATTTTTGTAGCTGGCTTTTGGATTTTTTCTTTGTTCGCGCTTCTCTGAAATCTGATGTTAATTGTACGGCAATCCGGTGCAAAATTTTGATGTCGCAAACACTAAAGTGTAAGTACTAAAGTTTGCGCTTGCAGGGGGAAGTGAAGAGTGGCTACGGATTGGATTTGCCAACGAAGTCAAAGCGCTGCGCGTATTCCTAGTGCGTCAAAGCGGAAATCTTGATCCATCCAAACTGCGGCGCTCATGCTGTCCCGAAGTGCGTTTCGCGTAATTTACAAAACGATCCATGAAACTGAACATTTACAACTAAAAAATGACAATTTAATTAATTTTAAACAGGAATATTTTAATTTAAAATTTTCGTATCGTTTAGATTGGAATTTTCAATTTTTCAGAAAAAGTACGTCAGATGCCGCCACCGAGGACATTCCAGTCATGATCTTCCCGAACTGCGAACTTGCGACGGATGGTCCACCAGGGCGAGCTGTCCATTGACAGTGTGGATACTTTCTGTGAGAAAAATGTCTTCTACGTGGAACAAACCCGGCGTATTCTGGAGAAAGTTCGCTCTCTGGGTTTTCACGGGAATTTCCATGCGGAAGAGCTGTCGTATGTGGGCGGTACCGAGGTAACGCAGATCGTTGTTGGCCTTTATATTTTTGTACAAACATCTTCCCCAGTGCGGTCTCGAAGTTGCGCTTTAACGGTCAATTAAGTATTGGATCAGCACCCATAATTTAAATCAATTTTGATGAATAATTTGTACGTAATTCTGTCGAACTGTTTCTGATATATTTTCGTGAGTAAGCAATCGGTCAACTGCATACTGTATAGTGTGAATGATGCAACGGGCCGTCACTGCAACCAAAATTATTTGGTTTTCTCTTCGCCCTTTTAACTTGCTAAAGTCACAGTAAAAATTTTACAAAATTCCGTTTCTTTTATTATGCGAAAAAATGTACGGTGTAATTTTGTTATCTTTGCGCTTTACTTTTACTACATCAGTTGGCTGTCAACAATCAATCGTTTACCCGTTTTGTGCCACTATACTACGCTAGCGATTCATTCAGCTTTTTTGACTACTTACCGGTCTGGTCGTGCGATATGGTACAGTAAGTAAAACTGGTCAAAAGCAAATTAATTTTTGGCTTTTACCACCCCAACCAATCGACAACCGATTTTAAAAAATTAAAAGAAAATTAATCAAAAGATGAAAAAGCGCTGCTCTTTGTTGAATCCCATCAAAAATTGCGAAATTAGCTTGTAGTAATTAGTAACAACGGTGCCACACAGCTCTCCTTTACAGTTACCTGGGTTTAAAAATTCGACAGACCCTTTTCCGGCTTTCGCAGAAGGGCGTGGCAGAGGGTGCGCGAGTAATTTTCCACAGCTGAAGCACAGTTATTGTGTTATACAGCCAATTGTGATGCATCTGGCGGCCGTGACCTTTCAGATGTCCGTCCCGGAAGTGTTCATTGCTTCGACGTAGAATGCTGCCGCTTCGCCGGGGCTGTCGCACACGCACGGCTCTCTGGAGACCGAAAAATGTGCCGATTTGATGCTGATCCGGGCGCCGCGATGGGGGCACTTGGTGTTGGGCAATGCCAATCTGATTCACGCTGTTATCGAAATCGGCAGTATTGTTTATGGACGTTAATTGCTTGTTTATCCAGTAATTGCTTGATTTATCCTAATTGCAATATATAATCTGGAACAGAAAAAAAATTTCAAAATATTCTTTAACTTTCCAATTACTGCAAATCTGCAATGCATTTCAGCTTGCTATTACGTACAAGTACTTCGCAACGTAAGATGCACAATACGAAGTTGAAAACCCACCAACACGCCGCAGTACTACGATATGCCACAATTCGGTAGGCCATGTCGGTACAACCCGGTACAACATATGTACATTGGTTTAAGTCGCGCACGAAGAAATTCTTAAAGAGCAAATTCCGTTTCACGAACTCGTTATCCAGCACATCGGTTAAAAATTCCTTGTGGGGTACTTCACCGGCAATGTAGTGACAGATCCCGTCGTTGCGCAGGGCGATACCCATAAAATGCTGCACACCACCCTGAGTCAGCGGTTTGATCTGTATTCGATACATTTTCATCCAGTTTGTTCCCTCCACTCACCAACCAGCAATATAACAAGAAAATTAATCGACGGAAAAATTCGTGCTTTAATAACTAACAGCAACATATTAACTTTTTCGGGGTAAATACTGCATCTACATAATTACTGTATATAAACCATTAAGTTAAAACTATCAAAAAGAGCAGGTTTATATACGTAGGTACGGATTTCTTGCAAAACTTCGCCGCACAGCTTCAGCAGAATGAGTACTAAATTTTAAATACAACGGAGACTGCGAGTGCCGTATACAATCAGTCCGGGATCCTTCTCGATTTATTGGGAAGCCTGTTCCGAAATATATATGCCTAGTACACTCCAAGCTGTGATAAAACAAGGTCTTGTAGTGACCCGTCCCGACATACGTGTAGTTAACGTTTTATTAATATTAATACTTTAGGTCCTCTCATTAATTTTTATTTTTGTTATTTTTATATATTTTTTACTATAAGTATGCTCATTTTCAAATGCGTAATTTTTATTTATCTATACTCTCGTGTTTGTTTAACAATACATCAACGTTTGCTCGTATTCGTTTTTTATTGTTTTTCAACGATACTTTTTGTATTGTTGAAAAGATGGATTTTCCACTTTCTAATCCAATTCGCGGCAAAGGACTTTTCAATCAATTTTTTAAGCCTTTTTTAAAACATTTAATGTCCTCATTATTTTCGGTTACAGCCGATTGTGATGCATCTGGCGACCGTGACCTTTCCCATGTCCCTTTCGGAAGCGCTCATTGCATTAACGCTGAATGCTGCCGCTTCCTTGGGGCTCTCGTACACGCACGGATGCCTTGAAACCGGGAAATGTGCCGATTTATTGCGATACTAGGAAGGGAATTTATATACAGTATGATCTGCGTTTAAATTAATTTGTAACAAAGCTTGTTATATGTATGACCGAAAGCTTTCGACCGGTTATTAGCGTTGCGGCAGCAGTTAACATAGAACTGTGGCACTTTCCGAGTGGGTGAGAACCGAGCGTTGTGCCGTCGAAATTTTGATTACATACAAATGTGATACAATGTATTATGGTTTATTTTTGCTATTTACTACGAACAGTTTTACATTATCAGTTTTGCTTTGTGATATTGCTAATTTGCTATATGACTGCTGCAAATATAGTCAGCTGTATTCTTATTCTGTCGTTATTACTAGAGTAGTAATACTGCAGTGTACGTACACTTTTTTTATTAATTGTATCGTTTACTATTTATTGCCAGTTTGATCTTATTGTGTTATAACTTACACGGCCATTGTTACCATACATCAGCGGCAATTCATCCCGGTGCACAAAACGCATACTCAGCATAGTCCAGGCCGGTACAGAAACAGCGACAGCAGCAAAACAATTTGTCTCACTGTCAGTCCTCACTTCAGCGCGTGAAGAAAATTGTATCCATCGTCTAAAACACTCTAGCAAAACTGTACTCAAGGGGTTAGCACTCCCCCCGCCCCCCAGTGCTAACCCCTTGAGTACAGTTTTGACTCTAGTGACAAGCCTCTGCAAACTTTGTGAAAAGCTAAGTTTGACAAACAAAAGTTTGGGCTGACAATGACCTTTATATATTCCTTATTGGCAAAATCATTACTTACTGTACCGATCGTTGTATGGCGGATACGGTTTAATTACGAGTCCTCCCTGACCTGCATCGCAAACATTAAAGACACCGCATCCCCAGATTAGCAGGAACTTGCACGTTATCAGCTCAATAATCTTTTTTCCCATACGTCCGTAATTCATGATTTTTGAATCATTTTTCGCCTTAAGTGCAACATATTTTCTTGTTACGAAATGAAAACAACCTTTAGTGTAACAGCAGCAGAATTTCAATTAGCTTTATCTGTGTGCGGCATTTCTTCTGTTGCAGGTCTTCTGAAACTGACTTTCGCTAAAGCAGACACCTGGAAATCTTCGCAACTCTATGGTGGTAAACATTGTGTAACTCGTCATACCAGTAGTTTTCAGAATAATAATAACTACCGAGTGCATGTGTCAATTTACTATTGTAGTACGTCGTTGTCAACTTGGTTTTCTATTATTGTAGGTGTTACCGTACTGCTAGGATTAGTTTTTACACTGTTTTTAAGCCGGTACAGTTTTGGTTGTTCGTTTTCATCTGCTACCGTATGATTTTATTCACTTCAGTGTTACTTGTTCAAATGTTTTCTTCATTCATCAATGCCAACAATACAACGCGAGAAACTTGTACGTATTTAACATACAAGCAGATACATTATCACGACTAAGTACTGTAGGTGACTAATGCAGCGATTTCCGGCTACTGCTTGTCAGCAACCAGTGCGTGGTCATCAGTCCTTTGCCCTGCAACCCAAAAAACTGAATTAATTTTGGAATATTTTGACTTAATGCAGCACACGCTGCAAAATAAAAGTAAAACACGGTGCACACCAGACGCTGACCTTCACTTCCACTTGACCGCGCTCCACCAGGATGAAGCCGCCGATCCCTTCCAAAAGGTCACGTGTATCCTGTGTCACTTGGATTTTCATAGCTGAAACATCGGTATTCTATTACCGGTATGTTGTTCTAATCGCATCGATAGTTCATGTCCAAAGTATTCAGAGAATAAAAATTAAAAACGGTAAAAATGCAACCGAAATCTGTGAATTTTCAGTCTGTAAAACCGAATCATTTTTAGTAGTGACCGCGAAGCGTTGTTGTTATGTTGGTGGCTGTTGCCGAATAAATATTTCAAACCAAAATTATACAATCAAATAAAATATTTGAAATATAATGCAAGGCAAAAAAACATTTATTAGTAAAAAAAAACCTACCTTCACCAGTGGATTCCATGCGCGAGGCAACGTTGACAGTGTCTCCAAATCTAGACGGCAAAAATATAAAAAAATTATCCAGCACAAATGGTGTACTATAACAAATTTATTCTGATGTTTTCTACCATATTTTGATTACGAGTTAAGTCGGTCACCAGAAAATGGCCGCCACTATACTACGAGTATGCACATTAAACACTCACTGAACGAATCACCGTAAGACATCTTTTTTGTGCCTTCTGTTGTTCTGTGCATTGAGATACGAGTACAATATCGGTGCCAATGTATAGCGAAAAGCGACCCAGAAATCACTTGTTTAATTTTTACCAAACATCTAATGGTAATGCCAAAAATGTTATTTCTTGATAAAAGTTTTGCTGTTAACTCCAAAATTTCTGATGCCAGTTCCGTACTTGTCTTTAAATTTCTACGCAAATCTGGTGATCTGTCCAAAATGTGTACATTAACACAAATTTGTTTTTGTTCGACCAGACTCGAAGTCCCTTTGGGATTGTCTGCATTTGTGCCATGATATTAATAATAAATTTTAAATGTTAATAGCCACGTTTATTGAATCAAATATCCGAATAGTTCCACTTGTGGCACAGAAGTATTTACATTTAGCAGACAAATAAACGAATAAATATAACTTTTAGGAAAAGATCGTAAATATCTGGATACGCATCTTCAGATGCCTCTCAGATTGGCGTTTAATTCCCGATAGTCTACACAACCAAAAGCCTCTACACTACATCTGCACCTTCCGATGGTACACTGCACGAACGCACTGTTTGACATAACATTTGACACAAGTGGCGCATCTACTTACAGGCAGTATCGCGGCATTTTCAGCCCGACAATCCCGGCAACGCAGGGACCTATAGGGAATTAGGGAAACAAATTCAGTGTGATGTGTTGTATTATTGGATATATCGCTAGTATCGTGCACAGTTTACCGGAATTGATGCCGGCGCGGATTTCGATGCGCTCATCCGGTCGATGCGGGACGACAAACTGCGAAATCTTCCCCACCAGCTCCAGCGTCATCTCGGCGATCTCCACGGCGTGCCGGTTACCGTTTCTTACCGGCAGTCCGGAGGAAACCTGTATAACAAGGGCACCGTCTCTGGTTAAAAATATTGGACAAAATTTCCGAAAAGGTTAATTACAATCTTTCGCTGCCTTCTAGTTTTTCAGTTTCAAGCGATATTAGTTATTGCCTGAGAAAATCTTTATACAAAATTTACTACAAAAACATGAATGATCAAAATTAAATAGAAAAAGTTAAAATAAATGCGTTCTTGAAAGGTTTGCGCGTTTTTAATTCGCTATGCGCAAGTTGCTCAAACGTAAGAGTATGTCGTTAGTGACGGGTTACCATATACGCATCGCCGATGGTTTCCACTTTGTACACGTCAAACTTCTCCATAATGTTGTCAAAGAATGTGTACAATCCGTTAAGCAGAACGACCACATCCATGGGCGTGCCCTTGGCCGCTAATGTGGTGAAGCCGACAATATCGCTGAAAAAGATCGTCACGCATTCGAACGCTTCCGGATCGGCATGGATACCCTTCATCAACTGCTTGGCAATGGCTCTGTAACCAACATCAGCGTATCAAAAATGCGATAAATATACCGAAAATTGCAAAATTAACGCCACTAATAATAATTTTTTCAAAATTCAAAAAGAACAGTTTCATAATAGTATACCGTTATTAAGCCGCAAACATTACTAACGGTCTACCATTATTTGCTTTATTATGTCTTCGTGTTTAGTCCGTAAAGGCGCTATCGACTTATCGGTGATGTAAATTGTATACTAACACCACTGATTTGAATAACTGGGTCCTTACGCCCTTCTGTTAGGGTCACTAATGGTAAGACTCGCTATGATCTGATAGTCCTGTAACCCATTTTTCTCCATTGCATATTCAGTTAACCAAATTTTCTACTGTACTGTACTTATGTCCTTAGATTCTGGCTACTTGCTTTGATTTACGTTATCAGTAATTATTCCGCGTGGAGAATGTGCGGTACGACCGTACGAGTGCAAATGTACGATCTGAAAGTTGAACCGGAGACTACATCAATATCGATATGGCTATCGTAGACTAGTGGCTCTCTGTGTACGGTGCGAATTTAAAGAGTAGGATTTCGTCAATGCGACTGAAGTTATTAAATGCACGAAATCAAGGCCAGTTTGACCATTAGAATTTTGAAAATTATTTTGGTTAAAATGTACTTATCGAAGCACTGAGGCTACTTTTAAGTTGATAATGATTCATTTCGGTTCTATCTCCGTCGTTGTGATTACTTAGGCAGCAGTTGGTTGAGCAATTCCTCGGAGCGGTTCTTCTCGTCGAGAAACTGCTGCGTCTGATCGGCCACCTTCTGCTCGAGATCCGTGGCGTACTGCTCCATCCGCTGCAGCAACACATCCACGATGTTGTCGCCGATGTTGCCCACCAGTTTGCGCAGTTTCTCCCGCATTTTCTGGAAGGTCGGCCGGGCCAGCGGCGCCTCATCCCAACAGCGCTCCATTAACTCGTACAGCTCGTTCGAGCAGGCCGAGCGGGGCACACGCGGCCGCACCGGGGGAATATTATTGGCGATGATCTGCAAAATGCAGCATATCACTGCAAAAGAATATCGACAGAAATGTTGCGCAAAAAAAACAGAAATTTTCTACCGTTTATCAGCTATCAGTTATGCCGACTAAATTGCAAAATCAAGAAAATAATTATAAATCTATAAAAAGAAAATATTTCTAAAAATTTAAAATAATAATTTTGGCGTCAATAGAAAAATTTTTTGTTTCGGCAAAATTTTAAGAAAAACCAACATTTTAAGGAAAGAATTTTGAAAATAAACGTAAGGCTGTATTTCAGCCAAAAAAATCACCTCGTGCAGGATTTCTTCATCTGACAGCTCCAAATTATCATCGGGCATCCTGTAAGGTCCACTGCGCAGAATAATCTGCTGCAGGATAATGGCGAAGCTATAGACGTCGCCTTTCTGCAAGCAAACCATCATAAAGCCTTTCCAAACGTTAAGTTGTCATGATACCGGCTGCGACTACCTGGCTGCCTCGCAATGGCATCGTATGGCGCAGGAATTCCGGCGCCCGCCAGAAGTACTTCCCCAACGACTGGTTATTGGCTAGTTCCAAACGGGGCGGAGAGTAGTCGCTGGCGCCGCGGAAGTAAGTCAAACCGTACTCGGAGATCTTCAGGCTGAAGCGGGCGTCAATCAGGCACGAGCAGGAAGACAGGAAACCATGCGACGACACCGGTGTGGAATGAAGGTAGGCCATGCCCTTTGAAAACAGTCTTTTTGAGGGTTTTGATTCGCAAAATTCTAACAGTATTCTGCATGCAACCGATGGAATCATTGGCTAAAAATAATTCCGAGTCACTGCTGTTTTTTTTGGAAAAGAAACGAAAACCACATTTGAAAGTTTTACCACTTGTAATTTTTTACCGGACACATACTGCACAGAAAACAAACCCTAACAGGTACTAAGCCACATTTCTGCGATATCACTCTTAACCACCAGAACTCTGATTCAGAAAGCAACTTACGTAGGTAAGTACATAATACGAGCAACGGCACCGTCCCGCTTTTTGCTATATTTAACCCGGGATCATCACATGCTAATGAAAATTCTCTTAATGCAATGTCAACGGAATCCATCGCTCGTAGCTTTTTTATATTATGTGGCGCTTTCAGTGCCGTTAACATCTGGAGCAGAAATGAATCGTAATTGCCGACGACAGCTTCCGCCAGTTATCTCCCACTATTCGACATAAAATTGCAGAAGAAATGTTTCTTTTAAAAAGCCAGAAAATCCTAAGACTGCTTTTTTACAGTAATCCCGGACAGGTTAAAAATATCGAATTTGACATTAGCTGACAGTGTCAGCCTGACACTGACAGTATTTGTTAACATATCTTTAGCTACTTGTGATCACGGAAAGAAACGCAGCCAGCAAGCCATCATGCTACGATAAGACATGTCACCTAGCGTACATTGACAATGAGGAAGTGTACATGCCACCCACGTACATTGATTAAGTCGCGCACGAGGGAATTCTTGAAGAACCAGTCCAGCTTAACGAATTCGTTCTCCAGCACATCGGTTAATGATCCCTTGCGGCACACTTCCCCGGCGACGTAATGACAGATCCCGTCGTTGCGCATGACGATACCCACAAAATGCTGCAGATTACCGTGATCCAGCGGTTTGATCTGAATCAATAAATTTCATTAAATTTCACGCAGCAAAATTCTAAAACCAGCAACCACACCAACCAGCAAAATTCTAAAAACAATGATGTAGAAGTTTGGAACTTAAAAGTAACACTGAGTGACCTTTCTTCGGTTGAATACACAAACCGGAGCGACTAACCAGTACACACTGGCAAGCTCCAAATTTTCTTTTGGGAGATAATTATTATAATTATGAATTATTACTAATTGCATATTACAAAGTAATAACAGAAAGCAGAAAGAAAAAAGAGCGTATAATCACTGCTTTTACATTACTCACAGACCACAGTCACGTGCACAGGTGCACTGTAATATGCACTTATTTCATTTTGTTTGATTCTAGCATGGACACGCCCTATTGAGCTCTGCAGATGACCTTTGCAGGTGGAAATGTTTTTGAAGTACACTATGTTGGTAGTCTTAACTCTGTGCATAAAAACGCATCTTTTGGAATTCGAAGTTTGTCTATGTCCACTGTCCTGCATGATAAGTAAAAATTCGCTAGACAAGATCGATTTATATACGTACATCAAATACATAGGCCTTACGGCTAGAATACTTCGCCGTACAGCTTCGCAGTACAAAAGCGTACGCACCATGAAGACTCCGAATACCTACTTTGGCAGAGGCTTACCAGGTGGGCTTCCTCGACCAGCTCCTGTTTGGCGTACTTCATGGCGGCGGACACATCCACCAGCGACAGGACACCCCCGTCGTAGGTGGCCGTCAGGAGGTTGGCGACGTAGGGTGAGGACTGGGGAGTGCGCTTATTGAGACTGACGCCGCCGTTGGACGATGCCTGCAAGGACGGAAGGGTAGTGGAGGAGCGCGCTACTCCTAGCCCGGCTACAACGACACACCACACCCAACAGTGAATCAGTTCACCTTCAGCTCGCCAATCCGCGAGGAGCAGCTAGCAGCGCCACCTGTGTGCACGGTTATCTCGTCCTCTGGGATGCGCCACCAATAAGGATCGAACTGGGCCCGTAGCTGCCTGTGGGAAGAGTGCAGCCAGGTAAAGGGAAAAATTCCAACTCTTGTTTATTTTTGATGCCAGTGAATGGTCAAGGCAAAGACAAAAAATGCCTTCAGTCAAGCAATGTTATAAAAATGCCAAAAATTATATATACGCAACTGACACCGCTGAAGGCAGTTAGCTATGTATGGCTTCATCGTTCCATTCTATCTCAGGTTGGTCCATTACACTACAATATTTATTGAGGTAATGTTGTTCTACAAAGGAATCAGACGAAATACCGGGCTCAGTTTATTTACAACGCTGTTCATTGGTGTAAGTACCTTAATTTGATGAGGACAATGGCAACGCCGATCCCGATCGCGATGACGGTCAGAAAGGGCACCACGATAGCAGCCGACAGGACACCGGGCGACAGCGTACTCTGGCATTTATCCCCGTGAAAACCGCACAGCGGTTCATCGGGCGGCAGTTTGCCGTTGTCACTCGGCCAGGCAATGTCCTGTACGTACTGGAATTTCGACACGTTGCCGCGCTGATGCTGCAGATATTGCAGAAAAACCTACAAGAAACTCACGCCTTAGCTAAGAAAGTTTTGAAATTTCCTTAAAAATGACGATTAAATTACGGTCGATTAAAAAACTGTGCAGATTCCCAAGTGTTCGTACAAGTTATAACTACTGTATGTTATATACATCTATATAACAGCATTCTTGGTCAAGATCATGACATCGCTTATCATTTGACGCCTAGCAAAGCCACCCCACTACGATCTGTCCGTTAGGGTAACGGAATACAAACCAATACAGCCTGTAGAAAAACTGTAAATTGTTTCAGTTTTGAATAATTTTAATTAGTTTCCATCAGCGCAGGCAGAGTTATGCGATCTGGATCAACTGGCTACTGCGAAATACAGCATATATTTTTTAAAAAGTAAATTTGCTTAAAAGTGACGGTAAAACGGCTTTCATGCAATTACATACAGAAATCAAATACTTTTTACAAAAAGTAAAGCGATCTTACGTTCTTATAATTATGTCATAATAGTAACAGCCATTTCGATCAAAATCTTTCGCTACCCCACTCCTTCGCAGCGTAAAGCCACCGCACTACAATCTGTCTTTCTTTCAAAAAGTATGAGTACACGAGAATATCTATCTCTAATAAACATGTCATAATCTGTTATTGATTTTTCGACTTAGTTAATCGCATGATGTCGATACGATAAATCAATGATATCAAACACTTATACGAGAAATCTATCTCCAATAATTTTTTTACCATTATTATTATGGTAAATTCGATTATGCCCGCTCCTTAGTCCTTACCATAATTAAATAATTATTTTTATCGCAGTACTGGATTTACTCTTACAAAGAACTTTAAATACCGGCATTTACCTCAAACCCGCCGGTGCGCGGATTGAAATGTTTTATGTTCATATTGCGGTCGCGTTCCCCATCGGCGCCGATCCACATGCGTGCGCCCTTGAAGACTTCGTAGGATGAGTTGAGGACGGTGCCGGCGATGAGCATCCCGTCGGTGTAGTTGGCGCCTGAACGCGACAGATTGGCCACGATACTGGCGTACATCATGATGGACTCGTACAGCGACGACACCGTCGGGTCAATCTAACAACCCATACATGGCAGTTTAGTGAGAGCTGTCCACAAGACATCAGATCTGCTACAGACATTCCGGGATCAAACAGAAACTGATTTTAAGATGAGATGCTGAGATTTCTTCTAATTTATTGTTTTCCAAATTCAATTTCATTCGTGAGGATTTTCTTTGTACACCTACATACGCACATCACCGCGATTACTGGTCGATAATACTACTCTGTCCGATTTATCAAACCTACTTTTAATAAAATTAGAATAAACCCTTCCAACCGTGGCATTTGCAGAATCTGTATGGGATCCCGTAGGCACGTATGTATTTGTTGGTTTTTTAGTTCAGTAATGTGTATTCATTTTTTACAGCTCTACAGTTCCAGAACATACGATGATTTTGTTGCGTATAAAAAATAATTCCATAGAACCAAATTCAGCGATACGCTTTCTAAATAAGATTCACGTAAGTTATGGCAAATAAGAGTAAGCACTCGCATGCATCAATTTGCTGCCATTATTCTACAACTTATATTACGTACTGGTACGTTATCCACCGGCATGAAGGCGTTGGAAAAATATGTACTGCCACAACAGCGGTTACTTACTCATTTTTAAATTTTTTTTCAAGAAGAACTTGTAAACATTCTGACATTATAATGTAATTCAGAAGACTCATTGTAAACAGACAACAATCAGCGTGAAGTGAGCACAGGTAATTACCGGTTCCAGCGCATCGAAAGTGTAGTTGAAAGTGCGGCGCGCCAGTGCCTTGACTTCCCGCTCGAATTTCTGCATGTAATGCAGGCTTTCCACTTCTTCGCGCAGCTCCACGATCAGTAAGCACTGATAGGCCAGCAGAGCAACCTATCGAATAAAAAGAACTAATGCAACCAATAACATTACCGAAACAACATAACATAACCGAACATAACATAACAACGTAACATTACCGAATATGTAAAACGAATAATCGAGTAAAACGTACATTACCGAGTACGTAAAGAACGAATACAGGATAAACTTTTTTAATCCACACAACGCGAGAAACATTCGCAAATTAAAATGAATCGCATTAACAAATCGTATAAACAGCAAAACTTTTAATCCAAATTAACCATTTTTAACTGAAACAGCAATAAAAACTGAGAGTTAGGCAGCTGCATCTATGGGTTTGCTGTGCATTTACCTCCACCACTGCTAGAGCCACTACACTACAAACAACTACACCCATTCTCATGTAGCTGTTGCTGCAGAATATGTAGAAGTCACCGAACACTAGCGAGTATATCTCCTAAGCAGCAATAAATCCTACATAACAACACACAAACAGATACAGTTCGGGTAGAAACTCCGTACATACTCCAACCGAAATAACTATAATAAATTACAACACTGTAATGCCGCATACATCATTACCGGGTCATTGCGATCCTGATTGAAGGGCGTGATGATGCCCCAGTAATCCAGATGGTACAACTGCACCGCCAGGAACACCTTCACAAACAAAACAGTCCCTATTCTAATCAAAGACTACAGCTCTGTACGGTTCAACAAAGCATACATACATGATAGCCCTTGGTGTAACCTAGTTGACTGGCGGAAATCTACAGACAAAAGTATGGAAAAGGTCAAGAAAATCCCCATCAACCATACGCCGAACTAACGAAAATCCCCGGCTGATTAAATCCAACCTCGTACCATGATGTCGCGGATGCCCAGAGCATGGACCAGCAGAACAAACACTGAACAACAACAACAAAGAAGATGCACAACATGACGAGCAAAATTTTGAAATTTTGGGTTAAAAGAGAATCAGAGCGTACCCCGCGAGCGCTCATTAGCGGCGCGCAGCATCGGCTTGTACTTCTCCACCGTCATGTTCTTACTGCGGATGTGCGTCACCACGGTGTTGGAGAAGAACAGTGGTCGGCGGGCTTGTAAAAGGGAGAGGATGGGGTTGACCATGGCGCTGAAGAAGGAATAGGAGTCATCCTGTTTTAAATAATTTTTGTCATTAATTGGTTTGAAAATAATCCAATTCCAGTCCATGGAACTGTTGGATTGTGCAAATAACGAGACTCTTGTC
Source organism: Paramacrobiotus metropolitanus (assembly GCF_019649055.1). NCBI lineage: Eukaryota > Metazoa > Tardigrada > Eutardigrada > Parachela > Macrobiotidae > Paramacrobiotus > Paramacrobiotus metropolitanus. Next base: position 154,805 of record NW_026570257.1, read on the forward strand.
TGAATTATAATATTATCGCTGATCTGAGATTCAGAAGGCCGAGAAATTAGATAAAAATTCGAAAACATGTATTTCAATTCACCGGCGAAATGACATAACAAAAAGTCAAAAATAAAAAAATCGCGTGGAAAAAAAAGTTAAAATAATGAACTTCTATTAAAAAATAAAGATTTAAAACTGCCAATGATTGTAGAACGTTTTTTGTTTATTTATTCAGCCATAATGATACTACCATCAAACGTGCATCAACATAATCTTTTTAATTAAAATATTTCAATTCAACATTGAAATTAATTTAAATTTACTGCAGATTTAAAGGATCTAAAATAATTTACTAAAATATAATTTTGGAAAACATCAGGTTGAATACTGCCGGTGTCGGTTCACCTGGAAGACAGAAAGATGCCGGTAACCAAAGCGGTCCAGAAAGTAGACAAGAAAATCAGTAAGGTCACTGAAGCCGAAAGCCGGTCGGATTAGCAGGGGATAATCGGAGAAATCCGAGTCGACCTGCAGTGACCAGACACCGGCCGCCGGTGAGCCGAAAATGGGCACGTTCAACGAGGAGGCAAATCCGTACACGGCGGCGGCGGTGTAGGCGCAACCTACACATATCGCAGAATGGGATAAAATACTGTGGACAACAAAACCGTTTAAATTTAATCATTTCCGGTATTCCCTTATTGCACACAGCATAAGCCCCAACGCGGCGAAAAAATTCCAGTCTACGAACACATTTAAAAATATTACGAAGATCTTTTTGAGAAGTGCTGTCTACTCTTGTTCTTGTTCGCATTTCGGTAGTTCCCTTATGTAAAAAAGTGAAGCCGCCTTTTCTAGCCATAGTTCTACGATACCCCAACTAGTACAACTTACAATCAGATAAATTTAAACGAAACGGGACATTTCCATGCAGTTGCATTTGAAAGAATTCAACAGAAAATTATTATATGCACAAAAGCAGCAAACAATCGATAAAAAACTGTCACTGTCACAATAATCATCAGTCATGTGACGACAGTACAGCCGAGTTTCAATCTCTATTCCGTTCTACGTGGAGTATTTTGATCAAAACAGCAAATTCTCTTGAAAATTCGTACAATGGTGTTATATTCTTAACTGCAGAAGTGCGTGAATACAGGCTGGCATTATGACTTTGATGTGGCTAAACCACAATTCTACGATAACCGTTCAAAAATTGTGTACACAATTAGGAATCCAGAAGCGAAACCATGTTAACACTCAACATCGCCATTAAAGCAATGCGTACGACATTTGCACAAGCTTTGAAAAAATTTTGCTAATACTTTTACATGAAAGCATGTTATTACGGAAATATCTCGTGCATAGCAGCACTGCATAAATGATCTATTATTTGTAGGTGTACTCGAAGGAAATGAGTACACTCAAAGCCCCTATTCTACGAACATCGCTCATATTTAGTGTTAAGGACACAGCCTGCATCTTTGCCACTTACTCTAGCCAGCGCCCGTCGCAAGGTCATAATACTGCTAAACTAACTGTTAGTTACATAATATTATTATCGTTCGCTACAATAAAATCAGCGTAAAAAAATCCACTGAAACACTTACACTAATAATAATACACACACTATTTATTACACTTACTGGGACCGACAAAGGCGCTGCACGTGGCGCCGGTGTTGAGGAGATGGTAGATCTGCTTGACCACCGAGTACATGGTGTGGCCGCAGGACGGCCCGGTACTCTGGTACAGCACATCCATGTGCACGCCCTCGGGTAGGACAAACGCGTTGGCATTATGCACCCCCAACTGCACGGCGGCGGAGGCGCGCTGCAGCGTGGAGAAGTAGGAGTCATCCTCCCAGATGAAACACACGGTCAGATTCCGTCCGCTGACCACTGCCATCCCCAATAAAAAAATCACATCACCCAACCACATGTTTAAAAAAAAGGGAACAGGTCCGGGATGAAAAGGAAAACGCTGGCAACTGAGCCTTATAAATTCGGGAGCAACTAACGGGAACTGGTAGGGATGACCACCGAGATTGTCACAGCACGCAGCAGCATTTTTTTCCAAAAAAGGGAACAGGTTTGGGATAAAAAGGAAACACTGGCAAATGCATCCTTTAAATTCGGGATGAACTAAAGGGATTTGCTAGGGAAGACCGTTCGCATTTCGCCCGGGGCGCCGAACAAGCATCCGCTTAATGAGGAGCCACAAGAGATGCAGTTTTGTTCACTGTACTGGTGTTTCATGCATCTGCATTCCGCCACAAAGCGGAATCGATAGGCGTGCTCGCGGGTATTAATTAGTCTGACTGGGCTACCCGGTAGCATCTTATTTTCCGTTCTCCAGTTCACCTGGAATGCGCCGCTTCGCAAACTCGGCCAGCTCCAGTTTCCAAGAAATGCCAATCACTTAAATTTCTAAACGACAACGTTTCCGATTTTGTTCGAATTTTAAAATAAATTCCCGGGCACGGATGACGCAGGTGGCAGAAACCCGGAAGGACTTCAATGCAGCGGATGCGGAACGTTGTTTAGAGTTATCGGTAATTGTTTACGTGATATGCATCTCTTATATATACGTAATATGCACAATGATTTGTTATTTCTTGGGTCAGTGCTTGACTGGATTTTTCGAGGTTATTGTATTGCATGCAGATCGAACTAAATATGGAACAAACAGAAGTGCCGAAAACAAACAGAATAATATAACGAAATTATTGGAAAATCAAAAATTAAATTTCGGAATAACTGCACAAATTAATGATAATCATACAACTAATCACGAGAAAAAAGTAAAAAAATATATTCGTACTCCAAAAATCGTACAGCACTAAAAATTTGTTTCAGGAAAACCGACGATATCGGCCCGACAAAATTAAATAAATAAAATAACAAACAAGAATTTATTTTCGAATGATGACGCAAATAATTATCGCAAATTATTTGTACTGTAGTCACACTGAAAATGAAAAATATTCCCAGAAATGTTAATGAAGTAATTTCTTTTTTTAAAAACCGACAAACTATCGTGAGCGGAATTAGTAACCGTACGTGCGCTTTACTGAATTTGTTCTACAACCTTTAGTCACTTTTTTCAAACTCCCAGAAACTAACATGTAAAAAAACCGACCGACGATAAAAAAACAAATAAAACCCGAAAAATCTAACCGGCCCCAATTATTTCTTCTTGTCCTCCATCTTCTCGGTGCGATCATCCAGGATGCACACGGGGTTGCTCTGCACCATCTGCAGGTCGACTTTATGGCCGACCAGATCGCGGATGTTGTCGATGCCGTACTTGATCATGGTGGGCCGTTCCAGCGACAGTCCCCAGGCGATCACCGACACATTCTCCGGCAGCCCCATCGGCAGCAGCATCTCCGGCCGGAAGACACCCGAGTTGCCCACCTCCACCCACTTCGCCAGGCCTACAACACGCGCACACACCTGATTAAACGGTAATCAATGACAGACACTGACCTTTAGCGACAAGAAAATCTTTCTACAGTCGACACTGATAAAAACAGCCCGCACGACAGAAAGGAGCTGCTTTGTAAAACTGAAATTCACATTTTATTACAGAACACTCTTCAGCGTTTTTGGCGATTGCAATTTTGTATTTTCTGCTTTTAGGACTTTTTCAACTGCCCGTGCAAAAAAACATATACTGACATAAAAAAAATTTCTGCATACAAAATTTTCACATAAGAAAACTCGCCCCAAACACGAACAAGCGCTACTGCACTGGACGAATGCAATCAGTTACAGAGAAAGCAAAACTGCGGAACATACGTATCTTACAGATGCATGAAAAATCGATATCCAATGATTCGAATAAAAAAAATTCTAAAGAAATATCTGCATTAGGAAATTAATTTAGGAAAGTCGCATTTATCTATCATGTATCGGTTGCACCAAAGAGATACCACCCGAAATAGATTTATAGCCTCAACACTACGCCAACTATTCAGTGACACACCAAGAAAGACATTCAAAAAAATTATAAATTTTTTAATAAATTAAACCAGATTTCCTAACAGTTAATACATTCAAGCATTTTTAACGTACCGGCATGGTAGCTGAAGATTTCCATGCTGGGCTCCGTGTAGGGATTGTATGCCGGTTTGAAGCGCAGCTGGGTGATGCCCAGTTTCTTGAAGAATTCACTGAGGACGCCCTTCAAATGCCCCAACGACAGATCGTAGTCCGCCACCACGCCCTCGATCTGGTGGAACTCGGCCAGATGCGTGGCGTCCAGATTCTCGTTGCGGAAGACCCGGTCGATGCTGAAGTATTTTGCTGGTTTGAAGCCCTAACAACAGCAAATTATTTGCCATAAACTTTCAGAACATAAAATTAATGCGCTAAAATGCACTGTTTCTCATCGCCCGACTTTTCTCAGTTAGAAATACATAAAATTTCGATTAACGGGCTTACTACTGCTATTCACAAACTCGTTTCCGAGGTAAATTCAAATAAAATCAATTTAAATAAAAAAATGAAATTTGAACCATAAACAACTATGTCTTCCATTTTTTTCCCGTTCGCATTTAAACGTCGAAATTTGTCAGACAAATGCTTCCTGGGTCCTACCCTTACAATAGCTAATAACATAAGAATGTACTATTATTTGAAAACTGATTTGTTTTCATTTTAAATCCTGCGCGCCTTGCGAAAAACAGCTCGCTTTTCAAAATCGATAATTTTTAATGCGATTACGGAACCAACTAGAAGATGAGGAAGTTAGAGCCTAAATTAGCGCACCTTGAGGGCCAGTCGGCGCAGCATGCGGGCGCTGACGGCGGTGGTGTGGGTGCGGAGGATGTTGCGCTTCGTCTCCGTGTCATCCCACTCGTAGTTGTAACCGGCTGAGTTGAAGGCGCCCTGCGAGTGCACCTGCTTCACCAGGTCGACGTAGCGCTGACTGGGCAGCCGGATGGTTTCTTTGGGATCTGCAGAATAATTATTCTTCCGCTCATTCAACGGAACAGTACAGTAGCAAACGATAAAATTCACCCGATTAAACACGTCGACGAGAGCACTCGACACGGATATCATATGCATACCGGCGTTAAAAAAAAGTCACATAATCATCAGAATAAAAATCAAAAAGTGAGTAACATCAAATCGCGTCACGTTAGCTGTAATACGAAAGTTACAGTATACCGGATGGCATAACATCTGACGTTTCCAGTATTAAGCCATTACTCTACGTCAGCTGCTATTGCCAACTAGTATTCCATATTATACAGCCTACGAGCTGAATCTCAAAAATATCAATAAGAAAATATCTAGGCTTATTACAGTGTAAGGAACGTTTATTTTGATTCAGTATAAGTATGCTACAAATATTATTGTTCAAAGAAACCTTTTGAAATTTAAAACATTTTTGAAATATTTTTATTTAATACAACTACCGAATCTGGAATTATTCACTTGCCGTGGAGAATGCGACATTAGCGAAATGTTATTAAAAATTTAAAAAAAAACCGCCTCGGCTTGTGATAATAGCGAAACGCCAGCAAGAGACAAAAAAAAACAGAAAATAGTTGGTACCTGAAACAAAAAAGGTATCCTGGACATCGCGAGCCGGATGCTGCTGCGGCACGAAAAGGGCATCGAAATTCCAGAAAGAGTTCTCCACAAAATTATTCGTCGGCATTTCTTCGAAGCTAGAAAATTGGCACCGTTGTACAACCGAAAAAATTTTTGTTTAACGAATATTTTTATTCATTAAGTTTTTTAATTTCAGCAACCCAGTGAACCCGACGATGTTTCGTCATATGAGTACAGCTTATAATTAAATTCTGAAAAGGCCGAAAGGAGGACAAAAACTTTTAACATATGTTTAATTATTACAGCATTCGATATACGTTAAACGTATTATGTTAAACTTAAGAGCATCATTCCGGGTTTTATAAGCATTCGTTAGGCCACTGCTCTACGACATACCCCATCTCCAAGAAAATCTGTCGGAACTCAGTGCGGACTTTGAGTAATGGATGGAAATAGCCGGCCGACGGCGGCACGCCCAGCGCATCAAAATTGTACTCTTTAAAGCGCTTTTCCTTCCAGGCATTTCTGTAAATACAAAAAATCAGAATCCCTCTGTCGCATATAATTTTTGGGAATATTTTCTCCGTACTTTAATTCATATCAATACCAAAAATAATGTTCGTCTGAAATATCTACACACTGCCAGCCTGATATGCACACACCCGGTTATTATTGCAAAGGCTATCATTTACGGTCAGTTATTGTAGAACAACGGCACCAGAGTCCCAGTATCGCACCAACTACGGAACATCCGGCTGCACATTCTAAGTTCTCGCAAGCAAAGTTCAGATTTTTATAGCTAATTGTACGTATTTTTACGTATTAAAAAACGTACGTTTATTTATTATTTTTACGTGTTTACGTTTCGTACGTGTTTTTACGTTTTTACGTATTTTTACGTTTTTACGTATTGTACGTTTTTTACGTATTTTTTTGTATGTATTTTTACGTATTTTAATTGGGCTAAATCGCCGCGACGGGTTATACAATAATTATAATACCTCAATAATCAATATAAGTATATTTAAAATCATTATGGAATATATTTTTCAGCATGTAATTAAATCTTCTTATTACGGAAAAATTTCTTTATCATGGGAAATAATAATGCAGAGAAAATATGACGAAATAAACTGCGTCAAGAATTATAGAAAAAATTCTCTAATGTTAATATCCTACTTGGCCAGCATATCCACAGTTAAATCGGTCTCCGCCTTGCTGATCGACGTGGCGAAATTCGGTCCTTTGGAGACCAATAAACTCTTGAGAATCCTGCGAACGGCAGAAAATGCAACGCCACAAATTCACAATAAATCACCAGAACATGAACACTGTATTTACTGTTCTTGGGCCAGTTTCCGCTTCTTTACATCGGCCTTGACGGGATCGGGGACACCGAGGAAATCACCGGCTTCCAGTTTCTGGATGATCTCGCGCACTTCATCTTTGATATCGCTGGCAGGCTTTTTGGCGCGAATTATCGGACCGCCGGTTGCTTTCTTGTCGATCTCAATCCACTGCTGCTCCAGCGCTTTGTTGACACCAATTTGGCCGTATTGGAATGATTTCTGCGGAAATTCATATAATTATCACTAACCAAATTGCATGTTAATTTTATTGTTCACAAGGACAAATCATAATCACTGCATTTCAATAAGAGGTTGCCTAAAAACCGCCATTAATAATACAGTCATATTACCCTACCAAAATTTAAATTAAAGAACAAAATAAAATTGTCAAGAACGTTTTTCAAAATTCTGAATTTTCAAAATTCCATTATTGTATTTTCATAAAAACTTCACGTTAACTAAAATAAGCGACAGTTAAATAAAGGTCTTTTTAAAAAAAATTCGGAACACGTTCCAACAAAATACGAATCTTAAATTGTTGCCGGTTACTATATTTTGTGAAATTGGAGACATTTTATCCCGATAAAAGTTTGTACTGATAATCAAAATAAGTCACTACACTACGACCAACGACATAATGTGTCTAACTGCAGCAAAATACCAGGCAATGCGCAGACATACAATGTATATGCACGAAACGAAACAGAAGATAAAAATAATACTGCAATGAAAACCATTTAACTTTCTTCAAATCTCCAAATCAGCGCGTAAACATGGAGACAAATCTTTTAATAAACTGGAAACCAATTAAAAAACACCAAGATCATAAATAGACCAAACCGAAAAAAGTCGATCTGCAAATCCCATGACTAACTGTAAGATGCAGTAAATCCCAAGTAAAAAAATAACGCAGAAATAATGCGCATTTATGCAAAGTAAGTTCTTATGTTGAAAACGGATAAAACATGATATTCGTTAAAAATGTTTTCAATATGTTCGAGAAATCAAAAACATCTGTAGATTTTCAAAGGCCAATTAAATTACGAAATTGCATTTTACCGTGCCTTTAATAAAAAAAAATAAAAGTTATTAAATTGCCTTTTAAATTACTAAATTAAATTAATAAATGCAGTCAAATTAATAAATTAATTACAGAATCGCCGCAGTTTGTTTACAATTAAAACAGTAACGAATACCATTGCGAAGGGTACGAAAAAACTCCCAATAAAAATTAAGCAGAATCCCCGCAGAACGCCGTCACTCCACATCAGTGCTACAAGACGAACATACATACCTTGATTTCATCGAGTTTCTGCCCCTCGGCAGGAACCATCTGCAGGACACGGTACTCATGACTGCCCTTGGTGGCGATCTCCTTGCCTTCGGGCGTCAGCACCCACAGCGTGCGCGACTCCGGTTCGGCCTCGATCAGGCCCGGGATGCCCTGGAGGCTCTTGATGGCGCCGATGATCTTCTGGTGATCCTGATGCAATTTCTCCGCCAACTGCAGCGAACTCACGGGCTGCTCGTGCTTGGCGACGGCTTCCAAAATATCCTGCCCCAATTCAGCCATTTTACACGATCAGTATTGGCTCTGTTAAATTCGTAGGATTAAAAACAGGATAAAGGAATTTTTCTGGATGGTCTGGCAAAAATTCAATCGAGGAAAAAACTGAGAAACCGAAAAAATTGTTGTGGTTTCAAATTGTCTCTGTATTTGATAATTTGAATTTTGATATTTCACTGCGCATCCGCGTTTCATCATCTACTGCACGTAGCGAGGCGAGGTGATAAACGAAGTGGTGAGAAGTACCGGAGCATCGGGCCCCTTCACTACGCTGTTTAGTGCATAAAGCTCAGTCTGCGATTACTTATATTGCAAGAGTTTCGAGTTAAACCTGATTTTTGAGGTGCGTATGAGCGTATCCTTTGTTGGTCGCGGGAACTCTTGCCACCGTTGTTGCCCGTGCTCCCCTGAAAATACTCCAGCATTTTTGTTATTCCTTATCTCGTTATGGCAGCTGTTAATGGGACGTCTTCTCCAGTCAAAAGCACATCCGTAAGAACGCCTTCAACTTCAAAATCTGATCTGCCTTTGTGCCAGCTGTTGCTGTTATTTACCGCTGGTGCGGTCATTTCGCTGTTCAGACCGCTCAACCACGCAGCGTTCTTACGGATTATGTCATCATATGCGTCATGTTGTTTTTTGTCTTCATCGATTGTCTTTACTCTTTGCTGAAAAAAGTTTGATCTGGTTGTTTTGTCTCTAGGCGGAGAAGCGCGCCGTTCACAATGCTCTGGAACGGAAGCGTCGCGATCACATTAAGGATATGTTCAGCCAGCTGAAGGATTCCGTGCCGAATCTGTCCGGGGAAAAGGTTAATAAAGTGCGTCATGCCCTGCTGCGTCCCTCGTGTGTGCTGCGTTGTCGACGGTGTTTCGGGTGTTCGTTGGCGTTTTGATGACTGACGCGTGGGCTACTGTTTTGCAGGCATCACGGGCGCAGATCCTGAAGAAAGCCTGCGACTACATCCAGCTCATGAGGAGGAAGAACACCTCGGCTACGAAAGATCTGGATATGTTGACGCAGCAAATCACGCGGACGAAGAAGCAAAGTGAGTACTTGTGTCGCCTCTTAATGAGTCTTAACAGAAAGATAAATTAAATGAACTAATACTGCGATAAATCCCCCCGAAATTTAAATAAGTTGAAACTTAAAATGTAAAAGTTTTGTATCGCAATACGCATAATCGTATTATTCTTATGTCGATGTTTTTAAATATAGGTGGGGTGACACCGTGACGGCGATCACGTTTTTGTTGGATTTTTTCCGTTTTTGTTTTATGGCTCTTTCGGAAAGGGTTTTGTTTTTTTTTGTTTTATTTTGAACGCACAGTGTAAGCAGTGATTTAGGTGCCATACTTTTTTATAAAAAAACCAAATTATTGCTGGTATCAAATTTCTATTCGTCATTCTGGTGGGTTTTGAAATTGGGAGTCAGCAAAAACGTAAAGTACGGTACAGATACGAGTACGCAAAGGAAAGTCGAATAATGAATTTTTTTGTTATTTTCGGGAATTGCATTTCTTGAGTGCTTGTGTCAGAGTTAGAGGTACATAATTTAATAAAATAAGTTACGTTTGAATGGTAATATGCTTGCTACTGAATTTGATTGATTTGATTGTTATTAAGTAATTTTTATTTATTTTTATTTTGTTATCGGATAACTCTGATGACTGATTTTCTACGCCTAATAAATTGGGTTATATCTGTACATGCGTTTTAAATTAATACACTGTCCCCAGTTTGTAGGTTGTGAATAGGTATCGCGTGTGCATTTTTATTGGTTTAAATAGGCTAACTGGCTATTGCCTAATATATAAATGTTAGATATTAAAATGTTATGTACTGCCTATATCTATACTTATTACAGACTAAAGGTTACTTATGGTTACTTATTACAGACTATCTATACTTATTACTTCTATAACATACTGAAGTATACAGTATTACGCTGTGATTTTCCAACAAATTAACGCGCGGTTTACTTGGTTGATTCGTGGATAATAGATTGAAATCGTAGTGGTGTGGCACAGTAGCGTTGGCGGTTATGGGTAATGTATGCCGATCGGTGGCATGATATCGTGGTATTGTAATTGTGCACTGCACGCGGAAAATAAATTTCTCGATAAAATATTTTTATAAAAAAACTGTTGACAAAAAACTAGGCGTGCATGTTGCCGCGACACTGTAGCGATGTCTAAAATACCGTCCGCAGGTTTTAATATCAGTCGCTGTCAGTTGCACTTATTACACATTTTTCCAGTCGCTAAACTGGAGAGCGTCCGCAACACCACCCGCTACGTCTCCGGCCTGTCCCCGCCGGAATCCCACGTCCTGCCGGCGCCATCCCCCAGCGAGCCGCCGCAACACTTCAACCTGGCCCCGGCGCACTCCCTGTCGACCATTCCCACCCTGACCCTGCCGCCCCAGGGGTACGGGACGGCGCCGCTGCTGGACAGCTACCGCATGATCAACACTCGCCTGCCCAGTCTCTTCGTGGCCGACCGCGGCCTCCATGGCAGTCCGCTAATGGCGGCGCGCGGCGGTATGATGGAGACGGCGGGCGAGGGGATTCCCGTGACGGCTAACATGGAGCGAATCTGAGAAATTCATTAAAAAATACATAAAAAATGGAAAAGGGATTTTGGTCGGAATTTTTTGGGTTTTATTGTGGTAGCTGTTGGTTTGGTCCTATCCAGAGAGTTTTTATCTTGTTTTTTGTTTAAGAATGTGTCTTGGGGTTTTAGTTATGTTTTTTCATCCGCTTTTCCGGTGGTTGATGCGATTTTGTGTCCACTGTTTTATTTTGAAGAGGTTTTATCTTTTGTTGTTTTTGTTTTTGGGCCGCGTCTATGGGCCGCGTCTATGGGCCGCTGCAGACGTCGTGTTTTTCGTATTTATACACGATATTAGCGTGGTACTGAAGAACGTGAAGATGTGTGTTATTGAGAACGGGTAAACGGCGATAAAGCACGTACGGATCGCGTCAAGTGCCTTGATTTCTCGTCAACACTACCCGGTGCTGTCTATCGATTAATGCAGCAGCTTTAATTTTTAATCCAATGCTTTTTGAGTGAAAGAAATCAGGGACTGTATATACGGAAAAAAATGCAGTTAATTCGGTTTCTGTCGCTATTTTTCGTAATGATCAGTTTCGGAATGGATTCGCACGCGGAAACCGTATTTCCAACGGTTATGTCAGCTGTGAACGGGATGGATGTGAGTTTGGTGTGTAAAGTGCCCGATCATATGGAGAAGCGTATGCTCATCTGGTTTAAGAACGGGACTTTCCCGATTTCCGTGGGAACAACACGGACCCATAGTGATCTGCGTTACCGGTTGGTCGAGTCGATAACGGAACTGGTATTGAAGATAACAGCGGTTACCGTGAAGGACTCCGGAAATTACAGCTGTTACAGTTTAATGGACTCCAGAGATTTGGCGTTTTTCATGGTTACGGTCACCAGTCAGGATGGCTTATCTTGTGAGGATAGTGCCACGTGCGGTGATACTGGAATGGACGATGCAGCGGATGCAATTAATGTAAAGAAAGAAATTACACTCGCTTCGCTCGCTCGTTATGTGTGGTAGACTGCTCATTCCCAGCTTTATTTCAGCCCGTCTTCGCTTTAATGTTTAGTGCCAGATTTACAAAATGTATTAACGAACGGGCTTAACTGATTTTAGTGTCCTGTATCACTGAGATACCGTGACACAGTACACTTTGGTCTGTTTTGTAGTTGCTGAGTTCTAATGAAGCCTGGACCATAGGATACAATATGGCGGTGCGTTTTGCAGCCGTCGGCGTTGCTGTCGCCATCGTTACCCTACTGGTGATTCTCGCGGCCGTTTACTGCCGGAAAGAACGTGCCCAGAAAGCCCGTCCGTGTCCTCAAAACGAGGAAGGATCCGCCTGAAGAAAATGCCGTTAGTTCTTGACAAGTAATCGAAATTTCATGTGTGCATTCATCCCTCTTTCGGCCGGCCTCTTGCAATGGTGGTCTGTTATTAGCATCTACTGTTTAATATTGATGTAGCGAAGTGGTGGATGATCTATCTATACACATTACTGATACTTACTATATAAATGTTTAAAATCCTGGTTCATGTTTATTTGAATAACTGCTGTAAAGGCACAGTAAATAAATCAACGGAACTGAAAATGTCGTTAGGCACTGTCCGCAGTATACTTTTGTAATAAACCGGCCCGAACCCTGTTCAGGGTTCATTCTTCACTGCTATGATTCAAATAGGTTCACTCTTCACTACTATATCTAGAATTATTCTAGAAATTCATGAGAAGGGAAACCAGCCGGTGAAGTAGACACAAATTCATAACGCGATGGAATGATTCATCATAACTGGGCGGTCTTACCGTTCGTACAAATAAGTACTATCGCTACAATAGTTAGTCGGTGCACTTCGTTACACTAGCAGTGTCTGAACTCTGAACCGCAGTGACGCAGTCGCAAAAATACAAACGTACTCGTATTTTAAAATTTCTTTTTGCGGTTCTTGAAACTCATGAGATCGCTGATCGCCAACCATCGAAATGACATTCATGAGATCGCCAGTGTTTATTATTGTGGACTGCTGAATGCGGGAATATTGTACTTGTTTTAATTTAATGCCAGTTTAATTTGTGACGTTCGAAGTGAAAGGAACCTAATCTGCATGATTTTATCGTGATCGGTTGATTTAGCAAATTTTTCGGAATATTTGTGATTTGTTTCTGGCAGTAACTATTAAGGTGTGCTCGCTGGCTGTGCGAAGTCGCGAAGACTTCGCATTCCCGCCATTCCGGTCAGTTTCTGACCGTCGCATGCATCTGCGACCGTAACAACGATGTTCTAGGTGGAGTAAGATTGGTTTGGCTTCTTATATTTTCTGTGTAGTGCTTTTCTTCTACGCTTTAGACATTTAGGATTGTGTTTCCAGCACCGATGGCATCACATCCTGAACTGTTAACCTGCTGTGTCAATTTCAGGTTGCTGGCTCTCGCACCCTGTTGATGACTGACATTCCACATGGCAGAGAACAACCGATATGGAAGCTCTGCGTCCACAGTTCCGTACCAGGTGAAGCAGCTGGCCAGAATGGTGGTGCACGGATTCTACGGCCAAGAGCACGGCGTAATTGCGGATATTCTCTGCAGCCTGTCGGTGGTTGAAGAAGACGTCCTGTGCGATCTTAGCCGATCTAGTCAAGCTGGACAAGAAGCAGTTACGACAGTTGCTGGCTGTTCTGAAGGCTGATCAGATTGTTAAAACGAAGATGGGTGTGGAAACGGGCGAGGACGGGAAGAGTTTGCGTTGTACTTACTATTTCATCGACTATCCTTCCTTGCTCAATATGGTGAAGTACAAACTGGAGCTGATCCGCAAGAAAGTGGAGACGCAAGAGCGTAATACAGCCAACCGGGAATCCTTTAAATGTAAAGACTGTGAGAAGACTTTCTCGGATTTGCATCAGGTCGGTACATTATGATGGTCTTTACGCAAATATTTATAAGTAACTAATAAACAGTAATAAATAAGACTAGTATTAATAGTAAGTTTTAAAACAGACTAATAAATAGTAAATAATACCAATAGGTCGTAAGATTTTGTCTGCCTCTGAAGTCTGAAATAGTGCTGTAAGCGCCTTTGAAAATTTATGGGGAGTTATTTTTGATTTGCAGGTTTTGGATCCCTTTTCAATGAGCTTCAAATGCACTTTCTGTGGTGGAGAAGTGGATGAAGAGATGGTTCCCGCACAAGAATCCCGAGTTGTGATGATGACTCATTTCAACGAGTCCACTAGTGCCTTATTTGATCTCATACACGAAATCGACAGCCTCAATCTCACCCCTGCCGAACTACAAGCGGACATGGCGCAGTCGATGGTCAGTGCGGCCAAGGCTGCAGCCAAACCCGGGGCGGCCGGCTCGTGGAGCGACGATACCAAGAGCACTGAGTACAATTACGTTCCTACCCAGGATATCACCGTTACGATCGGAGAGACCGAGAGCAAGGGCCAGAAGGCCAAAGAACGTCCGGTATGGCTGACGGAGAGCACCGTCTTCGCCGGAGAGGTGGCTACCTCGGAGATAGATGTCAAAGACCAACCGGAAGCGATTATGAAATATGACGAAGTCATGTTAGCGCTGATGCGGCACGAATCCCACGTGTACGAGGAAGATAAGCGACCCGAGCCGGCATCGGAAGACGAGTTGGAGGATGTGCAAGATATAGGCTTCAAGTGAACTACGAGTGATTTGCCATTCGAAACGCGACAACCCAGTGACGGATCAGTAGGCCTGACGCCAAAGGCATTAAAGTTTATCCGAAATTCGATGCATTTTCTTCGAGGATCACCAAATAACTAAGATTCGATTACATGCTATTAAAATAAAGATAGATTTTGTGATGGGATGGATTTGCTCACCGGTTGACCACTCGCATAATTCAGAATTTTTAGTGCTACTTACTCTTTCCCTGGGGCGACTATAGTTGTTCGGTTTTCGGTTTAGTAGAAGCCAGACGGATTGGCTAAGTTAAGGTGGGCCAGGTCCATAGATTACTATGTTATAAAACGTTTTTTGAAGGCAACCATGGCTCCCTGGTAGAAAGGGCGTCGCCTACGCAGCCTTTCCTACTTCGGACGTGGCCTTCGGTAATCCCGAATTAGTTCGCGCAGTCGTCTGCGTTTTCGGGTACCTCCTGTTTACTTCCTCAATACAAGTGGTCATTGAGCAATAGTCAAATTTGTCAGAACCATTTTTGATACTGCAGCCCGTAGGAATAAATCAAAAACAGTGATGTTGTCTTGACATTGCCGTGATCGTCTCATTATGCCATTATGTTATGTCTTTCAAAAGAATAAAGTCAAACAGATTTTCCCTCAGAATCGTGACTTAACGACTTGCAAGCTGGTCACAAACAACAAAATTCCCGCCACGGTCAGAGCGACGAAGAGCGCCCAGTTGTAGCGTCGCCAGCTAGTCACACCGTTGCACAGATTGGACGTGCACATGCACACCCTCACGCCCGATTCTAGTCGGCACTCATGGGCCAGACTGCTGGGTATCCCGCAGTCCCGGATCACTTTGCCGTCCACATCGGCTTTGATGCAGGAATGCACGTCGCCCTGGGTCGAAGCGCACTCGGTCTCCATGTCCTTCGTCACCGTGTCGCACGCCGTACCACTACGACACTTGTAGCAACTGAAGCCTCCAACACCTGCAACGGCTGTTAAAGGTCATAGCACTGCGAAGCTCTTATAAATTTATAAATAAAAACTCCCATAAATCTTAGCATTCACAGTGAAATGAAAAAGATGGGTCTGGAAAAGCTGTGTTCTTAAAAAGAGTCATAAACATTTAACGCAATTTGCTTGCGAATTTCACGGATGATAGCTCACCAGTGCATAAGAATATAACCAAATGAATCAGTGCTAAACAAGTTGGACCTTGCATCTGCAGAAGGTAATTGCCATCAACATTGTCAGATCTCAACGTTTTAAAAAAGTCTAGAATTACTATTTATTGATAATTATTCGGAATACTGCTATCTGCCTAGCCTTCTTTAAACTGACTAGGTGCTACAGCGAGACCTTTGATACAGCGCTTGTCACACTGCAAACTTCAGCAAAAGCGAACCCTTAGCAACATCCAGCTACTGTGCGTTTATGCAATAGCATCTAATGGATAAATGCTTCCTGCAGTTGTTTTCAAAAGAACGGCACTGAAAGAAAAACGAGTGGAGTGGAAAACGAGTTATTGAACCTAGGTCATCAGTGAATAACCACGAGTACTTTTCAAATACAATTATACAAATACGTTCGTACAAATGCTTTCTTAAATCGTGAGAGAAGAAGAGTGCTGCTGGCCTTCCGCAATGCCATGTATGATGCAGGGGCCGTCCTTTTACCGGTTTTGGACTGGAAAGCTCACAAAATACACTGTTCCCCCGGAAGTTAACAAAAACGTAGCGCATCCTACCGATTAAGTTTGAAATACATTTCGCATTTCCAATACATAGCTCCCTCTATCACTGTAATAATAATGACAGAAAACAAGGCCGAACCCACGAAATCGTGGGTTTGTAAATGTAAGTTAGAAGTTTCTGAGTTTTCTCTACTCTACAACATTAGCTGTGCAAGTTTTGTACAGGAAAATATCCGACTTTCCCTTCACACCGGCCATGACTAATAAGGGTCAAGGCGTATTACCAGGAAAGCAACCGTAACATTGATTTGGTGCATCACAACAAAAACAGCGAAGTACGGTAAATTTCCTTGAACACAACTTGCACAGCTAATGTTGTAGAGCAGAGAAAACTCAGAAAGTTATGGCGCTGTTTAATATTCAGAATTTCAGATACTGTAATTAATTACAGTATGTGAAATTCTGAACAACAGCGCCATATTCCGATAACGGAGACCTGATTTATACAATGAACCCCTAATGAGGAACCGCTGGAAACCACGCATCTTTAAAACCAGAGATTAGACCCATTTCCGGTTATTGAAGAGAACAGTATTTGTTAGGGGAGGCAACATTCAGACTATTTCCCTGGAGCATTGGATTCTGCCATGACTTCAACATTTTCTGTAAACTTTCCTTTGCATCAGCTTATATTCCACTGCAGCTATCGTACTTACAATTAATTATAAGCATTATAATTAAGTGCTGCATGGCCACAGAACTAAGCGCTATACGTACAGGACGTACAGAACTATGTGCTATAGTAAGTCGACGCAGTTGCCTTGGTTTGTACACTAGAAGTCGGAAGAGGATCGAACCGGTCAAAGCTGAATAACGATGGGAGTGACCAACTTAAGCTCCTCTCTGCAACTTGCGTTATGTGCATGCCATGGTTACAGCCTAATACGAGTACAAACTGCGCATCCGGTAACAAAGAAGGTACGGTAGCAAGCGCTAACTGGGCGGTAAAGTCAATTTTATTAAATATGAATTTCTTTAAAGGCTCTAAAATCTAGTGTCCTATTATAAAGAAACTGTTTGTTGTCTGCCTCAGCTACTAAACGTATAAGCCGGTTTCCTTTGCCATCACTTCAAGAAGACACGATGACATCGTTGTACTATCGCAAGCTGTTTACAGGCGCACGCGAAATCAATTACGGGAACACAGTACTGGTGCAGCGCGATAACGGCCAATGGTGGCTGGGATACGTACAAGACATTGACGGCGATAACTACTTCATTGACTTCGATGCCAGCACAATCAACGCCCAGTGGATCCACACTAGACATCTCTGGCCGCATCCCTTCCTCTCCTCAATGGCATCATATGAAGGCGAGTCTATCCAGGTGGCGTTAAGGCATTCCCCAGGAGCACCCATGGTTTTCCGCCCGGGCTTTGTTATCGATGAGCGGACCATTGGCCTTTTTATCTTCGTAAGTGTGGACGAGCAAAATCCTGGCGAAAACTCGACGCACATAGTACCGGCAGCGCACTGCGTCGAAAATCTACCGCCGTCTGACGATGGTGGTAGTTTCTTTGCGCGATCTACCGGTTACCTGTATAAGAAATATGTCGTCGGGTTTCGTGAAGCGCATTTGTTGTCGGACGTGGATTTCCTGCCGTCGTTCCTAGCCCATACGTGCGACTTGTCGCTGCAACGCGGCTGTGATGAGTGTAATACGAATTGCCGCTTTGAAAGAACGGTTTTTATGGAGAGAAGCGATTTTCTGTGGCGTGGTTTACGCCCGAAGAAATATTCGTTTGATGCGGGTTGCCGGGTGTTTGTGCGACTGGGATTCGATACGGTCACTTTCGTTTGTGCTGAAGTCTACGGTAGTGCAGCTGGTCACAACATGTTCTGGACTGAAAATTCCTTGAAAAAAGCATGTGAAAACTATCTCATTGAGAAACAACGGGGAGAATCTGTTAACATGGACACGACTCCGTGGAGCGCGCTGCAGCATGGTCAGTGTTTCAGTGCTATAGGTGGCTGACGATGTAATGATTTCCTATCGCTGCACTGCATCAGTCTGTTTTGATTCTATGATTGCATTAGATGTTACTTAGTTCCTTACTCAACATTGTTTACTTCGTTAAATATCGAACTAAACGTGTTGATCCTATTATATTGCTTCACATCTAGAATGCGTCCTTATAGCAACTTGAACTCCGTAACGTTGAACTCAAACAAAATACTTCGCACTTGTAGAAATATAAGAATATAATGTTTTGCTAAGCTAAATATTCTGCAGATGCTGAGGATTTGTCCATCAACGAGCTACCACACCCGATCGTAACATGCATCCTGCTTTACTTGGATGTGGATTCCCAAGCGCAAGCTAGCCGGTACGTTTCAGTTGGCTCTTTTTCGTATTAATCACATCTTTTTAGGTTTGTCTAATTTGGTTGCGCCCGCATTCTAATCGGCTGCTCTGCATTGATTGTTCTAATCACCGAATACTACTAATACACTACAGCGAATTTGATGGTATTTTATTTTCCATTAATCAGCGTATGCGTTCTATGGAGAATGATCTCCAGGAAATACGTGACCAACCGGAACATCCTCTTCGATTTATGCGCGCACTGCGATAGGCAGCCGCGAGACGACAACTCGTCCGGGAAATATAATGAATATCTCACATACAAACTGGTCACCCTGCTGGACAGCCTGGCTCCTGGACTAACACAGACGCTGGCGCTGAAGGAAGGCGAGAACCAGTGTCATGCTGACGCCGATCTCCAAGGACGAATGCACATAACCAAATCCGTGCTCGCCACTAAAAATATCCGTCTGCCTTTGATTATCGTGAAGAACGGCCACGATTCCCATGGTTCGCCAGTGCCTTTCTTATGCATTTCCCGTAATCGCGACAGCGGTATCTTGGAGTGGGAATCGCTGTCCGAGATGCAGTCCGTTTGTGAGGAACTGGTGCTGATCGACTACCATGCGGGAGAAGCAATCATGGGAACTGTGTGTGGGAGATTTTATATCTCGATACAGCATCAGCTTTGCCGAAGTCGGAGACAAAGTTTATGCGAAGCCTTGTGGCGGCCCGTTGTGATATCATTATTCCGCTGATGCGCTTTCGCTTCACGGAGACGGCCGCTGAGCAGTGTCGAATGTTTTTGGCAGCAGCAGATGCCAACTGTCCGGCCGTTAGCCCGCGCGCACTTGAAAAGGTCATGGCGATGCATTCACGTTGGGTGCAGACGTTGACGTATCCCATTAAGTGGACCGGTATTCGTGTTTTCTTACGGCTGTAAGTGTCGTCTCACTGGTAGCAGCGAGTCGGTAGTGCCCGGCTTTATTTATTTCAAAGGGATTTTATTTGCATCTTAGCAAGATTTTTCTTTTGTTAGAACCAACAAACTTTATCCCGGTAAAATGATTTACAAATTATTAGCTGTTCATTTTGCCTTATTTTCTCTAAACTGAGCAGATTCAACAGTCTTCTGCCGGATGATAATCCACAACGCTGGGA
The DNA here is from genome assembly GCF_019649055.1 of Paramacrobiotus metropolitanus. Classification (NCBI taxonomy): domain Eukaryota; kingdom Metazoa; phylum Tardigrada; class Eutardigrada; order Parachela; family Macrobiotidae; genus Paramacrobiotus; species Paramacrobiotus metropolitanus. The sequence continues at coordinate 174,718 of NW_026570257.1, forward strand.
TACTATGGACCTGCGAGAGCTGGATATTTCTACTTTGACCAGTATAACATTTGTTGCCCTTGATGGATACTTCAAAAGCTGAAGAACACCTTGACGCCTGCGCTTTGTTATGCGTAAAGTACAGGTTTCTTCTCGCTTTAATTTGCTTTCGTTTTGTTAGCACTACAGATTTTTTTTAAAAATAGTATTTTATGTGAGATCGTTAACAACGGCGCATAAGACGATGAATGTTGATTACGGCTTTGTATTCTTTATTTCTGTTTCATTTGTCTGTATACTTGGATTTTGGATTTGCTTAGCGTTGTCAATTAAGTAAACACAAAGTAGTACAGGGGGTTTTAGTTGTGATAATGCATACTCCAAGCGCTCGCATACATGAGAAACCAAAATACTTATTCATGCACTGACAACACTATGCTAAGGAACACAAACTAGGTACAACAATTCTTAAATGAAAGGAAGAAAAACAAAATATTTTACGCAGACGGATGCGGTTCAATTCACGTTTCCGAGTGGAGGAAATCCAGCGTCAACAGCGGCAGAGACTCGAAGGTTAATTTTAAGATTAATCCAGCGTCTGCGCAGCGGTCTCCTGTAAACACCGTCAATCCGGCGCTTGCACCCGTGCATGCGCGCTATCACCAAGGTCCTGATGATCGGCCGGTTCCGAACAGGAACTTGAGAATAAGCACACAAACGACTAGAAAAAGTAATACCATTGCTATTACACGTTTGGCTTTTTGGCGCAAGGAACAAGGAGGAGACGGAGTCGTCAAGCCCAGTGTTTGCGGTCTCACTTCCGTGTTCTTGCGCAGCATTTCCATTACAGCCACAACGCTGATCCTGGCCTTACTGTCGTAACACAAACAACGGCGAGCACATTCTCCCAACGGAAACGGTGCCGCAAAGGGCACTTCGGGCATATAACCAGCCGCGACCATGACCGCATAGTGGCGCTCCTCAACATTATCTCCCCGCTTCCGATCGTGCGCTAGCTCTCCGTTGCACAGCCATACATGATCGGTGCCCATGACGCAGTTGATCATGTCCAGCATAATACATCCCAGACTCCAGATATCGGTTTTTCTGCAGATTTTGGCGTTGAAAATACCTGCCGTCGAGCAGCCGAGCATCTCTGGTGACATGTAACGGAAACTGCCCTGAGGGTAATTAGCATCAAGATCCGCTGTAGCGATGAGGTTGTTCTTTTTCTGGACAAAATCCTCAAGGCCACCGATTACAAGTACCTCGTGGCTGTTGGCATCATCTTCGATGGTGCGGACGAATATGTTACATGGATTTAGATTACCGTGAATAATGCCATTGGAATGCAGGAACCCCAAACCTTCGGAAATCTGAAACATGTAGTCCACAGCGGTTTTCAGGTCAAAGGGCATCTGTACCAGTCGGGTACCGTTGGCGGTGTTCCACATTTGATTCTGGTGGCAAAATCTCTGCAAGCGATGAGCCATGTTTCCTTCTAAAACATGGTAAGCAAAATTAGGATTTGCTGCACACCAGTATGCTGAAACGTAGCCAACGACAAACGACCTTGCCGCTTGCACATCAGTTGTTACTTTGTTATACTATCACCATACTTTTCTAGTCAACCTGCGATGTACAATACTCGCATTTTAAAAGGTAAAACAGAAGTAGTCTATCAGATTCTATCATGATGCTTTTAGCTGCGGTCGGTCTGGCTTGCCTTAAACGCATCTTGGCTGCGTAAATTTGCTGTCATAAAAGTGATTTTACTGGGAGAGTAGTTACTGTAATTGTTGTTCATTCAGTGTCCTGGTTTATGTACTCTGGGAGGACAAGTCCATGATTTCCGGTAAAACAGCTACGGCCAAATATTACAGATCATCTTATCATTTAGAATACTTACTATTATAGTAATCCATAAGCACATACACGAAAAAAGTGTCGCCGGATGTCGTGAAATCGATCATAAACTGGTGGTACTCGGTGATGTGATCGTGGCTAATCCCCAGAAGTCGCTGAAATCGACTGCGCATTCTGTTCCTGGCCGATTCGTCCGCGTAAGTGTCCTTTCTAGGTTGAACAACTTTGACGGCCACATCGCCGTCTCCTGTGTAATTTCCGTAATCCGTGATGGTCGCTTTGCATACATAACCAAAGCTCCCTTGTCCGATCAGCTGGCCGGGATCATGGATATCGTACAGATATCGGCAAGTCTTTCCGTAGACTTCCGGCTCAAACGTAATGGCAACCATTTGAACGGATAAATGGAAAACTATGTGAGAGTGAGACGATCACGAACGAATACGGACTATTGAGTCAGTGCTGCAGGAAGCATTATCACAAAAGCCGCAGAAACTGCGATTTATTCAAAAACACCTTTATTAAAGTACTGTAATTTGGTCAAGGTTGACATATCGGACTATTTGTTAATAAAGCATTGCGATTATTCGTACTGCTAGTAAAGTTTCCACAAAATAATCTTCTGTTCTGCTGTCAAGTGACTCATACACAAGGTGGCATCAGCTGATAATATAATTATGAACATATTAACGGTAAAGTACGCGGAAAACTGAAATGTTCACTCACGATTTCAGGAAATTGCAATACAACTGATCCCTGATCCCCAATACACGCGTATACAATAACATTGTGCGGAATAAAATTACGGTCCTCGGCGGCTTTCCGGTAGCGGATTGTTGAACAATTCCCCTGTTTGGAAATGGGTAACGTTTCACTGGGAATTTTATGTACAATATAGCAGTGGTGGGCAGCTGCTGCAGCATACCGTAACTTGCAGATCGTAAATGTGGTTATACCGTACTAACTGCCGGCAACATGGATGCGCAATTGATCACTGAGCCCAAATCAGGCAGCTATCATGCAGCTATCATGCTGTCAAACTCTCCCGAACGCAGCAACCATTAAACACGCAACGGTGAGTGCGCTAGCTACGAGTACAGTATTGTAACAACTTTGCATACTTGCACATACAATACACATGTACTAACACATGTACATGTACATGTACTTGTACTCTCAGCAGTGCTCGTACAATATTGTAATGCACTAATTATTTTTATTCTTCATGCAGGCTAAAAAGCCGCGTAAAGCAGCACTTTATGCAGCAAAAGTGCATGCAGATCTTAAACTACAGTAAAATACACCAGTACATTGATGTACATGCAAAAGTAAAATATCTATACATTCTTACAATCTTACCGTCGCAAGGCGTAATTCCGTGGGTTATTATGGAAAAATCAACGCGTGGTCGGTTTAAGTTCAGCATAGTCTTGAAATGAGTCTTATTTTCCATAGGTATGTATTTACGCTGAATTTTAATTGTCTCTAGAACTGCCAGGTTTGAAAACTCTCTTGGTCGTTTTAAGTATAGGAAAGCCTGAATCTCCATGGATTAATAAGATTATAGAATACGTGGTCATCTAGAAATTTCGTAAGGACCATGGCAAGAAGTGAGCGACAAAAAAATTTACGGCACCTTACATTTAACATACTTAGAATGTCAACGACCGTGGGAAACGGGTGAGATTTTTATCTTAAGTTATCTTCCTGAGATTTCGGGACGATTCCAGACAAAGTATTATTTTACTTAAGTGCTTACAGTACGTACTCGAGAAGCCTGACAACAACATTGCGAAGAACTCTGTAATTTAATTAAGTATGACATTTAACGTAAGGACAACTTTAGCCATGGATCTGGGACAATATGCATTAATATATATAGTTTGTACTGTACGTCGAGTGTACGCTATTTGATTTTTGCGATAGGATAATAATTAGTGAGTGACTGTCCGTGAGCAAAATCTGTAGGTGAGTGAGTCACCGAGCTACCACGACTCATGAACAAAATCTCTAGATGAGGGAGGGAATTAGCTACCACCACTGTCCTGTGAGCAAAATCTGTAGGTGAGTGAGTGGCCGAGCTACCACCACTGTCCGCTACCACGACTACTGTCGTTAGCACTACTGTCGTATCTCGTTACAGTCCATAAATTCAAGCCTAACCTTTCCAATACACATTTGCCGAGCGCGGAGCGCGAGGCTTACCTTGTAATTAATGTGATTACAGTATCATAATATGATACTGAACCATATTATGGCAATTTTGAACCATAACACGTATGTATTATGTAGTTTGACATGCACTGTTGCCACAACCATAACTATTATTAGTATCGTGTGGAAGAATGGTTGTCTTTAATTACAAGGCAGTTAAACCAAAACAACAACACAGAAACAACACGACACACAGTAGGTATGCCCGTTGCCGGGAATCAGGTCAGCAATCTCGTGAATAGACTTGTACGTCAACGAATAATGGTCATAATTCGCTTTAGGCTCGGCTTATTAATTTGTATTCTGTATTTGGGCTTGCTCAGAGTGAACCTAGTGTAGCACCCGAAGAAAAGTTATCAAAAATGTTTGTACGAGTACAAACAACCAGTATGCATGGTTGGCTAAGGGCTGGTGCTTTCACAAACTTTCACAAATAACGAGTTTTGCTCACTGTGGTTAAATTACATTAACTGTTTGTTAAATTACATTAAATTACATTATGTAATTAATTACATTAATTACAGTTCACTGTGGTTAGTTTACATTAAATTTTGTGATTAAACAATATTACCATATGAAGGACGTTGCTATCGTTCATGACAAAGCGGCATGTAACGGAATTCGGCCGCAAATGTTCACCATTACTAGTATATTTTCGGTTGGAGGACGATGGAATTCATCAAGCAGTACGTGCAATATGTTGGCCGATTTCTAGATAACTATGCTTACTGGCGGTTTGTGGCTAGTCCGTGTATTCCTCATGATCAGTTGTACTTTGACCAGTTTTTTGCAAACTGAAACTTCTTTACCAGTTCACCAGTCTGGCTTACCGCGAATAACAAGCTCATACACTACGGAATATCATGAAAAGAAGATAAATTATTGGCAAAAAGTTTGCTAGCACTATGCAGTCGCAAACTTTGTAACAAGCCTTTTATAGCCTCTTCAGGTCAACCCTGCTACGTTAAATTTAAAGCGATAATTTACGTCTACTTCCCATAGCCTTTTTGAGATTTCTAAATGGACGCTATTGCAATCGAGCCAGAAATCTATGGAAAAACCTGTCGATACCTGTACGATATGCATGATCCGCGTCAGCGTATCGGACAGGGCGGCTTTGGCTCCGTGTGCAAAGCGACTATCACGGATTACGGCAATTATGTCGGGGACGGTGTATTGGCCGTCAAGGTTATCTACCCCAGAAGGGACGCCTATGCGGACGAAGTGGCCAAAAACAAAATGCGCAGTCGATTTCAAAAGCTGCTGGAGATCAGCAACGAGCACATCGCCACGTATCAACAGGTTATTATCGATTTCACAACATTCGGCGACACCTTTACCGTGAAATTGCTCATGGATTTCTATATAGCGGTGAGCATTTTGAATGATTTATCTTTGACTATGAATTTGGTACTCTGAATCATGATCTGGTTCTTCAGATCTGTTTCTGTTGAACGTAGTCAAAACTTGGGTATGCTCCGTTGTTCACTGAAAAACGTTCACCTCATTAGCGCTTTAAATTTCTTGATCGATCGGGAGGACAATAATGGTATTAGGTAGTCAATAAATACCGTACGCATAATGCACGGTAATTGCTCTCAAAATAAACACGAGTACATATGAGCAAGTGAGTTCTGAGCAGAGTAAGTTGGAAAATATGTACAGTACGTTGGTCACCAATGCTGCGAAGGAAGAGATTACCGGAACTGAGATAACACCGGATCACATATCCGTTTAGTCTAGAATAGAGACTAAAGTAGATGGTTTATCATTTTCGTATACATAAATACCAAAGAGTCAGAAAGGAAGCTAGATTAGGACACAGCTGCATAAATAGTCTCAGCAGTGCAGTTGAGCTGCCCTTAGCAAATCTGCAGCTGTACTGAAGTATGCCACGTTCATCAAAAACTGGTTAGACCATGCAGTGACAACATGGTAAACTTGTTAGCCACTACTTCCGCTTCAGTAAAAACACCCAAACTCCGAAGAGTTGCTTTAGATCTTTTAGCTTAACGAACTGTATTTATATTTTCATTTCGTAAAACCTAACCCGTTTACTGTATTTCAGAAGGCGACTTGGCTCATCGCTTGCAAACATTGCGCCACGAAAATCAGCTGTGGCACACCGGCACCCGACTGGTACCGATGCCCTTTGACCTGAAAACTGCGGCGGACTACGTATTTCAGATTAGCGAAGGCCTAGCGTTTCTGCATTCCATCGGCATTATTCACGGTGATCTGAAGCCTGGAAATATATTTATCCGGACAGTAGCACAAAATACTACTAGCCGCGAAGTACTGGTCATCGGCGACCTGGATGACTTTGTCCAGATGAAGGCTAACATCACCTCAACAGGCGACTTTAGTGCTCATCACACTCCGGGCAGTCTCCGTTGCATGTCACCCGAACTGCACCGCCGATCGGCCACGGAAGTTTTCAACGATAAAACGGGACGGAAAACCGATATCTGGAGTCTGGGATGCATTATCCTGGAGATGATTAATTGCATTATGGGCACGAATCACTTATGGTTGTGCAATAAAGCCCATCCGCCTGACCGGAAGCGGGGTGATAATATTGATGAGCGCCCTTATGCAGTCCTGATGTCGAAAGGCTATCTGCCCGAAGTACCCTTTGCTGCACCGTCCCCATTGGCGGAGTGTGCTCGCCGCTGTCTATGTGAGGACAGCAGGGTTAGGATCAGCGCTGCAGACGTGGTTCAGATGCTGCGCAACGGCCAGGAAGAGATCGCGCAAGCTACGGAGCTAGCGGGAACGCCTTCCGGGCATCGCATAGCCGGTCGTATAATGGGAGCGATACTGATGTTTCTGTTAGTATCGGCTCTGGTTATTATGATGTGTGTAGGGCCTGGCCGATTCTAGAAGTGGGAATCTTGGTGGTAGCGAAGTAAATACGCAACATTGACAATTGATTACTACAAGATATAGCCTATATATCCTCAGGGTGTTTTCGCATTTTAATCGCTGTAATCTGAATTTCAGAAGCACAAGTTGCCCGCTTTTGTCTAAGTCAAAATACTTCTTTTTAGTGCTACAGCGCAGCCGTGTTTTGCATTAATTTATTCAGACAAAATGAATTAGGGGAAGGGTGGCCGAGCTCTGTAATCTACGAGTACGTATACTCGTACCGCTCAGTAGCCATCTGAATCCCCCGCCGTGAATTTTGTTGCTCCATTTTTTCTTCAGCGTTTTCCAACAAGAACAATAGTCCCGAGTGGAAAAGTAAGATCCGAAAGGTTCTTGCTATCTATCTGATGCTTGCTGTTGCTATTTTGTAGCAGAAGACATTAATGCATGAGTGTGAACTCGTATTGTACGAGTACGTTGCACGATAACGTGTGTAGAGTGCGGGTCACGTTATGCTGCGGAAGTCTAGAATAGCTGGTATTCGGAATTCGGACAGTTTTTGGCAAATGCAGCGTCAGTGATTAAGGTCCGAGTAATTAAGTTTTTTTGTTGCTTGGCTTATTTTTCCTGATTTCCCGGTGGGGAGAAGTCTCTGAGAATGTGAACGTTTTCGCAGTAGCACATCCTAAGGTAGGTGTATAGTTTCACCACTGATTGTCGTTAACCAGCGACCTGTAGCTTGATTAATAATATTGTTTTACGTTCACGTCCAACGTCGCGACAAAGCTACAATAATGTGTTGTTGGGTATTTTAGCGGTGCATATAGTGCCATATACCTTTTGCTGAACTAGCAAGCAAGCAGTAAGAAAAGTAGTGACTACAGTAAGGGGCGATCCAAAAATTACATACGCAGCGAACCAGGAAGAGAGGAACAAAACGTCATGACCTGGGTGGAGTATCAGGATGGCGTCCTCATGTGGATTATCGAGTGTATAGTGCACACTGGTGATTAGTTAAGCTGTACTTACGTAACACGTTACTTTATAATCGCATTAGTTTTATACGTGAATGTTCTCACTTCTACTAAGGTAGTACTTGATAGCTTTTTGCAAAACAATCGGCCAACACATGATGCCAGTCGTATTTTCGTTTCAGTATGCATGTTTGGATGCTGCGTACTGCCTGTATGGTAGGTATACAGGGTGCTTAAAAAATCTCGGAGTTCTGTATTATAAATAACTTAATGATGCAGGTTACAATGTACAATACACTTTGTACTGCACGCACGAACAAATTAATAGATCGGTGTACTCCGGAGTACCTTTCTTTAATGCCCGCCGTATGGTATATAAAATTACTGCATAAATTTAATTAAAATTTTCTATACAAATTATTCCTGCCACATGAATTGAATGACCGGGCTCGGACACTGGAAAATAAGTTGCTGAGCTAACGAAATAAAGTTAACTGCCAAATTTTTACTGATGAAATTATTTTATCATTATCAGAATAAATTGGTACTGTTTTTTGTAGGAACTCATGCAGAGACGCTGCGCACTACTGCCCAATCTGCAAAAGCAACCTTGGAAAATACAAGCGACTGTGATTTTTATTGTGGGTTCTTGCCCATTTTGTTACGGAAATGGCCAGAATGGCCGTTGTTACAATGTAATGATTGCAGTCCCAGTGAGTTGATAACACTAACTGAGGTCATTTACAAAAGAGCATTATTCTAATCACTATATACGAACCAATAACCAAACTACTGTATGTTGGTACTTCACTTGCGATTACGGTACAAATACATACTGTACTCTTGTTTAAAAGACATTTCCAAACTGTAAACTGAAACTTCCGTATTACTTAACACGACGTTTTAAACATTTTTCAAGTCACTCAAAAATCTGGCTGTTTAAATTATAACCACAGTAGCCATTGACGGCTGCAGCTATCAGCCATTATTTATTACCATAAAAACGACCACAAATAATATCGTCGTTGTTTGAGCAATCGACCACCGGCCGGTAAAAATCTTGATGAATTTTCACGGCATGTTTGATGCAGAATTGTCGATGAACTTCCTGTTGGTCGCAGTTGTTGCAGTTCCCGACTTATGCTCAACGAATTCAACAAAAGAGTAAATGAACATAAATAAAAATCATAAGGATCGTTTTGGGTTTTCTAGATCATCGCCCCTATTCGTTAAAATACTTCCAAAGCTTGTAACAGCTTGCAATAAAAGTTACCAAGCCCGCCACAGCTGCTAGTACTTGATAGCACGGACCTCTCCGGCGTCTCCGCTCTTCCGATTTAACCGCTTTAGATCGGGGGGAGCGCAACAATGGAAGTAGTTCTTCAGCGGTGGCCCTCGTTTCGCTGTCATACCACAGACAACGGCGAATGGCTTCGGCGATCCCGGCTGGAGTGTGCTTCGGTTCCAGCAGAACAAACCCCGCCTCGACCAGCCTGATGAAACTTTCAGCATCGACATTATCGCCCCTCTTCTTGTTGCCTTTGTCAACATCAAACATCCACAGTTCCTCCATCATGCAGTTAACCATTTCCAGCATAATACATCCCAGACTCCAGATATCCGTCTTCATGCCCACTTCCGTGGGAGGATCTCGCAGGTACTTCCCGCACATTTCCGGCGACATGTAACGGAAGCTACCGTGCAGGTGCGCGGTGCCTGCGCTGCTATGTTCGATTTGGATGAAATCATCCAGATCACCGATTACCAGTACTTCCCTAACCGCCTCGTTACCCTGTATGAGGCGGATAAATATGTTTCCGGGCTTGAGGTCGCCATGAACGATGTTGTTTTGATGCAGAAAGCCCAGTCCGTTCGCGATCTGTGACATGCATGCCGCGGCTGTTTCCACGTCTAACTGCATTAACGAAGAAGCGTCAAAATGTTCATGTGGTGGATTGCGTCGCAGCTGATTATGTTTTTGGAACTCCGCTAAAAGGCCAGCCAAGTCTCCACCTGTTGCAAAGGCAAAGGGAAGCAATAAGCGACAAGGAAAAGGCGCTTGTACAGCATGCATAACAACACTAATTCCATGAGATAATTTTTGAGACGAGGTACATAGTATTAAAGCGCTATCTGTTACGTATGTGACATGTTTCGCTTATTTTTGACCGGAGCGAAGCGAAGGTCTTCCTAATTCAGCTCCAGTGCTTAGCTTCACTTGTGTCCGTTACGGAAGTCTAGCTATGACGTCATCCTGGATAAGTCAGATGACGTCACGGCTCTATACAGTAGTTTTGCAGTGCTCACTTGTGTCCGTTACGGAAGTCTAGCTATGACGTCATCCTGGATAAGTCAGATGACGTCACGGCTCTGTACAGTACTTTTGCAGTGCTTAACTTGTGTCCGTTACGAAAGTCCCAAATATGACTTTACCGCGGACTAGCCCGATAACGCCATGAGACTGTAGAACAGTTTTGCACTGCTTATCTTGTGTCTGTTGGGGAAGCACCGTTGATGGTAACGTGGTGTTTCCTGTATGCTTAAAACGCTAATGAAGAACACAGGGCACTTCAAATAGCAACCTTTCCCAATGTCGCATTCGAATAAAACGTGCCTAACTTATAGAAGAAGCTCGACAAGTAAGGGCACCCTGGCTTAGATAATGAAGACCCGTGCCAACCCTGGCTTAGGCAGTTGTAAGAAGCAACTGGGGGTGATCACCAATTTTAACAGTGCCGGCAATAATTCAAAAAGGTCACCCAGAGCTTGGTTAAAATCGACTGGCAAATAGACACTCCATTGTTTGCGTAAAATTCCGTTGTTTGTTACAACATTTATTTAGAGAAGCGGGCTTATGATACCTAAACGGTTTCTAAACTAATTACCTTCAACTCTGGCAACAACTAAAAAACGAATTTTTAATGGGAGGAGGTGCTTTAGGGACCCTGGGTTGAACTGCTTCAACCCGGCAACGTCTGCTAGGTGGAAAAACCACCAGTACTAGTTCGCCAGTTTTACAACACCAGGACTATTGTTATTGCCTGGGTCACATATGCGTTAGATTAGATAGAGCAAAGATAGTGTATTTTAGTTGCATACTGTATTTTAGTACCTTAAAAAACCTACATGGCTTAAAACCCACTGAAAAATAACGTAAAAGTACTACGAAGTGTATCTAAATCGGCTCTTATGGTAATAATTTGGGATTAAATTGGTGATAACTCCATATGAGTATCTCACAATTTCAGTATTACACAAAGTCTGCAGCTCTTTTGAAAAAACTGTGAATTTACACTGAAAAAAACACTGAAAAACAGAAAACACTCAAAAAATAACGCAAAGTTCTACGAAGTGTATCTAAATCGGCTGTTATGGTAAAATTTGGGATTAAATTGGTGATAACTTCATATGAGTATCTCACAATTTCAGTATCCCACAAAAGTCTGCAGCTCTTCTGTAAAAAAACTGTGAATTTTCAAAAACAGCTGGTGGAAATTCCACCGCTTGGGCATTGTCGTAGGACAGTAACATGCTGCCTGAACAGGCACAATAACCAGAGCCGCACACTTCATATGATTCAGCCGTTGCGTACTAAGAGTAGCCAAACCATAACACTGTCAGCAAACTGATCAAAATATCAAACAAATAAGGACATCTCAGTGCTTTTATAATAGCATAAATGCTAATAAAACATTTTTCTTATCATATCACAATATTTTCTTCGACTGCAATAGGAAAAAGAACAATAGAGACGTTGTGGATCGAAGCAGCCAACAATAAATATGGCTGGCTATGATCAGTGTTATGCTCATGAAAACTGGCGCAGCCCACCATGACCCTGTTGCATACTGACCGGAATTCAAACATTTTTGAGTATAAATTCAACCATGAACCTTTTCATGATGAATTAAATTGCACAAGCTAACTATTATAAAGTGTAAGCAGCTACCACAGCCAGGTTGATTCGAGTAGATCAAGTAGCCACAATGTTGTGTACAACGGGGTTTGTGTGGTGTCGCACCGGCAACCACCGTGCCCACTGCCCACACCGCCCGTATTGTATATCGTTAATGCCCAAGCGGTGCCACCTACCCACCTACCCACCTACCCTTCAAATTCTAAACTACTGCAGCAAAAATTTTGGAAAAACATAGTTCAGGGTTATTTATTGTTATTCTGGTATGAATTTCAACTTCGACAAAAATTCCTTGATACCTCGGGCATTGCCGGGTTAAGCAAATTTGCCGTAGTTTTAATTTCGCTGTAATCACGGTTTAGTGTCAGAAATAACTGAAAATACTCATAAAAGATACTGGACATACGGTAATAACTTAAAATGATCAATTTGTATTTGTTGACGGGTGATATGTGGCAAATTCTGGGAACAACTGCTCTAAGCTTGCTTAACTACAAAGTGAGAAAACTAAAACTGAAAGAAGAAAGAAAGAACAGAAATGACAGAAGAACGGTGGCAAAAAGTTTAGTCTGGTTTTCAGTTTTTCCTACATGTTGTCCGAGAATGATTTACAAAATTTCAATGAATTTTTTGTCGGCGGGCCATGCAACAAAGCTTCTTGACCAAGCTGTGAAATCGCTTCGCTCCGGTCTGCTAAGGCACGCCAACGTGCATTTTTCTAGTAATAATAGCGAGTAATACACAATGACAAATGTACACTTAAGTTGACCTGACTGGCGTAATAGTCCATCATCAGATGCACCGTACAATCCGGACCGGGTTTGGTGAGGTCAATAGAAATCTGATGATAAGCGGCAATGTGGTCGTGATGGATGTTGACTAATGTCTCATAACGACGGACCAGTTTTTGCCTGGACTGTTCAGCCGTAAATATATTCTTCTTGAGATGAGCCACTTTAACGGTTACAGTCGGCGCACCCACATAGTCTCCATACTCGGTAATTGTCGCAGCGTAAACGTAACCGAAAGAACCCTGAGCGATATGTTCACCCTCTGCAATTTGATACCGACAGGTTTTTCCATATGATACTGGCTCGATAGGAATTACTTCCATTTTTGAAATAAACCAATGCTCAACAGTTATAATCTTCGTTAACACCTAACTGATCAGAAGCAGAATAATCGGTGCGAGAGTATTTATTTATATGCACAGAAACGCACGACAAGTATATCTTCCACAAAGAACTCAGTATGACTACGTACATTCACAAGCGATATCATACTTATCAGATTTGTCGCCATTTCAGTGCGCTCGATCTTCACAGTAGCGAGTTTTCTTTTCAGTACAATAAAATTTGCAAGAGTGAACATCTGCGAACGTCGGACATGGCTTAACCTATACTGCAAGCTCGGCTAGGAACCGGTGCGTCACGTAAACTATAACTGTATCGCTAATACTGAATACTGGCCTGCATTGAAAATTTTGGAAGGAATCAGAGGACCCCGTAGGTGTCAAAGTAAACAGATTTATTGCACTACATACATCGCCAGATGCGTGCATGGCACTGCATGCCAACGATAAAAATATTTTAAGCGTACATAATGATACCATTCAGTAGGATACTGTCGTAGGTTTTTGGTTATCGAAGCCATCGCGTCAATATAATACGAGGTATATCCAATTTCGCAGGATAACTGTCCATTCAAAAAGCTTGAATATTACGCATACTCGGGTTGCAATAGCGACTGCAAGTATTACTCATTCTCCGATGACGGCTGCCTTTCACGTAAAGCTCCTTGCACTGCTCTCGGCAACTTTGGAACAAATCGAAAAAGTACAGAAGAGGAAAGAAGTGAATGAGATCATAAGAAGAGAGCCACCATTTGAGTGAATGGAGAGAAACTTCAGTTTCTTATAAAACGCAAGAAGTTTTTGCTTAAAACCGCATTATTCGCGCACAAATAATATATTTTTTCCCGGCCGTGGTATGACTCCACGTAACAACGAAAGCCACCAGCAAAGGAAGTGCGTGGAATGAAAGAAAGATTAATTAGGAAGGTGTTGTTGTTATAATACATAGTTTGCTTTCTTTCAGTTTGCATTGAAGTTTTCCCGGTTACGATAAAAATTAATTGTGACCGGGAAGCCGGTCCGATTAATTACTTATTTTCTTTTCTGCTATCATTTGTTATTGTTTAGTTGAGTGAGTTTCCCGCAGGAGGAGGTGTCATAGAATGTGACCTTTCCCCTAGTAATGCATACAAAATTGTGCGCTTGAATTCGCTGATTGTCATTAGCCAACGAACGGCAGTTTGATTAATAAAATTAGTCTACAGATGTGTACAGAATGTACTCGTGCACTCATCTCCAAAGTCCCGGCAAAGCCCAATGTGATATTAGACATTTTAGCGGTAAACCACACTGGTCATAATAAGCAAGCAGTAAGAAAGGCATAGTACTTGTAGCAGCGATAGTAAGCTAACCACTGCCAAAAAAAACAGATAAAATGCAACTAATCAGGTCCCTCCCGGAATTAAAATATTCTGTTGCAGGAATACATGCACAGTGCAGCCACCCACGTGCAAGCTTATTAATTTTCTCGTAAAAATCGGCGCTAAGCATATGCTGATTGCAACTTTTTTCGCATTGCTATATACCGTAATTTAAATCGGCGTATTACGGAAAGACGGTTGTAACCGTTATAATGGCAGGCAACCGGTGCAGTACTACGTAACGCACGTAATAAGCAGGAACGAGCCTTTGATCAAGTATTACCGTGCATTATGCGTGCCGTACTTGTACTTTGTGCATTTTGTATAATTATTATACGTTAGTCTGGCGAAACGATACAAATACGTGCAATAGTTTAATCCCTACCTATTACACCGCATGCCAGGTAATAGTTGTAGCCTTATTTTCAGAAATAAGCCTACGGAATTTTTCCCGCACTTTTAGCAGTATTTCTACAATGCTCTCAACTCACAAGCATAATGATTATTATCATAGCATAAAATTTTAACAGTCAAGTGTATTTTAATAAACATGGAAGCACTTTTACCAACTGAAAATTGCTTCTATTTAAGCACAGCATTATCATATATGCTTCGCGCAGCTCGCTGCGAGCGGATCAGGTCCGTTTTATTTCATGAGCATGCAAGCTTGCAGTCCACAATGGCTTCGCATCGAATGCCGCATGCTCATCCTGCAGCCGGCGACGTGCCGCCCGTTGACGCGCAGCGAGTGCTTCCTTCATTTTCTCTCGCAGCACTTGCAGCGGGCTTGGAATGTCCCGCTGTCCCACATTCGAATTCTCGAATGATGGATGGGGACCAATGGGCACAGAGCCATCGATTAGGAGGGGGCGGAGAGTGCTCACATCAGGCGGTATGCCATCAGCAGCGACAGCATCCAGGCCGGGATTAGGATTGTCGATATCCGGTACGTCACCTTGTCGAAGTTCCGGCTGTGGCCCCAGTACAGCAGCTACATGGCAAACATATATGAGTGCGAGCAGGAAAGGTAACTTCATCATCCTGCTTAACTAAGAGTACAAAAATTCGGCAACATACGCGCAGGCAAAAATAGAAGGGAATAAAAGCGTACTATTTGTCCCAGTGAAAGTAACAGTTTATCTGAGTGCAGCTAGTGCCAGGCAAACTCGCAGCTTTATATAGTACCGAGTGAAAAGATAATCATTATTCAAAGAAATGAGAGGCCTGGAAAACCTTTCACGCGTGGTTCCACGCATGCCATTCGTATGTCACAAGGGTACTTCTAGTAATAATTACATCGCAAAGCTGTTATCCGCCGGAACGTCTACAAACATGCACGAGCGTGCCCATGCGTACAGGAATGCTTTGCCAACAGGATCGATGACACTGTGATTAACCGTTTGCAATTAGTAAAATATGGCAGCATTCCATTAGCCCCGTCTCTTAAGGCTTAAGTGAGCAGATTATCCGGCTGATCAGTTTAGGAAATGTCGTCTTTTGGACGCTCGATGTGTAATCATGATTTTGCACCGCGTAGCACGGCGCAGTTTAATTGTTGTAAACAAACAAATTCAAGTTGATAACTGTTACCATTCAATCTAACGGTGTACAATACTTAGGTATTTAACAGAGTATGCATGTACAGAGTACAGTACATACGTACGATGTATGCATGTTAACTGGAGTGCATTTAAAGTCACTTTCTAAAGCTCTATCTTATTCTTTTGCTTCTTGCGTAAGCATTGTCCAAACAGCGCTACAAAGCATAAACTTTATTGTATAAAGGGGAAGAAATGGGTCAGGGAAACAAGATTTCAACGTCACGAAAATCCGTTTCGGATAACCCGGGGCTAATCTTTCAAAATACGGAAACCGTGGTCGCGTTCAAAGGTTCAGCAATTTAAGGACAAAGTTCGAATTACATAATTGTAAGCAAACAAGAAGCATTTTCATGCACTCTCTCATCACAGAACGAACTGCGGCTGATGCTTAGGTTCTGCCTCATATTAAAAAAAATAAAAAAAACAACAGGTCTCTTAGTTCATTTCAAATTTACACTTTCCGGAGTAAAGTGTACTGAAAGTTTGCTACCGAATTAACAATATGTAGGAAAATCCTGTCGAACAGAAATGCTAACACTTTACAAAATAACACGTGGTGATATGCTAAAACCATCAAATAAATATTCGTCCGATTCTGGTAAAAGTTTATTGGTCGGTTGCCTGAAAAATGCAGAATAGTTCTTTGGAAGTCGAAGCGTAGCTAGTGCGTCCTGGTGAAGGTCGATGTCTTCGTCTTCCGTGTCTACTGAGCGCTGAATACGTGTTGGAGGAGGCATTTTACCAGCTCCACCAAAACCAATGCGGCAGCACTGAATCCATTCTATATGGTACTGTAAAGAACACAACTGATGAAAACTAAGGACACTCATTCATTAGGACATTTTGCTACCTGGTGACCGGAATATGAAACTATAGTTAAAGTGACCGGAATATGAGAAAAAGCGAAGTACATATTATAAAGCTATCAGATTATATTATTTTGATGACTGTGCGCTCAACAATCCGTGACCGTAGAAAGGTCAAACGTGCCTCTTCATCAAATGGATTGATCTTCTTCGATATTCCCGTCATGACATAGCCGCTGGCGCAATAAACGATGGCATGTTGTAAAGAATCCTGAAAAGCGAAGACGGTTAATCCCGAAAAAAAGATCACAGGCCACCGTATACGTTACGTTAATACTTACGTAGTATTCCCAGTACTGGTCATGCGTCGGCATACTACAAATAGGCATGTGCAATGCGTTATAAACGAGTCGACGACTATATAAACTGTACTGCTTTAAAACATCTAAAGCAATACCCACTGACATGGGTTTATTGTTACGAGGATTAACGTTTACCGAAGTAACGACAAAACTAATTTCAAATGCTGATGTATAATGATTTATATTAATTTTGATGACGTACTAGTAGCAGCTAACGTAGTCAATATAATATCCCGGTGGCACTCGGCAGCACTTATACAGCTGAGTATCATCCAGCCTCGTTCGGCTCACAAAAAACTGGAAATCATCGTCCCAGAGCCCTGAAAAAATAGAACCTGGCAGCTGATGCAGTACCATAACACCAAAAGTAAAACTGTAAAAATAGGCTGTGTAATAAATGTACCGTTTGTTGTTGATCAAATAAAAAATGCGCACTTCATTAAAAAAAGTAAGACAATCAGCTACCATGCTCAGCCCAAGTGCCTTGCCTGTAATAAATGAATTCACAGTGCGTTGAATCTGCTGAGGATCGAAGCAAAAAAATTGGGACGTGTAGTTTCGGGGGAAGCACCTGCATAAAAAGAGTACAATTAAGAAAAGAGTTATATAGAAAATTAAGAACACGGGCAAACTAGCAGCATTGCGTTTTACTGTGGATAATAAGGGTACATTCCGTTTGTGGGCGGTTTGAATGGAAAAATAAATCTGCACCAAACGGATTCAATTTTCTGTAGACAAGTACTGGTCAGATGTATGACAAGCGCATGGATTCGGAACATTATATTATGTAACACTGCACAGACGAATTTTGAAGTGGATTCCCTCGTACCTGGAAGTCATTGAACCAATCTCTGGAAAATAAAAATAAGAAACCGATCGCTTTCTACATAACTGTGCGCAGTACATTGTACCAAGTTACATTAATATGGTATAAAGCATAAGTACAGCACTAAAAGGCTTTCTATTTGATATTTGTGTACAGTATTGAAGACAGCAAATAAGCCAGCCCATTTCAAAAGCCTTCATAAACCTTTCTAATAAAGACCGACCGACACACCGGTCTGCTTGAGAAGTAACAAAATATTATTGTTAGTCTCATAAACAAAAACACTTTGTAAACAATATTGTTCAAATTGTTGCGCATGCCACATACGGTTTATACGGTTTATAAACTACATGTATTATCGGCATGTTGACAAAATTAGGGCAGTCTTCGTTTTGGTTAAACCTACTGCAAACCGATCATGGCTTCTCCATCAAGACATTCCACATGCCACTTTCGATCTATCAAAGAGTTTTTCGTTATTACGGCGCTGATAATTTTAAACATATACTCGTACATTGCTTATATCAAGTTATATGACAAAGTGATTCTCACAAATCAGTGATCCTACCTGTAGCACTTTTTCCTTGATGCGCATGAAAAGTCGATATTATCGTATCCCCCTGGCAAGTTCAACAGCTGGTTGCACAACACAGCGTCAACATGTCTCGAAAGGCTAAAGGGATTTTTTGTGATACTTATCAGTACAATACACTCTGCTCAATGATAAAGCCAAATGAGTTTTTGTCAGTACATACAATATGCTTTATAGTTGTACTCTTAATTTGAAGTATTAAATACAAATACGGGTGTCACGTGTGCATATATGCATCGTTTGGCAGATTCACTGCGAAACTGGAGAAGGTTAATTTGTATTGGGAAATTATGGAAACCGTGACTGAATGCCGACAACTTACAGATCCGTAAGAAAGGTATGATCCATAATACCGAAGGGTACCAAAAACGGGAGTGACAATAAAGCTGAGCCATATAAACAATACCGACCGGCAACGAGAACTATTTAATTGATAATGATTAAGCATTTCTTTGTAACAGGAAGTCGGAAAACTGTTCTTACGGACAGTTCGACAGTAAACTCTGAGATTTTCCGTCACTTTGATACAATGACAGTCATTTGGACAGTAGTACGAGTATATCGTCGGATATCGTCGAATCAGTTGAGTATAACCAACCGGATTCAATAATACCGTACTCAAGAAGCTTTTTTCAGTTTTTTGTATGCCTACCGTGCACAGAAAGTGTACACGGCATGGTCCATGCCGTGACCAGCCTTGTGAGTGCCTTCGGGTTTGTCTGCCGGAACTATACTTCTACTGTAAAGTATTTACAGAAACCTCTTGAATGCGGTATGATATTATTCACTATTAAGGCACCGATGGTTATTAACCATCGGTACCTGAAATTAATCACTTATAATAACTAAAAGACACAATAACCCGGTGCCGGAGTAGTTTATTCGATATTGTCAGCATCGTCTGGTTTGATTTTGGATTTTTAACTGTTAATTTAAATGTTAATGTTTCTCACAATTTCCAGTGCGGAAAACTGTGCCCGTTCTCACGCAGTCACAAGTCACAACAAACATCGAATTTAAGCAACGATGGAGGGTGTTAGGTTAAACCAGCGCCACTGTAATAGTTAAACGAGGTAAGTTATCCGAATTGACAACTTACAGACACAGTCATAGAATGGCTGTCACAATCTGCATGCCACGCAATCAGTATTAATGCAATCATAGCTACAACAATACATCATCATTATTTCTTCTTTTAACGGCGCAAATGTCATCATTTTTCTATACTAAACTGATTTCACACACAAATCATCGGCACAGTCGAGACTTACGGGCCGCATCTTTCTTTGGAATAAAAATATTCTCTTTTTATAACCGTATCCTCCGGCATTAACTAACAAACCAAGTTCACTAAATCCGTATTCAGTCAGACGTGTTGTAAACACTGTATGTTTGCTTTTAAAAATGAGTCATTGGACGGTTCACTGCCAAGCCAGTACCATGCTGTTATCATTACTCCCTGGAACACCGCACAATTCGATGACCTTAAAACAGTAATTTTTTTGTACTTATGATTAGGGATGGTTTCGTATCGTATCGTAGGCGCAGAGCTTTAAGTTCAAAAATTGTTCCCTGCTGCTAGTGTTAACGTTTAGAGCGATTTGGATTTGCATGGTGTTTGCCACAGTTTATGCAATCCAGAATGTGAACAAACTGGCTGATTTTTTGTAGCGTTCCTTAAATTGTTTTCCTGCACAAATCCAGTAGCTAGAGTCAGCACGGAGACGCTTACTCCTTTCATTTACGCGATATCAAAACATTGCTAACCAAATTACTGTATTTGCTAGAGCTGCACTGATAGTCAAGCGTCAGGTTATTCGCCTACTCAAGACAGTTAATATCAATCACGTCAGCTGTTTATACTGTAATGGCATACTGTTAATTACGGTTAATTAGACATTTACAAACTGTTACCCAAACAGCACAGGTTAATAGCCTGTCAAAAGTGCCGGAACGACTCATCACTTATCTCAGCTGTCGATTACTTTGTCACTAACTCTCCATCAAGTCAAGAAAATCTGTTTTCATATCCACGGCCATGTGATTGGCTACTCAACAGTAAACTGAGTAAAGATTTTGTAATTACCACAATTACAAAACCTATACTCGGTTTTACGCGTAATTGAATTACGCTGTCTTGACAATCATCACACAATATCTCCAAACGATTTATCCATCAGACCATCACTACGATATTCAGCGAGTACGAGTACTCGTATCTGATGGTTTATTTTATTGTTAAACACCGTTCTAGAGCAACGCTATCATAATTGTTGAGCTGTGCCGAACCGACGATCTACTAATGAAATTGTTGAGCTGTGCCGAACCGACGATCTACTAATGACCTGAGCAAATTAATCAGCCGATAAATTAAGCCGTCATTTTCCATAAAAGTTTACGGCAACTCAGTGAAATTTTTTTTTACTTCCAATCGTCTTAAAAATTCCTCTTACAGGTAAACGCTTGAAATGGATCAAATTATTTTTGCACGTAACACACCATCATCCATCAAAAACGTAAAACACAAAAAAAATCAAAACGTTATTATTCATTAACATGCCACGTGTTACTACAAATACGTGATAAACGTATTTAATTATCGAATTGTTAGTCACTAGGTTCTTTGAGCTTTGGCTGGCCTTTGAAGATTCGTGAGTACTTAATTGCGTTACAAGAAACTCACAATGAATATTAAAACGGATACTCCCTCGGAGCTCCTCCCTTTAAGCGCTGAATAAGCATTTGGAGCTAAAATTTCTTAAGAACATCCTTTTATTCTTCCAAAGCCAGTGTTGATTTTACGGCCGGCGATTTGATGCTTTTGTCAACACAGTGCGCATCCACACAGATAAAGGTGTTTACATTAAACGTGTAACCTGTGAACAGGTTTAAAATGCATGCCGCTGTTAGTCGGTTAACCATGCAACGCCGCGCGAATCTGCAGTCCGTGCTTGTTTAAAAGTCTATTAATATTCGCCTAACAGTGTAAAACTGCGCTAGATTTGAGAAATGAAGATTACAATAAAGCTTTCAACGTAGCGTAACGTCCTTAAACAACATTTCTAATAATCTGGTTATCGCCATACTTTTTTAGTGGAGTGAATTGTACATTACTCATGTTGCCCATCCACAACAAAAATGACGAAATTGCTACCGATTCAAGGTGAAAGGTATGGACAAAACTGGAATTATGAAGGCCTTCACCTGATCGCAAAGGGCGCCTTTGGCCAAATTTATAAAGCAAAACTTATCGAACCGGGGAATTCTCTGAATGCAGATTTCATCGCTCTCAAGGTGGTTCACTTCAAGAACGAGGAGGTCCTATCTGACGAATCTGCCCGGGAGAAAATGCGCAAACGATTTCAAAGACTACTGGAAATTAAGCACCACTGCCTTGTTGTGTATCATCAAATTACCATCGACTCGACAACATCACCGACTAGTTTCACTGTACATTTACTGATGGAAAACTGCTCCGGTAAGCACGCATCTTGACAGCGAACGTGGTTGACAATAAATCCCTTCGAAAACTGATCACTTATCAAAGAAATTTGGTTTTAGGCGGAGATCTGGCTGGGCGTTTGCAGAAAGTGAAAGCTACGCGGACAAATGCGCGCAGCAATCTGCCGGCGCGGATAACCCTTGATCTGCGAACAGCTGTTTGTTATGCACAGCAAATAGCCGAAGGACTGCAATGCCTCCATAGAAACTGCATTATTCATGGGGATCTCAAGCCAGGCAATGTACTGATACGGGTTGTGCGGGATGAAGCGGGAATTCAGGAACAACTGGTAATCGGTGATCTGGACGATTTCATACAGATGCAGAATAACACGACATGCTCCAAAGACGTTAGTACGACCCACACATGCGGCACTTTACGCTACATGTCACCGGAAATGCACTGGAAGATGTCACAAACTCCTACCGTCAGTCCGGGCCGCAAAGTAGATATCTGGAGTTTGGGCTGCATTATGCTAGAAATGGTCAACTGCATTCTAGGCATCGACCAATTATGGTTGCGTAATGTGAAATCATCAGCCGATAAAAAACGAGGCGACAATGTGGAAGACTATAGCTACGCGCTACTGGTTTGCGCTGGTTATGTTCCCATTGTGCCGAAAGAGACGCCGGCTGCGTTTGCTGATTGCATTTGCCGATGTCTGTCCTTCCCCAGTGAACAAAGACCCAGAGCTGCGGAAGTAATGGAAATGCTGCACGATCCAGACGTTCTACATAAAATGCAGTCTGCAACATCAGACAGCTGTAAATGTTCCTTAGTCTGAAATGTTTTCTAGAGTAGCCAAGGTCAAATGGACCATGAATCATCGTCGTGTCGGTTTGCATAAGTAAAGTATACGATTATGGAACAAAACAGCAGTACATAACTCTTACAAATGCGCTGGAATTGTTAGTAGTATATGGAAAGTTAGCGGAGATGGATAAAGGAAACAGCCTACAGAGGGTGCGGCAGCCAAATTGAAACAGCTCATTCAAAAATTCTCAATAATTTTGTTTTTGAAATTATTTGGCAATATTTACCACCATTTTTTCCTACCATGTATTTGCTCTTGAATGATGCTAATTTCCTGGAAAAGTTATTTGCCATTGCTCGAATAATCAGGTTCCAGAAAATGTCAACGATTTTTAGGCTTGACCAGTTGAAAAAAAAGTCTATGGGCAATTTCGGCTAGACGAACGAAATTCTCTAATCATAGTTGTTTTCATATTATTACTCTTAACCATAGCAACAGAAAAAAATGTGGTTCTCCATATAAAAAACCTGTCCCCTGATTTGAGATGCCGAAAAACAAAACTGAAAAACGCTAAAAAAAGCTTACAAAGGTGCAGGGTTCATGTTCGCAGCGAAAATTTTAATTTCAGAACCTGCTGCCATGCGAATTGTCCCTTCCATGATGAAAATGAAAGCTGAGTGTCACATAAACCATATTTCAAAGTTTCCGTCCGCAGAAAACATTTCTCGAGTTCAGCTTAGAGCGAGACGAGAAGGTCCCCCTCGGACTGGACACTGCCCAAGCTAACAAGACCAGCAAAATGCACCGATGGGTGAGATCCGGGTAACAACAAGCACATTCCCCCACAGAAATGAATGCTGAATTCGTTTAACCTATTTTCATTCGATCCCGGAATGAACGAGAATTTTTAAAAATTATTTTGTGAACAAAGTGCGCTTCGGATTTTGCGGACTGGTAAGGTGCTCCCGCAGTGCCAGACTTACGTTTGAAATTCTTCTTCATCAAAGATTCATAGCAGATTCGCTTAATGGCGTTTAAGACATACCTGATTGTTCGGGCATTCAGATAAAAAAGTTTGAGAAAAAAATGTTTGCAGTACACTGCGAAAAAAATTTTGAAAAGTTGTTTCAATTTGGCTGCCGGTGTTTCAATTTCAATTTGTTTCAATTTGGCTCTGTATGAATGCATGTATGGTTTGTTTGTTTGTTTGTTTAATGGGCTTAATGTCTGCGACGATCAGGTGTAACCTGCACGAGGTCGTAGACTACTCATAACAGAAAAAGCTTTCGCAGTAGCGAAAGCTCTACGCAAAGAAAACCGCAAAAATAAACAAATATTTACAGTAAAGAGTAATGATCCTTATGAATGAAACGTTTTGTCCATTTCAAGTCAGTCCATTTAACAGCAAGGAGAGAGGATTCAAAGCGGCTAATGTTTAAATATGATTCCTTCGGGAGCTGAATCTCGTTCCACAGACTCGCCATGAGGAAGGCAAAACTCCGTTCGCTTAGGAGTTGTCGTCCATCCGAAGACACCGTTCCAACGGGTTCCACTGCATAGGGATGATCGTCCAGCGAGGTCATCTGACGCGTTCTACCTGCAACAGAGTCGAAAGCAGTACCATGGTTTTCGCGTAATGTAAAAAACTTTTCACCATAAGGAACAACATTAAAGACCAGTTTATACGTCAAGAGTAGAGACTTTCGAATACGACAGAACAACAGGGACTTGTAACCTGATTTACTAAGAGTTTCACAGTACTCGAAGTGACAGGGTCCAAACCGGTGGAGGTATATTCTTTCATGTTCCATAATCTGTATTAGAATCACTGTCGAGTGAGTGAGGGAGAAGAACTCATTGGGAATAAATCATCCATGTCTTGTCGCTTTCGTCCCGTAAGTAAACCGCACTAAACACCAGTCACAATAAGCAACTACTGTAGTCTCGTAGCCTTTGAGATCATTGAGCGAAGTGACTTGAATCATGGTAATACGTGTACATGCACGAGAACTTTCGCATTTGCGAGCTCCCAAACACCGAAGTTCCTGCAGCTTTTTCAAATTTCTAAATAAATTTGAAAAATCTAGAAATTAATTTTTAATTTCGAAGGAATGTTGGACCTCTTGTTCAGTGTGAGAACGCTCTCCATAGCTATGAGCGCTCGTATGCAAAAGAAGACCGGTCCATATCGAGACGTTTGTAACTTTGTTACACCTGCTTGTGCTTACACTTTTTGGAATTTTGTTGCACCCATAAATTAACAACCGGGTGTTTCGCGCCGACGCGCACAACGGTTCTACGCCAGTGTATACAAATCTTCCGACTGCAGAGCCTGAAATAGCAATACAGAAACGTGTTTGGTGGCCCTGAAAACAGAAGTGCTAGTGCACGCATGTAGCCGGCAGGAAGGTTGACGGGTTGATGGTTGATGTTCAATGAAGGTCATCAACCTTTCCATCAACCTTTCCGTCAACCTTTCTCGAAAGGTCATCAACCTTTCTATACGGCAAATTTCCATGCTGAGTCGGCACAGCACAGGCAGGGCACGCAATAAAGCAACAACTCTAAGCCCAGCCAAGAACCTGCCAAAACGCAAGTAAGAGGGATGGTGGATGATGAATGAAATCGCATCCACCTTCCTGCAGGAGCCAGGAAGAATCATGTCCACTTTTCTGCCAAATCATTGTCGCTTTAAACTGATCCAACATGGACGCCATTGTGAGCATTTAGACCCATTGTGCGATCAATGCATGCCGCCACTGCTCGGCTTAAAGGTGGACGAAGATATGTCTACCGCTCTACCTGTACATTTTATACTGACTAATTTGCTTCTAGTAAATAATTTGCTTCTCGCGCCTGTCGATGGATAACTTTCAATTTAAATTTACGAAATATATAGTTCACTGGGATATGAAAGCACGACCAAGATGGCGTATAAACTGTATAAATTGAGCGATAGACAGTAAGACATATCTGCGTCCGCCTTTCTGCCAGAGCAGTGACGGCATGGTCTGATCTCACAAGGGGTCTGAATGCACATAATGGCGGCATTGTTGGATAATTAAAGCCGACACTGATTTGGCAGAAGGATGGACGCGCTCCGGCAGATTGGTGGATGCGATTTCATTGTACTTCCACCGTCCTACAGCCCTTCTTCTTGCCGGTTACGGATGTTTAATAAAAGTCATCAACCATTCTGTAAAGGTCATCAACCTTTCTCTGAAGATCATCAACCTTTCTCCAAAGGTCATCAACCTTTCTCCAAAGGTCATCAACCTTTCTCTAAAGGTTATCAACCTTTCCGTCAACCTTTCTCGAAAGGTCAACATCTTTCCACTAGCTGTATCCGCTGATCTGCTTTGAAGGCACGGTGTTCTTAAGCCTTAATTTTACGGAACCTAGTGACTGTATTTTTCATCGCACTAAGTCCACGTGTTCGATTGCGTAAGTAGGTCTAATACTGACACGTAATGCGCAAAAAGTAGTCACAGGACTCGCCAACTGTCCTGCAGAAAGTTAGGTATGGAAGAAGATCTTGTCATTTTTTCGTTGATTTCTGTGTGCGGTGTAAAAATTTCACAATGTGCGTCATTTTACGATTAATCGGTTGGAAATCTCCTCATCCTTAACTCAAAATTTTAATTAATGAGCACAATAATATCAAGGACACCGCCGGTAGAAAGGTGGATGACCTTTTCGAAAAGGTTGATGACCTTTACAGAAAGGTTGACGACCTTAACGGATAGGTTGATGACCTTTGCGAAAAGGTTGATGGCCTTTGGAGAAAGGTTGATGATTATACTGAGTTGTTAATGATCTTTAAAAAAGGGATTATGACTTTCGACAGACAGGTGGACTACCATCATAACCCTCACTAAAACCAGGAGTTGCAATGACGCTATTTGAATGCAAAACGCGGTGCTGTTCATAATGTTCTTGTCCTAAAGCATAAAGGTCGGAAAATAGTTACAGATAAAGTGCACAAATGGCGCGAACGTGACAACCAAAGAAAGACATCTGCGCCTTTCGTCTTAAGTTTGAAGTGTTGTGCTCCTATGTGTAATACCTAATTCGGGTAATTTTTCCAGTAATTGTAACCGAGCATTAAGCAAAGGACAGTCCCTGCAGTAAGGTTTCGGCTACTCTGAGCGCATAATCATAGGGATCAAAGTGATTTCATATGGCCGTAATGTTTCCGAATGCAGTTTTTAAATCAATGGATGCCGAGAAAAAAATGTCAAGAAACAAAAAGTTAATGCTAAGAGAGATTAGACAGATAAACAATGAGCAGAAAGATAAATATGTTGGGCAGCTATTAGGATAACCGGCAAAAAGGTGAAAGCTTCTGCAGAAAGGTGGATGACCTTTAGAAAAGGTTGATCACAAAGGCTGATGACCTTTAGAAAAGGTTGACGAGAAAGGTTGATGACCTTTAGAAAAGGTTGATGAGAAAGGTTGATGACCTTTAGAGAAAGGTTGATGACCTTCATTGAGCCTCAACCATCAACCCGTCAACCTTCCTGCCGGCTACACACGCACACCTATAATACAAATTGTGGCGAATTACCGGGGCACTTCCTTTAAGTGTCGTGCGAGTATAATGGCATCATGGCTACATTATCAAACTTTACCACCTCCAATGAACAGCAGGTTTATTGCATGTTGACGACTTCCACACATCATCGACCCTATCTGGTCCAAACCGCCCACAAAACTACCAACAAAACCATAACCAAACAACCCACGGTATATAACAGCGGGAGCCGCCACCTTCCTGTTGTAGGTGCACGAAATTCCCGACTCGTTTCAGTGAATTCAACCTGTTCTTCCGCTTTAGGAGCAATACGGGGATGGCGCAGCAGTGGAAGAAGCTCCTCAGCAGCCGCTCGCTTGTCGCTCTGGTAACGCAAGCAGCGGCGAATCGACGCGGCAATGCCGGCGGGAGCGCGCTTTGGCACTAGCGGGATATAACCCGCCGCTACCATCAGAATAAAACTATCAGCGTCTACATCGTCACCCCTCTTTTTATCGCCAGTATCGATGTTTCGCAACCACAGTTCATCCCGATCGATCATGCAGTTAACCATTTCCAGCATAATGCATCCGAAACTCCAGATATCCGTCTTCATTCCCAGTTTGGTTGTGGGATCCCGCAAGTACTTCCCGCACATTTCCGGCGACATGTATCGAAATGTACCTCGCGTGTGGGTAAGCGTGATGTCTTTGGTGCAACTGATACTGTGCTGAATTTGAATAAAATCATCCAGATCACCGATTACCAGCACTTCCCGAACCACATCGTTGCTTTGCACGATCCGGATAAATATATTTCCGGGCTTAAGGTCTCCATGGACGATGCTCTTTCGATGGAGAAAACCTAGTCCTTCCGCTATCTGCAGCATGTATCTGGCGGCGGTTTCCACATCCAGTCATATCCACGACGACGCATCAGTATTTGGTGTATTGTGCCGCAGCTTGTTCTGTTTTTGGAACATCGTTAGACGGCCAGCCAGGTCTCCACCTAGTGCAAAGGTAAACATTATGCATAAAAAAGAATCTTGTACAGAGTATAAACTGTATATCGCTTTTGTGTTTATGTGTGAAAACTGTGTGTCAGCTTTAAGTAAGGTCGCATTGATGTGCACTACCAGTACCAAATCGATAACCTTCGCTAAGAATTGCAAAAAAATCTAATAAAAGTCATTCTAGTGCTGTTTGCATTTTTCAAGGGAATGAATATTGCGCAATGTACACTTAACTGGTGTAATAGTCCATCAGCAGATGCACCGTATAGTCTGGACCAATTGTTGTGAAGTCAACGGTAATCTGATGGTAAGCGGCAATGTGGTCATGGTGGATGTTCAGTAGTGTCCGATAGCGGCTGCGTAGGTTTTGCCTGGTTATTGCAGTCCTGAATAAATTCTTTTTGATATGAACTACCTTGACAGCCACAGTCGGCGCACCGACGTAGTTTCCATAGTCCGTGATTGTCGCCGTGTAAACATGCCCAAACGAACCCTGCCCGATATGTCCGCCCACTGCAATTTCATATCGGCAGGTTTTCCCATGTAATTCGGATGCGATAGGAATTGCTTCCATTTTTAATAAGAAAATCGATGCTTTAGTTTGCAGTCTTCGTTAGTATTTAACAGTGTGGGCTGGGTTGAACACAGCTTTAGGCAAATGCTGGTCTGTTGCCACAGACTTAAGTAAAGCTCAAGCAAAACTATGCCCGGTTGCTGTATCACGATAATATCACTAATATGGGCAGTAGCAAGCAAGCAGCACTACTGTATGTTTGTGATATGAAGACTTAGCATTGTACAGTTGCCTGATCCTCTGTTGCAAGTTGCAACCGATAACAGTTCTGCGATCGGTACGGGGGTTGGTAACTTGGTGTTAACAACAAACGGAACAAATGGTTACTGTGTTTATACAGGAAACACACAGGTTAATGTTAATATTGGATGGTCAAAGGTGCAGCTTTTACGAAGAACTTAAGCGGCATCTGCATGATCTTTAATCAAACAAATGATACTTGTACCGTACTTCATCAACTCATGTCACCCCCTTATAGAATCTCCTATAGACTGCATTTTGCCACCGTTTTCAGAAATAAAAATTAATTTAAGACGAAAAAGAGCACCTCCTAGGATCATCACAAAAAATACAGACACGGGGAAAATAACTGATAAAGTATTTCAGCTGAGTTTCCAGGCATGCTGAATGATGGATCCGATAACGTGAGCAGTCAGTTTTGTTTTTGGTTTGCTCCTAAAAAGATTAACGGGAAGCCGGATCCGAATGTAATCTAGATCTCTTCGATCGTCAAAATATATGTTGCATAGAAAGATTTCTTCCGGACCATAAGACAGTTAGCATAAATTAGAATGGAAGGAACAAAATCAACATACATGGCTTTACATCTGATGGGGTCCTGTTTAACCACGGCTCCGTCCACGCACACTCCCCCGCCCAGACGGTCTAAGAAGTGGACATGGTACAGAGCGATCTGGCGGGGAATACCTCGGCCCCGTGAAAACCTGCGGAATTGCTGGGGCAGAATGCCACACACTGGACCGCGGAAGCGCATTCTGAGCGGGAGCTAAATTTTGTCGGTGGTAGTGGGCCTGCACTAAATTATCCACATCCTGCGTTTTTAGCTGGTATTCCACATCCTCGGTTTTTGGCCGGTAGTCCACATCCTGAGCTTTTGGCCGGAAGTCCACATCCTCAGTTTTTGGCTGGTAAGCAACGATATCGTCTTCTTGCGCAATAGCGACAGAATTCGGAAGTTTAGGTTTTGCAAAACTGAAGAGAACTAGATCTGCGAGCCGAGGTTTGTCTGCTGGTATAATTTCCACATCCTGGTGTTTGGTCTTTTGCGCGTCCACTGATTCATCGACATAGTCTGTGTCGAGCGGTGGATGGTAGTTGGCCGCCAACGAAGCGGCTTGGTTTCGCAGTTGTTCCCTTTCTGCTAAGACTTTACGCACTTTTTGCCGGAACCAGTAAGTTGGATCATCTGGCTCGTGCTTCACGATCTTCTGGCGGTCAGGGTCGTTCTCGGTCTTCTGCCGATATCTAAAGTAACGGGGATTGAGGCGAGTTTCGTGAGTATTATTTACTTGGAAGTCACCAAGTTCCTCCATTAGATGATCGGGCAGATTTTGGCCAGTCACTGGTGTCTGCTGTGGCTTTTGGAGAGATTCCGCAGGTACATCATCGTGATAAATCAGCGAATTTAGGATATCCGTGATTGTTACGACGTCCAAAAGGATGCGGCCTTCCGGAGTTTTGGGCTCCTGTATAAACTGCGCCGCCGTCACGTGACATAGGCACGTTAGTGCGGCTACAACATGCAGCGGCTGCATACTGCTAATGCTAACTTCCGCTAAGAAGCTGTCGGCATACAGTCATGGAAAGAAAAGATGGTCAAGTTATCACAGATTTTATTAACCGAAGCATCCGTTGCAGTCCTCACTCAGTTCTAAGCATATCTTTAGCTATCGTTTTACACCGTAATAATTAACGTTTAGTCAGTGCAACAGACTGCAGTGGCATAATTTTGTTGTCGGCCATAACAGGGACTTGGAAGGAAAGGACCAAAGGTGTGTGTTTGACCAAAGCAGTGAATCACGTGTTTGTCGGTATTCGTGCTTCCGTTATCACTGGCGCAACGGCAAATGTTTACACTGCCGCTGCGTCTGCAGATGCCGTTCTTCTGTACATTAGAGAAACTGCAAGCGAAGAATCTGTATAAAATATTTACTTCACAGCCAGAAAGCCGTCTCTCTACAGATACACTACCTGGCCGCTTGAATTTCTACTTCCCCACAGCGGATGTATATAAACCATGTTTATTGTGTACACACTACACAGATACGAGACTACCAGATATATGTCGCTATAACAATCACAGATCTGAATAGGGTGTACGTGCTGCGGCATTAGGCGCACCGGAAATTGGTATAGTACTGTACATAATCCGTTTCTTAAGTATCGGTTAAATGAGCGAGCGCCGTGTCGCAACTGCCCAAAAACTGCCGATGGGTCTACTTCACTGTGATTGTGACGCTTTTAATGGGCAATTTTTTATTTCTGGGTATCACGCGTAATACCCAGTAGAAGTTTATTACTGACTTAATACTGAGTAGGTTCGGTTTCCATACTGCACACTTCGAAACCTCTCGCAACCCGATCCTTTTTGCTGTGCGGTTTAGCAAAGCGATCACCAACGTACTAGATTAACAGTGTTGCACACGGTACTGGCTTAACAATTCCACATGAATTCGAAACCGAAACAGTTTACACCCATAAGCAATATTGATCGATGTATCGATGATGTGTATCGATGACAATGTTTGGCTGATCACCTAAGTAAGTCCTGATGATTGATTCCTGGATGGGTGGAATTTTGCGCTAAATTTCCCTGCGCGCCTTGGGGGTGTTATCCTTTGGCTGGAAGGGTGGCTCCAGAAGATTTAACCTTGGCACCGTACCACGGAAGGGGAAAGTGCCACGGAACGGGGAGCTGCTCGCGGCAACCTAATCTTCTTGGGCATCTTGCTCTCTCGCGGACGCATTAGGTGGGTCTTTTTCCTGTTGCACGTGTAATATGGTTCGCGATCAGCCTTGCCCGCACTGTCGAGTGTGTTTCACGCAGGGAGCTGGATTCGCTGCTCACACACGGGCATGTTCCCGCAAACATGCCTCGGGTTCCTCCTCTGCCCAGCTTCCACCTCCACCCCCAGGACAACCTCTCAAACACCCGCTGCAGTTGTTTGTGGAGGGTGATCGTTTCCACATCCCGAAAAGAGTTCCGAAAGCTGTAAGACGGCAGTGTGCCAGGGTGTTGACGGAAATCATCAGAAAATGCATCCGCACTAACTCATCGGAGAGCTGGATCGACCTGCTGCTTTTCGCACCCACGGCCTTGTCACTCCCTCCGACGAAAAGCTTGCGCAGGGAATCTCTCGCAGCTCACATCCGGAAAAACCTTGCAGACCTGTCAATAGCGAAGCGCCACGCTGTTCCTCGCCGTGACCAACCCAGACACGATGAGCTGCCACCTGACAGATTACGGGCTCAAATTGCTTCTACGCTTCAGGATGGAAACGTGAAGGGGGCAATCAGGATTCTACTAGGCGATGATAAACTCGCGGAAATAAACCCTCGTACTATTGAATCGTTGCGCGACAAACATCCCCCAGCACCTGATGACTGCCAGTTCCCTGCGGACCCAGATGACAGCACAACACCGCCCGCAGTCACTCCAGCCGAGCTGATGGCCGCAGTTTTCAGCTTCCCGTCCGGTTCCGCTGGAGGTGTGTTTGGCCTACGTCCTCAGCACTTGAAGGACCTCCTCGTACGCAAAGATGACACACAGAGCGAGCTGTGCTTAGCCCTAACCGACCTGGCTACCATGGTGTTTAGAAAGAACCTGCCTGAAGATGTGCGGCCCTACTTTTTTGGCGCAAATCTAATCCCGCTCCTCAAAAAAGACGGCGGGATACGGCCGATCGCCGTGGGAGAAACTTTGCGACGTTTGTTTTCGAAAGTTATTAGCAACCGCTGTTCTGAAGAAGCAGCTGCGATGTTCAGGCCGTCCCAGCTCGGATTTGGAATACGTGGAGGAGCCGAAGCCGCTGTGCATGTTGTCCGCAGCTACATCGAAACGACACACACGGAAGCCAGAATCGTCGTTAAGCTGGACTTCCGCAATGCTTTTAACACACTCCGTCGGGATACTCTACTCACTGCTGTACACGCAAACTTTCCTGCCTGCTATCGGTACATCTGGCAGTCGTACCGTTATCCTTCACATTTGTCCTGCGGTTCGTCTCAGTTGTCATCGGAGACCGGTGTACAGCAAGGAGATCCATACGGGCCACTAGGTTACGGACTTGGTACATTGCCGCTGTTTGAAAACCTGGACTGTGACATTGCGGTGGGTTTCCTGGATGATGTCACGCTGGCTGGACAGGCGGATAAAGTTATCGCGGCAATACGCACCATTATTGCTCGCGGCTTCAAGATGGGCTTAGAGCTTAACCTAGGAAAATGCGAAATCTACAGCACAGGAAGTTTCACTGCGGATCGTCTACACGCCATTCGGAAAGTCCTGGACGTATTTCCTGGAATGCTAGTCGCGAAGGAGGAAGACTTGATGCTGCTGGGCGCGCCTTTAACTTCAGCAGCATGCGAAGTGTTCCTGGTCAACAAAACCGAACAGTTGGATCATTTCCTGCGTCGACTGAAAAACATTCCAGCTCACTTTAGCCTATACCTACTGAAAAACTGCCTGTTTATACCAAAACTGCTGTATGGATTTCGCACCGCGAGATGTTATGAACATATGCCGTTAATGGAAAAAATGGATGAGTGTATACGCACTGGTTTGTCATCCATTTTGAACATTCGGGTGAACGATATGCAATGGAGCCAGATGACGCTTCCAGTAAGAGACGGTGGATTAGGACTTCGCGCTACTAAATCGCTAGTTTTCCTGCCTTCCTGGCATCGGCGTATTCAGTGGTCAGCCTGGTCTCCTCCATCTACCCGTCAACGAACGAAGCGCACCTAGCACCTGTCGTTCAGCAATGGGTAACGCTAACAAGAAGTGAGCCTCCGATTGACGGCGCCAGAAAGTTTCAGACTGCATGGGACCGTCCGGCAATCGATTACGTGGTGTCATCACTGCGTTTAGCCGCTACCAATGAAACGGACAAAGCAGTACTGCTAGCCGCCTTGAATCGTGATTCCGGGGCATGGCTCAACGCTCTCCCTGCACCAAGTCTCCATACATTCTTGCGTGACGATGAAGTAAGAATTGGCGTCGCATTACGGTTCGGACTTCCTGTGGTTGAAGAGCACGACTGTGTCAATTGTGCTAGCCACGTGAAACTAACGGCCACCACGGGCTGT
Organism: Paramacrobiotus metropolitanus; assembly: GCF_019649055.1. Taxonomy (NCBI): domain Eukaryota; kingdom Metazoa; phylum Tardigrada; class Eutardigrada; order Parachela; family Macrobiotidae; genus Paramacrobiotus; species Paramacrobiotus metropolitanus. The sequence goes on from NW_026570257.1 coordinate 208,898, forward strand.
CATGTTCCAGTAGCAAAGGACGATGGTCCCGGCATCTCGAACTGAACAACATTGCTAAACGCAGCTGGGAAACGGCGGGCTTTCCCTGTCAGAATGAGCCATCGGGATTGTCAGACAAGGATAACAAGCGACCGGACGGCATGACACTGATACCCGTGCGTGACGGAAAGGCGGTAGTGTGGGACGCCACCTGCTGGGACACCGTGGCTACCTCGCACGTAAAAGCCAGCTCAAAGAAGTCAGGTAACGTGGCACGGCTGGCGGAAGACTTTAAGCGCGGGAAGTACGGATTTTTGGAGGATATGGGGTATCTGTTCTACACCCTCGCAGTCGAAACCCTTGGAACTTTTGGTTCGGAATTTGCTGAGATGATACGTTTTGTCGGGAGGAAGATTCGCGATGTGACCGGGGAATCTCGATCTACGGCTTTCCTTAGACAACGTTTTAGTCTCGCTGTTGTTAAAGGAAATGCGGCTGCTGTCTTGGGTACATTAAACGCGCGACCGAAAGTTGGATGTGACAGTAATGACTTTGGTTGTTTTTTCAATGTGTAAATTCAAACTTTTTAATTAGTGTCTTTCGGCGCAGGCTTTTTGTTACGTTTAATTGGCTATTGCCTGAATAAAAATCTTTTATACTGAGTAATACTCAGTGAGTATTACGCGTTCTGTATACATTGCACTTCGCTTACGTAGTGGGTACAGTTCGGGCCACATGTCTTAATAAATTTATATGTATCTGTAATACAGATACATATAATTCTATACAGATTCCATACAGATTCTGTATAGAAGATAATATTAGAGACAACCATGTACCCATTCTTATTTCGGAATGGAATCGGTCGTTACAGTGTGGAATTATTTTTGTTATATCTCAGCCTTGTATTTAATCTCGGCACCGGTATCATTCGGGTTTATAAGAAGGATTACGGGAAAACATTCGGAAAACCAGTCTGTACCTTATGGAATGATTATCCGGCCATTCCTGAAGCGAAATTTCCGGTTGATCGCTCGGTAAATTTTGTTTATATTCTGTGAATATTTGTATGTAACATTTGATATTGTGTGCGTATTTTTTTATGTATTGCGTATACAGCAAACGTTTTTAAATTAAACTATCGTTGTACTATAGGTTTACTTGAAGACAGGTGTTTTTGACGATGCTTGCAATCTATCAAAAGCGCCTACAGGGGAAAAATGGAGGAAATCCCCTAAAATGATATTGTTGATGGATGACTCCGACTGTGGACCAGTAAAAAACGGTGAAAAAATAAAGACGTTCTGGTCGTGAATCAAATGGCCCAAAATCGCCTGGTTATAACAGTACTTCTACCGTACTTACACAGTTACAGTTGCTATTATTTTGTGACGACGTAAATTCCCGCACGAAATTATAGAAGCACAGTGGACGTCAAAATTGTGTTACAATTATGTAATCACAAAACGTGCGCCACCAGGCACCTATCTGTACTCAAACCGCCACTTCCGGGCTGTCCATTGGCCTTTGTATTAACACGTACACCTTGCACATTTCCCAACAAAAACCAGCACCGATATCGCAAACGAAGGAGAGAAAAAATGGCAAGAATTTTAATACCAAGCAGATAGGTAGTTCTTCATGAGATCGATCTAAGAGGAAAATCGAGGCCCTAAGTTTCTCGTAGACACAGCATGAGATTTGAAGCCACGGTGGCTTCGAGTTTTCACGCAGAAATTGTATGTTATGTCTACGACAAATTAAAAATGACTCGATTTTCTCTTATGTGTCATAAAAGATAACTTGTTTGGTATCAAAAATCTTGTCGATTTTTTGGCATCCTTTTGAGATATCGGTGGTCTGAAACGTGCACGGCGCAAGTGTTCGAGTTCATGAGTCTATGCGCAATTGCGCGTTTCCTGTTAACTGGGGCAAATATTGGTCATTTGATCTTGGCTGTTAAATTGTCGGTCGCGGACCGTATGTCACACAATTTTCATGTCCACTGCAAGGGTAACGGTAATTATTCGGTTTTTGCGGTCATTGCAAACGCGAAAATTATCTTTTGGGCCTTTGGCTACATTGCACTTCTTAATTTTGTAGTTCTGGGAAGTGCAAGCAGCGGGAACAAATCAGACAGTGACGTTTTTTATGCCAAAGTCTTGAAAGCACAAGAATTTGATTACGTTGCAGCCATCGTATATCCGAGATTGCCCGTTAAGCGGCAGCGGCCTTCGGTCAGTCTTTCCGACCCCGAAAAGCCAACAACGTCTACCGACATCCGACCGTACCCCATTCCGGTGTCAGATAAAATGGCAAAACTTATAACGATCCCCGTGCATTTCGTTACGTATGAGCAGGGAATGATTTTAAAACACTATGCACATCAAGGTCAGGATTTTGCGACCGGGTATGTGTGATCGGATTAACTGCCCAGCAAGATGTGATTAATTGTGGAAGCCTCTGTAGATTTTCGTGTTCTGCATTGATAAACAAATACTTACATAAACTTTTTATTGTTTAAGAAAATCACGTTATTCATCTTTGTTCCGTTGTAAAAACCATAACGGTGGTCACTTAACTTACTCCAGCTTGTTCTATGGACGCTTTGAAGTGCTGGTACGCAAATAAAGAGATGTTGTACCGTGTGCGACATTTTGGTTGTATTTTGCAGGTTCCATTTTAACTTAGCGAGATTAAAAACCAATATACCGACCATGAAAAAAAATAGCTACCTGTCTGCTGAATGGAGCGAGTTTTTTCGACGGCACCGGAAATTAATATTTCTGGAGACGGCTCAAACAACATCCGCTTACTACGGCATCAACGTATTGACTCCACGGTACGCGTTTCCCGGCATATCAGTAGATCATCAGCGCTTCTTCCGCCTTTTCAAATGAGTGTCGGAAACATTGGTGCTAACAGTATTGTTACAGGCCGAATAACGCGTGGTCGGATGACGGTCGCGAATCTCCGACAATCGAACCACTACCGGCATATAGTACCTCGAATCCAGGATACACGTCACAAACGGCGAATTCACTTACAATTTATTTTGCGGTGATCCTATCTGCTGGTCTTGTCTTCGCTTTGCTGTTCTGTGCCTGTAACAAGATACGGCTGCGCCGACAACAACGAGCTGGTTCGCGACGATTTTCACCAAGAACCTTTTCGGTAAGCAGAAGAACAGTCGTAGTACGCGCCAAACGGTTGCAATGCATAGCCATCTTCACGAAAGGAATTTTACTCTTACGCGTGGCCTGCCACCGCTGAAAGACCTGCCTGCATATACAGATATTATGCGAGATTGCAAAAATGTAAATGATGCAACATCTACCTCGATATTACGCTATGACCTGCGCCTTGTTTTCGAACGTACAGATACCACAGAATTTAACCGGTGAAGAGACCGCGGAAGTTATGGCGGCGCGCCGGCGTCTGTATGGATTATGTAAGTTCCTTGTACAAGAGCAGGAAGCCCAAGAACGAGAACGCCAGACAGTCAACGATATACCACTTAGCGTCGAAGAAATGGAACAGCTTCCTCGCGTCGAAGTCACCGAACCTACCGATGATGTTTGCCCGTCGTGCCAACAGACTTTTATTGAGGGCGATCTTAAGATTGTCTTATCCTGCGCGCACGGTAACGAGACTACATGTTTTTGTACATTTTTTGGAGGTTAAGAGCATTAATTATCTGGCTTATCTTCCTTGTTCAGAAGTAAAAATGGAACTTGTGAAGTTTCCGCTTAGGTATCTAAAATTTCGTAAATATATTTTACGGAGATTTAATTTACCGTTACTGTGGCATGTGATTGTTCGCAAAGTTAATCAAAATTAGCTTTACACTTCTCTGTTTTCTGATGACCCTGCACAGTAACTGAAATTGCTTTAGATGGACATGAAGCTTGCCTGACAATATGGCTGACGATGTTTTCTCGGAACTGTTCCGTATGCCAACAGCCTGCCTTTGCGGATGGAACTGCTGAATCGACAACAAATTCCAGTATAGTACTGACTGCGGATACGTGCTCGCAGGGAACTGAATGACCCTTGTGCGCGGTCTCGAAACCTGCACGGCACATTACCGAATACCCTGTAGCGAATTTTTGCGTGAAAATGGCGGTGACTGCCCTTTTTTTATCATGCAGTGCTTTTTGTTTATGCTGTATCTGTATAGTTTACAGTTAAAGCTTTTGACCCCGGTCACGACCGACAGCGGCCACTTGAGCATGTCTCCGGTCACCTAGGTTATAACCTGGGTGACCGGGGAGCCTCGTATCGTAATTACGATACGAGTCTCCCCGGACATTCTTTTTTAATGAAACTCAATCGACACAAGGAATATACAGTAATCAGCAAACGAGACAACAAGTCGATGTACGCAGTTGCTGTGCACATTAATTGGTCTAAAGTTTAAACACAGCTCATCCACATGAGCCGATGATATTGAATTAAGTCAGGAGAAAAATTCCAGAAACATCGTAGTGGAAATCAAAGCTAGACAGAAATTAAACACCAAAGTACCAGCGTGTCCAGGATATCCGAGATCGTTCAGACGTCTAGGAGGAAGCTTTTGCAACCACTGGGCACCTATTCAAATGGCCACGCCCCGTGACAGGCACGTGAGTGTAACGCCACTACAACCGCAATAAACAGCAGCCGTCATAAACAGCTTGGAAGCCGACAAAGAAATTACTTATGAGAAGCTGGCTAAAGTCACGCAAAATCGAAGCCATTAGCAGCAGGATCCATCAGCAGGTATCCATCAGCAGCAGTTTCCTGTTTCAAGGAGCTCAAAACTTTATGACACCAGTACAGTTTTGTACCGTAAGAATACTCATTTTTGACCAATTTCGTGGCAGGTTATTGGCACCCCGTAGTAATCGGACAAATATAGGCTTGAAATAAACGGATCAAAGGTGTGTTTTATGACCGATCGATGGCAAACAGCTGCATTTCCTGCATCGGTACGAGTATAACTGTAATGAATACAGTTTTGTGTGTACAGTATTTGTTATCGATAACGCAACGGCATATATTTACCGGTCCACAAGATCTGCGCTTCTATAGTTAGAAGAAGTTAGCAAAACGCTTGAAAACGATTTTCAAAAGTAGATTCACTGCAGAAAAATAAATTTCTACACATCCCGCGAAGCCAAGCCCTAAAATACGGCAGAAATTAAAGAAATCTGTCAAAACAAAAAAGTAATCTGTCTTCCAAGACTGAATACTGCTTAATCGCAAAAATGACGTTGTATTGTTATATCAAGGTATATAGGGTTACCTGGTAGCGCGACTGGCGTACTTTTTTTGCCGTCACACCTCGTTAACATTTCTCGAAAGACAAAAGAAAAACAATGGCCGAAACGGCCATCAAGTTGTAATCGTATGGCAAGGATTTGCGGACGATCCATAAAAGCTACAAACTTTTAATAGACACAAAGCCTTCGTAGAATTTTACGCTGATTCTGAATCTGCAAGTTTGTTTATCGGAATTCCAAAAAAAACATCCGAGTCGAGTAAAGTAGTAGAAATGTGGTTTGAATCGGGCATGTAGACATAGAGGCCAGGCAGGCCGCGCGCATGGAACAGTCTGTCTGCGCCCTACAACCGCACTCACTCCGATTGCTGCTGCGGCTTATATAAGGCTGACTCATATTCATAATTTGACTTATGCAAAAATCATAATTTCTCATCAAATCGATAACGAGCATGAAGAGCAAGAAAAACTAGACAGAGAATGTGCAATCGGTTTTAAATAATTTTAAGCGGTTTAGGCTGTAGGCCGTGCCATACGTTTGGGCCCTTAATTACAACTTGATGCCTTTGAGTGAAACGTGCCGAAAATTACTGAATTTTTATACAGCAGATTCCCGACTTCTGCGCTACCAGGTTTAACCCTATATACCCTGGTTATATATCTATTATTTATAGTATAGATACGGTGAAAATAAAATGTTATAATAATACCCAGTTAGACTGACATTAAAGCAACCATAAACCGTTAAATTACTTCTTATTGCAATTTGCTGGTTACTTCTTCTTATTACAGTTCCCGATTCATCTGGTTATGGGGGACGCCTCGATTGCGGTGGTGTGCTTTTGAGTGCTTTTTAGCCGACGCAAAGCAAACTGCAACGGTCTATGTACGAGTACGTACTCGAGTCTTTTATCTTGTTACCGGTAATAGATGGGTCATTGCTATCTTTACAGGAAAACATGCATTTCATATGACGTAACATCGATAGAATATGGAGCACAGTATCTATTGCGCTGTAATTCCGATAATTGTAACTAACTTCAGTACACCTGCAGAATCGCTTCGTGCTTACGGTATCTACGGCACATTTTGCAGTCAGTACAGTACAATATACTTTAACAAAAATCCGAGCACTGTACGTTGAAACACAAACTTCCCGCGTTCCTTTTTTCCTCCCACTGACGGAGAATTTGCCATCAGCTAAAAGTATTTGCCAACGCAATCGCTCCTTCGATTGGTGCTTACGGTGACACCCGTCAAAGTATTACACACTTTGCATATCATACCAGGTAATCTAGGCAATTATTTTGCATCTTTGTACTTGTATTTTTCCCAGCTTCATTGTTTTAACATCAATTAGGTATATGTCGATTGTCCATCGTTATGACTTATGACTTCTCTGTGGGGTATGTGTACAGGAACTGACTATTTAATAACTATCGAATACCCCCTGATGCAAAGCATATTTTTATTTTTTTAGCGATACTGATTGGATGCTGTTGTACGCTTGTATGGTAAGTGTGCGTAGTAATACTAGGGTAAATAATGAGTAACGGTTAACACAAAATTAGGAAGTACAAACAGAACAGTATGTCTTTCGTCGGTTCAAATATTATAATCAATATATTCCTGCTTTCGCAGTCGTGGCGGTATTTGCATTCATTTATAATCAAATTTTTGGGTATGGCATGGCACGGTGCAGGCACGGTACCATGGTACACTACTTACTAAACCTGTCGATTAGATAGTCTTGTCGTTAGGTTATCAACTTTGTACTTGGGTCCCTGTAATAGAAGAGTAAAGAATAATCAGTCGTCATAATGGGCGCGCGATCGTGCCGGGGGATTTCTATATGTACAGTACTTCTATCCGTCGTAAAATCTTTGTCACTTACAATTGTTAGCTGCCTCAGGCATCGCAACAATGGCACGAATTATGAGAAAAAACAAAAAGAAATACATATTTTACTGAGAAAACTTTTTAGAAAATGAGTGGTGTTCTTGTATCGTAGGAACAAATGCAGAGACGCTAACCACTTCTGCCCAAACTGCCATCACTACATCGGAAGATACAAGCGACTGTGCTAACGACAAATTACAAATACAGTCATGACATTGACAAAATCGGCCAAAATCCAGCGGTAATCAAGAACAATTTTTGATTCAGTATTGCTCGTTATGACCAAGAAAAAATGTCACTTCCAAAAGTTGAACTGACTGTGAAAATGGTTATTTTTACTATATTATTATAACTGTCAAGAGTACATTGAGCACATTAATGTACATACAATATTGTCGGTGTGCAATAACTGCACATAATATTAAAGAAAAACAGCAAAATCCTATCGAAATTACCGTAGACGAAGTTCAAAGTACTGACCATCGACCACCAGATTCAAAGTACCGGACACCAGATTCAAAGTACTGGCCATCGACCACCGCATAATCAACCATGCAGCGAAGACAAGGGATTTAATAAATTCATCTTTCACGCTACGTTTTCGTTCGCTATGCTACCAAAAAATTGGTCATGTATAATATTATTAATAATATAAGTTTACTGTAAGATAAAAAAAAGTGCCAGTAGAATCGGCTTTTTTTTGTACCACATTGTATTGCATTTGTTTGCGTTCGATTGCTTGTATTGCCTTCGCTCGGATTATTCTTATATTGTAGCATGTGTGCAACTGATTAAAATTTGATTGCAAGCAAGTTGCAATAACCACAAATTCAAAGGCGCAATTGGGAAGAACAACTGCTTTCATAGCCGCGGTTAATGGGAAAACTACATGTAAATGCGGTAAGAACTTGAGCGGTGACCGGGAATAGAACATACGAGTAGATTGTAATAAAATCATCGATTGTTCAGAATGGCTATGGTGGTGGTGGATAATTAGCTGAGACTACAAAATTAGCACTACTCAGTTATTTAATTAAAATTAAAAGTACACTCCCAAACTAATTTCTGATGTTGCGTTTTTCGGTGTGCGAGGAGGAGTAATTATCAAGCCAAGAACAAATCATTTCTAGACCGATCAAGATGTTTCCGGAGACGCTTTAGAAGGTCTACCGGATAATTTATTAGTCGTCACCTTTTCAATCTGCATAAACAGACCAGCGCCGGCAAAACGTGCTCGAGTCAGCCTGCCGCTTGCTCCAGCCCTTCCACCGCGGAGACTGACTGTGCTCTCCCTCCCACCTGCATAAGAGGTTCTGTGTCCGCACCCAGTGGAATAACTGGTTCCGCTGTCAGTTGTACAAATTTTTCACGTTCCAGTTCTATCGGTTGTTGCGACTCCACTGACATTTCCATATCCGGCTCGTCCACTGACTCCGGGCTTTCCAGTGCCCGCTGTTCGGCCACACTGTGCAGGCTGTCGATTTCTTGCAGCATCTTGCGTTGTTTGGCACGGAATTTGGCACGTTGGTCCTGTGGCTTGGGGGTGAATACAGCCGGGTAATTTGATGGGTAACCTTGAGTCGTCATACGCGGAGCGCTACTGTCGTGACAAAGGGATGACGGCTTGTAGACCTCTCCATTCCGCGAAGCATTGATAATTGCCGTTAACAGTGGGCCAAGCCGCTGTTCTTCCGGCTGCTCGGCCAGAATCGCAGTGGCGTAACAGAGATAAATCAGTGCGAAGATGACCGGGAGAGCTTTCATTCTAATTTCTAACCACGGTATTGTGGGTGAAAAGATAGAATCTGCAGTGTCAGGCACCAAAATCCTCAAAGAGCAAAAATTTCAAATGTGCTACCCTACGCCTTACTAGCGAGCAGTTCAGTCAATGTAGAGCAAACAACTCAGCAGACTGACTCACACTTATTTACATTCAAGATGGATTGTTTACCAATAAAGTAAAAGATGCCACTTAATGATTACATACTTTCTTCAGCTGTTGAAACCAAATTACTTGCATCTAGGGGCCATTGTTAGTCACCGTGGTAAATCTTTCCATTCCGTAATCAGTCCACTGATCCTCTAACCAGTACGTTCAAAATTTTTTTAGAATGGGTTTGTGTTTTTGCTTGCTTAAAATTTTATTGGGGACATGTATTTCTGCTGATTCCACAGCCTAAAAAAGGGTAGCATTATTCTCAACGGAAGACTTAATACAAGATCTACTACACACTTAATTAGCGTGCAAAGTATCTGCAGTATAAAAGCAAAAAAGCTCTCAGAGTTTAATATTAAAATATCTTTAGAGTTGACACTGACATACGTATGCTAGTAAGTAAGACCTGGCACCTCAGAATTTTAGTTCACTACTCTACGATTTTTTTCACAATACCAGCGACAATTTCGCAGATATTCGCAGTTTAACATGTAGCAAAGTCAACTTGATGAACGCAAATTTAATTAGCGCCGCAATGCCAGGAACTGATCAATGTATCTGATTTAGTAACGTAGATTGTTTGAAATAACTTAGTTTCAGTTTAATAATTTTCAGTAAGTTTTGAAAATACAGAGCTCTGTTATTACTGTACACGAATACTTATTAGTTATTATCAATGCCAGATTTCGGCCCCTTTTCGTTTCCGCCAATGATCTCCACTTGGACTCTACCGATTTTTCTGCTCTGAAGTGTTACAGAGTCCTTTCACTGTGGCGGGGAGCCTCCGATTGTTGACCTATTGCCAACTTGATTTTGCAGTGCCGGGTGGTCACTCCAAATCTTTTTACCAAGTATGTCATAACCTTCACATGGACTGCTGGTTTCCACGGATGTAATGCTTATTTTACGAGTACATTTGCGTAGTATTCTGCAATAACAAATCCAATAATACCAAAAATTCATACAATATTCCGAAGGTGTAATTAAATCTGGATAAAAACTCGTTGTAGGAACAATCTGTTTAGTATCTTTCATACGAGTAACTTTTATTAGCTGTATAGTGTATACGTTGAGAATGGCCTACAATTATTAAGACTTAGTATGCTTCGATATTTCTGAATATAGAATTGATTTTTATTGATCAGTACGTAGCGAAAAATGCAGTACAAAAGTATCGGTTAACAATAACAACTATCCATAATATCATCTCCGTTCAGCTAGGTGAAAGGCAAAGTACAAATCATCTTTCTCTATCTTGTCGCTAAATGTACCGAGTACAGAAACTGCATCTGAATATAGATACACCGCCACTTTAGTTATATGACCGTATTGTATTTCAGGACACGACTATGACAGAACTGCCCGGGTTGGTTCGCGCAATAGCTTGAAATATCTACTGCTGCCGCCTTTTGAAATGTTTTGTAACAATCACGCAAGAATTACAAAAAAAAACGCATCCGTGCCCATAAACCTGTGCTCCGGCTGCACAGTGTCCGAAATACGCGGACGAGTGCTGGACGAATGGCTCGCATAGATCCCCTGATACCAACAAAACCGCCTTGTGGGCCAATACTCTACGTTACGGGCCACTCGTGGGCCAATACTACGGGCCAATACAGACCACGATAAACATGCGGTGGTTTCTCGGGAAACTCGATTTTTCTCTGGACTACATTATGCTATATTTAAGCCTGCTTTGGCTCTTCGACTTTCCGCTGCAAGAAAACCGATATCTTTGCGATTTCCAACGAAATTTCAAGTTACTTTTGCAGCAAAAGTACTTAACTTGCAGATTCGCGCGAAAAAACTTGTATTTTATAAGGTTTTGACCCGACAAAAAATTGAACCAGTTATTTTGTTTTATTTTAAAAATTTGACCATTTTTTTCCATTTAATTACAACTATTTCGTAACTTTTTGGATTCTCAGCGCTATTCCAAGCCACTTGTGAAGAAGACAGACCGTAAACCATTACACTACAACCGACCATGACACACTGAATGCATAAAACTTTAATTTGTGACATCAATTTTTCTGTGTCCAGTTTTCCCCGATGAGTCCACTCAAAGAACAACAAAAACATTTGCAACAAACAATCAGTCGAAAGGCTGCGAGCCACACTGGTAACAAAAATGCCGGCAAGGACAACTGTCATGAATCCGGATCACTGGTCAATGCGACACAGGCCGCAAGATTAACCGGCTGAATTCGTCATAAAAGAATAAAAATCCATCTCGTTTGTTTAGAACAGATGCAAATGGAGGGAATTAATCCAGTGGATGGTGGACACCCACGCCGGCATCCGTTTTAACAGATCGTCCATCAGCGGACTGCTGACCGTCAGAAAATGATTGACCACGCCCACTTCCACCACCCCGGAAGCTGCGGACGCCCGGCTGGATCCAGATCCGCACTACAAAGAGCACGAATTCAACTAACGCACCCGCAAACAATATGATCAAGCGCAATACACTCCGTGACTCCATTACGGATAATAATATTTGTTTTCCTCAATCTGCTTCCATTCTTGTCAGTTTTTCTATTTTTTATTTTCGTTTATTTTTGTGCATTTCAGATTTTAAACTGTATTTTTTACTTTATTTTATTTTTTTCATTATGTTCATTTTTATTCCGTCAGTTTTTTTTATTTTCGTTCAGTTCTTGCTCTTTTTTTCGTGTTAGCTCCGACCGCTCTTAATCGCTATGTTTGCACAGTACCGCTCTGAAACACTCAAGATGTTTTTAAAAAGCACAGAAAAGGAACGATTTTTTCCTTAAATTACCAAGCCGATTACCGATATACACAGTTAATCATGGCGCTTAAACGCTTAACTCAATCCATCTGTGAAAGTAAAAATTCCAATTTAATCTGTTGTACATATATACGGTGCTTGTAAATACTATATTTCTTTTAATTTAATTTTGTATATTTAACGAGCTATTTGTCTATCAATCCTACCCGCACATCCAGCCAGAAGACCTTCTCATACACCGGCTTCTTGGGATTGTAGCCGGCCACCAGGAAGACGAAGAAGCTCTGCTGATCGCGACTGATCGGTCCCTGCATCGGCACATCCGCCGTCAGATTCCACGCCAACAGGAAGCAGTGCGACAACGGCGATAAGTACACATTGCTGTGATCAACCACTACAAATCCACAACTTTATTAATTTTATAACCAAACGTGCACAAAATAATTGCAACAACATTTCGAAAAAAGTTCAACTATGCCAATAAAATCCCCATAAAACCTAAAAATATAAGCTGAAACAGAAAATAAATATAGAGATATATCCCATTAAGAAATAATTTATCATATTCTATGCTATCGCATCGAGCTTACGCTGTGCAGAGAGAGTGATGCGGTGCGTCCGCCAATTTCCTTCATGATCGAGCACCTGTTCGTCCAGTTTCTTCACGTTCGGCTGATACGGGACACTGGCCATTTCCGGCACTTTCACCACTTGATGATGCCTAATAAAAACCATCAAATAAATAAATGAAGTAAAATAAATCAATTCACACATAAGTAACATAATTCTACGAAAAATACGCAAAAAACAGTAAACACTAATAACTGGTAATTAAAATTTTGTATAATCATAACCGAATGCTACAAGAACTGTAAATGACTGTCTATAATGTTTCCCATCATTTAACTGCAATTTTTTCCAAAAATATTACCAACGCTCAAAAAGAAGAAATACGACAAAACACACGCGCTGTGGCCCTTAAAAAACTAACTGTCTCTGCTTTAAGCCATACTTTAAGTGTTCCATCATTGGATAAATAAAGGGCAGTCCATAATACAGCAGATCATGGCGCATCGGTTCGGTGCGCTTTTGCACTTCCTCCGGTGTGGTATCGAACACCTGGCCCAGATTGATGGGTGACACACCCTGAAAATCCAACGGCACGATCCAGACGCCGTTATCCGAGCTGGTCAGCGTTCCGTTCCGGTTAAAGGTCTCGCGGTGGAAATGCTACCGGCAAAATAAACCAGAATTATCCAATTCGATTTCTTATACCGACAGTCATGATTAGCTACGGCCTATGTAATTATAGAATAAAAATGAAACACATTTTATAAAACTTTTTAATGTATCCGAAATTTTTTCATGGGTAATCATGGCCGTTTCACAAATCGCATTTTTTCCAGTGCATTTTCAGAGTAATTATTAATCTGAACACTTTTCTCGCGCTGTTCACACTCTGCATTTTCCCATTTTCATACTGAAAATTGTTTTTAAAAAATCATTAAAAAAATCATTTAAAATCCAAAATTAATAAAAATTTATTTCAATGGATCAAAAATTAAAATCATTAAAAATTAGAATAAAAAATTTACATCATTTATCCATGTAAAATTTTATTCTCAGCATTGTACCTGCATAGCCAAACGTTTGGGCACGAGCGGACCCGGTGGAGAACTGTAAGGGAATCCCACGCTGGAGAACGCGACGACTAGCACCGTCGACACGAACAGCACCGCCGAGAATTTGACAATGAGCCATGCCACCCACTTCTCCGTCACTTCAATCAGACTACTCTGCAAAACGATGGAAACAGAACATATTACCGACTTGGTGGCAGCTTCAAGCAACAACCGCGATTCTGGCACCGGAAGTCATTACAACATTCTTCACACATACTGGTCTAACGCGCAAAGAAATAAAAAACGGAAAAAATAGTAACATTTTACATCGCTATCAGTTTACACTAGTATTCACTCAACTGGATTCTCAACATGTACACTCAACTGGATCCATGAATCTAAGGCTTTATGCCAGTACACTACATCATCCCATGCACAAACGGCATTTGTGCATGCATTTGTCAAATGCATAGTTCAGAATTAGCGTACTGAGAAGTGTGAACTCAACTGCATTTGAGCAAATTTGACAAAAAAATTAATATTCAAATTTTAATTACTTTCAAAATAATAATAAATAAATATCTAGGATAATTTTCAGAAAATACATAATAACAATAAAAAGACGCCAAGCATAAAATTTATAAATTAATACATAAATTAAGAAGGATACGGACGTAAACAACAAAGATAACAATTCCTTTCCAACGAGCTTAAAAAAATGAAAGATTTTCACAATGTGCACTCAGTTCAGAAACCAAATATTAGCAATTTTTTAGGCCGGGAAAACCGAATTATACTGTATATAAGAATAACCATAAATTATCCTAATTTATTATTATTATTTATTCTTACATAGTAGCCTCCGACCAGCACCGTGATGCCGGCGACCAGGACGGCCAGCGCCACGTCGGGATTCAGCTCGGAGCCGGTGCGGCCGAAGATGGGCACGAAGACCTCCATGGCCGACGTCAGCACGTACAAGCCGAAGACGGTGGGCAGTGCCAAGCAGATCAAATGCGCCATCACGAAGGCAACCACATCTGCAACAAAAAATTCACATCACCACTGAGAACGCACTTTTGCTTCGTAAGCAATTTAATTCTGCTGCCAAAATCAAGCTGCGAACAACGGGATAAATCTCCTTATAATTCTTATAAAAAAAAATTACAAATTACTGTTTTAGTACGGACACAGTACGCATTCCATCACAATGACTTAGAAAATTCAATCTCCATTTCCACAAATATTAAGGGCAAAAAAGTTAAAGGCAGACACCATTACAACTGTAAAACTACATTTTTCAAAACGATCACATTCAGCTTCAACATCTCGTATTTTTTCTCGCTGACGAGACCTTACACTACGTCACTCAACCAACAACACAGAACACACTACAAGTCCACAACCAAACAAAAGCTTTCCACATAAATGCTAAATTAAACGCACCTTTGCGGACGGTCGGCTGCATGTGCAGCCAGATAAAGCGCAGCGGGATGGGCGCGGCCACGAAGAAGAGCGGGACAAAGGCGGAGGTGAGGCCCTTGACGGTCATGCCCACCAGGATGACGATCCACACTAACCCGGTCAGATAATACACCAGACTCTCTTTCAACGCCAACGGAATCGACACCTACACACAGCAGCAAAAGATTATAACAATCCAAGGGAAAACGAATCAATAAATTACATCGATTAAATAAAATACAGCAAGACCGAATAAAATTCACAGAAATTAAAGACAAAGATTTACTGAACAACACTAATACAGAAGACCGATAGAAAAACACAGAATAAATACACGTTAACACTCTAATTTGTAAGGAAAATTTTTTGGATAAACAGAATATTAAAAAAAACGAGGAAATACCAGAAAAACAAATGATCACCAAAATGTTAAGACTACGACACAACCATAGAAAGAAATCACTCGTATCACTTCTCATTCCGGACCGCGCGAAAGTAATACACCAATAGAAAGTCGGTTCGCTAGCCACCACACTACATTCCTTAATCAAAAAATAATAGAACGCATGGCGTGGGCCGTGGTGTGTTATTTTATGCCTGCTAAGCATTAAATAATTCACAGCAAAAACAACGCCATTTGCAGCACAAATGACAAAAACGATACAGTACTAAATCTTACAAGTTAGCCCAAAACGTAAAATCAATCTCGTGTTATAGCAATACAAATAATAAAACGCTAATAACAAAAAAATTAAAACAAATGAAAATAACGTGACAGAATAAAAGGTAATCCCGATCGCTGATTACTGGAAAAATTTTTAATTCAACGAACGAAATTAATATGAGCAGTTCCCATATCAGAATATCCCCTTGGCCACACTCTACGTTTCTCTATTAATCTGCTACCAACTGTGCCGTAACTCTTAAGTCTGTGTTCGAGTCGTAATGCAGAAATTGTGTAAAAAATTAAAAAAATTACAAAGAAAAAAAGCGCATTCACTTTCAAAGAAACAAATCAAAAGAATAAGTTAACCAAAAATGTAATAAATTATATAAATGCCATAATAAAATATTCGCACCCACCATATCACGATAACCGAACAGTCCGGTGTGCAGCGCAAACACCACGCCCACCGCCGGGACGGCGTACAGCGCCACGCTGAGGACAGGTCGGGCGAACCAGCTCATGGGCGCCAGCAGACTGACGGCGTAGCCCAGACCGCCACTGACCGCCACGGGCAGCGTCCAGCTGGTCAGGACCACCAGCACCCCACAGACCACGCCCTTGAGGATCGGGACGTCGGGGAAGAGGGCGCGGGCGTCGCGGATCTCCCGCTGCAGCTCCAGGAGGATGGCCAGGCTGGCGGTGACGGCGAAGAAGTAGTTGACCACCAGCCCGGTGAAGTACGAGTACATGATGAAGGTCAGGCCCAGGAAATCGTAATACACCGCCGAATCACTGGCGCAGGTGACGCAGTTCTCTGCAAAAATATCACGAAGTTCATCAGTATCATGAAATAAAAGCAGTTGAACACAAATTTACAGTGCGAATTACAAAAAAAGCGAATAAAAAAATTAAACAATTTGAAACGCAATTAAAAAACCAATTTCGCTACAATTAAATTATTAATACGAATAATACGATTTCGCAACAGGAAACACCAACTAAAATATCACAAAAAATAAATTACAAATCCTGCAGTAAATAACTGCAATTCGGGTGACTAACTGCATCAAACTTGAGGAAAATAAAATACAGATACAATCCAACGCTAAACCCGCCGCACTGCGAAATCCCCCATCAAATGATTAATGTTGGCAAAAACTGAACAATAATATCACCCGACTGAAAAATCATTTCCATTCTTAAAAATTAAAAAAAATCGCTCTTTGCCTATTGGTTTCAGTGCTTCAACCTACCCAGATCGTAGAATTCTGGTGAGGTCAGAATGCCATAAATCAGCGCCAACAGATTCTCTCCCGACCGCTGCAGGGTCCCGCGCGTGATCTGGTCAATAGTGTCGTAATGCGTGTGGTAAATGTAACCGTTCTCAACGTAGGCAATATCCACACCTAACCACCAATTAATTCACTTAGTGAACTTCCATTTCGGCAACCTGAAAAATGCGCCAGAAGCAACGGAGACCGTACCCGGCAACTGGCCATGGTCGCGGAAGATGCGGAAGTCGGTGTCGCTGGGAATCACACCGCTCTGGAAGATCTCCTCGCCCATGGAATTCCCGCACGGGTACGGCACACGGGAGTAGGCTCGCACCAACCACGGATGTTTAGGCCCTAAGAAAAATTAATCCGTGATCTTTTAATAGGATATTTCAATATACCCACTCATACATTTTAAAATAAACGTTTCTTATTTATTAAATTTTTTTTCCTTTACGTTGTTCAATCTTGATATCTTACAGAATTTAAAGAAATATGCTCAGGGAAGTCATAGATATCAATTAACAACAAGCAAATCAGGAGAAAAAAATACTGTATAAAAGAGCACGACAAAGACACAAAGCCAAAAGATTAACCAGAATTATTGTACTTAACCGAACGTAATAACAGTGAAAACTATTTGCAAAACGCCACAAAATATCAACTGACGATAACGGAAAATTCTGTTACAAAACAAAAAAACAGCGCTCAATGAGTACAAGTATTATTATAATCGCGCCTGAACCACTCCATGCCATCGTTTGCATTTCTGAGCCCCTTCTCTACGCTCCAACCGGTTTTAAAGTGAACATTTAAAACGAGAAACTTCACTCGATAAAAGCCGGTTAAGAAGCAATAAGCCTGCGCGGATGGGAAATAATTAAATGATTCAAAATGCAATTTGTAACCAATTCGGTTACCGGTCTGAAACAGGGCGTCACGTCCTCCACTGCCGGCCGCTTCCAGGTTAATGAAGGCGGTAATGTCCTTCGCCCAGGGATGCTGCGTTACGAAGCCATGACTGCCCTGAACAATACAATAAAAAAAGGCTGATATCAAGCATTTTACTTTCGACATTAAATTTTACACTGTTAGAAATTAAGTTAACTACAGTGCTCTCACTATTCAAATACAATTAAAAACAATTTATGCTACCGTACTCTTAACAGCGAAGAACGGACTTTTTTCCATCCAAATAAACTGGGTTGATTTACCGCAAAAAAAATCAAAAGTTTTTGAAGAAAAGCAAAAAATTATCGGGAAATATGATTTTTAGCATGGTAATAAAAGTTTCACATTTAATGCCGCCCAACACCGCGGCAGGAATCCAGATCAGAAGATAGTGTCTGTAGATTGTATGTAACCAGCGACATTGCAAGCCACTGCACTACGTTGAGTCACACCAGAGCAAAACCATCCGGTCGTTAGCGTATCACAAGCATATCACAAAATCATAGAAACCCGTGATTTTTTTCATGGAAAACGGTGAATTCGTTTTTCTCCGCTAGTGATGCAAGAAAACCAATACGGAACGCGCGTAGTCAAGATCAGTTAGACAGCGCCGTGGCTAGCTGACCGTGCGAAATCAATCCAGCAAAAATAATTCAATAGCGTACTGTACCTGTAGAATGCTCTCTTCGGCCCCGTTAAAGAGGAAGAGCAGATTGGCCGGGAGAGTGCCGCGCTGCGAAAGGACCGTCAGCACTTCCAGCATACTGACACACTGCGCTAGATCGTCACTGGCCCCGTCCACGCCGATAGCCGCGTCAAAATGGCAGTTGACCAGCAGTGTGCGATTCGAGTCGGCGTCCACCGGGCCGATGCGCACCAGCACATTGTGCACGTCTTGGTAGGCGTTGTTGAAACCTGCCGGATGAAACCGACCGCAATCAGACACCATGATCAAGGAAACATGCGTTTGCTGTCCGCGCGCAATTAGACAAATAAAAAATAAAATAATAAAAATTAGAATACAGTAGTATTTTATTTAGTATTAAAAAAATAGTATTTCAACAAATAAAGCAATTTAATTAGAATGTGGATTAATTTTGAATGCATAGCATTAAAAAAATTTAATATTTTTTGTTATTAAGTTTAAAAGGAATTTTCAAAAAATGGACTGACGTGGGAAAAAAACACAGAAGACGCTTTTCTAAGAAAACAAAAACGACACATAGATCTAACAGTTCAAGAAAAAATTATTTATGATTACACAACGGAATGACATGTATTCATTCAACAATAAGAATTAAAAGCAAACAAAAACTATAACGAAACTACAAAAACTACATAATTATTTTTACTTATAAAACGAAAATCAAGTGGAAATCTACAAAAACTACGCAAAAGATACACAAACAGGAATGAAAGAAATAAGAAAACTAAGTAATAAAGAAAAGAATAATCAAAAGTGAAGAAGAAATAAACAAAAAAAAATAGAAAACAAACCAAAAACAGACCGCAGACCAACTGAAAATAAAAATTATCAATAAGAAAAAAACCATCAAATAAATAAAAATATTTAGAAAGCGGCAAAAAGCAGCAGAAAAGCCAGACCAACGCGAGACACGATAGGAAACACGAACACAGGCACGGACAGTCCACCACCCCCCGCTACGATCAAATACTCCCCCTTACCACCTAGAAATGCCAGCCGGAAGGATCCACTAACCACCTGGTGGTCAATCTCCACCCGGTGCACCGGCGAGGCCTTCTTCTTGATGGCTTCCGCTTCCTTAATGATATACCGCGCGGCAAAGCGGTCATTCCCGTCCGTGCCGACGGTGCGCGGCCGGAAACTGGTCAGGACAATCAGATGCTGCAGCGCCCGGTCCTCGCTGAAGCGGGTCAGATCGCGGGTGTCGCCGTGCTGCGAACTGGGCCAGGGATCCGGCAGATGGGAGGCAATGTGGCGGGAGGTGAACTGTACGACGGCGATGTAGGCGAAGATGGTCAGCCAGCTGAGCAGACCGAGGCGCGGCAGGTTGCGGTCGGGTGCCGGCTGATAGTAGTGCTGTAAAGGCGAACGGGCGGACGGAGATTGCGAGGACTTTTGTACACGCTGACGGATATCCATGATTTATTTACCTGCAAATTTCCACCAATTTTCATATGAATACCGTTAAAGAACCCTTACAGTATCAAAAACAGTGTTATATAGTAGTCCAATGATTCGATCACAAACTTCAATGATAAGCAAACGAAATTAAAACTAAATCAAATCACAAATGTCTATAACAGAGTGTAGTTGCACATTTTTATTCGCTTGTCAGGCCTGAGTCAGAATCAATAAACCAGCGCAAAGATGAATGATTAATATAAATAAAGGTTAAGGACTAATATAAAACTAATAAAAAAAGATTACAGAAAACCGAAGATTAAAGATTCTTAAGATTAAAACTGAAACCGACGATTAAAGATAAATCTAAGCTTTCAAGACGAAAGTAAAACTAATCTAATCCCAGTCTGAACTTACAAATCACATGCAAAAAGGATCTTAGAATTTGACATTGAAAAAGAGCGGGAACCCGGCAAAACAACTGTCGAAAATGCAAACTAGCAAAGCGAACGAAATTAAATGGGGTGTTTTAAAAATGTGTAAAATTACCGCAGTTATGGATACCAGCATCAAATGATTAATTAATCGTCCACGTAACGAAATATCCGACAGAAAATAATCACAAAAAAATTCTACAATCCTTGGCCATGTTTCATCATTAGTACATTCGGCAGCTGTGCCACTAATCAAAAGTCTAGTGCGAAATAAATCATAACTGACAAATATTTCGGCACCGGAAATTGAACCGCACAACGAGGCGGAAAATTCTACCAGAAATAATCAAAAATTTGCAGACACTGGTGGATGACATAACGCAAGTTAAAACTGGATTACTTCCGATTAGATAAAAATGCAAGATAAAGAAACCAGAGCAGCCGATAAATTTTTAGGACTCTGCCTGTAGGCTGTCGGCAGATTGTTACGAATTAAAAATTCAGGATGAAATTACTACAAAATATTATTTCTGTGTTTACTGTACTCTTTCCACAGTTCTGATGCAATATGACAAAATAAGAAATTCATTATTTTTTTATTAATAAAACTTAAAGCTGTTCTACTGCCAGGAAGGAACGAAAGTGTGATGAAAGCCGATAAGATGTCAAGGTTTCGGTTGCTTGGTAACAAAAATTCCCGCTAATTCTACGGCTTCCGTTGTGCCAATCATAAACTGTTTTTTTGGTTCAGTTTATTGTTATTTTCGTAAATTTACATTCTTAAACAAAACTACAAAAAAACTGCAAAAAAAAAGAAGACAAATGCAGGCGGGTATGTTGTTTAATTTAAAGACAGGTAATTTAAATTTAAGTCATATTATTTAATTTTAATTATCTGTAGAGCGCTCATGTTCTATCAAGCACGAACAATTTCTAACAGATTAGGTACCGCGAAACGCAGAACAGAACAACTCCTTAAATTATTTTATTCCATCTCCAAACTAAATGGTACACTCTACGATTCACACTCATGACTTACCGTTAAATAACACACGAAAAAATCCAAATAAAAAATCTCCAAAAAATTCCCAGTAAATCACAAAAATCACTCCGGATGGATATCATAATCCCTCATGGCGCGCTCCATCCTCCACCACCTTCCCCACACCCCCACATCCACCACGGTGTCCCACAAGCGCTCCAGCGGCACCTTCAAGTACTTACACCGTGCTTCGTACAAATCACAGCCTTTATCGAAATCCCTCCGCAACACCACCGCGGCCAGCCCCCAATTCTGATACTCCAGCCGTCCCTGATTGCGCAACCGGCCCACCTCCACCAGAAACTCCTCGGCGGCCGGATTACGGCTGCGCACCGGCACTTGGATGAGATCGTTGTTGGCGTCCAGCCAGTGATCGCGGAAACTCAGCTCGGTCGGGTTGCGACGGTACGCCAGATACGCCGTCAATAAACCGAGGCTAATGGCCACGGAGCGCCATGGACGGGCGCGGGAATCCTCGGCGGCGTCCTTGATTACGCTGGCGTAGTCGTCGAGGACGTTGAGGACGAAGCGCACTGCGGGGAAACACGGTTAAAACGTCAAGAAGCCATTTACGGCGCAAGGGGACGGTTCGCTGTACGTACCTGGTTTGAAGTTGGTGATCCGATCGCGTGTTTTCACTATCGACGGTCGGGCCAGGAATGTGCTTACGGAGTGCAGAGGAAAACGCTTCAAGATTACCGACATCTGTACAGGTGAGCAAATAAATCTAGCGAAGATGAGTAAAAAGTGAAGACGTGGGGATTTTAAATCGCTAGCAGCGATATTTCGACATCACGAGGAAACTTGTTTGCAAGAATGCAAAGACAGACAGATGCGGATAAGGACATGCGACTGCACTGCCAATGCGTTGAGCGCGCTGGTGTTCGTTGCGACGTCGGCCAAGTGCAATGCGGGTGACGTCGACAAGGCATACTACCTCCGGATGTCGCAACACTGCAATAGCTTTACTGTGTTTTAATTTGCAGTCTCATAACTTATTTCTGATTTTTTAATCGAAAATAATTAGTTTTTAATATCTTTGTCATTTGAGGTAACAATAAGTCGATAAATCCAACTAGTGCTAAATTCAGTAAATTGCTAATGCAGTTCACCATGCACTTGTAAATCAAAGTTTAATTCTACGCTGCTGTTGATTTCAATAGTTCACTTTGAAAATTTGTCGATTTGATTTTGTATTCATAAATTTTGTAAAATCTTAAAAATAAAGCTTTTGCTGTTGTTTAGAGTGCTTATGAACCAGGTTATAATGCTGAGCTCTAACAATAAATACTCACGGATGCAGTAAGTTAATAGTGAATTTCTCGTTATATAATTACAGTTTACGTATGTTACAGATTTTGAGAATTAAAAAAAATTGCATTTTACAGGTATTAGAGCTGATTGCACTGTAATTAAACACTTACAGATTATACATTAATGATAAATAAGTATAAGCACTTGTGCGCTACGATAACCTTTCTTTTTCTCATATATACACCAAAACATTTGGAGAGAACTGCAAACAGACCGTTCGTTTCAGGCATGAATTTATTATTTCTGGCAGCCCAAAGTAAAACGTAACATTAAAAACACTCGAGTAAAAAATACACGACGGCAATGAGTCATTAGTTCATATTTAGTCCTAGTCGTGCGGCATAATTGTGCACCACGGTGTCTCCAAATGCTGATTACTGTGCACCACAAAAGGATTCATAACTTTTTTGAAAATAATCATTTAGCGCATAGTGCTTGTGTTCTTGTGACTCCTATTAACGGTTAACCGGCATCATAATTTTATCCTGCGGCTATTTATAACTTTTTTATTCAAAATTAAATGTGTTGCTGTTGCAATATTAATTTTCATCTCACTTGCGTTATATTACGCAGATATAGTAATACCACATCTGGTATTATATGTGTAATTATATAAAATATGTGGAATTATATAAAATAACTTTATAGATGCAAACTACAGACTTGCACGAGTGCTACAGAGTAGTCGGCTTTCGGCCAGCACCTGATCAATGGTAATTGGCAAATAAAAAATAACCTTAATACGTTTAGCCGCCTGATGTTGCGGCCCATTTCTTTAAAAATTATATTCCTGGTAAGTATGTACGTGTAACTTACGAAGTATTATTTTTTGGTACTATTGATATTACTGGAGAATGTTAGAATGTATGATTTTATTATTGTAAGTGAAAAAGCATTTTAGTTACAGTACTCTGGAAGCCGGCATCTGCCTACTTCGAAGTGTTTAATTTTGACCTACAATTCAATGCAAAAAAATGATGAAAAAAACTGCGGCAAAATCTTTGGCGTAGCGAAAATTTCACTCGAGTGAATACAAGAAAACGGAAATTTTTAAATTTTTTTGACGGAGTTTTTTAAAAGATGGGAAGTCAGAAGGTGCATTTTTATGCGGGTGCCTCACTAAAAATTTTATAAGTAATTTTCCGATGCATTCCACAAAATTCGCCACACAGTTTTATAATTCACCGGTACATTCCACAAAAATCCAAAGGCGTCGCGAAATTACTGAAACGCACTATCAGCCAAAATACGAGCGTATAGATATAAGAGCTTATTCTTTAAAATTGTAAACTGGAATTTCGTGGTATATGCCGGTGAATTATAAATTAAACTTTGACGTACGTAGTGAACAGCATTAGCAATTTACTGAATTTGGCACTAGTTAGAATTATCGACTTATTGTTAGATCAAATGACAAAGATATTAAAACTAATTATTTTCGATTAAAAAATCAGAAATAAGTTATGAGACTGCAAATTAAAACACAGTAAAGCTATTGCAGTGTTGCGACATCCGGAGGTAGTATGCCTTGTCGACGTCACCCGCATTGCACTTGGCCGACGTCGCAACGAACACCAGCGCGCTCAACGCATTGGCAGTGCAGTCGCATGTCCTTATCCGCATCTGACAGACAGCCGAAATGCAAACATATGACGGGCTGGTTTGGCTGCGGCACCGAATGGCCTGCCATAAATCCTAATGGGCTGCTGAACGGTCCATCAGAGCCACTCAGCTGCGTAGCCATCGCGCAGGCTGATCAACATCACAGTTGATCTGAAACCAAAATTTCGAAATCACGCGTTTGATAATCTTCTTTTTCATTTTATTGCGATTCCTTCGAAAGAATAAACTTCACAATTTAACTTACTAACTTTTAGATTTTCAAAATAAATTTCTGATATATCTAGAACTTGTTGCTTGTCAGTTCTTACACATTTGTGAGCTGAGTTGCTTATTATCGTCGTTTTCTGTGCGCTCGGGAATTTTCCCCGCGCTGTCATACTCCACGATGTCGCTCTTCCAGAACAGCCTGCGTTTCGTCGCCCGCAGCCCTCTCCTGCGTCCCCGCCACCCCGACCCCCTCGTTCTCACCGCCGCCTACCACGAGAACGTCATAAAGCACTTTGAAGCCCCGCAGAACGTCGGCTCCCTCAACAAGGACGACGCCAACGTGGGTACGGGACTGGTCGGTGCTCCCGCCTGCGGGGACGTGATGAAGCTGCAGATCAAGGTGGACGAGCACGGGAAGATCATCGACGCCAAATTCAAGACGTTCGGGTGTGCGTCGGCCATCGCCTCCAGCTCCCTGGCCACGGAGTGGGTCAAGGGGAAGTCGCTGGATGAAGCGGCCAAGGTGCGCAATACGGACATTGCCAAGGAGCTGTGCCTGCCCCCGGTCAAACTGCACTGCTCCATGTTGGCGGAGGACGCTATTAAGGCGGCGCTGAATGACTACAAGGTGAAGCGGGACAAGAAGGACGGGGAGGCGCCGCGCGCGGCCGCCGCCAACTGAGTGCGGGGTGGGTGCCAGGCTGTTTGGTTTCTCCGTGCAACTGTGAGAATTTTAAATTATAATATTCGATATATTATCTATAGAATTTAAGTGATTTAATCCTTGCGCTGGGCTTGCTTTGGTAAAAATAATTTTCGTGTTATTTGCTTGGAAATACCGATCGCTTAGTATGCGACAGCTGTATAACTTGACTGCGCCGCAATACTTTCCAGTTTAATCTTCTGTTGGCAGATTTTTCTGTGCGGATTTTAATGAATAATTCTAAATAAACAACAAACAGTAGAAGTACTGCAGCAGTTAGCACTCAGAATACTACGTACCTAATTGCAGGTACTTACACTGTAATTAGTGTAATAATGTGAATACGCAGTTCCATATAATAATAATACTATATAGTATTATAGACGCGTACTTAAGAAATTGTTAAAAGCTGCCCAAAATCAATATTTTGTATTGTTTGCTATGTGATATGACAATAACTTAATCATTCGAAAGGCAATGCAGACAGTTAAGTAATGTACGAGTATCATATAAACATCATCCTGTCACCTGTGTACAATTTGCAAACATGCACCTGTATATCAGTAGTTAATTGTTTGCATTTTTGTTATAGAATTCAGAAATGAATTTTTATACTGATCACAGTCAGGAGTAAACGGTTCTATAGCTCACCATCAGATGAATATGTAATCCTAATGGTAATTTAAGTACTGTACGTAAAATCTATATTAATCGTACAAAAAACAAAAACTGGTCTGTGAAACATGCAGTATTCATGCTATTACCGTACCCTTTTTCGAGCTCGTTAGTTATGGTTACGACTTATGATAACATATCATATTTATGCACAACAGAGTCGTCAACTTCCGGAAGGACAACAAGTACTTTAGTACCAGCGTAATATCTGATCATAGCGTAAAATACAGTTTATAAAATATTATATTACATATTTTGCAGTTAACGTTTCGTTGATTAATTTTTCCCCATTTTAAGTTCTGTTTTTAGTCAACTTATATTATATACTTGTATGCGTGCGATACGTCAGATAGGTAATTTGATTACTACTCGTATTTTGCGCAAGGTTGCAGAAAGTGGTGAGCACTGAGCTGAACACGTATCTGTACGCGAGCTCAGTTAATGAAGTATAAATTAGACACTTCGAGGTATACTACCAGTTCGTTAATAATTACTGTATTAGTACCTGAACTCGTACAATACAACCTCTTGAATTTATCAATAAAAAAATCAGTTATTTTTGAAGAAACTAACCAGCAAAACAAGAAAAAATGCTTTTCTTAGACAGCAATTTGGTTGGCATTGTTAAACTTACATTTAAATATACAGCGTAGTAGTGCGTTGTCTGCACAAACGTCCACTTGGGTACACATGACGCTACACTACGATAATTCCGCTTAGTACTCAGTGTTGTGTTCAGCCTTTTCGAGTTGCAACCGACGGAACCGAGCTGCTGTGCTCACTTAGCCGCACATCAGTCAACGTTGTTATCTTGTTTAAGCAATTGTTTTTAAACAGACCTTCAAAAATAGCCGCAAAATATTTAGCGGCGAAATGTTCCTGCTGTTCCTTAAGCCTAAAGCAATTCGAATACAAATAAAATGCAGGCGAATCCCTAAACTCACCTTCTTTTATCTTTTTATTTTTACATCTTTACATCGTGTTCTGCGTATTTAACTTGTTATTTTAATACAATTTTTATTGACATTACCAATGCCTGTTATGCAAAAAGTTTTCTGATTGTTTCTGCCTAATTTATACGGGCGGCACAGCGCATGGTGGGGGATATCTAATAAAGTTGTCGGAATTGATATCCTCTGTCAAATGTCAAAAGGAATAAAGTTGTCTTGTCGCGTTGTCGTGTAACCGGTACCAACGCAATCAAGGAACACAGTTAGTGCAACAAAATGCTACTTAATGACTCTCAGAATACCGCGACAATTGCAGACATTGGTTCAGTAACCGTATACATGTCACAGCGGTGAAAAAAATCCAAAGGCTTTTCAAAATGTTTAACATTTCCGTTAGCTTTCTTTATCACTGACTCAGTCTACTGTAGATTGTTTTACAGTAGCCGGCCACATGGTAAAAAGTGATCGGTAATGCTGATTTTGTCAAAAAGTTGCACAATGCGTGAATCCCTTAAATCAACAGCGAAACAACGGTGCGTATTGCGAGCACTTACCATCTGTTATTGCGCAGCTGATTGCCGCCATTCATCCATACCGGACAGCGACAATGTATCTGCTGTTAAGAAAACTCAAGTAGCTTTAACCGGAAATCAATAATGGTTGGCGCGCACGCGTTGCCACAGTATTTACAAATGTTGTGATACGACACGGCAGTAATTTCTTCATAGCAGTAACAGTAATATCGCACAAATCATGGACCATCGCCGGGCAACGATAGCGGGATCACGTGTCGAAGGGTCAAAACATTTCCGGTTGTGTTTGTCCTTTACGCGGGTGTCCAACGGGAAGCCGGTAGTTTTTAAGGCAATCTGCAATAATTTGCTAAATGGATATATTAGCTGCAAATTCGTTTTTAAGAAGGCTTTTACATGCAGGAAGATGGGCTTCGTTTCTCCTTCCCGGAAACAATCAAATTCGGGATCGACGAACCGTATCAGGTCTTCTTGACCTTTGAACCGGCAGTTCGCATTGTGTGAGTACAAAGCAATTTGCCCGCCCTGAACACTTTCATGAAATACAAATTTTTTTACTTCGTTATGTTGTTGCTTAGTTGAATTCGTTTTTATTACTATTTATTGTACATACCTACAGTACTTAGTTTTTTTACTGTAGAAAAATAGAAATTACGCGCAGAATGAATAATTTCTTATGCTTTTGAGATGTTTTGAGGTTATCAAATCGTAAGCATTATTGCTGAGATAAATATTGCTAGCAGTATTTTGTTAATCATCAAGACATCTGTTTTAACTTAAGCCGCATTTGTTTACAAACAATCATTATTATTGCTTTGAATTACTTTTATGTCGAAGTTAAGCGACTTCGATCGTTCTGACCTTTGAGTATGTGTACGTGACACACATTTCGATGCACCGCTGATTTTGACAGGACTATGTCCGTCCATAATGACCTGATCGACTTCCGCCGCTTGGGTACCAAAGTGGACCCTAACCTGGCCACCTACTGTGGAGTATGGGAACCCAGAGGCTTCCCGGTGACATCCTGCCATCATCGGGAGCAACTCAAGTTCGTCGTCGGCCTGGATGACGGGGCAGTGTTCATAACCAGTTTACAGTGCAAATTCTATGCCAAAGAAGAGACCAGTCACTGTGCATGGGGCGAGACAATGCATGCCATTCATTTCCAGTGTGTTACGTTGCCCGATAAGAGCGTCGTCATCGTCAAACAGGAACTGATGTAAAGTGAACGGTATTTACATATATCGCAGTACGGGAAACGTGCACAAACACATCAGGCAGTACGGAGTAATTATGTACGCTGAAAATAGGTTTAAGAGGAAAACGAAGTACTAACAAAAAAGGAAAAATGAATACGAAACGAGTGTGATTTCATTTATACAACGCCACAGGCTGAATAAACATCGCACATACTGTAAGTATTGCAAAAGCTATCGACAACGTAAGAATGTTACAGCAAACTGAGGCGAACAAGTCGACTTCGGAAACTGAGCTTCTGTTGACATATTCTAGCTTGATGGGTTTTTGCGGAGTGCACTGCAACATCAACATCAATTTTCTTATTCCGTTATTTCCAGTGGTAGTCACCAGTGCTGCACTGCTGCTCACCTCCAGATAACTCCGCACTCCTGACCGTGGTGCGAGAGTCGCCGGAACTCGTACCTCTCCTGCCCACAAGGTATTACCACAAAGTCCAATCGTATATCGGCGACGAAACGCTCTTTTTCACTTAGTGTTCCCCAGTGGCCATGAACGCATGGCACCTGAATGGCTTTCACACTAATTAGTTTTGCTGCGACTGCGGTTATCACGGGAAACCCCGATGATCGAGTCATGTTGATAAATGTGATAGCGATAGTTTGCGCCGTTACCACTTGGTCCATGCACCATGCAAATTTGTATGTGCCTCCCAGGGCAATTGTGCAGCAATCGAAAACAACATGTCGGTTTTGAGCTCCTTTTTGGGACAACAAATCTCGCCATAGTGGGCAAACCCTTCAAAATCCGAAACACATTTAACAGCATTAACTCAGTAGGACATTACCGGATGCGCATCCGCAATTATGGCTTTATCATGTGCATGATGACTTTATGCACTTACCGCATGAGCATCGCTTGTCCGTGCAAGTGCACGCTTAACAAGATCTCACTCAGAATCGGAAGTGCCACGGTATGAATCATGACATCTACGACCAGCAAAGAGTTACTGTGGACTTCTGAATCTTTTGCTCGGATAGAGGTCACGTTGCTTCGATGGCGAACAGCAAACGGAAAAAAATATTGACACTTGAGGTCTTATGTGTAAGTATAATGGAGTCAGTCACTTTAGTATGCAAGATAGGCGTCAATGGGTTATGTACAGTACAGATTAATAAAAATTCATACGTTGTTGCTCGTGACTTGTGGTACGTATGACGAAGCTGGTACTAGCGTGGCAATTATTCCTTGATGGCTAGCCCTGCCGCACGGCGCATGCAAGTATAAATTATCATCGCAAAAATCTCCCGACGTTAAGGAGCTGGTCTTTATACCGCTACGTACTTCTGTTGTGTACGCACCCACCGGTACGTGTGAGTGCGTACACAACAGAAGTACGTAATTATTTTATATACTGTATATCCAATAACATAATTTTCATTAGTATACTATTATTCTACTGTTATACCTACAGAGAAATGGCGGCAAATCATATTTCTGGGAATGCTTTTATCAGATTGCTGCTATCAGGTAGTAGCTTCGTTACCTTCTTCATGATGAACCAATTCTTCAACAGCCGATTTTTCAAGGAAGGGGTTTTTCGTAAACCATAGATTCAAGTTGCCAAAGTATTGCCGACACGCTTCGATTAAGTTTTCTTCACTCCAAATCATACTGTCATTCGGACTGCCCGCTGCATACTGTCCGCACACAAATCTTAACTGGTCTGCGTCAGCGCAAACAAAAAACCGGTGTTTTGTCCGTGTTTGAGCAGGGTATCCGATGCGCAACGCTTTCTGTCGTGCTAGCTCGATACAGCTTGTTATGGTATCCACACGTAAATTGTACTGGCACCCTTTACTCTGCTTCTGTTGAACCTCGTGTGGATGCTGTGGAACGATGTACTTGCGATAATACAAGCCATTTGCGCTATTCCGTTTGGCGAACAGGGATGGTTCGTCGAAAGCCGATCTGGTTACCAGCTGCCACAAATGAGCCACCAAGCGCGTAGATGAATCTGCAGCCACACTGTCCAGTTCGACGAAATACACTAAAATGCAGACCAGTATTATGTACAATACATGTAGGCTATTTTTGAAGAAATCAGCCGGTAAAGCGTTCAGTTCCAGTCTGCGCGATCGCTGAAACTTTTTTATGATTGTTATTGCACGCCTCGAAGTTCAAACGACTTCTTCGGAGTACTTCCATGCTACTGCGGATGATTCATAATCATGACAATTATTTTTATTTCAAACTGGCAGCACAAAACAAACAAGTTTTCCATAAGTAAAAGGTTTGTACTTATTGTACCGGTATGTGAGTGTGTATTTGTACCTCTGCGATAACTATGCAACGCTTTGTGGTCTTCTGAATGTGATAAAATAAGAGTAAAAATACATAAAACCAGAAAATCGTAGATGTACTCGTAGCACTTTTATTGGAATTTGTATATCTAACCTAACTGCAGGAACTTTTTTAATGCTGATTTTTCTTCAGTGCGCATTAAAAGCAAAAACGTTTAGAAAACTAAGAATCAGTCAGGGACTATTTGTATTTTTAATATCTACTTTCGCTTCGGTCCACCAGTGCACACCAGTTTCCCTAGTACAAATAACTCTCACGGAACCATGTATTATATAACGGTGAACCTAACTGGCTCTCGACCTTCCGCCAATGATTATTAAGTATTGACGATCATTTGTATTATTGGTACTTATGAGCAAGGTTAAAGAAACGAAAGGTGAAAGCGAGTTTTTAGCAACTATAGCAGGAGGTGCGCTTAAGAAGGCGAAACAAAATACTGCCCGTTTACGAGGGATTTATACGAATTTCTGGAGTTGTTTACTGTTTTTTTTTTACAAGAAAACAGGCACCACTAATCCGTAATGCTTGGCACAGCTAACTGTGAGAGTTGGTTGTGCCAAGCATTACGGAGTAGTATTGCTTACCATTTGTACTGCCAAAGGCTGTAGCATATGTGAAAATAGGCACAATCAGCTTGGCCGGTTGGAATTTGTACGGTCCATCGTCCTCCCTTCGCAGCGCCACATGCACCTTAAAATATCCTTTTGTTTCAATTTCGCTGTCAATAAAATTTCGTTGTGTATCCACAAACGGATGTGACCGGACATGCTTCATATGAATCCAATCGGAGGCGACCGTTGTGGAATTGAAATTAATGAAAACGTAGTCACCTTCAATATCCTGCATGTACCCCAGCCACCATTCGTCGTTTTCTCGCTGAATCAGTGCGGTGTTCCCGTGATTAAGTTCGTGCTCTGTGCTAGCACGCAATAAGCTCCGAAAAGGAGTCGATACGATACAATCCATGTTAATGGGCGAATAACGATGATATTGCACAGTGTACCGATTTGCGACCAATAAATACACAATTATGTACAAATGTGATACGAAGTTCGTCGGTTGCGTCCGTTAGATGGACGAGCAGATGGTACGCTGTCACGCTATTAAAATTAATATGTATCAGGGAACAGTAAAAGAGACAATGATACGAGTAGTTATTAATGTAAAGTAAGCTTAGCGAAAACTCTTTGCTGCTTTGTTTTAGTCCTGGAAGGGCTCTTTCAGGGCGTTACAAACAGTTTGGTGACTATTTTTTGCATTGTGAATCTTGTTTCGCGAAGCTAAGGGAATTCAGTGAAGTACAGGGTACTGCAACCCTGCATATCACGGGCACAGCAAGCTACCAAGCTCGGAAGTCATGCTCCTGCAACACGGCCAGCCACCAACGGACGGCGGCCCACTATTACTAGTATTACATTTATCGAACATCTGCTCACGGTCTGCAAGCAGCGAAAGTGGGTCATCTCTTGCTGTTCGTGAAAAGACTAAGCTTTGAATAGGTAATTATTATTATTACGTACTTGTTATTCCAAGATACATACAAAATCTGCTAGTCAGAGATCAGGTGTGTGTTTTCACCCTAGGGGGGCCAGAAACGGCATCGATATTGCGGCATTTCCTAACAACGGAACTCGTACACGTACATCTTGCTCTTCGTTATTATACTCGTACATCCTGAACACTGGATTACCCACGTAATAAAATTTTCTGATAGATCAAAAATTCCAAAATTAACTGTTTTACGTAGTCACGGTTCAAATCAGATTTTAAACCTAAAGCTTCCATTCACAAGTACTAATCCTACAATGAAAACAAAATCTTTGGGCAGACCGGCAAGCAAATCTGAACCAGTTGCAGAATGGCACGTTATGGGAACTGCGAGAGTTTAACCGCGGGTTTAAGATTGGGACTTGTAAGACATTTAATTTATGGAAAACAGTTATTTTGAGATTTTTGAACTGTCAGAAAATTTGAAACTAACGGGAACTTTGAATACGAGGGTGATCCGTTGTTCAAGATATATATAATTATGGTGGAAGTTATCTGTTTTAGGAGCTGAGAAATGCCGAAGTACCAAAGCTTTTTTCGTTTAACAATGTTTCTAACAATTTCATTTCGTTACTTTATAATTTATTTATTTATAACTCGTTAATTTATAATGCAGTTACGAGTACTTATTCGTATGACATCAATATTAGAAATAACTCCTGATCTTTTTTCTTTAAGTGAACTTTCTTGTTTCGCAAATTTCAAATGCTCATCATTTTTTGGCTTGCGAAGCTTAAATGCACAGAAACAGGCAGACAAATGTTGCCTAATGGGAAATTTCTTTTCCAAGTTAAAGTGCAACGCACGCGACGCGGGAAATTTGCAGATTTATGATGTTGTTTTGCTTAGTTAGCATTTCCGCATAAGAACATAAGGTATATAACACAAGAAATAACCGGCTTATATCGCTGCAAAGTCATGATTAATGATCTGGGTTACCGGCGCGTTGCGGAGAACAGACAGAATGCTGTTCTTTCGCTGTGTAACTGTGTAAATGTTTCGTCTGCGGTGAGTTAATGTTGCGTTCGTTCATTCGGTAACGTAAACTGCAGTTACAGCCTCACCGCATAACAATTACCAAACGCTGTTTATTATGCCATAATATTCATTATTGTATAAGCAAAAACGGTCGAAGAAGAATAAGATGCCATAAAAGCCAGATTCCTCAAGAATGAATCTGTTGTGAGGTTAAGCACTGTAGTGCATTGACAATATACAGCTCGCCACCGATTCATTTCACAAAGATGCACCATTCTTTCAAAGCACTGTCCGCAGTGACTTTGGGTACGTCTCAGGCCCTCAGTTTTAAAATATTTCCAAGTTCTCGATTTGTGATAACGGCTTGTATTCCAGCTTAATTTAAAATACATTGTACTAATGGTGAAATTAACACATAGCAAAAATGCATTTTTAATGAATAATTTCTTTTTACAGTGCTGTGCATGGTGGCGTCTGTTATCGCTCAGAGTAGTTATTATTCCGCACCATCACCACAGCAATGGTCACTGGACCCATTTCTGGGCGTTTATGACCAGTGGTATTCCAAGGCTGCCGATGTATTCGGGATCAACGACCAGTTCGGTAATTGTCAGCAACAAACAGCGACTCACTTTTGCGCTTGTACTTAAGAGCATAGTCTGAAATGTTCAAATCAAAAAGTTTTTGTAATTTGAAAACGTCGCTGTAGGACTTCCTCACGATCTGATTGAGCAAGGCGAGCGTGTGATCTACAAAAAGCTCCCGAACGGGCAATACTCCCAAACCTTAGGACGAGCCAACGCGTCGTACAATCTGGTCACCGTATTCGATTTGGGCGTACAAGGTATCCAGGATGTCCCGTTCATTCCGAACAACACGTTCCAGCACCTGTTTAACATGATCAACGCCACCACGCTGAAGGCCAACTTTGTGTGGAGCAAACCGGATCCCACCAAGACCGTTGTCTGGGAATCGATCATCGCCTTCTACCCGAACGCCACGGGATACTTTATTGTAAGTTTCCGAAACCAAAACAAGGATGAAGCGGCTTGTCTAAATAATCAATGTGCCTTTTGCTGCTATTCTGCTCAAGTTTTAGGACTGCGTCTGATATATGTACTGCTTTTTTTCCTTGCTTGATTTAAGCAGCATACATTCAGCCGCAACGCCGGGTGGCAGCATGCACGACAGGAATTCTAGATTGCGCCGCTGTCCACCATTTTATTAGGGTAGATGTGGTAGTTAAGGATGTTTTATTCGCAGACCGCAACCGTCGCCAGGCCGATTCCCTTGGTGTCAACAGCGCCATGGTTCAAAGTTGCCAATGACGAAGCCAGTGCACCACCAACGATCTTGAAGGCTCCGCCTGGCCAGTCGTAAACGGCACTTTTGATTATAATATTATTATCATGTGCATGACTCGCAATAGAAACCTTTTAGTTTCATACAGTTTCGCTTTTGGAACGTAACGGAATCTTACTGTCTGATGTCCAATTTGTCCTAAAGTTTTTTGATTTCTTTAATTTTTCTGGTTTTGTACTAAGATTTGTTTTATCAAAAACACATAGCAGAATTCGACTGTTCATTGATCTGTCACCTCTTGACGGTAGATCTTGTTTAGTGTAAACAGCGAGAATTGCTGTGGGATGGCCTTGTGTTATCTATATAATCGACAAACTCGATTCAGAAACCGTGCAAATAAAACAAATGAACATAGCTCTAACAAAACAACACAATGGTCTGACATAACCTTTTAAAGGAGACTACCAAAAATTTACTAAAGAATGAGGAACCGGAGAGGGCCGCTATTTGATTCCTCGTTCAGCGTTTAAGTTTAGAGATTATCCGTGGCATGGGATAAGCGTTCTGGTTGATGTCCTGTTATATGTACATCAGGTCGGACGGATTTCTCATTCACCGTCCCTTCTTTGGATGATTGTGGACCACGGGATCTGGATTTGCTAGCCATTTCAGAATTTTCTGTGTGGTAGTTTTCTGTTTTAGTAAACGCATTTTTGAGACGACCTTTCAACCCGTCTGATCGGATGGCCGTGTTTTGTTAGCTTGCTATGCTTATGTTGCTCAGAGCCTCAGCCCAAATGGTAGAAGCTTCTACCTGTGGTTTATTTACAATATTGTTAGCTTTGATTGAATAAACCTAACCCCCCACGCATGAGTCGCTTTGCTTTTATACGTATTTCCCGACTGCTCGATAAAATAATAAATTACGATTATGGATGCTACATATAACATACCGTGCGGCAAGCAACAACTGCTTGTAGTTCTCAAAGTAGACTCTCCTCCGTATCCCTGGCTGCGATAACGGCTTACCGGTTGTAAGGAAATAAAAGGAAGATAAACCATTTGGTGGAAGAGCACGTTAATTTTGTTGCACACACAAATTGTTGCGAGAGAAAACGCTTGTCGTCTTCAAGAAAATGACCTCAGTGCGAACTTAAGATTGCCATTCAACCTCATTCCAGAAAGCCAGCGCAATACTGTTAACAGCGAGCTTGCTCAACGAATGCAAATCCACACCGCGCAGGTCAACATCAGCCCAATTAACGGTACTTCCGTCCACTTTAAATCCACTGTACCTGCATAAGAAGAAAGCGTGTTAATTTTAAATTCTAGCAAGGCCTACAGACTCTCAGTACAGTAGATACCGTAAATATTCGTGGATGTTTATTGTGCGTACGGTATTTTTTTATTGTAATAGTTACATCCTATATGAATTACAATGCTAAACTTTGTCGAACCGCCTCCCATTCCTCCGGATACGTGAGCGTCTCCATCCATCGTCGACGGATACTCTGGACCCTCTCATAGACGGCATCCGGCACCGCAGGACAGCTGGTTTCCGATGCTATCAGTAAACGCCTCACCATGTCTTCGTTGGTATCCGTTGCGCGGAGAACCAAGCGGGAAATCGTGATTCGTAAGTTCGGACGCTTTGACGGTTCGAATACTAGACGTCCTCCGGGTCCTCGTAAACAGGTATAAATCTTTTCACATTCGGGAAGATCATTATTAAGAATTATCGTGACCATCTCTCAGGCAATGTCGTCAACGGTATAGTTGGTCATCATCAGTTGCCCACAAACAGCAAGAAGTTTGCGTATGTCCTTCTGGAGTCGAACAGGGGATCGGAGACCACCCATTTTGCTTCTACTTTCCATCCCATAATAAGATGAGCTTCCTTTGACGTGAATAATACTCACTTGCAGTTTCTTGACGGTCAACAGTGCCGACGTGATGTAAGCAATGTGCTCGAATTTCGTGTACCAGCGGGTGATATCCGTGAAACTGATGCTGGCCGTCTGCGCCGTTAGCGCTCGGTCCAGACACCATGCGCATTGGTAATTTCTCCCGTGACCTGGTTCCCAACTCGGATATGATATAGCCATGTAGCAACTGATGATTAGATGTTGGCTGGCTCTGGAGTCATTTAGCAGCAGGCCCCATAAGCCGCAGACCCTGTAAACGATTCGCATCTCACAGCCCTTCTAACGTTCTGTTTTACGGCGCCTTTGTCTTTAAGCCCTTTTCGAGTTTTTGAATTTCGAGGTACATACCTTTTGGCTTTGGCTTGTGAATGTAGATCAAGGAAGAGAAGGATCTCCAAGAGGATGTTATGGCCAACATATGTGATCTTTGCATCTGCAACAATAACAGTCAATATCATTCAATAATTTGCATATTTTCTTGGTGGGGAGTGCGAACGTAGTTTGCGTTTGGTATACTTGTACTACAGAAATATTATATTAATGATAATACGTTAGCGCTTGGTATGCCATAATACTCGCATTATGGCCGTAATTTTCGATTTTCTGGTTTGTTCCAAAACTTTACTTGTAGCCCGAAACCATTGCCACTCTATTCCTAATGTGTTTTTCTGAGTTTTTAAACAAGATATGGCACGAAAAAAATGGATTCAAGCTGTACTAGTATATGTAGGCTAAAAATCAAATCAGCCCATCCAATCGTACCCATATCAAGGATGGATTCATAAGGGACATCTTTTATAGCGAGGAGGCGGGTCCATGCCCTCCTTCGCAGTGCTCCATTATCATCGTAATACACTTTCAAGGTTTTCTCGAACCCATTTATCATACTATCATCATCCCACTCCGCCGAGCAACGGTACGTCTCTCCATTGCGCTGACCGCATACGAAAACTACGGCATCCGCCAGGACGCTTACAAACAGCCGTAACGCTATCCGGTGGTTGTATTCGGCATAACCGTCCCCCACTCGTTTAGCAGCAGCACCATCAATGACCCAGTCCACGGCCTCCAGTTCCACAAACTCGATGCGGCTGATATTCTTTACTGGCACAGTGTACTTCCGATAATATATTGTTCCGAGTGCTCGCTCCAGCATTGAAGGACAGTCAAATACGGTAGTCGACGCAATCTGCCACAAATGCGCTACCATGCAGTACGGAGATGGGCCATCCTCTACGCTGGCATAAAACAATCCGAAATCTGCGGTTGGAGTAAGGAGACGGGCCGGCCGAAAGATGTAGGGCCCATTGTCGGCACTACGCACCGCCACCTGAACCTCAAGAGCGCCATCTTCTTTGATGGCCTTGTTGACACGACTCCGGGTCTCATACGTGTCTATACGCCAATGGTTCCAGAGATAACGGGCATGAATCCAACGAGCGGGAAATGCATCGGCATTAAAGTCAACATAAATTTGGTCTCCATTGATGTCTCGCACGTATCCCAGCCATGATTCGCCGTTGGGCTGCTGCACAATCACTGTAGTGCCATTGTTATGTTCCCAGACATGGCTTTTCGGCCTTTGGAAGGGATACATGTCCGGCAGGGATGTACTTACTATTTGCAGGTGACGTCTTAGTGTGCAAAGCTTACTTTTTGCAGTGATGAGCAGATCAAGGAATTACATATTTATCCGATAATTCCGATTGGACACAGAGGTCACTGCATTACAATACGTTATCTACTTTTTTTGCACAGCTTTTATAAAATTTGACTCGCTTTCACAGCCGAAACGGAATGCAGTATGGCGCCCTCAGTTTTGAAAAGCATTTCACAAAAGCAAAGCCCTAACGTGTTTTTACGATATCGTTCGGAGATCTGACCTGTTTCTGCTTTA
This sequence comes from Paramacrobiotus metropolitanus, assembly GCF_019649055.1. Classification (NCBI taxonomy): domain Eukaryota; kingdom Metazoa; phylum Tardigrada; class Eutardigrada; order Parachela; family Macrobiotidae; genus Paramacrobiotus; species Paramacrobiotus metropolitanus. The sequence goes on from NW_026570257.1 coordinate 247,507, forward strand.
TGTAACAGGAATATAAAAAGAAAGTGATGGACGATGTACAGGCAATTAAATCTTTGTGGTAATGCAATCCATTTAGACAGAGGACAAACGTCCCTCGTCTAAGTCCTCATTTCTCATTGTTCTGCCAGAAGCAGAACTGGGTCAAGCAACCTGCTAGTAAATTCAGCGCAGTGTTGCAGTATTTAAACTATTCTATGTATTGCCGGTTTGATTACGTAATACTCGTATAACTGTACTGTGATTTTTACTGACATTTTCACCGCGACATAACAGTCAGAAGTCTTCACTACAGATTGATATTGCACAATCAAGAATTATAAAAACAACAAAATCACTATTATAAACAATTTTATTCTTTCCCGGCAAAGTTTTTCCGCACTTTCCCGGCAAGCAATATAACTGCAACTGCATACTGATGTAGTTCGCAAGCAGTTCTAGTGACTGTGAAACCCTCACATTTTTATTTTTGATTCTGTTGGGTCGTATCCTTATAGAAAACACCGCCTTCTCCTTGGCTGCAATAACGACCTGTCGGTTGTAAGGCAATGAAACGATTTAGACAAAAGATTTAGTGAAAGAGTACTTTTATATTACTGCACACACAAACAGTTGTGATAGAAAACGATTGCCGTCCACCAGAAAATGACCATAGTGCGAACTTTAAGGTTGCCATTCGACCTCATTCCAGAAAGCCAGAGCAATACTGTTCACAGCTAGCTTGCTTAACGAATGCAAATCCAGACCGCGCAGGTCAACATCAGCCCAATTGATGGTGCTTCCATCCACTGTAAATCCACTGTACCTATACAAGGAGAAAGCGTGTTAATTTTGATTTTTGAACGCTAAGCAAGGTACACACTACACAGACTCTCGGTACAGTAGAGGAGATACCGTAGATATTCTTGCATGTTTGCTGTGCGTACCGACAGGGTACGGTATGTGTTAGTGTAATCGTTAAATCTTATGTAAATTACAACGCTAAACTTAATCGAACCGCGTCCCACTCCTCCGGATACGCGAGAGTCTCCATCCAACGTCGACGGATGCTCTCCACCCTCTCGTACATGGCATCCGGAATCGGAGGACAGCTGGTTTCCGCCGCTTCCAGCAAACTTCTCACCATGTCTCCGTCGGTGTCCGTTGAGCGGAGAACCAAGCGAGGAACACGATTCGCAAGGTCTGGCGATGCTTGAATTCGTCACTTCCCCATATACGGGCATATATCTTATCACAATCGGGAAGGTTATTAATTATTATTATGTTCATCTTGGAGGAAATGTCGTCAACAGTGTAGTTAGTCAGCACCAGTTGCCCACAAACAGCAAGAAGTCTGCGTACGTCCTTCTGTAGTCGAATAGGGGTCCAGGTAAGACCATCCATGTTGCGTTCACTGTGCATTCCGCGGTAAGATGAGCCCCCTACGACGTGAATAACGCGCACTTGCAGTTTCTTGACGGTCATCAGTGCTGATGTGATGTAAGCAATGTGGTCGAATTTCGTGTAATAGCGGGTGATATCCGTGAAGCTGATACTGGCCGTCTGCGAGGTTATCGCTCGGTCCAAACACCACGCACACTGATAATATCTCCCGTGGCCCGTGTCCAAACTGGGATACGATAGAGCCATGTAGCAGCTGATGATAAGGTGTCGGCTGGATCTGGAGTCGTTTAGTAGCTGGTACCATAAGCCGCAGACTCTGCAAATACCGATACATCTCACTATTCTCTGAACGTACGGCGTCTTTGAATGTCGGCGCAGAGCGCATGCGCTTCTTAGCTTCCGAATTGTGAGGTATGGCACTTGCCTTTTGGCTTTGGCTTGAGAATGCAGGTCAAGCAAGAGAAGAATCTCCAACAGGATTACATGGCCAACATAACTGATCTTCGCGTCTAGAGTAATGACATTTGGTCATGGCCCGGTACGAGCTGCACTACTAAACCGGTGCATAAATAAGTGCGAAAGGTTCATTTTGCTTAAATGCATAAACTCGTGCCTAAATAAACACAAAAGTTTTAGCCTGAACATTGTTTTGTACGCCCACCCTAAATGTTTTACTCAGTTTGTTTGCCCTTTCGATGATAAACGACTGGGTTGAGCGATCGAAAAATCCGTTTCCGGCCCTTTCTTCTATAAACAAAAAATTTTAACCCGTTTGCTTGCAAGTTTCTATCCGGGTTTTTTGGCCTAGATTAGTAAATGCCACTAAATTCCCATTCGACACAAAGCCAAAAACTTTGGAAACTTACTTGCTACCTAAGTCAAACCGTCCGGGTCAAACCATTCGGGGAAGCGTTTAGGCAGAATCCACATGTGGCGGGTCTTTATGCACGAGTTTATGCAAATATGCAAAATGAACCCTTCGCATTTATTTACGCACGGGTTTAGTTTTGCAGTTCGTATCTCGCCGTTAGGGGCCCAGTAAACTGCACATCCAGTAAATCCCAAATCCAGTAAATTTCACATATTCTTCTGCTATGCATGAGCATGATCGCGGACGTACTGAAGTTTGCGATTGCTATACTCGCCCTAAAGCCACAGTTTACGGTTGGTTTCAAAACTTTGTACTTGCAGAAATTACCTTTTTAGCCATTTAAACTTTTTAAGTGCAGGCTGTTTAACTGCGTCGGTTAATTATGGCATGAACGAAATAAAGCATTCTGCTTAATCACATTTATTCAATCCATCATACCCACAGTAAGGATGGATTCGTAGGGGGTATCTTTTATAGCGAGCCGGCGGACCCATGCCTTCGACCGTGGTGTTCCATTATCATCGTGATACACTTTCAAAGTTTTTTTGAAACCACGTATCATGCTGTCATCATCCCACTCCGCCGAGCAACGGTATGTCTCTCCCTCGCGCTGACCGCAAACGAATACTAGTGCTCCCGCCTGGACGCATACATAAAGCCGTAACGCTATATGGCTGTTGTATTCGTAATATCTGTCCCCCACTATTTTACCAGCAGCAACATTAATAACCCAGTCCACGGCCTCCAGGTCCAAAAACTCGATGCGTCTAACACACTTTACTGGGATAACATACTTACGAAAATACATCATTCCGCGCGCTGCCTCGAACATTGAAGGATAGTCGAATGCGTTGGTCGGTGCAATCTGCCACGGATGCGCTACCATGCAGTACGGCGATGGGCCATCCTCTACACTGGCATAAAAAAGTCCGAAATCAGCCGTTTGTGTAACGAGACGGGCCAGCCGAAAGATGTAGGGTCCATTGTCGGCATTACGCACCGCCACCTGAACTTCCAGAGACCCCTCATCTTTGATTATTTTGTCGAGCTCATGCCGGTTCTCAGATGTGTTTATACTCAGGTGTTCCCAGAGATAACGGGCATGAATCCAACGAGCGGGAAATGCCGCTGCGTTAAAGTCAACAAACATTTGGTCAACATCGATGTCTCGAACGTATCCCAGCCATGATTCGCCGTTGGGCTGCTGAACGATCACTGTAGTGCCATTGTTATGTTCCCAGACATGGCTTTTCGGCTTTTGGAAGGGGTACATGTTCGGCAGGGATGTATTTACAGGACGTGTTCTCGTGTGCAAAGATTCTCGACGCAATGATCAACTACAGAGCGTAATCATATACTCGATTGGAAACACGGGTCACTGCATAACTATTGTCCACTGTATAGTATGTCAGCAACTTTTCCAAAGCTCGTATAATTTGACAGTTGCTCTGACGAAATGAAATGCTATGTAGCGCCCATTGATGCAACAAATAGCTACGTAAGTCAGATCCATGTCGTTCGAAGATTTGGGCTGTTTCTTGTGTGCTGCGATAATCAATGACAGGGCAGATGAAAGGAAAATTGATTCGCTGATAATGCCACCCAAGAAGAGAGAGAGCAGACATTTGTCCCTGTTTGAGGAGATTTTGAGATTACGTTTTTATTGTTCTGCCAAAATCAGAACTGGGCCAAACAGTCTGCTAGTAATTCAACTATCTGTACTTAGACTTCAACTACTTATACTTATTCAGTCAGCAATTTCATGACCGATTGAGTCGTGAATTTGATTACTACAACTGCAATTAAGTACCAACAAACTTTTATAGACTGCTTGCAAGCAGCTCCTCTAGTGGAAGATTTTTTTATTTTTCATTGATTCTGCCGTCGTTGTATCCTTATAAAAAGACAGTTCCCGGGACCCGAATATTGTTGCAATACTGTCTCGTCTTATAGAGGCTGAAATAGATGCACCGGTTCTAAAATACATACTTCTATTGCAATGTTCTGGAATAAGGTCCCTTATGTCAGATACTGTATCAGCGTTTGGGCAATACTGTCTCCATGCCGGAAAGTAAATCCCTTCCCCAGCATTGGGTGATAACAAAATAGCAATCTACTCATGCAGAGAATCTGATTTTTGCTAACTTCTTTCACTTAATTAGGCTTGGTAACGCCGGCGGCAGTGGTAGCGAGGTCACAGGTTGAAATGAAAAATGATAATTCATTGGGCTGGAATACAACAACCGGCAAGCCTCAGCGCCTACTAGTAGGCGCTGCCTATTGGGTGCGATAATGATAGGCCCGTAAGCAAGCAAAGACTTTTTCGTACACTGTATCAGGGATCGGAGGGCAATCGACTTCCGCCGTTTCCAGAAAGCGCCTCACAATGTCATCATTGGTATCACTTGAACGCAGGACCAAACGAGATATCAGGATCCGATATAATGAGACCTAACCGTAATGGCATAATGACATAACCACAACGGCATGCTGAAAAGAGTAACTATATTAAAAGTGTAAAATAGGTGCCGAAATGTCAAGAAGTCGTAAATTTCCGTTCATTTCACCTCGTGCTACTCGTGAATTGTGCATTTACTGCAAGCATTGACTGTTTTTTACCGTTGTCCGAGCTTTTTGTAAACTCGTTTTAAACAATTTTAAACCATTTATCATATTCGTACCCATATCCAGGATTGGTTCCCAAGGGATATCTTTTATAGCGAGCCTACATTCCACATCGGTGTTTTACGGTCATCGTGGAACCATTCCAAGGTTTTTTCAAAACCACGTAGCAGGCAGCCTTCATCCCAGTCTGCTGAGGAACTATATGTGCTCCCTTTGTACTGAGCGCAAACAAACATTTGCGCATTCTTCTGGACGCTGACAAAAAGGCGCCATGCTATCTGGCAGTTGTAATCACACTCCCTGTCTTCGACTCGTTTAATGGCAGCAACATCGATCACGCACATCACGGCATACAGGTCCAAAACCTCGATGCGGCTGATGTCCTTTATTGGCACAGTGTATTTCCGATAATACATTGTTTCACAATAATGCTCAAAAAGCGAAGAATTATCAAAAACATCGGTCGATGCAAACTGCCATGAATGCGCTGCCATGCAGTAGGATGCCGGACCATCTCCTACCCTGACGTAGAACATGCGTAAATTAGCCGTTGGTATAACGAGACGGGCCGACCGAAAGATGTAGGGTCCATCGCCGGTTTCGCGCACTGCTATGAGAACTGCCAGCGAGCCGTTTTCTCGAATTTCGTGGTCGACAGTACGCCGATCTCAGTACGTCGACAGTAGACTGCATCCAGATGCCATTGTACCCACAGATAACGGGCATGAATCCATCGAGCGGGAAATGCTGTGGCATTAAAGTCAATAAACATGTGGTCTCCATCGATGTCTTGCATGTATCCCAGCCATGATTCGCCGTTAGACTGCTGAACGATTACTGTACTACCGTTATTATGCGCCTAAGCACGGGTCTTCGGTTTTAGGAACGGATACATGTTGAGCTGATATGTGGCTGCTCACAGGTGTCCTTCTGGTGACGTATGCAAGATATACTGATTAGGTAAGAATGGAGCAGTTTCCAAGATGAAGCAAGAACATCGCAAGAACTCTTTTCTGCAAAACGTTATATCGATTGGAAATACGTGTCAGCGCTCAAACAATTCTAACTTTCGCACAGCTTTTGTAATATGACCCACTGCATCGACGAAACGGCCGTCTTCTCCACGTTAGGAGGCCCCCAGACAGCTGGGAGCTGGCGAACTTCGCTCAGTAGGAACATTCAATGAAGAATTAGACCCAATTAACATGAGATGGGATTTCCGAATGCTTATTTTAGTTATTTCTATTTGCTCTGAGAGCGACAGGTGGTGCGCAGGATACTGGAAGGCAAAAGACGAAGCGCTGGTAATCACATTGCAGTCCAAGATTCCACTGAACACATGCAGTTGTCTGTCTGAGAGGATTTTGCAGTTCCTTATTGTTTTTTTGCGGCCTGAGGGGTTTCCAATTTTTACAGTTTCCAACGAGTAACATTGCCGTCAACGACTTTAGTGACAGGAATTTTAGTTGGATCGTGTATTAGATTAATTAATAAACACTATCGCAATTTTTTAAGCTCTATTATTTGTGAGCATTTTCTCAACAATTTTATTACAATTCTATTGGGTCATACTACGTATCGCCTCCAATGGGCCACTTAAAGGGCGTACAAAATGGACTTTGAACTCTCTTTATCGGATAGCTGTTCCCGCTTGTATCCGGACATTAACCGAAAAGCGGCAGGAATAAGCGACATGCAATAAGGGTGCTTTCATTCGCTTAAGATAAGACGGCAGCGGTAGAGATTTGTAAAGGTCACGGCCACAACCCTCTAGATGCTGTTTTTAGTCTGATTAATAGTGCTTCCTACCAATCCCGGTGAGGTTTTCTCTGCACACTACTTTTTTATGAATGGTTGTATGAATGATTGTATTATGTTTATGCATGTTTGACCGGAATTTACATCATCAGTCGGTTAACAACACGCTGAAGCGAATGCGCCAATCTCATGGTAGATACACGCAGTATATAGCTTCCGGTACAGAGTAGAGTTAGGTTTCTAGCTAAATTAATAAATTACTAATGCCAGAATTGAGAGGCGCGATAAGTTATAAGAGAAGTCTGGCATGCAAATTCTGTGGGAGCTCTACAGCGCGAATATAAACCGCCATGGTACGCACTTTGCACGAAATTGTACTGTAGAAATGGCAAAAATTACATTAAGAAATCGAACTTGGATTGATACGGTCGGGAAAGTAGAAATGTACTTTGTAGTATGACGTTAATGATACGAGTAGAGGACGTGAAACTAGCTCGCTATGCCGGAATGGGGAGAAATGTAGCTGTTTGCAGTACAACGTTGCCGACCATGAACGCCATCACAATGCCCGCCTAAAATGCAAGCACAGCAGTTATGCTTCCGTTTCGTTGTTAGAGAGCAAGAATAGTTCCCATAAATTCTGCGTACCATCTGAACGACTCCGCGGCTAATGGGCATCCGACCCACTGCCAGACCCACGGGTCTACTTCTAATGCTTCGAATACTCTTGTACAAGTCATTCTCCACCTCTTTCGGAAGCGAACCGCCCACCCTGGAGACCGATCGATCCACAGAATGCGCCATATCATTCCCCTGAAAGAAACCAACAAATATTTCTTGTCAGGCAACGAAACTGCGAAAGCATATGATCTACGTAGATGCTAGTAATAATCGTGCTTCGGCAGTCGGCAGATAAAAATGTCAAACGATCAATACATTTACGTTACAATACCACTAAAACATACGAGTATTACGGTACTCCATTAGCTTCGTAATCCAGGCTTTTACAGCTAATGACAATAGTGTGATTCCGTCTCAGACGTATTATGACGTGAGGTACTAACAATTTAAAAGACAATTAAAGTTCGCTTTTCCTGGCCCCTGTATGGGCAAAACAATTTAAATTTGTATGCAAACTACAAAGCCGATTTTCAAAATGAAATCTTAGCCTTATACCACAAAATATTTGTTTATCGTCCGAAAATAAAGGATTATTGATTTACCTCATCACTGACTGTGGCAATCAGATATGCCAAGCTACTTGCCATCAGGAGCTGAGCCAATACCGCTAGAAGGTCAGCAAGCGGCAGGCTAAATTCACGGGAAATATGTTCACCAAGGGAGACCGCAGTACCGAGATAATCATAGCAGAATAAATAGAAAAGCATGTTGTTAAGGCCGGAATCCCAGGCAACGTCCCATATCGCATCATGATGCCAGGAAAATTTTCTTTTACAGAGTATATAAGTGCCATGCAGACACTGTCTCCTCATGCTCCTCATCAGATTTCAAGCCCTCCGTCGTGTGTGGGATCACCATCTGCCAGTTGTACAGCGCAGCCACCGTCAGCACACACCACGTTATCACGACACCTCGGACCAGGAGCAACTGCACATCCGCAATTATACCGGCGTACATCCCGAGGCGGTACAGCATCTGTCGCCGGCAGAAAGGTAAGTGGGTTGACGGTTGATCGCCGAAGAAGCCGCCCGGCAGCAGGGGTAAGCGTTAGGCGAGAAGATGGAAGCAGTTTGCAGCGGCCCACAATAAACATAACTCGGAAAGGTCAACATGTAAGATTGACGAGGCGCGTAAGAAGCGCTCGCACAAAAAACGATGCCTCACGGAGTGTTAATAAGTGAACGTTCCGATTCGATAACAACCATACTGGAATAGGTCATCGGTTTACTTGTCAGTGTGTCCGTTTAGCTTCGTTCAATATCTTCGCTAACTTACTTTTTTATATGTCGATAATTTTTTGGTGCTGTTATTATTGATAGTTCTTACGCGATTACCCGTTACCCTGCGCGAATGGGCTACACAGGGCATTTGACCTCTCCCACTGATCCGTTACCATATCAAAACTATCTCAGCCCGGGAAGAATGATGATGTCCTTCAACCTTTCTTAACTTTCCTGCCGGGTAGCTTCCTTGACCATCAGCCGTCAGTCAGTTCACCTTTCTGCCGGCCATAAATGGCTTAAGGTTAGGGGCAGGATCCCAGTCAGTTTGCGCATACAGCTGCGTTCCTTGTTCGGACAAAATATCGACACGTGTCAAGAAGCGATATTTAGATAAAACAAAGATAACTGCGGCGATGATGTTGATAATCACTGCATAATCGAGCCATGTCCGTTGCTTGAATAGCGAAGGGGATTTTGCAGTTGCTTCCGTATGGGAAATTCGAAAGCTTCATATGAAAAAGCAGTTATGCCACATGCAATGTGAAATTATACAAACAAATGAGTCACTTAGCTACAAAAAAGCTCTCACGTTGTGCTCTCCAAATAATGCTTGTAAGCATTTCGAAAATGCTTCGGCATGCGTTTCAGAAAGACGCTAATGGAAATGAACAACATGATGGACGATGTAGTTTTCCACAAGACTGCAGCTCTCTTCATGTACATCTGGTTCTTGCTGCACCAGTCCAACTGTGGGACCATTTCCATATGCGAAATAATTATCAACAGGCCGGAAATTACTGCACACCATGCCACGTTGATGCTGAGTAAGCACGTTCTCCAGACCGAGTTGCGAATAGGGAAACACTGCACCAAACCGAACACCCGCAGGATAATCCAGGTATATTTCAGGAAACGATCGAAAGTGGCGATGTGCGGTTCGTTTGATTCCAGCATGACCGCCCGTTCCGGTATTTTTTCCGCCAATTTTTCTTCGTCCGGAGTTTTTGGGACTGGCAACGGCTCACCCGCCACTTTTTTATCCGGTTCAACATCCAACAACACCTGCACTAAATCGCTAGTCCCATCCATGGCGAATATAATTATATATCAGAGGAAAATTTTTTTACAAAAACAAAACACTGGCTGATGGCTGCTAAGTCCAACAGAGACTGAATGGCGCAATGGCGGAGAGGATAACAGAATGCCAACTGTTGCAATTCTTGCACCGCAACATATGTTCTGCGCGGGCCTGGAAAAATGAACCGGTTTACGCACCCTGCTTAGGAATTCATTTGCTTGTCATACTAAGGGTTCTCTTGTCTGTACACCTTTCCTTGCGTTCCCACAGGAATAGCTATGGAAGCAGCCGCTTGTCAGCAGTCTCTTGCCAATAATCCAATTGACAGGTTCTTAGTAACCGTTATTTACACTTTGCTGAAGAGCACTGCCATATGTCTGCATATCAATAATGCGATCTTTGTTTGCAGAGGGATCATATTCTGGTGTTTCTGGTAACGATCCCGCGGCAGCACCTGTTGGAGAAGGTTTGCATGCTCCACGATGCTTCGCTAACTGTTTACTTGGGAGTATTATTTTACTGATTTTATAATGTACATACTAACTCAGTAAACAGCTGAACACCGCTCACAGCAAAATAAGTACTGGAACATTCGAATGAAAAATTTGATCCCACTCATCCCAGTTGGCAGTTAGCATGAGATGGAACTGTACAAGTGCATAGCGCACTAATTCAATATGTTATCCACCATAAATTGCTATAAGCAACAAATTGCTATAAGTCCGTCTGAAAAATTAGTAACAATCGTTCACAAACATCACCCAAACAGTATGATCTAATTAAGGAATTTAAGGAATGCTTGCCTTCCCCCTGAGTCGGCACAGTACCCAAAACTCGCAACGTTTCCTCGAATAATTTCAAATACTATTTAAAACAAGCATATGCGGATGCGTCTAATCGAAAAATTTAAAGAACGCTATACTAATGCCGGCTATAGCCAGCTTGCTTAACGAACGTAAATCCACGGTACGCAGATCCATACTCTTCCAGCGAAATACACCACCATCCGCATTAAATCTATTGTATCTACACACGAAGATAACATGACATACACGGGAGTGCACTGAGCAGTTTTGAGCGATTAAAGATAGTCATGAAGAAGTGTTTTCGCAAAAATTACTTAGTTGGTCGTCTACTAAATCGGTCCGATTCAGGAACCTTGCAAATTTTGTTAATCGAAAATTTTTTAATCGATACTCTGCTGTTTAAAAATTTCTCTAGGAAGTGGTTTCAGCCAGTCAATGGTAGTGAGTAAAAACTTTAATGTTCAGTCATTTACGCAACACGTCTAAATTTCAATCGTAAAATTTCTTAATCGCTCATTTTTGCTTAGCGCACTGGCAGTTGTACAACCTAAAGCCTTACAGTTCCAGACATAGGCGAATCACCTCCCATTCCTCCGGATAGGAGAGCTTCTCTACCCAGCGGCGGCGAATTCTCTCGACCCTTTCATACACCACTTCCGGGAGGGAAGGGCAGCTGGCTTCGGCCGCCATCAAAAATCGCCTGACCAGGTCTGCATTGGTATCCGTTGAGCGGAAAATCAAACGAGAAATTGCTATTCGCAGCTTCCGGTATTCGAAAAACCAGTCTGTGGGATATATAGGGGTGAACAGTTTTTCACGAATGGGGAGATTATCCAGGATATAAACTACATGGTGAATGATCCAGCGCATCTCGTAGGAAAATATCCTTAACGGTGTACACTGTAATTGCTGATCACTAAGCGTAGCTGCTGGCATACGGGGATAAGCTCGTCTAGGTCACGGCTTAAGAGAACTGGTTTCCGTTCGTGATTACCGGCCTGGTTTACGCAAAATGAGCCCACAATTCCGTGTGAAATTACGCCACCCATAATGTGTATAAGACGCATGTGTAATTTTTTGGCACTTAGAAATGCCTGGGTGATACGAGCTATGTGTTCGTGTGAACGATATCGGTGAAACTGATGCTGACGGTGTGCATGGTTAACGCATGATCCAAGCACCATGCAAAACGATAGACATTATCGCTTCCTCGTCGATCGTACGGATGGTCTGAGAGGACCATGTAACTAACTGGCTCTAAATAAATTAATTATTCTAATTCATAATTGTACAGTATAACAATAGCGAGAGCCCGATATCGTTAAATTAAATTAATATCAGATTGAAACTGACGGAATCGTCGGCATTCGATGTCTGCAATAATTTCCAAATGTTATTTATTTTAAAACAAGCCCATGCCGCCTACTCTGCATATCTCAAGAACACAGTGTCCATGCTTGCAACAGCCACTTTGGTTAAGGATCGTAAATCTACACTGCGAAGATCGGCATCACTCCAATCAACTGCATTTCCATCCGCGTTAAATCCACTGTACCTGCATACGAAAAAAACAGCTAAACTATTCCGTCGAATTATCGCACGCGCCGTGATCGTTACGCCTGCCGCAGGTAGGGTTATTTGTGAGGCAACTTATTAGTGTGTGAAGTCTTACAACTGGAGACATCGCCGAATTAGTTTCCATTCGTCCGGATAAGAGAGCTTCTCTATCCAGCGGCGACGTATTCTCTCGACTCTCCTATACACTTCTTCCGGGAGGGAAGGGCAGTTGGCTTCGACCGCTACCGAAAACCGCCGCACAAGTTCTTCGTTGGTATCCGCTGCGCGCAAAAGCACTCGAGCACTCACAATGCCCAGTTGCCGGTGTTTCCTACGCTGGTGTGCGGAGAATACACGGATGAAATGACTTTTTTCGTGGTCAAAGCTGTTGTGCAGAAACACAACGATGGTAACCATTTCGTGGGAAATGCTCTAAACGGTGTAATTGCTTGCTACCAGCTGGCCGCACACAGCGAGAAGTTCGCGCAGGTCACGGCTTAGACGAACAGGTGTCACTTCTCGATTACCGGCTTGGTTTATGCAGAAGGAACTCTCAATTCCGTATTAAGACACTCCATTCTTAATGTGTACAAGACGCATGTGTAGTTTTTTGGCGGCTACTACGGCCCGTATAATGCGAGGTATAATGCGAGGTATGTGCTCAAACCGCGTATTATACTGGTCAATGTAGTCGGTGATACTGATGCTGACCGTGCGCGCGGTTAGTGCTTGATCCAGGCACCATGCAAAGAGATAGACTTTATCGTATCCTGGCCTGTACCACGGAGGGCATGACAGAGCGATGTAGCTGCTGATGATTAAATGCTGGCTCGCCGTTGATGTTCTGAGCAGCAGATGCCATAATCCACAAACCCTAAAAAAAAGAAAACTAAAGCTGTGCAATGTGCAGTCTGTTGCTAAATGTTGTTGGTTTGCTCCACCGCCGCAAAAATTTATTGTTCACTCATGCTGGCTGCCTGCATTGGATCCAGTTTGCTACCTTTTGACTTTGGCTTGCGAATACAAATCTAGATTAAGAAGGATATCTTCCATGATAGGTAGTGTAATATCGGCCAGTTGAGCATCTACAATCAGAAGATGACAACTGAATCCTGATTCCTGATAGATCTAATCGCTCTTATTTTTTCAGCAAGTTGCTATATTGTTTCTTTCTATAATTAACTGCGCGTTCGTTTACTGGAAGTGTACGTGTATATGCGGGCATCATATAACCTGTAAATAATTATTGCTGCCCGTAATCTCGGATAGCGTTCAACTTAGTTTTATTCTACCCTAAGTCGTTAACTTAATTTCAACCAGAGAAACTCTTTTACTTCGCATTGAGGCATAAAGTATACTTGTCACTACTCATTGTATGGATATTTCATCGAATTTTTAATTCATACATCGCACCTGTATGCAAGCTAAATTCGAGGGTTGAGTCTTTTAGGCAGAGGAGGGGTTTCCACATCCGTTGAGGATGATATCCATAGCACTTTGCCAAGGATTCCTTATAAGCACGCTTCAGGCAGCCTTCGCTCCAGTGGGCCGAGTCGATGTATTCTCCCCCAACATACTGAGCGCAGACCAGCGTGAAGACATTCGCGCGGATGCTCACAAAGAAGCGGCCAGCTATCAGGCGATTGTAACTGTGGTAAGCAATATAGTGGAGGCCCTTCTCTATCTTAGTTGCAGCACCATCAATAACCGAATACACCGCCTTTAGATCGAGAGCTGCAGTGTGGCTGGCATCGTGAACTGGGACTATGAATTTCCGATAGTAAATCCTCCCCCTGGCTTGTTCGAACAGCGAAGGATAATCAAATGCAGTGGTTGGGTTAATTTGCCATAAATGAGCAGCCATGCAGTAGGATTTTACACCATCATCCACACTGATATAAAATACTCCCAATTCGGTCGCTGGTGCAAGAAGCCGAGCCGGTCGAAAAATGTACGGCCCATTGTCACCATTGCGAACCGCGGCTAGAATTTCCAAGGCGCCATGTTTTCTGATGTGTCTATCGGCAGCACTCCGACTATTCCATTCATCCAGATGATGGTGTTCCCAGAGAAAACCTTTATGAATCCAACAACCGGCAACTGCACGGCAATTAAAATCTATAAACATGTGCTCTCCATCAATATCCTGAACGAATCCCAGCCAGGGTTCACCGCCGGGCCGTCGAACGATCACCGTAGTGCCGTTATTATGTTCCCAAGAGCTGCTTCTCGGTCGTCGGAAATGATACATGTCCTCTGAAAGTCTAATATTAAAAAATGGCTTAAGCTGGCGTAGCAGTGGCACTCACAAAATCACAGTACAATTACCTACACAATGATAATCAGCCAGAAGAACTTCTCGACTCAAAAACGGCCCGATCTACAAGTTGGGCTGTGGTAATTTGTAACTCAGCACTTGTATCGAAAGAAGATATGGCATGCTGGGCTCAACAACACATTGGGAAAAAGCCGGGGGATTCCAATAAAGAGCAAAACGCTCCGTACTTCGCGCTTGCCGCTTGCTCTATCTCTATGGAAAAGATTATGCCAGTAATCTCAACCTTACGGGAGCTAGTCACCTAGAGATAGTCGGGCGGGACGCGGTGGTTTGTTCTGTTTGTCTAGGAGTATGCCAGTCAGTTGTCATTGGTCAACATGTACCGTACCTGGTTACTTAGTCTGCAATCTCTGCACATGGCAGTTCAGCCCGCTGCAGCTGTTCGCAAAGTATGCGCTTACCCTTGGCAAGAATCAGAATAGCCAAAATATTAAGCTTGCCTTTGAAAAAGGCAAAACAGCATATGTATTTTCTCGTATTAATACACAGAAGTTTGAGGAAATTGTAGTTTACTCTGGTTAATAGAATCCAAATGATCTCCTTCCTCATGCCCACAAGTAATCGTCGCATGTGTAGCACTTGCCTGAGTTGCTTCATTATGACGTTTTCCTTTGGTTTCGATATACCGTGCGTTTGTCGCAGTTTTGCTTTTACAAGTCTGAAGCAAACGTATGATTTTGTTTAAAATGTGATCTTTACGGTAAACAGGTTATGCATAAATGCAGCCATATACTACAAATTTATTGAGGTTTATTACGCTGCGACAAAATTTATTGCTCTCATATTCCGTGGCTCGACGTTTATTACTTTCATATTTTTGTAACAAAGAGTGCCGCATCTGGTCTACGGTTGCCATTAGTTTTGCAAAAGTGCTAAAAACATTTATTATAGAATATAATTATATATATATAATATAATTATACTGTACAGGATATCTGCTCTAGAGTAGGTAATATTATCTAATCACTGATTAGATAATATTACCTACTCTAGAGCAGATATCTTGTACAGTATAATTATATTCTGGTTGCTTGTGTCCTGTGCTGTTTTACGCGTTGTTTTTGATTCACTGGTTAACAGAATGTGAACAATATTACAACATACGCAAATTTTGTACGCACATTGTTACTAATCGTAAATTCTCATGAAGTTTAGTGGTATTAAGAAGCTAATAAGTTGTCAATAAGACGCATGAAAAGACCGCAAAAAATATCAGCGCAAAATTAGTACAAATGATGTAAAAGTAATACGATTTGAAGTTAGTAAGGTCATTAATTTATTCAGTACGACACGGATTCCCGCAGGCCGTAGTGCGGGATAGAAAAATGGACATCCTTAGGATCCAGTTGGCTCTAATCCACTCAGTGCTCGCAGTAGCTCTGAATATTTGATGCTGTGAATATTAGTATTTGCGGTGAAGATCACGAGAACCATTACAGCCTGTAACGAAGTTTGCCATAAAAAAATGCTAAGAAAAACAACGTACTAGTACTTATGCGCAAAAGTTTACGCACAGTCTGGAGCAAGTTATGGTTTACGATCCAAAATGCCACATTTATGCCAACCGGAGACCGTCGCATGCGTTGCACTTGCTTGAATTTGACATTTTGCTCCGATTCCGTTAAACCGTTCACCACAATTATCTCACCATCGATCTTGCGTACCAGACGATTTCCCTAGAAAGCTCATTTAATGCTGGAAGTATTAAATGTCGTTAACGCAGAGCTCACGTAGACCTTCGCAACGAATTATGTAGTTCGTTAAAAGCTGGAAGTATAGCGCAGGGCGTAGGGCTTGTGAGAAAATTATCGTATTATATTGAGTTTTCGCTTGTGTATATTTCGCGCAACATTGACGGCTGGCTGGATGGATGACTGGATGACTTTTGGATCACTGGATGACTCTGGATGACTGGATGACTTCGAATAATATACATTGATATTATTCGAGGACTTAACACGCCCTTTGTTAATTTGGTTAGATTACGATCGGCGATTCCGAGAGCGGCTGACCTTTCCCAACGTAAGTGAAACAGCGTGGTTTTCTGAAGACTCATCTATTATGGCAGATGTTTTGCGGTCCATTCCTACTTTGTACGTGGTTGCTGCACTTCCTCAACAGAATGCAGTGGTTGTTCCATCACATCATTCTCCCGCTTTCAACCGATCTGCAAAGCCACCTTACGGATGTTTCCTCTGCCGCGACCCTAACAATTACGCAACATTTTGCTCTGTAACAGGCGTTTCACCTCAACCATCCACGTCTCGTGCCACACAGCCCTTTCGCGTGGCCCGCGTTGTTGTATGCCGGGACTACAACGCGGGAAAATGCCAATCCCCTTGTCCCATTGCAGAATCCACATTTGTGACCAATGTTTCGAAACAAGTCGCACCCGCGAATTTCGCTCTGGAACCAGTAGCACTTACCCCTTCATCCCGCTGCGACCTTTCAAATTCCTGGGTTATTTACATGAGTATCCAATTCGGGCAGCAGTCAATAGCTTTGTTGCAGGCTTATTGTATGGTTTCGTCATCGGGTTTACCGGATCCCAACATGACCGTCGTACTCCTAATGCTCTTACAGCTCGAAGTCGTCCAGAGATTGTACGAAAGTGCCTGGCAAGAAAGATCAGCCTTCGACATACACTGGGACCGTTCGATTACATTCCGTTGCCTAATTTCGTCGTTTCCTCTCTTGGTGTACGACCTAAGAAAATCGGTGGTTCGCGGTTAATTATGGATCTTTCATGTCCATTTGGGGATTCCGTTAACGATTCCATTTGTCGAAAATTGTATTCTATGAAATTCTGTTCTGTAGACGACGCAATTAAGATTGTTATTCGTCTCGGGAAAGGCGCTTTAATGGCAAAAATGCTTTTAATGGCAACCTTAAACACGCTTTTCGTTTAATTCTCGTCCGGCCCGAAGACTGGCATCTTTTAGGATACTCGTTTGATGAAAAATACTACTTTGATGTCGTACTTCCTTTTGTTTGTCGTTCGTCCCCGGCGATATTCGATCGAATGGCTTCCTTCTTACACTCGATTATTGTTAATGTCGGCAAATTCTCTGATGTTCTGCATTACATGGACGACTTCTTTTTTGCCGGCGCTTGCAATTCGCTGATGTGCAGGCTCGCCACGGAGTTGATGACAATTTTGTGTAACGATCTTGGAGTGCTATTAGCTCCAGAAAAGACAGAGGGACCATCTTCGCGATTAACTTTTCTTGGTATCTGTATCGATTTGAAGCACAAATGTATCGATTCTAGATTTAAAAGTGCAAGAGCTGCAGAATGAGTTCACAGTTTTTTCCGCTAAGAAATCGTGCTGCAAGCGAGACCTTCTCAGTTTAATCGGCAAACCTAGTTCTGCTACAAAGTGTATTTCTGCCGGCAGGATTTTCTTACGGCGGATGATAGACACTTCGCAATCAGTTAAAGAACTTCATCAACATTCGACTCTTACCCGCGAATTTCATGCAGATCTCCAGTGGTGGATTCGGTTTTTGCCTCAGTGGAATGGCTCTGCATCGTTTCTTGAACCTGAATGGACCGATTGTGCTACCATAAAAATTTTTACCGACGCATGTGGTTCTAGTTGTGGTGGGATATTTCGCTCTCAGTGGTTCTATATCGCCTGGCCGGACAGTATACTCCATTTAAAGCCGCATATAACCTGGTACGAAATGGCACCGATCTTTTTTGCGTGTTCTATTTGGGGAGTACACTGGCATGGAAAACGGCTGACCTTTTTGCACCGATAACCAAGCAGTAGCCCTGGTTTAGACAAAGTTTTCTTGCAAGCATCCTGGTGTCATGCACCTTATTCGTGCAATTCACTTCGAAGCAGCGCGCTACAATTTTCATCTGCGAATAAACTATCTTCTGAGTTGCGAGAATTTAGCGGCCTATGCCTTATCTCGACGCAAGATGGTCAAGTTTTTTAACGTATATCCGACAGCGTCTCCTGAACCTAACACCTTCACGCCCGATTTGTTGCCTTTCTTCCCAGTCTTGCCGATTCTAAACGGTCACGTTCAAAGTATTATTTCGGTTGAGTATTCGTTATGTTTATCACTAATTGTATTTATTCTTGTTTTAGGATACCCGCATAATGCCCAGTTTAATTGCACTATTACATCGCTCTTGCACGCTCATTTAGCCCCTTCAAGCCGCCAAGCTTACGGAGTTGCATTACGCTGCTTCAGTAATTTTTGTTTGGTTTTCAAGTATTGCGCGATGCCCTCGGATTCTCATGTCAGTCGGAATTTTTAGCATATTTAAATCAGAAAGGTCTTTCATGTGCAACTATACGTGTTTATCTTTCTGCAGTAGTGACCCAGCACTTACTAAACGGATATAGCGATCCCGTTCCGGACAAGCGGTTTTTGGCGTTCATGTTTTCCGGGTGAATGAGAATCCGTGGGCATCCAATTCGTAAACGAGATGGAATTACTCTGGACAAGCTAACTTTTTTATTGCGCGATATTTCTTCTTTGCCTGTACCTCCGCACACTATTGCTATGCTTCGCGCTGCCTTATGTCTTTCTTTCTATGGCTTTCTTCGAGTTTCCGAATTTTGTGCACCAAAGCAAGCAGCCGTTTCCAGTTCAACTCTCTTAAGATCTGATATAGTTTTTTCTAATCGTTGTATCCGGCTTATTTTAAAAATCTCTAAATCTTCTCAGCTGACTCCTGTCACCGTTCCCATTCCTAGCTTGCACAGCAAAACCTGCCCAGTGCTTAACTATGGTACTTATCTTTCTTTTCGAGATCGTATTCATACTCCTTCGTCTCCTTAATTCCTTTTCCCTGATGGATCATTTCTAACTCGTCAGTATCTTTCTTCATTATTGAAACAAGTCTTGGCCATGCGTATTCTTCTCACTGGATAAGAATTGGTGCAGCCTCCACAGCAGCCATTGCGGGAATTCCTGCAGAGCAAATCCGCATGCTCGGACGTTGGTCGAGTGATGCAGTTCATCGCTATATTAAGTCTGATGTTTCTCATATTTCCAGAATGCTTATTCGGATGTTGTCTGTGCAGTAACCGGTCTACATTAAAATATTTTCCTCATCCGTTTTTTCTTCCGCTCCGGGTTGGGGGTTGCGTTCCGTTTGGTGTGTCCGGTGCGGTTTGTGTTGATTTGCCAAGCGACCTGCGGTTGGCTTTCGTCGTCAGTGCACCGTACGGACATTGCGCGGCGTAGACGACAAGCCCCGTCATCCTCAAGCGGCAAAGGTTTACTTCCGAGATCTCGATAACCGTTAAACGCATAGTAAAGGAGTGCTTCATTCAACACGTAAAGGTGATCCTTCAATCCCTCGCTGCCATTTGCAAAAGCACTTCAGTGATTACAGATACATTATGTAATCATTGAAGTGCTTTTGCAAATGGCCAATAAACAATATACAGTATCACGTGTATGCAGTGCTGTAAGGACCCTTATCCTGTGTATCACTTTAATTTCCTGTTTCTAGATAAGCAAATGTTAGCGTCTGTGATACGGGACTTTCGAATGCCATAAATAAAAAGTTTCTCAAAAACTTTCAAGATGTCGGTAAGATAAATAAGTAACATGAGTAGCGAGTAACAAAAGAATGGATAACTAAAACGCTCACGAGAAGCATACTATAAACTATAATGAAGCACTAGTGCAAATTTAACGATGCACGACTCGAAATACACAAAACTGTCGGTATATTCCACAATAAGCAAATTCTGCGCAGGCCGTGTACGGTGAAAAAAGGCTTTCCGTAGAATTCTGCCGTGATGATTCCTTCGACACTCTCCTAGCTGGTATTCGCAAGCATGCAGATGTAAGCCAGAACAACCTGAAAATCATGGTTGTCTTCAATAACGCTAAACAACCTACGTAATTTTCTGTAGAAGTATAAATAATTTCATACAAGTTGGAGAAGGGGATATGACGTAAATAATGTCCACATTTCCGTCCCTGTGCCCACAGGTGACCGTCGCATGTGCCGCACTTGCTTCAGTATAACATTTTGCTCCGACTCCGGTAAGTCTTTGATTGAAGAGATTTCGTCGTCGATAATGCGTGTCAGATGATGACCCTAAAGGAACTTTTGTTGAGTAAATCTTAGAAAAGAGACCTTACCGCAATGTAACATTCCTTACCTCGGCGTCGACACCAAGTATTGCGACAATGGAAGCCGTCGAAATCAGTACTTGCGCCCCCAGTTCCAAAATGTTTACCAATGGCTGATCAAATCCGCGCATAAATAGTTCACGTAACACTAGTGCATTTCCGGAGAAATCGTGAAAGAGCAAGAAGAAGAAAAACTTCGCGTCGGAACCCCATTTCTTGGTAATCTTTTGAACTTCGTCGTAGTATCGAAGGTAGCTTTTCCCGTGTATCTGCCATGCACGGACGATTTCCCCACCGTCAGCCTTTTCGGCATGTGGCTGGATTTTCATCCGCCAGTAATACAGCGCCACGTTGGTCAGTACAAACCACGTAACGATCATACCGCGGACGATCAGCAGCTCCGCATCCGCAATAATGGTGGCATACATTCTTAAGTGGTACATCGTTTTTACGCCTGGAGAAACGCTAGTGCAGTAAGTTTCCGCGCACAACTGCGTTTCTTCTACAAATAGCATGCCAGCAGTCACGTGGTACTTATGAGCCACAAAAAAGCACACTGCAACGATGCTGATGACCAGTACGGGATAGATTTTCGCCCACTTTCGCAGTTTCGCGCTCGGAGATACAGTTGAATGCCTAACGACATGAGATCAATCAGTACGAGCTCGAAGTTAATAATTAGTGCTGTACCACTAAATAAAATTATTTAATGACCATTTACTTACTAAAAGTCCGCCTGTTATTATAAGTCTAGTAATGCCAATGGTTACGTTGTCTTTTATTTAAAATTTTTTTATACCCGGCAAGTTCATTAAAGCGGAAGTGCCAATAGTGCCAGGGAATGCAGATACAATTCCTATATTATCATTCAGAATGCGCTAAAATGTTTATCTGTAGTAGGAGCAGGGTGTTGCAAAGTGATATTACATCAGCCGTAATGTATGCTGCTAGATATATTATGATTGTGCATAGGCGCAATACACAGTACATGCATCATGGTTCTGTACTCAAGACTGACATCTTGATCTCCAAATAGCGTTTGTAAGCGGTTTCCAGATGGCGTGGCATTCCATGCAGATCGAAGCTGACGCACCAGAACAGGAATATCAACGCCATAGTTCTCCACGTGAGAGCAACTGCCTGAAAATACTGGTGCTGCTTTCTGTACATTTTCCATTGCGAGTCGGCTTGAATCATCCACGGTACAACGGCTAGCAATCCAGAAATTACTATGAACCATGCCACATTCAGGACAAAAATACACGTTTTCCAAAGGGAGTTATCGGAACCGTGGAAACCAATCAAACCGAGCATACACAAAACTATCCATACGCGGTCCACCAAACGCCTGAACAGCGCTGTCTTGTTTTCGTTGGAACGAAGAATGGCCTCGTGATCCGGTAAGATTTCTTCAGGCTTTTTTTGAGTCGGAACATCTTTAAGTGGCTCATCTTCTCGTACAACCAAAAGAAAACCGTCTTCGGAAGCTTCCATGTTGAAGCGCGATGAAACTAGCAGGAAATTTTAGCGGCGGAATTATGGAAAGGTCAAACTGTTAGGAAATGTTGAAGTGTCCAGAAAACCGTAAAATATATGAACCGCAATTTTTCTGTATTAAAACGTTTGTAAAAGCCCGAATGGGATCAGTGAAACGCAACACATTTCCATTAATTAAAGTGCTGCACAGAGAATTCACACAGCCTGAGTCGCTGCTGCTGTCCCCTGAGTCGTTATTGAAGTCGAGAATTTAAACGCAGTGCGCGTCATTTGTGTCAACCGATCTTTGAAAACGATATCCACCTACCAGTTTTTCAAACATAAATATTTTTGGGCGATAGTGCCGAACTGTGTAAGCTCTTGCAGATGCAAGCAACAAGACCTTTTGCGCTCGCTATCGATTACTGCTTACTGTCCGGCACAGTTCCTTCCGGCTTTTCTGGAGATGGTGCGTCTTTTAGAGGCTTTTCTTCCGGTGAATAAAAATAAAGCCGTTCTCGGAAGCCTCTATGGTAAATAACGGAGAGAGTGATTTAGGGAAGTGGCCCGGTACATGGTGCCAAATTCGTGTACGTGCACGAAAACTTTCACTTTCGCGCACTCCCAAACACATTTTTCTTTCGGTTTATGACATTATGTAGCCAGAAGATTTGCATACACTGGCGTGAAAACCGTTTGTGCGCGCAACGTCCGGTTCGGGAGTTATGGCTGTTAGAAAATTCCAAAAAGATTAAATGCATTCAGGTGTACCAAAAGTCTCGTTATGGACCGATCTTCCTCAAATTTCGCACGTAAATGCACATAACCACGAAGAACGTTTTTACACCGATCCACTGTTCTCGCATGTTTTTCAAATTTTAAAATGAATTTCAAAAATTTTAAAATTCATTTTAAAATTTGAAAAAAATCATGGCAGTCTGGATCGGTGTAAAAACGATCTTCATGGACTTGCGCATTTACCTGCAAAATTTGATGGAGATCAGTCCATAATGAGACTTTTGGTACACCTGAATGCATTGAAAGTGAAAGTTTTCGTGCTTGTACACGAATTTGGCACCATGTACCGGGCCACTTCCCTTAAGCGCTTTGTATGCGGAACTCAGAAAAGTTCAAATTTATTGAAAAAACGGGATTATCGAGCAAACCGTAAAATATGTGAAGCGCAGTTCTTCAGTGCAAAAGATGTCTAGCTTTCACATTAACCTGTCCGAATGGGATCAATGAAACGCCCTGCAATTCCGCTTCTGCAATGCGGCACAGTCTTTCGACAGATATGCCTAATGCTACTATCCTTCGAGTCTTTCATCAAGTAGTAAATTGTAATGCAAGCCACTTGCGCCAGCAGTACTTGCAAATCGATATTCCCCTCATAGTGCTAAATTCCCCTCATTCCCCTCATAGTGCTAAAATGTTCGAGCTCTTTTAGTTGTTAATAATACGAACGTTCGCGCTCGCTATCAGTACCCGATTGGCGGGCCGTTTTTCATGATTTTGGGCACTTTTTAAAGCGATGATAAAATATCTATCTGCGCGCGAAATGGAGACCGGCTCTTTTTGTTAAAGCGGGGCTTACAAAAGCTGCCATGGCGTGGGAAAAGCTTCCGGAGACATTTTAGAGCGTTGGATGATCTATCAAGTAAAACGAAATTTGCGCTGCCAGGCAGACCCGTTAATTAGTGTCGGCTCAGCCAGAAAGATGACAACTGACAAGTATATATATTGTAGGTATGGCAGCCACAACACGTTTTTGCAGGATAATGTTGACATAAAGCTCTGTATTGGTAGTGGTACCACCGTACCAGACAGAAAATGTACCTAAGTAGTAATGCTTTAATACCAATGCATCATACAGTAATTAGACTTGCTAACTTTGGAAGGTGTGATTACCACTTCGTTGACTGGCATGGTTCCTACTAAAAGCGGCCTTATTATAATCAGTAACTAATTTCAAAGAATTATTTTCACTTAGAAATTATGGCTGCCCATTGATGCCGCTGTGACGTGCTTACATGGTAAAGACTCGAGCAGCAAAGAAGTTCGGAGCGCATACCGCTAGGGCAGTACAAGACACGGGACCGTTTGACCGTTTGATCAGAGATTGAATCCGGGCTACAAAGTAGTTTAGGCAAAGCAAGACAACAGCAGCGATTAGTTAGCCAATAAGCTCAAGATTGCATCTCGAAGACGTTCCCAAGTCTTTTCACTGCCAGTAAACTGGGCGCATATATTATCGTCCATCTATTCTATTTTTTGCCTCACTGATACATGCGGTTGGTAAAATCTTACTAAATTCAAAAGAGCGACGAGCGACCCGCTAGAATAAGATTATGCGGGCCAATGGGCCAAACAGATATGTTACTAACGAATTATAAGTAAGGATTAATTAAGCACAACACAGGTGACGGATATACTAAAGATTGACGACTATCTGTATGCGCGTAAGAAAAAAACAATTATACAATACGTAGTATGTTAGCACAACCTACAACCAATTTGCTATTTGCAAAACAGCTAATTTATTTTGCGACTCCAAATGACGAAACTTCAAAGCACATAGGCCAACAGCATAAAAAGATGGACACCACAAAACCCTGTGCTCGCCGATCCATTCTTAGCTCTGTCATCGGATATCTGCAAATACGCACGAGAGAGCCAGAAGAGTCTAAAAATCACATTTGTCTTGAGAAATTCTTAACAGTTGATATGCGCTCTCGTCAGTAATTACGTACAATCTTAAGGAATTTATTGTCCAAGGTCCAGTTGTCTATTCTTATGCTCATAGGATACAGTCGCATGAATCGCAGGTCTTTATGAATAAGATTTTCCTCCGATTCCGACCAATCCATCATCCGAGTCATACCTTTCTCGATTTTGTGCGGCAGACGGTTCCCCTAAACAAGTATGAAGAAGGTCAGTTCCCAACATTTTACTTACGTAATTCGTAAGCGGCTGCAAAGCGTCTGCCTGCTGTCGTGTCTGCTATTGCCTTTGGTTAAAACAATTTAGCGCACTATATTCAGCCGAGTTTGGAAATCACTTACAAATGTGAATTGTAGTGAAATTAAAATATCAGGCAAACGATCCGTATGTTGTGTCATTGGCCACATTGTGCAGTGGATCACTTTACAGTGAACCATAGTGCCATTAGCGCAGCCAAAAGCTATATAAATACACTAGTTATGAGCAATATTTAGCACGCTTCCAATTTTCTCAATTCCCTTTGCCAATTTACCCAAATTTTGAGGGTTGCAGGCATATTGTTTAAAATCGACGTTTGTCGTTAAAAATTGATTTTTATCAATCCAAATGGCCATCCACGAAGCGTTTTAAATTAAAGTCGTCTGCCAAAAGCCGAAAAGGTCATGCCTTAAATGCTCACCTCCGAGTCGACAGCAGCCATTGCGACAAATGAAATCGTTGCAATAAGCACTTGTGACACGAGTGCCAGAAAGTTAATCATTAACTGCGGCTGATCGACTCCGCGATGGAATACTTCACTTAGTAATAATGCAGTTCCAGTGAAATCACGAACGAATAAAGCACCGAAAAACTCCGGGGCAGAAGCAGTCCAACCTAAGGTAACCTCTTGAGCTTCGTCGAAGTACCGAAGATATTGTTCCGAGTGTAACTGCCACGTACGGATGACTTCAGTACTAGCAGTTTGATCGCCATCTGGCATAATTTTCATTCGCCAATAATACAGCGTAACGGTGGACATGACACACCATGTAATGATCACACCGCGGGCGATCAGCAGCTGCACATCCGCAATAATGGCAGCGTACATTCCCAGATCATAGAAGGTTTTCATGCATGGAGAAACGCTGATGCACAAGGTTTCCGCGCACAACTGCATTCCTTGGACAGAATGCATGCCAGTAATCCTGTGATACTTATAAGCCACAAAAACGAACACGGCGACGATGCTGACGAGCAATGTGGAATTAATTTTCTTTTGTGCTTCTTGTTTCACATGCCGAGTTGGAACAGTTTGTCTGTTGAAAGGGAACCATTAAGAATGGATGCTTTAATACTGCCGTAACTATCGTTTACGGCCTTTAGAATTTCTGAAGCCGCAGTTAAAAAGCCACCTAATATTATTAGAGTAATAAACCTGAAAATACGTTTCGGCACCATATGAAGGACCATAATTATTTGGAGTTCTTTGCATATTACTGTACGTTTGTAATGCTTAACGAGAAAAAAAAACAGAAGACTTTATAATACCGGCTTTTGCAGAGTAAAAGCATTAGCGGTATAGTGTGCTGCTGTACATAAGCTTATGTACAGCAGCACACTACAGTGAAACTTCTCTACAACATACACCCTCCGTTCCAGGCTTTCTGAATGTTACAGAGGGGTGTATGTTATACAGAAGCAGTGCCCCAGGGGCACTGCCCTCAGGGGCTCAGGATTTCATTCGCCAATTAAAAAGCGTAACGCTGGACAGGGTGCACCATGTAATGATCACACCACGGGCGATTAACAGCTGCACATCCACAATAACGGCTGCGTACATTCAAAGATGACACAGGGTTTTAACGCATGGAGAAACGCTGATGCACAACGTTTCCGCGCACAACTGCATTCCTTGGACTGACAGCATGCCAGTGATCACGTGGTATTGGTAAGCCATGAAGACACACACTGCGGCGATGCTTATAAGCAGCGTGGAATCAATTTTCTTTTGCGCTTCTTGTTTCACCCTCCGAGCTGGAAGTGTTTGCCTGTTGGCAGCGAATCATTAAACACTTGTGCTTAAACATTAACACTTATACATTAACACTTGTGCTTTGATAACGTCGAAAGTATCGTTTACGGCTTTTAAGATTTCTGAAGACGTAAGTAAAATGCCGTTTGTCACAACGAGAGTGATAAATCTGAAAATACACTGCAATGCAGTACATTATTGTGGAGTAGACATACAAAGCGATCCGTAAACAAAGGTGAGAATATACACGAGAAGTCACTGTATGTGGCGTATACGGCTAAAGCCGACATCTACGGTGATTTCTCACGTATAGTGGTGCCTTCGGTTTATGCGTTACACGATGCGTCCACCTTATACACCAGCTAAAAATGCCGGTTTCGAATGAACAAAAGATTTGTTCCAAGCCGTTTGAACTGCATCCAAAACTACTCAAAACGAAGGGTCATTTTTTCGTAAAGTAGTATAGAAACAGTGCCTAATGAAAGTTTTTTCTGCAGTTAAACTTACATTTTGCTTTCCAAATAGCGCTTGTAAGCCATCGCCAGACAGCGAGGCATTTCGTGCAGGGATAAATTCACGGAAGTAAACAGGTATAATAACGAAAGAGTTTTCCCGATGAGAGCAAACGCTGTAAGATATTTGTGCTGCTGTCGATACATCTCAAATTGCGGGCTCACTTGAATAAGCGGTACCACGCTGAGCAGCAAAGCAATCACTACGAACCATGCCACATTCAGGATGAGAATGTGAATTTTCCAACGGGAATGGTGGGTGGAGTCGCAACTGATCAAGCCGAGCATTCGCAAGAGAATCCATAAGTGTCCCACCAAACGCTTGAACAGCGCTGTCTTTCGTTCGTTGGAACGGAGAATTGTCTCGTGATCCGGCTTGTTATCTTCCTGCGTTTCTTCATCGAAGTCATTAAGGGGCTCCTCTTTTGATGGAACAAAACGAAAACCGTCTACGAAAGTTTCCATGTTAAATAGCGATAAAAGGTGCAGGACTGCTCATCGGCGAAATTACCGAAAGGCTAGAGCAATCGGAAATGTTTGAGTCCAGAAATCGGTATGAAGCGTGACAGTGCGCAGCGCAGTTTTTCCGTTACAAATTTTTTTTGCTATTCACAGTTCGAATGAGATCAGTAAAACGCAATGTATTTTCACATTTGCAAGTGTTGCACCGAAAATTCACACCGCCTGCTGTGCATATCCCTTGAGTGATCAAGCACTCCCACAAGTATTTAAATGTAATACAAGTCGCTTGTGTGTCAAGTGTCAACAGATCCTGGAAATCGGTATCCTACAGTCGGTGTGCAAGTAGAAATGGTTTTGCATGCAGAAGAATGCACAATTGTTAAGCCATTCTAAATGCACACGCCTTTTAAGCGCACTGCCGGTAGACGGTAATATTTTACCCCGCGTTTTTTGTACGATTTTGCTCATAACGCACATACGCTGTATTTTGAAATCACCTATAAAAATCACCTATAAATATATTTTAAAATAACCTATAATGATGAATTCCATTGTTTACTCTTTTACAAAAGCGGAGCTAGTTGATGTTATTGCACAGTACTGGAAAATCAATAAACTTCGATGGAAGTTGTGCTGCTACAGTATACAATACTGTACTGCTGAATAGTGCCAGCAGACTCAAACACAACAGGAAAGATGACAAGAACAAGGTAATGCTGACACCATCATACCAGACAGGGAGATGCAGAGGAGTGTAAATAACGTTGTTTAATATCAATGCAAATATATAGCGAACGCTTTCGATATAAACTACATTAAAAATTATTGCTTCGGCTTGAGCGAATTGTAGTTTAGTACAATATGTTGATAGGTGTAGAATAAGTTCTGTCATCGAAGTCATGATTATGCTTGTTGGAGGCGAATATAATTTAATAAACAGTCTTTTCTGGAATTAATAACAGTCCTTAAACAGAGTTAGAATATTTCCCATTTTTCGTTTGCTGTTATTGTACTGTGGTTGATATTGTTTAATTAGGAATTTCTGCTAATTAAGGTGATGCACATTCAATAGTTGTTTAATTGTACACCTGAAACCTTAAGAGGTTTTGTAAATTTTGTAAAATGTAAATCTACTCCTGAAGTGAATCTTCCGGAAGATATCATGGTAATTAAAAACAATTCCGTCCAACACGCGGTTTTTGAGCCAGCCAGGGCGGGTCAATTAAAGCAGTAAAATAAGCGCCCACTAGAAATAAGTACTACCTATCCAGCATCAACTAACAACGAATGGGAAACGCTATCTGTACGAGATGCTGATTGTATCCACCTATTACCTTTTGAAAAAAAATTGAGTTACTGTGTAACCACGATTTACTGTGTGTCGCCACCTCTTCACACGCCAGGATAACTTAATTTGCTTATAAACATAATACGCGGGGTAGGAGTATTACTGAATATCCCCCTCCTCGTACTGCGCAGCAGGGGTTTATATTATACGTGAGAACCTTGTACAACTTTAATTTGTCGCTTGTTATCTGATGCAACGCTTGTGAGTACTGTACTTGCTGCGCATAATTTATAACACAGCTGCTGTGTCGAATAATCACATACGTAAACAATTACTGGACAACTATGTGTACTAACAAAAGCAAACTTCTGCCGCAGGAGGCCAGTTTCTTCAACATTGTGATCGACATAAAGTCGCTTTTACTGCTTTCAGTTGCTGTTCCTACTTCCTACATGGTAATCGCTCAGAGTCGATCAGTAAGTCCCCATTTAGCGAACAGCGTTTGAGTCGTCCCAATGGCATTCAGTTTCTCAATGACCCGGGACAGTTGTAGCCGCAGCGGCGAACCTGTAGCATGAATCGTTGTCAAACGGCCCATCCGTTACTTCCGTAACGTTAGCGGTTAAACTGACCTTGCTGTACACCAAAGGCATAATACGTTTCCCAGAGAACATCGTCCGTGATCTTTGCCACACCCGGATTGGCGGCGTTGAACGCACCGCCCGCCACGCTCTCCATAATCAGGGCGTACCCGCCCGATAGGACTTTATCCAAACCAACCTGGTAGTTGTCCACAAAACCGTTATTGGCCTGGATGTTGGCCCAGATTGCCTGGATTTTTGGCTCTTTGGATGACTGCAAGTGACAACGGTTTTCATTCTAGTTGCACCATCGAAAAACGGAGCGCTGCGTAAGTGTATATTTACTTGTATGAAAATCTGATCGGAGGAGTCTTTAGTAACCAGGTACTTCAACCCATCAGCGCTCGAGGCGTTTATGTTGATGACCACGCGCAGATGGACCGGTGTGTATGGATCGGTAAAATCGATGACGGTATCACGGATGGATGTGATAGTCAAGTCGGCTGCGACGATATCGGCCGACTAAGAAACCGTATAATTCAACGATACGTTCCTCACATTGCAATAAGAAGTTCACATAACCATATAAAGGGAAAACGCGAAAAGTAATTGAGCAGATCGTAACGTGGTTACTGACCTTGTTTACTAGGCTTCCAACAAGACCATTCCACGTTCCATCCGCCTGTAGCGCACCGTAACGCGAGTCGGGTTGTTGTGTGACCGTGTAGGTTAAATTGGCCTGCGCCATTACCGCGGCGACATAATCGTTGAGAAATCCCGTTACTTTGTCGGCAGCGGCCGAGCCGTTAAGCTGCCAAATAACCACATTTTATCAAATCAACTAAATGCAAGTATTACTGCATGGACCTTACATGGATCATGTAAACTCGAACTTGGCCATATGCGCCGCTACATAACCAGACATTAATTAAAAGGAACACCCACAACATCTTTTGGCAGTCTTAAAAAACTGAAATAATTTTAGTCTGACTGAAAAAGCAAAAGAAAAACGAGCAAGAAGAGATAAACGGTATCGAAAAAAACTGTTGAAAAAGTGTATGACCACTTTGCCGCTCGGTTTGTTACTGCTGTGGTCAGTGCGCTACATCGAAGTAATTAATTAGGTCGAACAGCGGTTTAAGGTGCGCCACGTATCATCTACACAGCGGAAACATAACCGTGCTGTCATATAGACTGAGTATAATGGGCAATGAAGCGAACATTTATGATGAGTTATTTAGTTCGATGACAAATTTACGATCCATAAAGATATAACCACACCTGAATGCCGAACGTCTTCCGTTGTTAATCTCGCTTTAGCTGTTCAACGTCAGGCCTATTGTAACAGATAAAGATCAACGATTTGGTTCCTTAATAAATCTGTTTGTCATTTTTAATGTAGAACTGACAGTTTTTATGATCAGAAGACGAAGCAGAATTAGGTGAACGTGCTAAGTGAAAGTACAGAAAATAATTTTACTGTGGCAGTAAATCTTTTGAATGGTTAATTATTGAGAACACACGCTACTGCTCGACTTTATCGAACAGTTGTCGAAGCCATCGCGTACATTTTTACCGAAATAATTTGCGAAACAAATCAAACCTTAGCGATCGGATGTAAGCATTCCATGCAGCTGTGCTTAAGTGAGGGTTTGCTTCGTTTTTAACGTTTGGTTTTTATTTTACTTTAAACTCTTTAAACTTTTTTTTCTGTCATGATGAGGGGATTAAAAATTTTCGTACATTGCTTCGTTTTGAGTGCATCGGTTTACAGCCAGCAGTATTACAGCAGCACACCGCTGACGGTGCTCATATTGGACGTAAGTTACCGTCGCGCATTTCAAAGACTTCGAAATACAATACGTACGATTTGCAGAATAATGCTCCCTTTTCATCGAAAGATGCCAGTGGAAACTGGGTGGGATTCATTCCCGATTACGTTAAAGCGGTGGCTGCTCAAGCCGGTTTGACGTACAATCTCGCAGTGCAAGCGGATGGAGTTTATGGTATGCCACAAGCAGATGGAAGCTGGAATGGCCTGATCGGCGCTCTGGCTAGCAAGGTAATCCAATAAACCACAGCAATGTGCAGACAAGTTAAGTTCGGTAGACAGCTTTTTCGCCCTTATTAGTAATGAATAGCATTTTTGCTTAGCCTGATGTTTATTACTATTTGCAAACAAAAATTTGCGTACTCAGTTTGTGACAAACCGATTTAAAGCAGCAGTCTATAATTTGGCATTTGCTTTACGTTTTTTTCCTGGGGTTGCAGAAAGCCGATATAGTAGCTGCTGACCTGGTTATCACACCCCAGCGGTTGACTGTTGTGGAGTTTCCTACGCCGTATATAGCCGTTGGTTTGAGAATTCTGCTGCCCGCTTCCGCTACGAGTGCCACTGGACTCAATTATGTCGTCCTCAAAGACGGCTCGGACCAAGAGTTCCTGCAGGTACTAAAGGCATAATTTGTTGAACTTAACATAAGGGAAATTGTGGCCGAATAGCCGGTTTTTTGAGCTTACGACTGAAAAAACCGGTTTCATCCTCTGGCCAAAGTATTCATCGGGTACACTCCATCGAAGGTTTGGTCAGCTGATCTGCTGGCGTGGTAGACCGGCGGAAAACACTGAATGCCCTAAATTGTACTGTCAGGATTATAATGTGGTGAAAGAGATTTGTAACTCACTAGTATACCGGTCAGCCGGATAATTGTCCTCCTCGCAATAACATTTAACCGGTACAGATTGGTATACATCCACTGAAACCTTCACTTTCGGTTCTTCCAAGCAATTTCTTGTCCCGTTCGCATTATGAATTTGAGCCCACACGCAGTATGGTTAAAGTGCCTGAGAAATAACTGAGTGGGCAAAACTTACCTCGAGCGTCAAATACGCCCTTGGGGTGTGGAAATGTTTTGAGACGGTCCGCGTCTTTCGTTAATCTCTATACGCCACTAAAGTACACGATCAGTGTCATGTTATCATTGTTATGATATTGTTCACCATTAAAGTATCCAAATGCTTTTGGAGATAGGAGTACGTACTCTGTACCTATGGTGTTGTCAAATGGAGGTGAATATCATTTTGTGGGGAAATAGACTTCTCCGGATCCGAAAGTCCAGGCCATTTTGGCCAATATTCAGGCAACCAACGGATGGCTGACTAGCTACCAAGACGGGGTTAACCGCGTACTGGCCGGTGGTGTCGCCATGGTTGGGAACGAGGTCCAGCTACGTCCCTATATTGACGCCAATCCCGGGAAGCTCAAGTTTGCTGATGGGGAAGCTCTGGCTCAATCGTACTATGCCTTGGCCGTGCAAATAGGTACTGTACGAGAATATTCACGTTTAATTGTTTCGTCATTGTTTGCCGGGATGCGTGATTTTGCTCAACACGAAAATTTTTACGCAGGCTCTCCGTTGCGCGATCAGCTTAGCATCGCTGTGTCAAAGGTCAACGAAGATGGAACAACTTCGGCACTGCTACGCGCCAACAAGATCGGATACATCCAGAGAACGTAAAGCCGCGTGCAGACATTTGTGTGTAAAACAAAAGACGACCGGAAAAAAAAAGAGATTTTGTCGAATACTTCCGCAAATCTTTTGTTGGCTCTAATAAGTAATAGGCCATTGATTTTTTATCAGATTTTATCCTGACATGGGCTGCCTTAAAGTAGAAGAAGCGCTGGTCATAACGGAACCGTTCTTTGCATAGTGGCAACCGCATTTATGAAGATTGTATTCATACCTACTTGAGTTGTTCACAAATGCAGCGTTTAATACTTTATAAAACTTTGTAAAGGCGTATATGGATCACGTACTGGCTGTACCAGGTAATATCTGTTCAGCTTGTTGGAAGAGTGCCCTATTTTGCATTGCCCTAGAATGATCAAGATCAATACAGTCTAAAGCATTCGTATTGCAAAAATAGTCCAATGACGGTCATTACTGACATCCGTGATCCTTTGCGAAACGCGGCGTTGTACTGCTTTACTAGCTGATCCGTTGGTATGTAATATACTCGTAATGCTCATCACATATCCTTGCCTTGCAAGTGCAGATTATGTGAACCGGAGGTTTTCAAAACCACAAAGCAAAAAGAATAAGCAGCAGATTCTGCTTTAGCCTTTATTTGAAATCGCCCCGCTTCCTTGCAATCGTGCGGTTCATGAGCAGTCTTCCATTTCGCTTTTTGATGGTGTGTGAAATGTTAAAAGCTACAGTCAACGAGTGAACGGCGAGTCGTTTTTGAAGCAACAAGGAAAGTTGTGAAGGATCGTGGACTACGGACGCGTTACTTATAGTCTTACAGACATATCGCGCGATCCCGCTGGTATCAGTGAAGTTCACTATAATTCACTGGTATCGCTGTAATTTTATATGCGGTAATGTTTCTGGCTTCCTTTACCGCGGCATTATGCATGTACGACCGTACAGCGTGGTTACAAGACTTTTGTTATTATTACTAGACATGCATCCCTTTCGAAGACCGAGAGGCAGCGCTTGGGGACACAATAACGGCACTACAGTGATCGTTCGTCGACCAAACGGCGAACCCTGGCTGGGATACGTTCAGAACATCGATGGAGAGCAAATGTTTATTGACTTCAACTGCCGGTCAGTTCCCCCTTGCTGGATTAATTCACGTTATCTCTGGATGCACCTTCATCTGGATGAATCCGAGAGGAATGAAGTCGATAGAATAATTACAGAAGATGGCGACTTGGAAATATTAGTAGCACTGCGCAATATTGACGACGGACCGTACATTTTTCGGTCAGCCCGGCTCATTGCACCAACGACTAAACTGGGAATGTTTTATATCGTTGTGGATCATCTTGGGTCTTCTTACCGCATGATTGCTCATTTATGGCAAATAGCCCCAGCCACCACGTTCGATGAACCTTCACTGTTCGAACAAACCAGTGGCAGAATATATTATCAGAAATTCACAATCCCAGTACAGGATGCCAGCCACATGAACGTTCTCAATCTGCAAGCGATGTGTGAAGTTATTGACGGCGCTACAGCTAAGCTAGTGGACGATGTTCTGACCTATTGCTATGACCAGGAGATTGCCTTTCGGTTTTGTGTGGGTCTCCACGCGAACGTGTTAACAACTTAACACTGGTTGCGCTCAGTTGGTTGGGGACAATCACCGCCAGTCGACCTACTGGAGTCAAGATGACATGGATCTTGCCGTGGAAAGATATCTTGAGCACCCTACCCACCGAATGTGGACACCTATGCGCTGCATAATGGATTCTCCCTTTGAAGCACTTCCTGGTACGTGAAAGTACGAACATTAATAATTAAGCACGAAGATATACATATGTACATCACCAGCGCCCGAATGGAATTCAAGTGCGAATATATTACGTACCGGTAACTACGGCGCAACGCAGTCACTCGAATTTAAAAACTTGCGATAATTGTTTTGATAACTTACACGTTTCTGCAGAAATCACAGCCTAGCGTTATTGACATAGTGACATAAAAAATAAATAAGAATCAATTATAAGGTATTTTACTTTGTATGTATATTTTATGTTCTATTATAACGGTATATACTCTGTCTTCAATATGCTATGGGTACATGCGAAGAATTACTAAAGCAAGATAGTACCGGTAATTCTCCTCTTCCATTTATACGTATACGGAGGCGTTGTTACATAATGTGATAGCGATTCTGCATTAGCCTGTACGTCTCCGTACGCCCCTGGAATTATTGATGTGGACGAACAAAAAGCAAGCAGGTCATCAGATTTTTGATTTTAGATTCAAAAATTCCCAGCTTGACACTATCTAACCTGGAGGAGATTTTGTTTCATCTAGACCTGCATTCTCAAGCAATAGCCAAGAGGTACGTACTTAAGCTTACACTAACTGGGACTAAAAATATGTGTGAATGATGGGCGCTGACAATTTTTAAGCTTTTGACGGCAGATTGGGAATATGATAACAACGTTTTGCGGTGGTGTAGCCAATTTACAACCAAACCTAGTAGGAAAGCAAGTAAACAGCATTGGGTTCGTTTTTCCAGGGTCTGTGGTTTATGGAATCTGCTACTCATTAATCCAACAGCCAGTCAGCATGTACTCATCAGCAGCTATCGGGTCCAGTTTCGCTATCCGAATAGCAGACCAGGTTACGACAGAACCTACCTATTTGCATGGTGCCTGGATCAAGCGTTGACCGCGGACACCGTCAGCATCAGTTTCGTTGGTATCCGCATGGAAGTCGAATTCGAGCACATAGTTCGCATCACGCAGGCCTTGATAACTGCCAAAAAGCTGCACGTCCTCCTTATCCACTTGAAGGGCGCTTCATCCATGTACGGCATTCAGAGCTGTTACCGCATAAACCAAGCCGGTGTTCGCGAACGCACACCTGCTCGCCTAGACGGCTACTTCAGTGAACTCCTCACTGTATGCCGGAAGTTGGTCGTCAGCAGTTACACTGTCAAAAATATTTCGGGCGAGATGGACACATTTATCATATTTAATGACCTCCCAGCGACTGAGAGGCCCTTTACACGTATACGAGCGGATGTCAGTAGCGCACCTGAAATAATTCCCTGTACTTGCTGCCGTTAGCCGGGCGGAGTTGGACGCTGTGGGCCTGTGGCCATACATGGTGCTTGTATTTGTACCGCGACAGATTTAGCCTTAAATTAACTCACAGATAAGAAGTGACTTGGATGTATAGCAGCAAATTCGGGCACATGGACGAAAACCACTTTT
This sequence comes from Paramacrobiotus metropolitanus, assembly GCF_019649055.1. Classification (NCBI taxonomy): domain Eukaryota; kingdom Metazoa; phylum Tardigrada; class Eutardigrada; order Parachela; family Macrobiotidae; genus Paramacrobiotus; species Paramacrobiotus metropolitanus. Next base: position 283,727 of record NW_026570257.1, read on the forward strand.
TTGCATCATTTTATTGCATTCTGTAGGCACATGATTTGTATACATTGATGGGAAAACCGTTTGTGTGCGCGCAATATCCGGTTCCAGGGTTAGGAGGTAACGAAATTCCAAAAGTTTTAACGTTTTCCGGTGTACCAAAAGTCTCAGTATTTAACTCACCTCTTTCAAATTTTACACGAAATTGCACTTTCTGTAAGCCAAAAGGTTGTTTTGACACGAAACTAGGTTTTATCATGTTTTTAAATTTCAAAATGACTTTAAAGAATTTTAAAATTTATCTTATTAAAATTTATTTTAAAATCTTTAAATTTAATTTTAAATTTCAAAATGTATTTAAAATGGCAGAATGCTGGTTCCGTGCCAAACTTTACTGCACTTCAAGGAAGAAGTAAGAGTAATACATCGATGTTCTACAATCAAAGTAATATGCGCTGCATTGCCGCAGCGTCATCCACCAGCCGGCAACAACACAAGTACATGGATTATTTAAATGCGCTACTGACATGCCCTCGTATTTCGATCTCGGAACTCCAGCGTCTTAAGCGCAGAGACCTCCAAATTGTGGTTTCTCGCTTTATTCTCCACTCAGCGGATACCGACAAGGAAATGGTGAGACGGTTTCTGGTAGCCGCCGAAGCCAGCTGTCCTCCCATCCCGGACGCGGTGTATGAGGATGTCGAAAGCATATATCGCCGCTGGGTGGAGACGTTCTCTTATCCGGAAGAATGGGAAACAATTCGTCGATGTCTTAAACTGTAATCCAGTACAACGCGCACATGCTTATGACGTCATAAAATAATGTTTAGTAATATCTGTACTTACAATTATCGCATAGATGGTAGCGGTGTATCGCTGCAGTGATTTCATCGAAAATGCTCGTATTTAATCTGCTGTCTGCGCATGCAGGTATGGTGGGTTTAAGCCGGACGGAAGCGCGCTTGATTGGACAAATGTGGATTTGCGCAATTTGGATTTACGTTCGCTAAGCAAGCTGGCTGTTGCTAGCATCAATGTGGTGTTCTGTAAATCTGCAACATCGGATAAATAGATTTCTTTTCAAATTAGAGTAACAAAATAACGGAAATTATGCTTGTTAACGCTATGGATGTTTTAGCCACTATGGATGTTTTAGGTCTCTAACAGGAAATACTTTTTTCTTTTAATGATTACTGTACTGTTTTTGCACTGCATGACATTATGAATGTTGGACTTGCAATATTGTAAACATCATCCTTTTGCTGTATTAATTTTGTTTTTGGTGTTCGGTCTAGAATTTTCGGAGGAACTGTACCGGTTTCAAAGCATACCCTGTCTGTCTGCCGTATGCCGGTCTGCTGCGTTTTTTTTGCATTTGCTCAGTATTATGTGTACAAGTAGAGATTCCAGCCACAGTTTACACACATTCTGAGAAAGGTTCAAAAGCACAAAAAGCAAATCGTTTCAGTCAATGATTCTACTGCGTAATTGCCATTGACCGCAGTACCAACGGTTGCCATTAGGAAGCTAAAGCGTACTTACTCATTGCTTCCCCTTTTATGACAGCATTGGTATTATCAGGTACAGATATACACTGCAAGAGACTGCTTTCTTAAATGCAGCACGGCGATTTTGGTTATTAATAACACGTTAGTATACTTGATTTGGCGTCGAACAGCCGGAGGAACGGAGAAATCAATATTCCACATCGGTAATGCCAGAATTATTATTCTGTCACAATTATTTTACAAACTGCGCGCTTGTGTTTTGTAAATAATGCTGTGTAACTTTTCATCGCTACAGACTACAGTATATTTTTGAAGGTTTTATCCACGATCTGGGAGCGATGTGCAGTGTTATTGATCGTGCTGCAGCAAACCTAATTAACGGCGCCCTGACTTATTACAAGCAGGAGATTGCCTTTCGATTTTGTGTGGGTCTTCACGCGAACGTGTTAACACTGGTCTGCGCTCAGGCGAGACGCGCAGCCACGAGTTTTTAAGGCAGAACATTTCTTTAGCTGTTCAAAGAGGTAATGCCGCTTCTGTTATTGGTACTGTTGAAAATGCTGTTATGTTTAAGTGAATCTGAACCTTGATATTGTTATCGCGTTACGGAAATAAAACTTCAGAAAAAAAAACTTGTAACTCGGTGAAATCGGTTGCGCATCTTTAAGCCATGATATTGTTTCTTAATGAAAGCTAATGTTTTGGGATGGGTAAATGACTGCAGTTACTGTGACCTTTTTGATTTTTGCAACTTACACTGCTCTCCCATATAAAAACTGCTGTGTATCATGCGGTTTTTTAAATATCACTCTGTCCAGCAGACTCCAGCTCGTTATCCGTTCAGTAAAATTAAAGTCACTCAGCATTGTTGGTAAAATATCAACAGATTTCATCAGTTTAGGCCAACGAAAGGTTGTGCAAAATTATCAGCGCTGCTTAAGTCTGTGGCGGTCGCCTTTTTGGTTGCCAACCGTTTCTTAGGTTTCTCAGGCGTCGGTTTCTTAGGCAAAGTTCCAGAAAGTTGCTGCTTGCAATTAAAGCAATACATAAGAACATTCGTCCATAAGTGCATTACCTGTACAGTGACACACTATATACGAGGCGGTTGCCACAGGCAGCAGTTTCAAAAGCGATGCCAGGAAAACAAGTAAGGGATTGGATGGTCACAATAAATACCATCCTGGTGGCTAGGACATCGGAGCCCTACTTGCTGTTGACCTCTTAAGAATTTGCAGTCTCTTTGTGTTTGTTCGTATTGCTCTGCCTGAGCCGGTTGAATCATAAAACTGGCGCTTGCTTTGTGAGCAGCAGAAGTTATTCCAACTGTTTAAAGTAGCGTATGCAATATAACTGGGACTGAATGCAGTACCGTATTTTGCAAACTGAATTTTCTATGCCATTCAGTTAGTGCAGTTGCCGTTTTCGGAACTAGCTGGATAAAGCCGGGTGCGTTCTGCTTAATCCTTCGGTTGCGTTCTTTTCTGCTCTGTTTCAGTTTAATCCGAAAGACCATACCTTTTAACTTCCGTAGTGCAGTTTAACTTTATTATTATATTGTGGTAATCGACAGTTAAAAGTTTTAGTAAATATCATCATTTGGTTTAGCAATGTATCCGTTTCGTATGTTACATCGTAGTTCAGGGGCACAAAACCATGGGAACACTGTGTTGATCCACCGCGATAACGGTGAGTGGTGGTTGGGATATGTTCAAGATATTAACGGAGAAGAAATGCTCATCGACTTTGACTGCACCGCGATTCCCGCTTGTTGGATTCATTCCAGCCAGATTTATCCGCACCCGTATCTGGATAGTTACGACCAGGCAGCATCCATCGATGGTTTTATGCAGAAAACGGGAGGGTTCGCAATACAAGTGGCCCTGCGTCCTAACGAGCACGTGCCATATGTATTTCGTCCAGCCCGTTTAGTTGTACCCATTGTTCGCCTGCGCATGTTTTGTGTCAGCATGGAAGATGATGTGTCGTGCCACCACACAGTAGTTCACATGGGGCAGATTGCCGACAAAGCGCATCCTAGACGCTCTCTGTTTGATCAACTAAGAGGAATTTATTTTCGGAAGTTTATTGTCCCAGTAGCCGATCCCAGCATGTTTAATATCATGGGCGTGGATTTTGCGCATAGAATGATTGATCTGGCTGCAAAGAAACCAGTAACCGGCGGTCCCGACCGTTCGTATCTATACAACGAGCACGTCGCCTTCCGGTACCATGTGAGCATCGGCGAACGGGCGTTGAATTTCATTTGCTCACAGATCGACAGCGACTATCCCGAGGATGCTGCAAAATGAAATCTGGAAGACCTGACGAAAGCTTTTGAGGAAACTGTAAAGTGTTGCCGTATTCATTCAAGTCTGCCGCTGGAGAATGTTGTCCCGTGCGCACCGGATAGCGTTGATAAGAAGCAAATCCTTAACATGGGTAATGAATATGTCATGGGTATTGCTATTTCTTTGCCCTTCGCTCTTTATATTGCTGTTTTTGAAAGAGTTAATTTAAAGCGTTTTAAAACTGCTACATGTTCTTTAGCGGCTCGACCAAGTTGCACCACAAAATTTGCATACAGATAAATTCAGCAGCTCACGGGGTAGCGTGTCCACCAGGCGTTGACATGCGGTAGCAGTGTACACGCTGCAGATGCTGCTTTTCCGCACACAAACTCTGTGGTGCCACTTGGTAGAGCCGCTACAGGATCAAAAATTGTTTGTCACTTCCGGTTGTCGTATTGCAATGCAGCATATTTGTTGTAAAACCACTAGTACGTAATACATACTCGCGTATGCCTATATGTACGCGAAATACATAGTGTGAGTGACGATGAACCCGTTGAACTAGAGCTTAAAGGCTGTTGCGGTGGTTTCAGACGCGACGATTGATAATCTGAAGCATCCAATTCTGACAGATATTCTTCTGCTTCTGGATCTGCATTCTCAAGCAATTGCAAAAAGGTATCTAATGCTAGATCCAGCAGTGATCCAGATACGGAGACCTAAACGGAATAGATCCCGTGGAAGCGAGCGATACGATATGGATCGCGAGCTATGCGGAAACACAAACGTCGCACCGTAAATCGCTGACTTTTAATAATATTGAAAGTCTGTGCAACAGAAAATCAACAAGTGATCGGCGCAGCTCGATCGTAAAACGTAGAGCCAATTCAACAGCGTGCAACGCTGTGCAGCACGTGCTATGCCGCGCCCACTAATAAAGCGCAAGCCAATCAGAAGCGAGACACAACACAGACCGTAATCCAAAGGCGTAGCGCCTAGCGCCACTGGCGTGAACGCTAGTGAGGCCTCGTCTCACATGCCTCTGGGGGGATGCCGAGCTCCTGTGAGGCCCAACATACTCCCGAATCCACGAAAAGACGGTCGCCGGTGTCTGTGCGTGCTCGAAAACATCAAATTCTCTTATTCCATTTATCATATCACAACAATTCCATAAGGCACAATTCCATTTAATACGATATGAATAAAGAGATCCAATTACAAAAATACTATCATAAAAACAGATCAACAGTTATAAGATCAACAAAAGTATTAATCAAAATGTAGACTAGGATCCTCCATTTCTGACTCGTAAAGGTCACAGGTCCTGTCCACCGTTTTCTGCACTTTGGCCCATTCCGCTCTGTTGAGCAATTCCGCGCATCCGTAGTGCGACTTTTCATCACAATCCGCTTGAGAATCTGGTGCGTATCAAGTACGACTTGAAATACTGCTTCAATCTTTGGAATAAGGTGCGTATCAATTGTACGACTTCAAAATGAGATCCATAAAGGTCATGGAGGGACGTCATGTAGACAAGCGTAGTTCGCTTCCTCCCTAGTAAAGGTCATCCTTTGTTGAGATGATCCGTTGAGATGTGCGACTCGTTTTGGGTTAATGGTCCCAAAGGTCATGCGACTTGAATTCCGATACGGTGACTCTGTTGGGCAATTGATGATCCCAAAGGTCATCCCACTCGTCAAAGCTTCCATTAAAGGTCATGGAGGGACTTAGCCAATTTTCTGCGGCTTTCAAGCACTTCTTCGCTTGCCTCCCTGGTAAAACTTGCAGTTTGACCTTTCCGTCGCACATCCAACTTCAGTATGCCTCGAGCGGCCAGAGTGCCGGCAAGTTTACCGTAGCATCTCTGATGGGGCCGGCTAGTTACCGCATTAAGTTTACCCCATGAAATTTCCACATTTAATCTTTTACTCTTGTTCGCCGCCTGTGGCCCATGTCAATACGAGAAATCCGGCTCGATAACCGTAGTTTTTCTCGTTTCACCTTTAACACTGAATCGCTTAAGAAGAGTGCCGGCAGAGTTTACCGTAACAACTCTAATGAGGCCGGCTGGTTGCCGCATTAAGTTAACCTCATCAATATTCCACCTGTTGTCTTTCTCTTTTTCGCCGCTTGTGGCCCCGTTTCGTATTCAAGAGATCCGGCTTGATTACCGTAGTTTCTCTTGTCACTTTATAACACTGAATCGCGTAAGGAGGAGAGCCGGCTAACTGCCGTAACTGCTCCCTTGGGGCCGGCTTTATAGACCGAATCAATTTCAACCCCAATAGTATTCCACATGATTTCTTTAGGCAATTCTGTGCTATAAATGCTGCAACCAACAAATACACAAATACAATTAATGTTAACATGTCAAATGTCACGCCCTTTATACAACACCGTTTTTCATTTTTGTGACGTACCGACAAAATGCCGTAGACGTCCTTTCAATAGTGTGATCCTAACGATCAGCACTATTCCATTTCATTTGAATCGCCCTCACCATCTCTTGGCGGGCGCTTCTTAGCACTTTCGGGTTGATTACGGTCAGATGTTCGATCGACTGGTTCAGTTGAGTCAACTTCCATGACCTTTGACGGGTCAACTTCTCGCTGGCCACGACCTTTTCCTTGACGGCTCCGCTTGACCGCCTCAAGTCGATGACGCGCGTCATTTTCTTCAAGTCGCAGTCTTCGGTTATCAGGGTCTTCCGCCAATCGACGCTGCACGTCGGCGAGATTATCCCGCAGCTGTTGGTTTCGTATGCCGCGTCGTCCCATCTGGTTGGGAGCGCGTTCCGGACGTCGGTCGCTTTTCTTCACTAGGAATTCATCGATGTACGTTTCGATTCCGTCCACCGGTTCGACGTAGTCGCTTCCCAGAGAATCTTTGATCTTATTAATCCTTTCTTCAACTTGGGATGCATGGCGCTGTATCAAGTTGCCCTTTTCCATCCGTGTCTTACACTTCTTCAGCGCCTTGCGAGCCGTATGCGCTATGCTGATGTGTTCCATCGGTTGTCCCAATTTAGCGACATGAGCTCGGAAGAACGGTGGAATGTCGTCCTTCATAGTGTTAGACACCAATTGATTCTGTGTCTTGTAATGTGCCAATCTCGCAGCGAAGACCTTTTGCCCCATCCTTTTTGCGGCATAGTCCTTCGGATCTACCTGTAATCCGATCGACGCTCTCGCAGCTAACAACTTGAAAGCTGGATTCACATATCGTAAAACGAACTGGGCCACGTATTCTTGTCGTTCCGGATAGTCGCGATAATAAAATTGGGTCATCCCAATTGGATCCGTTGTATCCAGTGGCACATCCAGTAGGCTCAAATCGACCAAACTGTGTAACCCATTCCGTCTAATAGGGAGATAACAGTCCCGTGCCGAATCGCGGTGGATGAATAATCGACGAAAAATTCCCTTTTCTACTCCCTCTTTAATTTCTTTTGCGTAGCCCGAGTCAAGTAAGAATTGGCTCAACTGTCTCAGAATTGTGGCAATTTTGTTGGCTTCGACCGAGTCCGATTCAAGTCCAAAGTATCGACAAATTTCGACCGTTTGCTCATCAGTATCAGTCGTCTTATATTCCATGTCAATGCTTTCAGGTTGTCGGTTATTAAATCTGGAGTTTAATCGCTGATCACCTTGGCGACGATTATCCGGTTCGCCTTGACCTTCCAGTCCACGTCGCTCTCCTGACTCAGGCTGCGACGTTTCATTACTCGTCGGTGTAGCCGGTTGAAGGTCACTATCCAAAATCACGTTTCGTCGATGGGTCACGTTTTCTTGAGACGCTTCCACAATCGAACGGGTTCCTTCCATCGCATCGTCCTCTTGTACGACGCTCACAATTGGATCCACGACGTGAACCATTGACTCCACCCGCTGATACTTTGGGGGTGAATCTTCCCGTTCGGTGCTTGATGACCTTTTACTTGAGCCCGAGTCAAAGGTCGCATAAAATGCAGCTCTCTGTTGCCATCTTTTATCCTGTGGGTCGGGTGTTCGATTCCGCGTTTGTTCGCGTCTTTTGTCCCATGACCTTTCAGATGTTGACATTCTGACATTGCGATTCCGGAATGCAACTCCCATCGGCACCTGATGTCCTTGCTTCTCGGGTTCTGTACGGAATGTCTCCGCACGCCGTTTCTCTTCACGTCCTCTTGTGGCTGCCAAGATCTTTGCCGTGTCGATTTTCCTCTGAACACTCGTTTCTGTTACTTCATTTCCATGGCGCACCCATCCTCTTCCGCCGCGGTAATCTCGGTCGCGAGAGTGTTCGCGTGACCTTTCACTGTGGTAGTCACGTGTCCTTTCACGAGAGTGTTCACGTGACCTTTCGCTCCGTCTTTCAGAAATCCGTTCATGTTCACGTGAATGTCCGCGTGACCTTTCTCTATGCGGAGGCGATCGAGGTCGAATGAAACCTTCGTCCCGTTTAAAATTTCTGAGTGCTTGCAGCACATCGCTTTCGGTTCGGCGAGATTTACGTAGGTCATCCATACGTCTTTCGACTTCCTTCTTTATGTATGGTGCCGGCGCGAACCCGTCTTGCAGTCGTTTCTTCTCCCGCAACAGCATTTTGAATAACTCGTCTGACATAGCAGCTGGATCTTTCGTTAACGTTTCGATTTGTATGATGAGCGACTGTCGTACAAGTTGCATTTCGTCTTCATTAAGGCTGGCCATGCCCGTGGGTGCAGCTAAACCCGACGTACTGGGCAATGCTTCCCGTGCGGCCTGTTCACTTGCTCTTTTATTTTCCGCATTAATTTTCGCTCTGATTTCATCCTCCATTTGCTGAACACGCATCTTCTCTTGATCTTCTTCAAACTTCTTTCGATACGCGTCTGTTTGTGGACATTTCAACGGTTCCAAGGTGTCATCCCAACCAGGTTCGTTGTTTCGGATCGCTTCCCGATAACGATCCTCAAATAGCATTCGCTCTTCTACTGGGATGCTGCCGTAATTTCTTGCGCTTATGAGATTTCGAAAAACGTCCAAGTTCCCACGTTTGGCTTCCATGATCCCAACAAGCGTGACGACATGTGGGTCTTCCAGCTTGTGAATACAAGTGTAGCAAGGGAATTTCTTATCAACCTTTTTGTTGTTCCGTAAACAGTCCGGACATTTTGGATTATAGCCCGTAAACTGATCGATGTCTGCCGCCATTCCCGAACGTTTAGGAGTGGCTTGACCTTTTTGTGCCATCTTTCTTCTTCAATCTGCAATTATAAAGCAATCCGTCATAGTAACCTTTTCCACGTCAATCTTTTCCATTCCTATCCATGTTAAGGCTTTCTATCATTTTTACGCCTATTCCGTTACTGAGCTGAGACTTTCCTAGCTCCTGCTGGCTTTCTATCACTGTAACGTGGTGACCTTTCTCACGTTATCAGCACTCTCCGACTACTGTGACCTTTTCTATTAGTCCTATTGCTGCTTTCAGGTGACCTTTCCTAACACTTTTCTCTTTCGTTTTGAACTATTTTATGCTTTTTCTGTAATATGCAGGGTTCATTACTCGCTGCATATTACACTGTCGACATTCATTCTGCTTCTTTCTCTGGTGGTGGTAACGGTGGAAAATCTATCCGGCCATCGCTGTTGATGTGAACTGCTTCGTCCGCAATCAAAGCTTCCACCGCATTCTTGATCCATTCCTTATCTTTCTCGATGTTCAATTCGCCCAATTCATAATGAACGGCCATGAAATTTGAAAGGTCACCCCATGACGCTCCGTTGGTACCTCCGATGGCGTCCAAAGCCACGTCTGTGATGGCTATCTTCCATGCCTCTAATGCCATTGGAAGTCTAGGAGTACGCTCTCGGCCCTGTTTCGGTAGGTAATAAATGACCTTGTTGTCCTTGTTGTATTTACATCCTAATTTCCCTTCCTTGTATGCTCGTTTCAGAACTCTTTCGGTCATATTGAGTGACGACCTCCCCTTCGAGTTTTCAGCCACTTGTCTCTTCAGTTCGGGGCCAAGTAGTTCGCCTTCTCTGACCATCTGGAGCGTATTTTGGACTTCCTTCCATGTACGGTTGTTTACGTCCAATGCCGGCCCTAACGTGTAATCTGTAGCCTCCTTCACTGGTGTATCGCTACTTTTCTGGGAGGATGTCGAATCCGTTGGGTCAGCTGTCGCTGTTTCATCGATCCTCAGCTTTGCCAATGATCCTGATGATGACCCCGCTGATTTTGGTTCGGCTGTCTTCTTCTCCTCTTGCGGCAAAGTCTCTTGACCTTTTAGATCGCCAACCGACTTCGATCGTTCCTTCTCAAAGACCTCCTTTAATGGTATGAACAGTGATTTGTGAAACACCTGTCGCGCCGAATCCGCTTCAGCTTCTGCCGCTGCCTTATCCATCGGGAGCATGACCTTTTCTTTCTCCCGTTTGTCTGAAGTCTCATGACCTTTCGGTTGAACTTCTGCGGTAGTTCCAGATGTCTTTTGACCTTTCGACTGTTCATCTTTTTCTGTCGCAGGTCCAGAAGGAGCCGTTATTGTAGTATCGTCATCACTTCCCGATTCCGAGTCCATTGGTCCTTTTTTCCTCGGCACTTTCGGGGCTTGTGATTTCAACCTCGCCGCTGCATCTTCTTCGGCCGTTTTCTGTGCAATCTGATCCAATATCGGAGTTGACGGGTCTCCGCTCGATGGGACTATGACCTTTTCCGTATCCTGACTGTCAGACATGTGACAGTGGATTTGTCTTTCCGGTGGTATCAAACCAACTCTCGTGTATCGGATTGGATGTCCTTTATTTGCGTTTGTTGTGGCAAGGACATTCTGTTTAATCAACTTTGGCAGTACGCGCTCGGTTGCCGTGTCGATCTCCTTTATCATCCCGTTCCCATCATTCCAAACTGCGTTAATATATTGGCTAATCCGATGGCTTGTTGATCCTAACGGGCTTGTCATTCCTGCGATTGCCCTTTCTACTCGCATTGGGACCGCTTCATTCGGAGTAGTCAGCGCTTTGTCCGAACTGGCAGGTCTGAACAGCTTGGCTTTATACGAAAAGTTTGGGTGCTTTTGGATAAGTTTCCCTGCACTCCGTGCGAATTCCAATACAACGTCGAACTTTCGTTTAGTGAAGCTGCGACTCTGTTTCTTCAGATAAGTCTTCAGGCCCGCTTTAAATTTCGCTGTCACCGATGCTGTTCTTATTCGTGTGAAATTCTTCTCGGCTCCGTTATACGCGTTGATGATTTCATCGACCGTGGTCAAATTGTCGTCGTCTGAACCATCGAACTCTTCATCTGAGGTGAAATCCAGTTCACTCTCTCCATCTGGTTCAGTGTAATTGATCATTGCCATTGCGTCGACTTTTATGGCTGTCTTGACCTTTCCTTTTGTCTTAACGGGTTCGCTCTTTGCTTTTTGCCTTTTATCCAGTGCTTCCGCTAAGCTCCTTGGTTCAGTGGTTCTTGATCGTGTCGTTTTCGAATCCGCATGTGACCTTGCACTGACCGTCGAAGTGCTTGGAAGGCTCACTTCCGATGCCTCCGATTCACGCGACGTCTCCCGTTTCGCTTTTTCGCGGATCTGTTTGTCCTTGCGCTCTTTTGGCGTGGATGCAGAGATGACGATGGGGACAACTTGTTTCACTGCTATGACCTTTCCTTTGGGTTTTGATGGCTCTGCTGTAGCCGATTGGATAACTTTCTTTGACTTCGTAGGTGTCGATGACCTTTCTTCAACTTCACCAACTGACTCGTCCAATATCTCAACATCATGAGACGCTGGTTCGTCTCTTTTCTTTGATCCTTCCCTTTTCTTCTTCCCGGTGCTTGTGCTATCGCTTTCATCACCGCTCTTTTTCTTCTTATCTTCTTCCTCCTGTCGTTTCTTCTTCTCTTCTTCCTCCCGTCGTTTCTTGAGAAAATCGCCTTTCTTAACCTTGTCACGGTTCATGGCCTCTTCCAATCTGGGCGCTTTCCTCGGTTTGACTTTTGAGGGCTTCACTTTTGAGGGCTTTTTATGCTTGTCGGTCGTTTCTTCGTCTGAGCCTTCTTCCTCAGGTGGGTTATCGTCTTCCGACTCTGGTTCGTCGTCACCAGGTGGATTACAATGGGCACAGTTTGGTTCATCACACTGAAGGTGCTCATGACTTCCTTGGGCAATCTCGAGTACTCTTTGTAGCGAGCGTCTGGCCCCTCCTGTTTCAGTTACATTTGCCGACGTGCCCTGCGCCTCTTCCGTCTCTCCGGCTCCGCCTTCTTGTGCCGGGGGATGAATTTCCAAGTGTCTTGTCTCTTTCGGAGATCCCTGTGAGGCGACCTCCCATAAAGGGTTCTTCTTAGCGTCGTAAAATACCGTTTTGTACGTTCCGTCTTCCATTCGTCTTGTGAGTCGGAAATGTGCTCCATCGATCTCCGCTCGATGCCGCATCATGCCAATCAGTGTGCTCGCTTGAACCACGGCATCTGTTCGGTCACTTTCAGGTATCAAATCCCATAACTGCTCAATGGCTGCCTGATTCGCGTTTCGGGCGCTCTCTTCTGATACATCCCATGGAGCATATGGAATCGGGTCTCCTGTTATTGGGTCGACTATTACTGCAGTTATGGTTTCCACCGCTTCTCCATTACTAGCGAAAAGTCTGAGGGTGACCTTTCTGCTTGTCGCCTCTGTATATCTCAGGACCGACTCATAATCATCTGACGATCGTTTCTTCGGATCTGGATCCGCCGTCGGTTTTGAGCGGGTTCTTTCTTTGGTCAACAATTTGCCGTCCGTTGTGTATGTGTATGCCAAATGGTCATCATTTGTGCCCACTTTGATACGGATCCATGCATCTTCTTCGGTTGCAACTTTAGATACCACGTGCTTCATCATCTGAATGATAACTCTTGGGTTATGACGTTCTTCTGGGGGAATAAACTGTAGCGCCTCATTAACTACCGTTTTTGACTCTTCCCCAATGGCATCCTTAACTGACCTATCCGCGAGGGGATTATACGAGTCGATCTCTTTATTTGTTTTCTTGTCAACTATTCGTGCGGTGACCTTACGTTCTTTATGGTCTTCCCCAGTGTATTTGGCAGTGAAACTTCTACACTTCGGGAATCGAATCTGACCTTCTGTTCCAGCTGGTGTGGGTGGCACACTCTTTCTACCCACTGGGACTGGGCCTTGTGGCTTTGCCGGCTCAGCTGGTGTTGCTTTACCTGACGTGGCCTTCTTCGTTCGCTGCCCTTTCTTGTCAGTTTCTTTTGGGCTTATCGTTGGTGACCTTGCTCTTTTTCCACTCTTCGTGGCTCCGCTAGATGGTTCTGTAACCGAACTAGTACGTCCACGTACTGATCCTGCGGTCGAGCTGGCCCATGACCTTTCTGCTCGTTCAGTTAATTCGGCATCAATCTTTCTCTTTGTTGCCAACAGATCCTCGTCCGTCATTTCGCCGACCGGGGCGTTCTTTTCAGCTATTGGTTTGGATGGTCCCGCGACGCTGGTAGTCGGCGTCTGTCTTGTTTCTGGGAACACCTTGAGATATCGAAGGATCTTTTCGACAGTCTCCGGCCACCTTCTACCTTTTATTGTCGGGTGATATTGCCACATCGATGCAACTTGGATTGCGTATTCCTTACGCTTTGCTTCGACCTGCTTCGTCTTATCTTTCATGGCAATGTGGCATGGTTTGATAACAGCTTCCAAGCTGATTAACTTTCCATACCATGCGTGTTCGTCTTCAACTCGCATGTGGATTCTGTAAAGGTCACGGCATTTCCGATTGAAGTCGCGAATGGCTTCTAAATCGGTTTCCGTCAGTTTTTCCTTTTTATCCACGATTAAATTCAGGTTTGGGTCATCGTCCCTCAAGTCCAAAGGGAGCTTCGGTGCGTATTCGTGTAATGAGGGTTCGCCTGGGGGCGTAAGCCGTAAGCCATCTGGTCCAGTCTGCTCCAAGTTGGGACCCAGTGACGGTAAAATGCCTCTCGGTCGCCTTCCTCCTCTGTGTGGCGAATTACGGTGAGGGCGCTGCGCTCCAAGTTGCTGCGGTGTTCTCATGCGAGGCGCTCCGATGTCCGACAATGACAAGCCTCCCGTCTCCGGAAAAGGCGGTAATATCGGAGATGACCTATATGATCGCGCTGGAGTTACCATCATTCCACCGAATCCTCCCTGTCCCGTAAATCGGCTTGGTGTAGTCTGTTGTGGTGGCGGCATCAACATTCTTGCCGGTCCCATTATCATCTGTGAGGGTCCCGACGGTGGGGTATACGATCCCGGGTACGGTTGATAAGGGGTGCCCGTTACTTGTCCCGAATACTGGGTTCCGGCAGGTGAGCCGTGGTGCACCCAGCTAACCGTGTCCTGGTAATTCATCTGCTGTCCTGGATCGTGATACACGTAATACCCTTGGTCGCCATAGTAACCTCCTTGAACTGTTCCGGGTTCGTTCTGAGCCGTTCCCGCTGACGACGTCGATCCTTCACCATATGAGGTGTCATAGCCGTATTCACCTTCCATTCTTATAGGTGTCGATGCTTTTAATGGGTTTCCAATACTTTCCGAATCAGAATTATCCGAGTTTTGCCGTTCCAGTCTTTCCATCAACTGTGCTTACCTTCTATAAAGATGAAACAATAAAGGTTAACTTTTTGCACAGTGATGACCTTTCTTTTTGCCTTCCCAACTCCTATTTTTAATCTAGTGTGACCCCTTATTTATGTCTATGTGGTTATTTGTTCTCGCGTCCTTTAGTTATCCGATCAAGGAGTTCTTTCTCGGCTGCGTCCTCAGGTTCGCCTTTTTGGGTTAGCAGTTCCGTAGGAGTTGGTTTCTTCTTCTTCTGCTTGACCTTTCGCTCGTTGATTGCTTTCGCTATATCGCGGCCCAATTGTTCAGCTTTTGATTTGACCGTCTCTATCTCCTCTTTTCTCTGCTTTATGAGGTCGTCCTCATTACCGGTACCAGTGCGTGGTTCGAAAAAATTCGGGTCACGCTCTAATATCTCAGCGTCCGTACGCTGTTTCGAAAGGTCATCCTTATCTTCGGTAGCAGTGCGTGGTTCGAAAAAGGATTGTTGCAGGTCCTTTTTGGAGGTGCGCTCTGGTACTTTGGAGGTCGGTTCGTTGTCTTTTTCCAGTGACCTTTCTGCCAAATTACCAGCCTCTGCGTTCAACTTGATTGTGACTGCTGTTTCGAAATCCTTATCCTCTTTCCGCTTTCTTCCTCCTTCCTTTGTAGGTTTGTCTTCCTTTTCCATTTCAGGTAGCAGAGGTGGTTCGAAAAATTGATTGGTACAATTTTTTGAAGCATGCTCGGTTTCTACCATTTCTTTTTCGTTCGACATTCGTTGCGAATCTTTCTCTTCGGGTAATGGTGGGTGCCACGGCTTTAACCGATCAATCGAAACCACTTTTAGATCCGCTTCCTTCTTCGGATTCTGTTCGATGACCTCCGCTTCGTTTGTTCGCGGGAAGCTAAGAATTTTCCACACTTTATCGTATTTCGACTTGAAGTCCGACTGGTTTTCTTTCTTCCCCTGTTTTGTATCTTTTGGAAGTCGTATAAGTACCAAATCGCCCACTTTGAAATTCGGCTCCGATTTCTTCTTATTATAAATTTCCGCATTTTTCTCGTATGCATCTTTGATGTTACATCTCGCCACTTCTTCGGCAAAGGTCAAGTTCTTTTTCATGGTCTCCACCCATTCGTCTGGAGTTCCGTAATCATCGGGTATATTCGTTTTTGTAACCACATCTTCCGGCATTGTCATTTCTCTGCCGTGTAGCATATAGTATGCTGAATATCCCGTTGTGGCGTGCACGACTCTGTTCATCGCCGAAATAACATATGGGAGATACTTGTTAAACTTTCGTTCATTTCCCGCTTTTAGGTATTGCGCCAAACCATCAGCAATCGTCTGCATCTGTCTCTCCACTTGGCCTTGACCTTCTGGATGATACGCCGTTCCAAATGTGTGTTTAATCTTAAACACATTTGTGACCTTTGTCAGTACTTCAGCCGTAAAGTGCCGTCCCCGATCCGTGTGTAGGATGTGCGGTGCTCCGTGTACCAATATCACGTGCTTCACGAACACTTTAGCGAATTCTTTGGCCGTTGCCGTCTTCATTGGTACCGCAATCACATATTTCGTCAGTTGATCAATAAACACCGCTATGTATTTATATCCACGTTTCTTGGTCGGTAACAAAGGTCCTTTCAAGTCAGCGTACACTCGAAAGAACGGATGTCCCACTTTAATCTCTTGCAGTTTTCCCGGTGGGCATTTTCTTGGTGTCTTGCGGAACTGGCAACCTTGGCAGGCGAGTATGTAATTCTTCACATCTGTACTCATCCTGTCCCAGTAGTATCGGAGTCTTATCGCTGACAATGTCTTTTCGAATCCCAAGTGACCTGCTGCTTTCTCGTCGTGCAATGCGTGGATTATCGCTCTTCGCATTGACAACGGTACCACATATGACCTTTCAAATCTCCCATTCTTATCTTTTACCCGGTACAATATGCCGTTCCACAATTGGTAATGTACTTCGAATTTCGATCTTGTTTCCGCATCTGGTAAATGTTCCAGTTCGTCTATAATCATTGCCAGATGGGGATCTTTCAATTGTTTGTTTCGCAGCTGTAGATTGAGTCATCTTCTTCTTCTTCGTCACCTTGCAGGTTAACGATGCGCACTGTTGCTGTACTGAGTTCGTTCCAATCTCTGATGACCTTACAGCGTGGTAACGGCTTATACCTCTTTCTCGTCTGTTTTGGGAATCTCAGCAACTTAATGGGACATTCGTTCAACGCCTGTGTAACTTTGTCCGTTTCCCAAAGGTCATCTCTCTTCTCCGCTGCTTCATCGAGTCCAGTGACCTTTCCATTTTGGACTTCGGCATCTATTTCAAGTCCGGTGACCTTTAAGTCACTAACGGTGGGCAACCAACTTTTTACACGATTCACATTAGCTTCTATTTCAGCCGACTCATTCGCCGTAGCTGAAGTGACCTTTAATCGTTTTTCTCTTTGTTCCACCATCTGCAGGAACAGCTGTCCAATTTCAATTGCGGGTTCCTTCGTGTCAAATTCCTTCTTATAATCTTCAAAATTTGGGATCTCATCAAATTCCTCTTCTTGACACGTCGGGCCTTCAATTGGCGCTCTTGATAACGCGTCCGCGTTGTCACAATATTTTCCCGGTTTGTATTCGATTTTAAACTGGTGGCCTTGTAGTGCCATTGCCCATCTTGTTAAGCGTGGGTTCATTCCAACTTTATTCGTTTCTGACCTTAGCAGGTTAGTAAGCGCCTGATGATCCGTCCTTACGGTGAATTCTGCGTAATCAATGTACGGCTTGAATTTCCTGACAGCGAACACTACTGCCAGACATTCCCATTCTGTTACACCGTAATTCTTCTCCGCTCCATGTAGGACGCGACTCGCATACGCGATTGGATGTCCATCTTGTGACAACACAGCTCCAATTCCTTCTTTACTTGCGTCGCATTCGATTACGGTCGGTTTTGCAGGGTCAAACTTTGCCAATACCGGACCTTCACATAACAGTTGTTTTAGACTGTTGAACTCTTCTTCATGTACTGCTGTCCAGTCTTTTTTGACATGTTTATCTTGTCTCAACAGTTCATACAAATGGCTCGTCTTCTGGGCATATCCCATTATGAATTTGCGATAGTAGTTTGCCAATCCAAGGAATGACCTTAATTGCCTTTCAGTTTGAGGCCGTTTGAATTCCGAGACCGCGGTGACCTTTTCTGGGTCCATTCTGATTCCATCTTCGCTGAGTATGTGACCCAGGAATCCCATTTGTCTCATCCCAAATTCACACTTAGTTGGTTTGATGGTGAATCCCGCTTCAACCAGACTCATTAAGACATTCCTCAAATTCTGCATGAAAATTTCCCAAGTTTTTCCGGCGAAGATTACGTCATCGATGTACCCGAAAACGCAACCCTTTCTTTTCGCTTTCAAAAGTACTTTATCCATACACAATTGAAATGTTGCTGGTCCGTTGCATACGCCAAATGGCATCCTTTTAAACCGGTACATTCCATCTTGCGTAACAAAGGTCGTCTTATTGATTGACGCTGGATCCATTGGGATCTGCCAGAATCCACTTTGTAAATCCATTTTTCCGTAATATTTGTTGCCTGCACACGCGTCAAGCAGTTCATCTGGGTTTGGTAGCGGGTAGTTATTCTTTCTTGTCCGCTTGTTGAGCATGATGTAATTGACGCAAAATCGCGTTCCCATTGTTCCGTCGCCATTTTTCTTTATTGCCAGTACGACTGGGAAACTCCATTCGGCATCTGACGGTTCAATTACATCTTGTGCTAACATTTCTTCGATATGCTTCGTTATAAACTCACGGCCTGTCCAACTCGTTCTGGCCGGGTTGCATTTGACTGGTTTCGCGTCTCCCGTATCGATTACATGGGTGACCCCTTTGACATCTCCATATGGTTTCTTTGATGTGGGTAAGACCTTCCAGAATTCCCAGAATGCGTTATACACGTCGTTCATCTGCTCTTGGGTAAGGTCAGGTCCCAATTTCAAGTTTTCAATTATCTTTTTCAATTCAGCTTTCGTTGTGTCGTCCACCTCCGGGTCCTCGAGTACGTTCTTTACTGTCCCGGCGTTGACCTTTACATTTTCCATATGCTCGTACGGTTCGACGTATCCGAGAAGCTGATTTTTCTTCACGATCCGATATTTGCTACTGTGATTCGCAATAACGATCTCGAAGTACTTTCCTCTGTGGTCCGTCACTCCTGCCAACGGTTGCACCTCAGTTTCCACTTGTGGGACCGGTGTAAACATCAACTTGTTTTGAGCCGGTGCATATTTTCCCATCTTGACCTTTACACGTGTGCAGTTTGACGGTTTCAACTTGATTCGTTGGTCACTGTAGACTTTAATCACATCTTTCGACATTCTAGCTTTCTCCACTTTCAACCTTCTGACTTTAATATCCTTTTCTTTTTCCTCATCCACTTCGTCATCCTCATCCAAGTCCATTAAATCCTCTTGCTCCGAAAGGTCACTTACACCTGAATCTTCCGAAGTTGTTGAGTTATCACTTGAACTCGTCCACTCTGAATCTGAGTTACTGCTCTCATATTCTTGTACAGTAGCTTGACCTTTGTTAGCTTTTTCAATTGGGCGCTCATCAACTCCTTCGTCTTCTGATGAAAGGTCACTTTCGTTTTCCCGCGAATCGCTAAGTTTTTTCGCTTTCGAATTTTTGAGCAGAGGTTTGTCCCTTTCTTTTGCCTTTCGTCCGTTTCGTGCGGCGACTCTTGGGTGACTCCTTGCTACCCGAATTCTCGTTGGTGACCTTTCTGATTGATCGGAGTTTGACCTTTCTTCGTCCGATTTTGACTTTTCCAGTTCATTTATTTCTTCAAGGCTCGTTAATGGCTTTTCGGTCAACTCGACCGGCGGACATTCCTCACCGTTATCGAGTGACCTTTCCCCGTTTTTTGCCTCAGTTACTGGGTTTTGTTGTTCGTTCGATATCCTTTCAACTTCCTCTTTAAACCTTTTCCACATTTCACCTCTGTCCGTTAACATCTGCGCAATATCGAAAGCCGACTTTGAACTTTCTTCTGTTTCATTCGATTGTCCTTCGGCTATCTCTTGAACTGGTTCCTCTTTCTCTGCTTCTTTGACAGTCCCTTTATTGGCTTCATCCTGTTGAACTGTTTCGTAACCTTTAGGTCGTTTAGGACCAACGAAAATGCAGTTTGCCATCAGTTCTTCGGTGACCCATTCATCATTCGGAATCGTTTCATACATGCACCACGTATCACCACCTCGTTCTGGGTAGTCCACTCCATCTGGATCTGGTGCAAAGGTCACCTTTTTCTTTTGCATTAATCCCGGTAACCTTCTTTTCCGGGTTACCTGTAGTTCTCGCATTTCTTTTACGTCAAATTTGGGGATTTCTTCCTCGAATTTCTTCCAGTATTTCTCGAATGCTTTTCGTTTCCTCTTTAACGCGTTGTAGTACACTTCAAGTGATTCGTAGACAGGTGTACCAAGTCCTGCCGGGAAGATGATCGTTCTCCCTTCGCCTTTATACATGTGGTTCACACGGAAGTCCCAGAAAAGGTCAACTCTCGCTTCTTCCCACATTTCTCCTTCTTCGGTCATCTCTTCTATCTCTCGTTCAAATCTCCTTTCTGTTGATACCGGATCGAGAGGATCTTGGATTCCTTTCACCACACGTTGCAACCAATGGTTTAGCCATCTGCCTCTTCCGATTATAAAACTTCCCACGCATAACAACCACGTTCGATATCTATTCCAATGATACCGTTCGATGTGTGGTTTCCACATTTCGTTTGTCCGCATGATGCTTTTCACTTCCTTTTGGGCATGACCTTTAAGGTCTGCTAATGCGGCATTACATCTTGGCCATTCTGAAAGGTCATCTTGGGAGGCATTTTCACAACATTCCGCGCATTCCCATTGTGGTTGCACTCTGCACGGATCCTCAAAGTAACCGTGGTGACAACTCCCGGCTCGTTCTTCTGGAGTTAATGTCCTTTGACTCGCTTGAGGTTTAAGCTGTTCGTGTACTGTGGTATCTTCCTCACATTCGATTGGAGTCACGCTTTTATCCTCAGAGGATATTACGATGACCTCTGGTTCTTTGTTTTTCCGGTGACCTTTCAACTGTTCGAGTGCCCTGTCGCGGATTTCACTTGTAAACATCTGTTCCTCTTCAGTTATTCGCTTCAAAACTCGTAACCTTTCACTCTTTTTATCCTTCCCCACTTTAGCCGTCTTTATTTCCAGTGCCTCTGGTACTGGGATAGCTTTTTCAACACCTTTTTCTGTGTCTCCTTGCTTACAGTCATCTGCGATCATACTTCTCCCGTCCGGGAGAAATATGATCGCCTCATCCGTGTCTGGCGCGAGTGGTTCCTTTTTCCTTTCGTTGACTTTTTTGACATTTACGCTTTCGCTAATCTTCTCCGGTGCCTCTGGTACCGGGATTATCCGTTGGCTAATCTCGTTCTGCTGCACTCTCGTCATTCCCGGTGCCTCTGGTACTGGGATGACCTTTTCTCTTCCCTTTTGTGTCAGCATTGTCCGGTTTAACGTGTTTTCGATCTCCTGCTGAATCGTTTGCAACTGCTCAAATGGTGACAATTCTTTTCGCGTCATCTTTTTCTTTTCGTTTCCCGGTGCCTCTGGTACTGGGATTAGCGTTTTATTAGCAGTTTGAACATTTTCCTGTTTTACAAGTTCGGTGACCTTTCCGACTTGAACTTGGGCGACTGGTTTGGGGTCATCTTCTTTTTTCTTCTTCCCCTTCGTTATCCATCAGTACGAACTTCTTCTCTCTAAGAAGTCGAATCCCAATAACACCTGTACGTCGTCGCACTTCGGTCGGACGTAGAACGAATGTTCGCTAGTCTTTTTTCTTAAGGTCACTGGTGCTACGCAGTAGTGCGTCACCAGGAATCCTGACGTTCCACTAATTCCGTTTATTTTCACCAATCTGTCTGGTGGCAATGGGAGCATGTGGAGTCCATTCTTTTCACAAAACGGTTTGCTGATCAGCGACGTCTCAGCGCCGGTGTCCAGCATTGCGTTGACCTTTATGTCTCCCACTTTCACTTCGTGTGTATATGCTTCAATTCTCTTCGGTAACTTTCCATTTTGAATCTTCAAGGTGTGAATCTTACATTTCACAGGGATAAGCGATACTGGTCCCGGGTCCATATCGGAAAGCACTTGTCCTTTTGCTGGAGTGCTATGACCTTTCAGTATCTCGCTCAGCTTATCAATCCGATGTGGAACGTTAGTCCGAACATCGTAATATTTTCGCGGCTTTTCTTTGTTTGTTCGCTTCTCTGTAGCCTTTTTACCATCGGTGACCTTTTCCACATTCTGCACTTGCTCATTTGCTTTTGTGCTATCCATGTGGCCTTTAGTCACTTCATTTATCGTCTGATGGATCAATTCCTCTTTACGGTTTTCATTTCGTTTATCTCTCAGCTTCTCAATGACTTCACTTGTTATTTGGTCAGCTCGCTTCAATTCGTCTTCTTCGCCATCTCTCATCTCCTCTGGTGACCTTTCATATGTAACCATGTCATATCCTTTTTCGGTCATCCATTGCATCACTTTTGCAGATACTTCATTGTTTGTTTTCGTCGGGTCGATTTGTGAAGACATTCCGTCTGTTCGGGCTGGTGACTTGTCATTGGCATCCTTTTGCAGTGCCTCCGATAAGTCCCGTGACCTTTCAACTGCGCCACTCTGTTGCATCTGCGCCATCTCGTTTGACCATCCTTTTTGTTCATTCTGCGCTAAGTCCTGTGACCTTTCGTTGCGCTTCATGACAAATCCGCCGTTTGTCAGCTTTTGTATGGGGACTTTTTCTCCATAATTCGGCGGTTTATCCTGTGGCGGAGCATTACGTGAATAATTCCAGTCAGCGCATGTCTTCTTATATTCCTCTGCGTTGAGTGCTGGGACTGGGTTCGGTGACCCTTGGGTTGGTTTCCCGGTAACCAACTCTTCCAGTCGCTTTCTTTCACATTGCGTTCGCAACTGTTGCATGTCCCAGTAGTCCTCTTGTGACATTCTTGCTTTCTGCTTTGCTTTCGGTGTCACAGGTATCCACATCCCGTGATTGCCATTCGGTCTGTAGGCCACTTTTTGCCAGATTTCCTTCCGTTGCAGCGTTATTGCATCTACAAGTGAGTCATCGGAGTTCTGTTGTGCCAATTCGCCATTCTTTTGCTGCGCTGTTCGCAGTGTCAAGTCTGTTTCTTGACCTTTTAACACGACGCTGTCGCCGTGACCTTTCGCATTCGCACTCGCTCCTTGACCTTTAACTTGGACTTTTCCAACAGAAGGTGACCTTTCATCTTTACTAATAACGGTGATATTCTGCTTAATCCATTCTTGCCTTATTCGCTTCTCTTCTTCGTCTTCTGAACAATTCCAAAACTTTGGCTTTGGCTCCCCGTAACAATCGCAACTTGGCTCATTCGCCTTATCGTTTTCTGCCAAAAATTTTCGGAATTTCGCATGCTGCTCGTTTTCTTCTTGCGCAGTATCGTTCTGCGGTTTCTTCTGATTCAGCAGCGCCTGTTTAATCTTTGCGTTCCGTTGTGCGCGTCGTTGCGCTAACACTTCTTCGCTGCAGTACGGTGACCTTTCGTTTTGCTGCACTTTTTGCAGTGTCGCGCTACCGTCACGACAATTTCCACTCGCAGTACCATTCTGCGGTGACCTTTGGTCCCGTTGCGCGTTTCCACTCGCAGTACCATTCTGCGGTGACCTTTTACTTTGTAACGGTATCCCTATAACCGTTCCATTTCCTTTTTGCGATGACGGCATCCATATAGCCGTTTCTCTTTGCTGTGGCGGCATCCATCTAGCCGTTTCTTGTGGTTGCGGCATCCATATAGCCGGTCCACTTTGCTTTTTCGCTGACGGCATCCATATAGCCGTCGCAGTGGTCACATTCACTGCAGTACCATTCTGCAGTGGTGACCTTTCCGTTCCCTTTATCCGGTGGTTTAGGGTCGGGTCGATCAGTAGGCTCACCGGTGCCTACTGATCTTGCCCGTTTCCCTGAACCGGCGCCCCTCCTTGTTGCGCGCCCTGCACATTCCCTTGCGCTTGCTCGTTCACCGGGCCACCTCCGTTTTGCTGGCCACCACCCTGTTGGTAGTTTCCTTGGCCGCCGCCATTGTTCTGGCCTCCTCTGAAGTTTCCGCGGCCGAAGCCTCTGTTTCTTCCTCTGAAGCCGCCGCGGCCGAAGCCACCACGGCCGTAGCCACCGTTCTGGCCACCGCCATTTCCATTTCCATAGTTCCCGTTTCCATTCCCTTGTTGGTTTTGGAAGTTTGCTTTGTGCTGATACCATTGGGTGATGAGGTCATATCCGTTATTTACCGCTAGACGCCAACCACCAAGCCCGCGCAGTCGTTGCCACTCGTTGAAGGCAAACAGATTCGGGTTCTGTTCTGGTGATGTGTTAGCGAATTTGCACCCCTGTGTCTGATGATTGCCGTCCATACAGTACTGGCACATCTGAACGTTGTTCGCCACCCATCCGTCAATCATCTGGAACTTGAATTCGGTTCGTGACCCTTGATTTTGCTGACTATTGTTCTGGTTTCCTCTGTTTGGCTGAAAGTTGCCTTGACCTTGACCTTGATTCTGAAAGTTTCCTTGGCCTCCATTCCAGTTTCCATTTCCATATCCATTTCCACCGAAATTTCCATTACGCCCACCTTGTTGTGGTAACCCGACATTCATAGGGGCCACATTCTGTGGTGCCGGTGCAGCCGCATTTGGAGGTACTGGCCTCGCTTGAGCGGCCACCTGTACCGCCGCCGCTTGTATGGCTGCCACCATTGCGTCAGCAAGGGTGACCTCTTTGGTTATTTCTTGAGCCAGGTTTGCTCTGCGGTAATCCGGTGGCTGCTGAACTGGTACCGCTGCCATTCTCTGTTGTGGCATATCTTCGACTTGACCGGTACGGATTGTCACGTAATCTTGGTTACGTTGACCTTTTGGCGCTTTATATTTTTCTTCTCCAGCTGACCAGTGTCGGAAAAAATCTTTGATTTCGGTCGGTGTTCTGCATTGTTGCGTACGCAGTGCCTTATAAAGGTCACTGTCCACTCTGCATCCCTCGATTAGGAAACCGACTGCTTGTTTTTCAGTGATAATCCGCTTCGCCTTGTATTTCATGATCGCCTGATAAAACTGATCGAGCGATTCTTTTCCAAGGTCGAATTTCCTTGCCATGGCTTCTCGTAGTCCGAGGACTTCTTCATCACGGTCTCCATATTCATCTTTGAATTTGGCCATCCATTCCGTAATTTGTATTCTGTTTCCTCCTGGAGTGCGATCTCTCTCTCTCCTTCGAACCAGGTTTTCGCTGGTCCTTTTACTGCGCTGGCTATCTCGATTAGGATTTGGTCGTCGGTGAGATGATACGTTCGTTGGGTATCTCTGACCAGTTGTGTCCAACCATTCACTGCGTCGCGGCTGCCGTCAAAGGTCACGAGTGTGTTTTTTCGAGCCATCGAGTTGAGCGCTTTTGTCAACTGCGCCGCTGTATCTTCTGCTCTCTGGTCCTCCTCCTCTTTGCTACTTTCATCATTGTTTTGATTTCGTTTCGCCTTTCCATAACGGGATTTCCTAGGACGCTCCTGCCGGCTGGAGGGTCTGTCCCGTCGCCCTTCATCCATGAACACGTTTGTTTCAAAGTGCGAGGGAAATTGTGAAGGGTCACCTCGACTCATATGCGGGTTACTTTCCGAAGGTGGCTCTTTGTCTTCTTTGCCCTTTTCTCCTTCTCGTTCCGCTTTTACGCTTCCTTTACCGGTACCAGTTCGTTTTGGCATCTCAAAGTGGAAGCTTTTGCCCGTGCCCGTTTCATGTGCCTTACTGTAACTGGGCGGGGGTGACTCCACTGTTGCTGTTCTGACTCCATATTGCAGCAGTTGTTCATCTTTGTGTTTATTCGACATGTTGAGCGCCTTATTTTCATCTTCAAGGCGACGGACTTTCAACTGGAATTCCTCTTTTTCCGTTTTCAAATTCTGATTCTCCTCGTTGACCTTTAGCATGTGCTGATGGAGTTGGAAGGTCTTCTCCTGGATGACCTTTTCAGTATCATTCTCCATCCTCTTAATGTGTTCCGCCAACTGGGTCACATCCCTTTCCAACGTCGTGTATTCCTCAGCTGCCGCTTTCAGCTGGTTTTTTGTACGGGTGACCTCATCTTCCCTCGTCATTGCCGTTTGGGTCATATTGATCAGCTCCGTGTTGAGTCTGATGATCTCCTGTGTTTTCTGATGTACCGTCTGTTGCCATTCTTTATCTTTCAGTTCGAGCACCGTGACCTTTTCATCCAAAAGGTGTGCCTCATGTTCCCACCTCGCGCCTTGTTCTGCAATCGTCTTGGCGGCTTCCTTCAACTCTTTGATCTCATCGGTGACCTTTTTGTTGTCCTCCTTCAACACCTTGTTCTCTTGCATCACCTGTCTTATTTCATTATTCAACCGTACACCTTCGGTGGCTGTAAGATCTCGCAAGTCCTTTGCCACCTTAGCGGCTTCATCAGCCCTTCTCTGGTGATCGTATGACTCCTTCTGGAGGGTCCCGATATTCTCGTCACGGAGCTTCAGGTCATTCCTGAGCTTGAAGACTTCAGTAGTGTTTGTCAACAACCGCTGAGTAGCATCGGCGAGTTTGGTTGCGTATTCATCTCTTTTCGTTTCGGCTTCAGTGACCTTTAGTTTCAGTGAGTCGCATTCGTCCTTCAATTCTGCCAAGTGTCGTGACCTTTCCGCTGATTCTTCCGACATGCTCTCGTTAAGGTCACTGACTGCAAGATGACCTTCCATTTCTCTGTCATCTACCATTTTCAGATACTCTTCGGCCAGTTCCCCTTGCTTTTCATATTTCACTTTCCATTCTTCTGCTGTACTCTACAGGTATCCCCGTTGTTGTTCCAACTCAAATAGCCGAGTCTCGAGCGATGTCAGTCTCTCTTGATATTCCTGTTTTCGTCTCGCCGTCTGGTCCTCCTTATTATGGAGTTCATCTTCCAGATCCTTCACGCGCCTCTTCACAGTTGACGTGGGGCTATTCGGTGACGGCGGTCGTACGTTGATGACCTTTCCCGTTTGTGTCCGTTCGATGAGATGCTCTGGTATGTCCTTAAAAAGTGTCATCCCTTCAGCGCGGTCAGCTTGTCTCATTGCGGATTGGAATGACATATTCATAGTCGTTTCATCGTCCGTGAAATAGGACTCGTTTGATTCGTCTGAGACCATTGGAGTTGCCCAAAGGTCATCGCCTGTGGTTTTATCGATCAGTGAAAGGTCATCCAGTCCCAGTTCAACGAGTTCTTCTTCAGTGACCTTTGTCTTTTCCATTTCCATTTGAGCCAGGTTCACATTTTTATCCTGCTCATTCATTCCACTGGTGGTAGCATCCGACTGTGATGCTCCAACTGGTTCCGCTCCTCTTGCTGTGGGTTTCTCCTCCCCAGTAACCTTCGTCTGGTTCATCGGGTCACTTCCCGCTGTAGGCGCGGGAGTGTGTTTCTGGTCGTCACTGGAGCTGTCCTGATTGGCGACCGCCTCGAGCGCCTTCTGATAAGTACTATCAGAGCCTCGTGAATCCTTCTTCTCAAATGCCTTGGGCGCTCGAGTGTTCCGCTCGTGTCCAACTGGACGCGAGTACGGGTACAAATCTTTTTTGTACGGATTTGGTGCACCTTGCTGTGAGCTTCGGGAGCTTTTGCTTCCCTGACTGCTGTTAGATGTCGGTTCCTCTTGGTCTTTATCCATGTTGATCGGATAACTTGGACGCTCCTGCCAATTGTTCTCACACACACGTTATTGTATGGTTTATTCAATAATCCTAAAGGTCGCTCTGTACCTCCGAAATTTTTCTAAGTCCTTATTAAAGGTCACTTTTCGACTGAAAAATTTTGACTAAGTCCCGTTTAAAGGTCACTTTTTGATAAAAAAGTTCGAGAGTTCTGCCCTAAAAGGTCACTTTCGGACAAAACTTCGAAACAGCTTTTACAGTTTGGGACACGTTAGCGAATGAAATCCTACAGCTGCTGATATCGCTGTACTACTATTCAGTTCAATTTCACTTCGGTAAAGGTCACCGTTTGTCAATTTCGAATCATAAAGGTCACTTAAATAGGTCAATCCGGTCAATTCCAAACTTTTTGGTAAAGGTCAACTTCTGGTCCCAAAGGTCACTTTCTGACTCAACTCAACTCAAAAGGTCACTTTCCAGCTCAATTTCGAGTTAAAGGTCACTTTTCATCTCAATTATCTCATCTCAGATCAAATTTCCCATTACTGCTAAAGTTCAACGGAAAATCCCCATTCGGGTTGTTTACGTCGTTCTGATTGGTCAGCTAGTTCAAGTTATTCAGTTCAAATTTCGACCAATCACAGCTCAGATAACTGACCAATTACGTCGTTCCTCTTAAAATCTATATCTGCCTGACGTCACGGTCAACGGCCAGACATGCGCGTCGTGTGCAAAACTCCGCCTACATCTACGCTCAGCTCAGTACGGACCAATAAAAATTGCCAATTTTACCAACTATCCAATCCCGTAATTAACAACGGTTTTCTACCTGTTAACCGTCCGTCTGTTCCACGTCCGTCCGTTCCGCGGGGAGGATGATCCAGATGATCCAGATTCTTCTTCCAACTCCGTTCCCGCGTCGCCGCTGTTCCGTAGCGTGCCTCGCGCTATCAGTAGGCTACTGTGCCGGCTGTGCCGTAGCAACAGTAGTTTTACGCTCTACACCAGTTTGGTGGAGTCTGATCTGTCTTTTCCCGTGCGCCCCTTTCGGCGTTTCGGCTCTTGTGCCCCACGGCTTAGGATTCGCTGAATCCTTGCCGAGTATCAGCGACACCAGTGTAGGTCTTCGCTGAAGACTCTACACCGAGGAACGCTGACGACTGAACTCTTGTACTCTTTCACAGCTAAGGAAACAGCACGGTTCTTCGCTGAAGATACCGTACCGAAAACCAAAGCTGGTAATCCACGTCAGATGAGGAATTCGCACCGCTTGTGGTGTTGCGCTTTGCTGTGGAATCGACCTGTGCCTTACTGGTCACGGTGAACACGTCAAATAACAGGCCAAATATGCCTGGCACAACTCAAATCAATTCGGTCCAAATCAAATCAGAGAACCGCTGTCGGCTCTGCTACCATCTAATGCTAGATCCAGCAGTGATCCAGATACGGAGACCTAAACGGAATAGATCCCGTGGAAGCGAGCGATACGATATGGATCGCGAGCTATGCGGAAACACAAACGTCGCACCGTAAATCGCTGACTTTTAATAATATTGAAAGTCTGTGCAACAGAAAATCAACAAGTGATCGGCGCAGCTCGATCGTAAAACGTAGAGCCAATTCAACAGCGTGCAACGCTGTGCAGCACGTGCTATGCCGCGCCCACTAATAAAGCGTAAGCCAATCAGAAGCGAGACACAACACAGACCGTAATCCAAAGGCGTAGCGCCTAGCGCCACGGGCGTGAACGCTAGTGAGGCCTCGTCTCACAGGTATTAATGTGTTATATACTTGAAAAAAAGCAAGAAAAAGTAAAATTTGACCGAACGAAACCAAGTCAATGCTACCCGAATCCGGTTAGCAAATTACGTTTTATCATGAAATTTTAATAAACGTTCGATCTACATACAGGGCACCGCATTTTGCATTTTCAGAGTTCGTGCCATTTGGTGGCACCTGCTGACGGCCTCCGGGGCAAGAAAGTACATTGTTATCAGCTGCTGCAAATCCATATCCGGGCCACGTCTTTTCCCAGGACCCACAAAGGTCTACAAATTTGCGTGGTGTATTGATCAAGCATTGACCGAACAAACCAAAACTCTCTGCCTCACCGATTTCACCGCAGACACTAGTTTCGTGGTAATAACCAAGATTTTGGTGGCACTGATAACCTTGAAGAAAATTCGAATGTCTGTTATTCACGTTAAAATGGCATCTCCGAAGACGGCATCACCAGCTCCAGCCAGTGGTGCGATATCGGCAACGAGTGTAGCGAACAAGGTCCCAGATGTACCGATTTATGTCAACTGATCACAGTCTGCCAGCAGCTGCTTATCACTAACTACACCATCAACGACATTTCAGCTGAAATGGACAAAATTTTTATGGGAGTTTATATCCCGCCGCAAGAAAGCGTGTGCACGCGCGTTGCAGCGCGAAGCACCGGTGTCGCAACGCACTACCTGAAATTTAGGGTGGCCATTCCGCGCTTGACCTTCTGCACTGGGGAGGCGAACGAGCAGATGGTTCAGCGACTCTTAAAAGCGGCAAATGATTCCTGTCCACCGATTACGCAAGAGTTGTTCCAGAAGGTCCAAGCGCTTCATCAGTATTGGATACGGACGTTGGATTATCCTGTAAACTGGGAAGCCATCCGTTGTTGTCTCGCATTGTAAGTTTTGTTTTGAAAATTCGCTACGCATTTAGGAGTACACTTTTGTTCAGAAACTGTTTGCTTTCCTCAGCATATCTGAATAAATTGAGTGCGGTTGTTTGTTCTCAGATATTCCGGCTTTGGATCCAGTGGCAATGCAACTTTTTGGAAGAACACTGACTTGCGAACTTTGGACTTAAGCTCTTTATCAAAGCTTGCTGTAGCAAGCATAGCTGCAGCGTTTAATTGTTGATGAAATCCGTTAGTTTCGGTGTCTCTTTTACAGTATGGTAACAACCGCGAACATTACTCAAAGGAGTAATGCGGCAGGTAAAGGGAAACGGGTACATAATTGTACATGCTCGTAATTGCATCTGTATTCTTTATATAGACCCTTAATACAAAAATCATGTCAATCATGTCAAATCATTGTGACAATTTTATCATTGTTGTAAATACCGAATACGTAGTACTTAATCTGCAATGCATTGCAATTCTTGGTTGGCGTAGTACAGTACGCAGTACAAGGTATTCACAGCCAATCACAGGCGACAGCTGAGAGATGTCACTATAATGGATAATAAACATAATGAACTACTAATAACACTAGTAATGGATAGTAACGACAGATAACCGTTATGGTCGAGTTGTGACCATAATGGATGGTCATGGGTTCAAAACGTACATAGCTTCACGAAGCGCTGGCAAAAGCTAAAAAGCTTGCCATGAAGACGGCGCGTCGATACAGACAGAATAATCGTTAAGAAGTATCTTGACATCCTGAGGCATTTCCTGTCCCATAATCTGAAATTTTTCATCCTTTTTAAGAACTGTCCTGACATAGCGGCTACTTGGCCCCCAATACTACATGGCGCTTCCGGTGCGACCGTCCTGCCACGTTGCCGCTTCCGCATTGTCAATAGCCTGTTTCTTGCATACGGTAGAAGCTCCGTACATAGAACCGCACGGCGTCAGATAAGTAGTACGTTAGCAGGATGAAAACTGATTCAGATCTTTGTGCGGTTATACTTTGGTCACGTACAGCAACGAAAAAAAATTAATCGAGTCGAGTGCGCGCGACGGCGTGACCACCCTGCTAACGGTCGGCGGTCTGAGTGCTCAAAATGATCCACGGGCAGCATAAGCTGACCTCCATTCACTGATGTCTGAGCCGTTGCAAGCATCCGCGTACGGCAGATAGTTTTATGCGTCACCGCACGACGCTTGGTTACAGCTAACGTCGCGAACGGACGTAAAACAACCTGGAACCAAAGGTTCCACATGGAACCGGAGCCGAAAGGGACATAAACCGTGCAATCTGAAATTCATTTTAATAGGCAATAGCCGTCAAAGTAACAAGTGCAAGCGCAGGCACACTACGTTACTGTTAAAATTTTAAACACTGAAAAAACAACCAAAATCTCTATCCACCCGTGGGTCAAATGGTAGCGTACTTCTGAAATAGGCTAATTACATGCATGTAACTGACAGTGCGGATAGCGGCATGGATGAAAATATCCCGTTTAAACTACAAGTACCCTCAGAGGTATTTTTCAGCTTACAAGAGTAAGTAAAATCTCCTCCTACATTTTCAAAATCATTCCAATTGATAGCTGTTAATTGGCAAATATTCCAGACACGAAATTGAAACTATTAAGTGTTAACATAATAACGCGTTGCACGTTTAAACTGCCGTACGTGGTGTTAAAAGTCAAACGTGATAAAAAGCTGGTACTAGGAGCCAGCGGTGGTGCAAAAGTGGCTACATACCCCCTGCATTATATTATCACACACGGATTTCTGTAGCGTACATTTTAAGCTACCGGCTGCCTGTTCAACTGGCATGCGACTGATGCGAGCACAACATTAGCGAACGTGGCGTGCCATAGTACCAGGCGAGACTGCCTGCCCGCAGCATGTGAACGAGTACTTCCTGTCACGCCAGACCGCTAGCATGTGCAAGTTAAGAGACGGCTGTATAACAACAACTCAGTGGAGCAAAAGTGGTCGATATTTCCGTCTGTTATTATGACTCATCGCGTACTGCATGTACGCTCGCGCAGCAGCCAGTTCCTTGGTTTCTTAGGTTTGCTGCGCACACATACCAGCCGTGAAATGCCGGTGAAATGCTATTGCTTTACTCTTGTTATTACCTCGGCATATTCTCATCCCCTCATTTTATCTGAGCTTGCTATTTCAACCATTTAATTCAGTGCCTTTTTATCTCTGCATTTCGTATTTTTATACAACATTTTCTTATACCAGAAAGGGGTCAGTATAACTCTGTTTAACGTCAAACCCTTCCCAGCCTTTCGTGCATGTAAACGCTTCGTGGAAATGCTAGGCAGTACTCCCCATACGCTGTGTTAGTCAGCGCCGATTCCCTGAGAATTATAGTACGACTTCGCCATTTTGGCAGAAACAATTGCACATAAGCATTAACGACGGTATAAAAAGCACCAAATCCATCTGAGCGCAATACACATTCCGAACAGGCAGTATTCATGCCAAATCCCAGCGCGCCCTCCGAAACGTCTATTGCTGTTAACTCGTTCTTCGGCAATCCCGGCGATGACATTCCCCACCTGCATATGGAGATACCGCAAACCTCCACGGAGGCTTACCGCGACGATCCGCCCTCGTATAAGAGGTCACGCACAACATGCCGCTGCTTGACGCGAATAGAGAAGAATTTTCCAAGGAACCCGCTAATCTCCCTCTGCCGCCATTGTATGAAGATCTTTTTGGGCCCGGGCAACCGCCAGCGTTTGTCCCTCCTGAAGGACGGGACTGGGAAGATCCCAGAGTGGCCTGTGAGGAATTTTGTAACCCCATGAACTGCTGCCGCATGGTCGTGCAGTGCGGTATTATCATGGGGATCGTCTTCCTGGTTCTGGCAGGCACTACGCTGACCCATGAAACGTGGCCGCTTTGGGCCGGGGGCGTGCTGTTGGGAGTG
The DNA here is from genome assembly GCF_019649055.1 of Paramacrobiotus metropolitanus. Lineage (NCBI taxonomy): Eukaryota > Metazoa > Tardigrada > Eutardigrada > Parachela > Macrobiotidae > Paramacrobiotus > Paramacrobiotus metropolitanus. The sequence goes on from NW_026570257.1 coordinate 316,422, forward strand.
TTCTATTTGTGGTATTTCATCGATACTTGCTGCTATAATTCAATATGAAATTCCTCAGCAATGTCTTGTCGCTGGCGGAACTTGACCAACATGTGCAATGCGTCCGATCAGGTACGATTTAATCAAATCGCCCGTAACCGATTTTTTTCTGTAACTAGCAATTAAATTTAAGTAAGCTGAAGCAGCAAATTTTCAATGGCACGAGCCGGGCTAAAACACTAAAATATTTAAAATATCGAGACGCAGAAAAATTAAAATTTACTGAATTTAGGACAGTATTCCCTTCTGCTTCATATGATTTCTGATACTCTGTACTGAGTAACCTGTATTCATGTAAAGCGTGCGCATGTAAGCGCAAATAAGATTTTCTAAATGAAGGTTAGAAACCGGTTTACTTGTGTAACCGGAGTAAACGTCGGTTTTGCCGTTAAAAACTTCACCAGTTTGCGATGGAACGTGTCCTTGATTAAACATGTTCTTAGACTATGGGTTGGATTCCAATTACTTTTGTGGTCGTAGCAAAGGCGGAGATTGCATGGCACATGGAATGCTACCACCACGAGACGCGCACACGCACGGTGACCACCGGTAGTGGAAGCAATCGCCACACCCGCACGGAAACCTACACTGTGAAGGTGACCACTTGGAGGGGAGATAAATCCTTCGAGTATGCCTCTTGCGAAGAGGTCTCCAGTCCTCAACAACTGGATAATATCGAAGCTTTCAAGCAGACACGAATTAAGTTCTCCAAGCAGTTCGTTATGACCGACAGCGCGACACGAGCGGCTTTTGAAGGGCAACGGGATGAGTTTGTTGCCGCCAACCGCTATCGGGACCGAGAATACAGCCTAACCGAGTCGTTTGAGATTGCCGGGTTTGAGAAGGCCCTGATGGCTTCGACAACCGAGGAGAAGCCGTTCTTTTTACAGTGTCACTGGTATGTTCTGGCAGTGTTGCTGTTGCTGGAACTGCCGTTTAGTTTGATGATCAAGATGCAGTCACGGCGGATGGATTATGCGTACGTAAAAAAGCTCGGAATATGGTAGGAAAATAGAGTTTAATGTCTTTCACTGATATTGAACGTTGCTGCAAATCGCTGTTCATTGGATCTACCAACCATATTTTTACACTAATTTTCTTAAGAATGTTAGAGGGTTTATAACCATTTATGAATAAGATTCTCTGCGGGAGATTATTATCGGCCAACATGGACGGTCACTACTTCTTGCTCTGGTCAGTGGCAACGCATAAAAGCGGCAACGTCCAGTTACATTTTCAGCAACAACATGATGTCCCCTTCCGCCCACTCTTTGCATCAGAGGAGCAGGGAGCAGCAGGCGCCCAGGAGGGGACCCGGATAGCAGAGGGAAGGCATTGTAGATTTAGCTGATGTTTTTTGTTCTTCGCTTTGTCTCGTGGCTTCCTGTCTGTTGTTTCCCAGCGTATAAGGCATACCTGCGTGTGCGCAGGCGTTGTTTGTTTTTGCTCTCACGCGGGTTGTTATGTTGGCTTCGGTGGGCAGAGTCGCCCACCAGGGATTTTTTTATTAAAATCCATCCCCCATGCACGGGTGTTCTGTTTGTTCTGCGCCAGCAGTCAGAAACAATAATATCCACAACTTCTGTTAAGTTGAGAAGCATGCTCACATACTTTTTTGTATCCTCCAAGGTTCTTAGTCCATAAAAATGCTTTTGCAATCGTTTTCTGTACACTGTCACTGATTACAATTCGTGCCATTCCGGGCAGTGTTGCATGGAACCGGTGCACACAAGAGTTAAATGAACTTTTCTAGGGCCAACTTCGATATTATTAATTTTTATCCATATTTCAATTACTGTTGACGGTAAACTTGAGTGTGTCGGTGAGTAACGACATGAATTTAACAAAAGAGGCGAGAACAGTAATGCGTATGCATGTAATACAGATACAATACTGCAGCAAAGAAAAGAGACTCAAAATTACAGTACAAGTACAGAGTACTTGTACTGTAATAGTAGCATTGAGGAAGTGTTTTTCTTATGAATTTGTGTTGTTTTGAGTACTTAGTTAGTACTTACGAGTGATACTTATTATAGGTGTTGGACTCCTACAGAGTACTGTATTTGTTTAACTGCACACTGCAAACCGGTTTTAAAACTTACTAGCATAGAAGGTCGTGACCGCCCTTAGGTCGAGCGGGCGGCGGTGTTAAGCTTTCATGTAGAAAGTAGAGGTCTTATTTTGACGAGAGACGAGTTACGAATACGATAACGCAATATAATAAAACGCAATAAAAATAAAATAATAACGCAATATCAACCCTACCGATCTTACTCAACGACAGAGAATGAGCTGATAATTTTAATGTGGCATAACTAAATATAATGTGCATACGCTACGATCTACGCGAAGCGAGTATACGATTGCATTCCGAAGATATATTTTAATAGTAAACTCCGAAACTGCCATACTCAGAATTAGAACGAACTGATGCTAGCAAAAAGGCGCGAAACGCATCCGGTTAGCAAAGCAAAGTATTACCTCGAGCAAAGAGAAAATGCCAGAAAGTACAAATTAATATAGCCGTAAAGTACGAGCACCTCAGTACAGATATTATAGAAGTACGCACATTGCTGCTACCGTACAACATATTCCGTCATGTTAGAAAGGTAGAAACTTGCAATATCAAAGCTGCATATTCGCTTACAATCGTATGTGTTTGGCATTTTAATACGTTAAGTTATATATTTTTTCAGCTTTAAATTTTGCCTTTCTGCGTAAGCAGTTAAGCTGGAAACGGGTATTGTCACCCCTTTCACCCTCTTCGGCCACTGTCGCTCCGTTTTTTAAAACTTAGGCACTACCTAAGCTACTGTCACCTTTGTGATCATAGCAATTCTTCGGCCACTTCCTCTTGATTAGTTGACCATTTAGCCCAAAGTAACATTGACGGAAAAGGAAAAAAAGGCCGGTATGAATTTAAATGTAGCTCACAAAAGTTGCACTTGCAACAAAACTATTGAATCAGGAAGGTTTTTCAGGCGTCGACCCAAAAGCATTTGTAAAGCTCTTCTTGTGCCCTTTGCAAAATATACTTACTTGTGCGCAATCCCATTTATTCCGTTTACTGGGTAAACACCTTTGTTAGAATTCAGCAATTAGATTGTGTTCGCAATCACAAAAACGCTTACGATGTATGGTATGATTTACGATAGGCTCTTGCACGTCTTCATGGCGTACCCTTATCGGACCGTCTGACGATACGACTGACGATAGAAAGCATAGAGATCGTCAAGCTTACCCTACAGCTCTGAGAAATAGCAACCGCTCTCGTGGCGAATGCATCGATTAGAACGGCTGCAGTTACCAAATCACGAAACTTTTGAGGTATCAGAATAAGTTCGAATGGTTGTTGATTAGCAAGCGAAGTAAATCAGAGTAAGTGTTTTCATACCAAGTGAGGAGAGTTTGTCCTAAAACAAACGGTTTTGCAACTATTTGAATTTAACATGCAAAGCTTACGGCGTCGTTGAAGTGCTCAGTGCGAACTTTTTACTCGAACTCCGTAGACGCCTGTTTTAACTCAAATGTTCATAACAACGCTCATTGGCGCTCAAATCTAGCAGCTTTGTTGTCAAAAAATAATTTATAATTTTAATTTTCATCGGCTTCGCAGCTAAAACCAATTTCGCACAAACAGAAGCGCCAAGGCTGATACAAACATTTCACGTTTCATTTCGGAGGCAACCCTCGACCATATAGCGTTTATCGTTTGTCGGTTGTGATGAGAGCGAACACAATCAATCACCGGCGATATGATTACGGTGCGGCGTTCGATCGTGTCGTACACCGGACCATCTATCGTTGGTGTCGCGAACACAATCTCCTACATCAAGTTAACCGACTGCTCACCCCAAAGCAGCAACATGAGACAAATTAATATACATGGCTGAGTTACAATTTGTGGTCTGAAGAATGGTATCTTAAGTTCTTGTTTTTTTCAAAATCCACCCAGTTTATCAAACAACAGATAAAAACGTTCCACATTTCTATTATCCGTCCGGCATGTTGCTTATTCTGTCAAGATTGCCTTGAATCACTCGTGCAGTTTACCCTCTAAACCAAAAAATCTGTTTCATAATTTTAGTACAATAGCAGCCAGAGGTGATCAAGTTGTAAAGCAGTAAATAAAGTAAGCAGAATACAATAAAGTATGTAGTATACATTCAGTGGAATAAACAAAAGCGATGAAAACAAGTCTTTGCAAGAAACGTTTCGAAACAACCTTTTCGTCCAAGCCAGACATTCAAGAAAACATTGGACGACAAAATTAAACAGGTCATTTGATTTTTAAACTAAAATTAGCAGCTAGTTGAACCTCCGCAACAAACAAATTACAAAGTTTACTTTTACTTTCTACTAATATTAACACAAACGAAGTGTGCAACTTTGATACGCAAGCGAGCAAAGTGCAATTAAACGTGTCTATTGTTAAATTGTTTTCTTAGTTTTTTAAAATTAAATTTAATCATTTTGAATATGTTCTGTAACACCCATCAAGAAAAGATGCATACTTAAACTCTGTACTGGTCGACTGAATCTGTCTTGTCCTTCTGATGCTTTCGTTTAAGTGGGGTATATTTATCGAAAAGAGTTCCTGGGATAAGTGGGTATGCAAATCAACAAGGCCTAACCGATTTCAGTTCTAAAACACGTGCAATTTCACTTCAAATAATTGATGTAAAGTACAGTGAATTTAATTACTACATAAGCAGTAGAATATAACGCAAATTTGAACATCGGGCAACTGAATTGCGCAAATTATTTCTTCGTTTGTTGCCGCTGTGATAGAAAGCAAACTCACTCACGAAACGGGAGCGTAAGACAAAATCCGCTTATAATTTAACTAATTTTTTAAACCACTGAACAGTGGCTCTACATAAAGTCTGCTTCAAATCAAGCTTAAACTTGATATGTAGAACGCTAGCGTGCAACTTAAAGTTGTAGCGAAAACTGTGTTTGCGTTCGAGCAAAAAATATTCCACCGAAACGTATCAATAAAATTTCTTACTGTAATTAGAGAATCTGCGGCCTTGGGGTACATATAAGCCTAAGGCTATGACACAGGGAGCTTATTTTGGGAAGGGCGCAATCTCGGAAGGTGTCATTGTTTCTTGAACGATATGTTTTGGGAAAGACACCGTAGTTCATAAGACTGCGCATTCTGTTCTAGCAAACGCGAACATAATAGTTGCCGGAACATGCAACCGCCTAATCGTGCCTGCAATATTGTCAGCATATATTTAGTTACGTAGAAAATCTGCAAAAGAATGTTCATTGTTTGCTCACAATTGCAACAACTTTTGTGAGGCAATTTGCAGCATTCTTATCATCCTGCAAGGCTTTATATTTATAACTGGCTCCCTAGGGCGTAATTTCGAGTGGAGGTGTTATTATTCAAACAGGCTAGGTGAGGTGCGCTTGATGCAGTGGGGCTCTTATTTCCGGGAGCCAAAAAATGCGATAATTAATGTATTTATATGGAAGGTTTTCTTCTTGTAATGTTTTAACCATCTATTTTACAGTTATAAGTTTAATGAAGGGTATCAGGTACTCTACACGCTATCTACCAACCAGTGAAAGCAGGATGTTGCGCAAGAAATATGCTTTCCGTAAGCGTTCTATGACCTGTCATTGTAACCGTAAATTTTTGACGAGAGAAAACGTTACGCTTACGGTAATTTGCTTAGCACAGCGGTAAAACATTACATAACAGTATCGTATCCTTTTATGGTTTCTTGAGCCCATTACGTTAGCAAGCATTCGGAAACGTTAAAGAATAATGTCCCAGCAGCAATCGGTTCAATGTGCTGTAATTTGCTACTATAGCTGTGATCTGGTACGGGAACTGCAGTTTTAATGGGATAAGTCTGCAGATTTTGGCAGAAACGATATGTGGGTAGGCGTGTCGTTAGTGCGAATCCCTTACGGTAACCTTAGACTTCCATGGTAGCGGTGACTGAGACCGCGGTTCATTATGCTGAGGAAGCCCGTAACAGTTACCATCGCTCGTTACAGCAACTAAAGCCAGTCTCGAAAATAACAAAAATCAATCTACCGCACTGCAGATCGGTGCGATAGCGGTTATTCCCACGGTAATTTCGAATTATTACGTTAAAGTACGCAAATTTTGAGTTTGATTTTGTCCAGTTTTGCCGTTATATGCGTGTTATCTTATTGTGTGCGTGAGGCGACTTTGTACCGTTGCAGAAGGCATTAAATTCATTATTATCAAACAACAAAGGTCCCTGTAACGCAAGTCCGTAACCTTAGTTAAGGCTAAACTTATTAGTGGTGGCCCATTACAACGAACCGCTGTGTTAACTACAACCGATTAAAGTAACGTCAGCCAGCTGCATTTGCGATAACCTCTTGCAGTTCGGGTGAGTCGAAGTAAAGCAGTTACGATTTTTGCTTTCATTGTTATAGCTAACAGTCACAATAACGCAAACTTAAGCCAGTTAAGGCAAGAAGCAGTGAAACACGGATAAATGCATTAAATGCAATAACTGCAGCTTTGTACGCTCACGTTATCTGTTGAGGTAACGTGATATCCCTCATGGCAAATAAATTGTAGCTTAAAGTTGGAGCATAATGCTGACTACTGCAACACTAACGTGCACACCAAAAATCAAGAGGTAGAGTTTGCTGTGTAAGCACATAAGATTGAGAAATTTAAGCTCCGTAGAATCGCGGTTGTGTGGTTTCAGGAACTGTAAAGTCGCTAAGGTCACTCAAGCGACCCAATGGTCAGGACCGCCGTGTCTTAGAACCGCAGTTTCAAGGTGTCAGAACCTAAAAGGTCACTAAGGTCACTCGGCGACCCAAAGGTCAGGGTCATACGTGTCTTAGAACCGCAGTTTCGGGGTGTCGGGAACTTAAAGGTCTGTAGAAGGTCACTAAAGGTCACACGGCGACCCAAGGTCAGGGTCGCCGTGTCTTAACTCACAGTTTCGGGGTCTCGGAACCTAAAGGTCACAAAGGTTACTAAAGGTCACACGGCGACCTAAAGGTCAGGGTCGCCGTCTTAGAACCGCAGTTTCGGGGTGTGAGAACCTGAAGGTCAAGCTCGCCGTGTCTTAAAACCTCAAAGTGCTTATATTTAAGAAAAACGGGCGGGCAAGCGATAGTTGGTACTTAGCGCCTAAACAGACACGCCCGACCATCGTTCTGCCGACAGCACATGGACGAGTTTTTCTCACGTGCACTAACCAAAGCGTGCCGGCTTCCCGGTTGCAGCAGAATGTTCTAACTTAGCAACTGATGTCTGTATACCAGTATACGCATAAGTAATCACGTTCTCCGCTATTGAATCTGCTGCGTACCGAGGGTACAAATCACAACAAAAAATTTAATCGCAACTGCCAACTGGTATTAACGCTAATCATCAGAATTGGCCATGTCACGATTTGATCTTACTGCGAAGTTCTCAACAGCAACACTGCTAACCTGTTATATCTGAATTATCATTGATTTGTTAATTAACGCTGTTCTCGAGAGAATTATTACCAACGACGCAGTTTTGTTAAGGCCGGGAAAACAAAGTAAGTAATTGCACACAATTCATACGCGCACTATAACATTTCGACCATAGCGAATCGCAGTTTCCAGATTCGATGAATATCGAGCAGAATAGTCGTCTGAACGACGACCGCAACCACGTTCAATTGGAGATAGCGCAGACACAATATCGCGATGATCCGCCTTCGTATAACGATGCTACAAACACGGCAGCTATGCTGGACACGGTCGAGGAAGAACATTCCGCAGCGCCGATGGATTTACCCTTACCGCCGCTATACGAAGATCTCTTTGGTCCAGGTCGACCGCCCGCGTTTGTTGCTCCAGAAGGACGGGACTGGGAAGATCCCGGGGTGGCCTGTGACGAATTTTGTAGCCTCGCGAACTGCTGCCGCATGATCGTACTGTGCGGTATTATCATGGGGATCATCTTCCTTATTCTGGCGGGCACCACATTGAAACATGAATCGTTGCCGCTTTGGGCCGGGGGCGTGCTGCTAGGAGTGTTCTATCTATGGTATTTCATCGATACATTCTGCTATAATTCCAATATAAAATTCCTCAGCAATGTCGTGTCAGTTGCGGAACTTGACCAACATGTGCAAGGCGTCCGATCAGGTACATTTACCGATTGAATACCCTCAGTGAACGATAACCCTGTCAAATCGGCCGGCAAGGCACGCATTGCTCGGCTGTAGCTTTATTACTTGTTGCAGTAGATTTATCGTATACGAAGATACGAAGTAGGTTAGACCGTTGCGAAGCAGATTACAGTGATAAACTCAACCTGGTCATGAGCTCGCAACGCCACACCACGATTATATCGTTCCCAGGACGCGAAATTCCTTTGTTGCTGACCTCGGCAAGACATTAGCGTTTACCAACATTGATGTCTATGTTTATGTCATTCGATAGTCTTGCTCAAGTGAAAAATTTTGTGAATCAGTGTTTTCCGAAAAGCAGTATACATAAAATCACGAACGGCATCTACAAGCATCTAAAAAATATAATCATTAAAGCGCGCCTAAGGAAAACGAATGGTGGGGAAACTGCAACTTTGTAGTGGGAGACAGGTGGTGTTTTACGGAATGCTTCGACAGGGATTTTCGCAGCGGCTCATTTTGCATAAAAGCCAAATTAGCCAAATTTTGCTGTTGTAGCACGCGCCTTAGTCGCGTGGCAGATGGAGTGCTCCCACAAAGAGCGGCGTACGCGAACGATCCACTCGGGCACCGGCCGACATCGACGCACCCGGCATCAGACTTACACCGTCAAAGTGACCACGTGGACGGGAGCGAAAATCTTTGAGTATGGACAATGCGAAGAGGTCTCCAGTCCCGGGCAACTGGAGGCCATTGAAGCCTTCAAGCAAACGCGCATCAAGTTCGACAAGCAGTTCGTCCTCGCGGGCAGCGCGACACAAGCCGAAATTACACGGCAGCGCGATGTATTCGTCGCCGCCAACCAATGGCGCGACCAAAAGTACAACCTTACGCAATCATTTGAGGTCGCGGGATTCGAGCCGCTTCTGAGTGCTTCAATGACGGAGAATAAGCCGTTTTTCTTTAAGGTTCACTGGTATACACTGGCGGCGTTCTTCCTGTTGGAGCTACCCTTTAGCTTCATGATCAAGATGCATTCGAAACGCATGGCATATACGTATGTTAAAAAGCTGGGAATGCCAGCTCCAGTAGAAAGTGCACCGCATGATGACAACCGTGATGACTTTTAACCCATTAAGTATATTAGAATTATGCTTGCTGGCTTTCGTACTGCTTGATTTCAGTATGCTGAAGAATCCGCAATAAAGAAAATTTTCTCCTTGCTTACGTGAAGTTGCATTTTTTTCGAAAACGTGTTCAATTCTTTTGTTTAGCTAAAGGAATCTGATCATCTTCGGTTGATATTTTTTAAAGTTTTCCGGCTTAACTGCTGAAAAGTTGCACCCCTTGGCATAACAAGACTTAGTAATAAATTTTAGGATTTGAGATTAATTACTAAAACGGTTGTTGTTAATAATTAAGGAAGTTGATTGCAGAACCGGTTAGTTAGCCTTTCCGGTGGGTGTTTTCTTCTACTCGCCGGGTATTTTTCGACTTATGCAGTATTATTCGGTGAACAATCAACTCAGGCCCGGTCTACGAGCGAGAGTACTCATGCGCGTAACCATTTCGGTCAAAAACTATTATCCGTGTTGTTGTTACTTATCATGCCGATCAACACTTTCACTCTGTACATATTCCTTGAATGCTTTTGGTTAGAGTTACGACAACCTCTTGTTGTCGGAAGTCTACAGAGTACAGACTACTCCATACTCTATAGCAGAAGGTTTTGTTGTAGTTGGCTTTGGTTGATCAAGTCACTGTCCTTTCACTCTGCTTACTGTACTGCAGCATCAGTTTTACATGATGACTTTGTAAACACGGATACGTCCGAACTGTTTTCGAATGCTCTATTGTGACCGATGATGCATAAATCAAACAAGGATGCATTGACACAATTCAGTCCTTGATTTGCGGTATTTATATTGAAGGACTTCTGTGGAACATCCGCTAGTAACAATACTGAGCAAATAAGCATGGCAGAACGAGTACTAGCCTCGCAGATTGGGACTCAAGAGCAGTTTTATCTAAACCGATTTTCAACCATCTGAGTCGATAATTTTAGTTTTAATATTCTACACTCAGTAATCAGGTGAAAACTTACTCCACCATTCTGCAGAAAGTATACAGCAGTGCATTATCCCACCCGCTAAGTTTTCTGTTTTTAGTTGGTCCTTTAATCTATGGAGAACACAAGTATGCCTGTGTATCTATTTCGTGAGCCCAAACGGACCGAGCGTGAGCTGAATCATGGGAACACGGTGTTAGTGCAGCGTAGTCCAGGTGTGTGGTGGCTGGGATATATCCAAGACATTGCCGATACTGGCGACCAAATGTTCATTGACTTCGATTCAACAACGGTCAGCGCTGCCTGGATTCATGCCCGTCACATCTGGGCCCACCCGCTGCTGGAAAAGGATGTTATGACCCTCCGGCTCCAGGACCAAATTGATAAGAAAGCTGGCGTGGCCGTGCAGGTGGCGCTACGGAATGAAGTAAACGGACCGCATGTCTTTCGTCCGGCACAACTTCTTGTGGCTTCTTTTTTCTCTGGAGTGCTTTACGTCAAACTGGATGGTGAAACGGCGCCGCAGTACGTTGCCGTCCACAAATGGCAGCTAGCCGCCCGGGCGGCTTTTCGGGGACCTCCGCTGTTCAGCAAAAATGTCACCAGACTGCATTATCGCAAGTTTGTCGTACCGGTTAAGGAGCCGCATTCCATCAAGGCTCTGGATGTGAAAGCCCTTCAACAGTGTTTCTATCATGCTGCCGCTCTTTTCAAGCCCGGTACACAATTTCTGGGTCCCGAACCTCTCGTCAACAAGAACATCGCCGATCGGATGTACTTATCAGTCGGAAATGGTTCACTAAACATTGTGTGTGCTCAACGCGATGCCGAACGTCCAACGTACGCCGCCATATGGAATCAGAAGTGTTTGATGCAGGCCTGGCAGAAATGCCGTGTCGGACAGTCTTTCGTTGAGAAGGTCCCACATCTGGAAAACGCTGTTGAAGAGATATCATGCAGTGCAGGTAAGCCAAAAGAAAGCCATTGCCTTTTCGAGTTTGCGGTGCTGTATATAAAACAGATTCGTTTTATCTGATGGGTTTCTTATTTCTGTGTCTCTTAAGTCCGTTCATTATGATACACTGAGTTATATATATTAATTGGGAACTAACAAAAAAGCTGCTGCTTGTAGATGGGAGGATTTGGAAGTTGGATTATCCCGTCCTGAACGGAATCCTTTTGGAACTGGATGTGCATACCCTAACCGAATGCAAAAAGTATGTTTTGACTAACTTTTCAAACTTATGTCCACCTAATGATGTGAAGTATGGCAAAAATTGTCTAATATTCACACAAGTTGACACAACTACATGTCTTTTTTTGATGACAGGGTTTGCACGCAATGGAATTTCCTTTTGTCGCAACCCCGATCACCGACTTCCAGATATGTTATCATCGATGCCGACGCTGCAGTACCGGCACGCCCTATACCCTTGGAGCACGACGCTGTGTACAAGCTGGCCTGGTGTATCAATGACGCTGTGACAATGAACACCAAAAGTCTGACTATCAGACAGGCTACCGCAGCTCAACCCAATGGTGTGTTTGCATCGGTGCTGAAAGATTTACTGAGGGCCAAGAAGGTGTTCCTCGATCTGATTATCATACAAAACGGAACCAGTCCAATGGGAATAATCGGCGTTAACAGCCGCGAGTCTTTTTTGGATCTCCCCACAGAATGGAAGTGTCAGGATGTCTCTGAACTGATCATCACTTGTCATAAACTGTTACTAAAGAGTTACACCATAAAGGATATTTCTACTGGTATGATCTGGATTTTGCATAAAGGGACACTCCACGAGCAGGAGAAACGGAGGTTCTTTATGCTCACGGAAGAAAAGCAGCTTACTATTGTGATTCCTCGGTTGGTTTTCCATTCAACGGATTCTAGAGGGGGAATGCTGCGGAGATTGCTAATGGCGGCGGAAGAGCACTGCCCAGCGGTCGGTAAGGAGGAGTACAAAAAGGTTCGACGCACCTATCAACGCTGGGTGGATACGCCGGTGGATCTGGGACAGGGAGCTACAATTCGACACTGGCTTAACCTGTACGCTACAATACATGCGCAGGAGCGAAGAACTTAGTACTGTAGCATTTACACTGTAAAAAAACGATTATTGCTTTTTTTAAATTTATTTAATACTGCATTGCGGTGCAGCCATAAAATGTATGAGCTGGATTAATAAGATTTAACTAATTTTCTCCAGTTGATCCGCATTTAAATAATATAAAATAAGAAAAACTAAATATTTATCCTGCTGTTTTGATCCAAGGTACAATGGATTTGAGGTGGACGGATCTGTGAAATTGTGGGATGATGTTGACTGGAAGACTGTGGATGTTTCCTCGTTAACTAAGTTGGCCGTACACTCTCTGGCTATGTTCGTACCTGATGAAAGCCATCCATTATATTTCTATTTATATGCCGGATAAGAGCCTAGTATTGAATCTGCAGGGTTTTGGATGATATTTTTGATAGTTATGGTCCCATCGACAGTGACCACCATTGTGTTGATGTTTTGTGTTTTGTTATAGCCGACAGTGGCACTTTACCGTAAATTAGCGAATTGGTAACCAATAGGGAACTGAATTAAACTAATTTTCATAGGCATCTGTCTGTTTAATATGTATTACTGTAAATTAGTTTATTTTTTGTTTTGGTTTTGATGGTGGATATGTGACCGCACTTGCTGCTCTAAATTGGATGACTAATAGCTTATTAAAAAGTTTCCCAGGTGTCTGGACACCCGTTTATTTTTAATCATTGCCATCCAACAACATTTTGAATGACTGACATAGACAGGTAAAAAATTACAAGAAACAAGATCGTTATGGGCATCATTGCGAGCTAATGGCTGCTAAAAGCCGCAGAACAGTAAATTATTGACACTTAGCTTGCTTTTGGCAACAAAGCATGGAAAATGCGTGGAGCTAGCGGGATACAGTTAAATAGGCAAACATTACACAGACGTTTAGTACTCGTACTGTATAATACCACTATACTATACAACGATGCACAGAAAGCATCGTTGTAATTATTATTACTGCTGCGCATCGTTGCGTATTATGTACGACACTTGTTTTACATATGCTCGATTCTTCTGCTTATGAGAGGCTTTAGAGGATTCTTGTGTTAATTTGTATTTTCTGCAGTCTTTCACGATCACTTTCCAGTCAGTGTGGTATATGCGAAACTTATGGTTGTCCATAGAGTCGTTCCGGATAACATACAGTGATCGGGCAATTTCTGCACCAGCACTAATCTGTAGCTAGTTGCTAAATTGCAGTACATCTGCTGATGCTTATACAACCTTATATAAAGGCTCGCGATCTTTCTAAACGATCCGTTACGAGCGAAGGTCGGCGTACTTTTACTGTATCTGACACAGGTACAAGTACTTATAGCGCTACGATGGAGCAACTGCTAAGGAAGTTGCCGATGTGTCCACGACGGCACTACGAGTACCTGACTAACTCTAGACGTTTTACAAGCGCTATACAAAACGTCTAGATTGGTTTGCCGTACTGTACATACCATTGCTCCAGATACAACAAAATACGTTAAGCGGCAAGATCAATACGTTGCACTGCATCTGGTTTTCCAAGTACCGCCTTACTATTAATGTTAAAGGCTGTCGATCAAAAGCCCATAGTTTTACAGCGTACAGTGGCGCGCTTCATGTGCAGTCTACGTAAAATATTCCCCTGGACGTTCTGGGCACCCTGTTCGATTTCTGGTACAATATCACTATTTGATATCGCCAGAAGGAGCTGCTACTCTAAAACACAGCAACATTTTTGACTACCAAACTGACCGTACGATGCAGAATCCACGGAATTTTCCTGAAGATGCCGGCAGTCTGCTGGCACTTAGCATTGTGCATGTCCTTTTGGCAGTTGTGGGATTCACCGCAAATCTCTACAATTTTTTCTACGGTAAGAAGGGTTCTAATCTGCTGCCGTTGTTTTATTTTCGGTAAGTTCTTCAAACTCGTCTCTGCACTAAAACCGTACAATTAATTTCTGAACAGCTGACGCTATAACATTATTTCCCCGAATTTCTGCTTAAATTTGAAGATACTCAGTAAAATTGTGTGCTTAACTTTCTCATAACCATTAATTATATGTTGAGCAATACCGCTGTAATTTACTTCGAAGCTATGTAGAACAGTTATTTAACTTGTATGGAGTAGGCAAGTGCCAATGATGGGAATAATCGGTTGGCGCTAATCCAATTTCCACTGGCGTTTGCACATAAGCCGGCTTATGGTATTACTCTTCGTGTCTGCTCCGTGTTCTGCACGACTATGATGGCGGCTCTTGCATAAAATATAACGTAGCTTTATTTCACGCCCTTGCGTTGGTAATGATGTCATCTATGAGTCAACTAAATACCGCAATCGATTTTTCTCCAAGCGATCGATAGCACCAATGGGTGTGAGCAATATCGATTTATTCTGCACCTGTATCCCAGGTGGTCCAAGCCGGGCTGTAAATTTATGTGCCTAATTTGTAGCCTGGCTTCAACTGAGTGGCTTGTACAGTATATCGAATTAAGAAGCATAGTACTTCCTTTAATGGCACAACAATTCAGAAAGTATCAGCAGACAGCAGCTAATAACATACGGTATAAAGGGAAGTTTTTGTATCACATAACATCGAACAAGGATGCAAACGTTTCGACCTGATACGCATGGTGGAGCCGAGAATTTTGCTGAGAAATCATACCAAAGGTTAACTTTCCGATTTATTGTTATTGTAACAAAAATTCTTGCTATTTGTAATAAGTGTCCAGGTTTAGACCTATGTACACCTGGATATGATTTATTTTCAGGACTTCTGTTTTCTGCTCACATTTTTCCGGTGATGCAAACGCTGGCCTTCGTATTCTTTACGATCCCATTGTACGGGATGCAGCTGTTATGGGGGGTCGGCTCGGTGGTGGCATGTGTGCGAGTGTTTGGCGGCAACAGAAATCTAATATTCTTCGGAGAAGATCGGGAGATTAGTGATTGCATGTGCCGAACCTCTTTCGTGTACCTGCTGCTAATGGTTATTGTATGGTTCTTCGCGGTCGCGTCTAGCGCCCAGCCCTTCGTGGCTTCGCTTGGCATGTGGGGTTCAGTCCACCACGTGTTCCAGACCGATCTTACCGGACATCTGGTCATGCTGGGAATGATTCTCGCGCTAATTGCCGGTATGGTCGTGGAAGAGTTTGCCATCCAGCGAAGTGTTTCCGTCAGCAACGATCTCATCTGTATCAATAATAACCACAAGCTTCTTGCCCGAGTTGAAGAACAAACCGGGTCACCGCCACCGGAGACCGTCTAAATGGGGACTGCAGTTCAGAACCAATTTAAAGATGCCCATGAAGCCATTTTTTGGAGCCATGGATCCACCGATGAGTTTGCTGTTGATAGTCCTAAGAAGGAATATTTTACGATATTACCGCTTGCACTTGCTATGAACATGTCGGATTTAACATGTGAGAAAGGAATGCACCAGACGTTTACATTCAGTACATAACATCAATACAACCACATCGCCTTTTAATAACGCCCTTTGTCTTCCGTAAATTCAATTTTGTTGATTGCGATTTGCCTTTTTAATTTCTACGATTGGTAGTTTAATAATTTATTACGATTAGCTTTATAATTTATTCAGATTTTGAACGAAATGCTTCTGTGGCGTTATGGGTGTTTTACTGTGCTGTTGTACGAGGTATTTGTGAGTTTGAACATATACTTGAGCAGTATGCTTGAACAAATCCACAAGCACATTTTAGGATTGTTATAATCCGCAGTATACAATGCTATGCTTCAAATTATCGTCTTAGTGAAATTTCCGGTGCTTTTCAGCAATCACTTGCTGGTAAATAACAGTAGTAATAGTAAGCCAGTTCTTACCGGAGTCAAGTCGTTAGTGGACCAACGACACCAACCCAACCGATGATATATATATTTCTTGTACTTAAAGAACTCCTTTTTAATCTGGTTTTCAAAAATTGTGCCTGCAAGCTTTTCAGCTATGTATGTAAATAGCCCAAGACAGAATGGGACTAATCCTGACTTCAAATTACGGTAAGGTCCGCCAAGCTGTTTATCTCTCCGACTGCCGCTTTTACAAGTTTGCGGTACGACACGGCAAATGACACTGCTCCCCTCTGTATTGCCAGTACAGTGGTACAAAGCGTTATGCTTTGTACCACTGTATTGGCAAATTACGTAACTTAAATCGGGAGTTGTAACAGAATGCTTGTACTTTGGTAAAATGAGACGTCATCTTCAAACCGGTTGTCTAGAAAAGTTATCGGTTGAAAGAACCATTCTCCCAGTACAAAGTCGTAGCTTTCAATCAATGATGAAAGCGAGGCTCCGTGGGTTTTGAATTCGACGAGCCCACCACATACATATATACGCTGATCCAAGGCAAAAGCGCAAGCATCTCTCCTGTCTTCTAAAAGCGGTCCCATTGTTTCCCAAGTTTCAGTTGACATTCTCAAGCGCCAACATGTTTTCACGGATCCTTGAGGCGAACAACCGCCAAAAATGTAAATATCGTTATTAAAGGCAAGCATGGCGAACTGAACTCGAGATCCAGGTAAAACGGGAAGGGAACTCCATTCACCGGTCACAGTATCAAAACATTCCACAAACATCGCGTTTACAACTGTTCCGTTACTAGGCATGCCAATATAAATGATTTTATCAGCCAGCTGCACACCGTTTAGAATCCGAAATATTCTGCAATATGAAAATCGATGACGATAAATTTTAGACTATTCATATGGTTTTACTACAACGGACGCTCTTTTGCGCACGAGCATGATATGATAGCGGTACGAGTAATTTGTGTTGTATTATTGTATGTATTAATATTGCATTATTATTATTGCATTAATATTATTATTCTGTGTTATTATTGTTTCCTGTGGGGCTACTGTACACACAAATAATGAACACCATCCTGCCAAAAAAAATACGTCAGGCAGAGCACACCACTGCATTCCGCGCGCCCAGCAATTTGCGCCCAGCAATTGTATTAATGGCATAGATTTAAATCTGAATCTAAATAAATCTAAATCATTTCCTTCCCGAAAACGGGCAAACGGTTCGCTCGAATGCAGTAGTAACATTTGCTTACTTACTTCTTTGGTACATCCACACTGATAATGGTAGAAGGTGTCAGTAGGTCGGCTATATGCAGCAGATGATCATTTTTGTCCGTAAAGTAAATCTTGTTGTTCACTGTAACGGCATGGTTAATCCTTCTGTCCGGTAAAAAATGAGGAACAGGATGATACGTCTGCTCGGCAACATCCCATACGACTGTTTCGAAGAATCTAGCGTTTTGCAAATTGCCACTTCGCCCGATACGTTCCGCCTGGCATAGCATAGCGGAACTATTAAAAGCTGTAAATTTGAGCTGCTGCTGATTTTCTACGAACTTTGCCGGAAGCGGAAATATTCTTATCGTATTAGTGGAAGGGTCAAATGTTTGTGCGTGGTGATAATTAACATACGACGTAGTATTAGAGTAACCAACGTTTCTGCCGACAGTTTTTTGATGCAGCAACAGCACAATTTCTTTATAATGCAAGTTTTCAATTTTAGACAGCAGAGCCTGCACTTGATCTGCGGAAATTCTGTCTTCACTCTCTATTCGAAGACAACGTTCAATGCACGTGGCCAGAATCGGGTGTGTCAGAACAGGTATAAGTGGGGCGTATCCCTCGGCGACCAGGGTCATATACCGATTATCATTCATTTCGTTGTCATCCGCCACGATTATTGTCGTTCCTTTGTATAAACATTCGTCGTGACGGTTGCTTATGAAATACGACAACTTCAGTATAATACATCCCAAGCTCCATATGTCCGTTTTTCTTCCAGGGCTGTTCTGTTTAGCACCATTAGCGTTCAACGAAACAAAAGTATGCAGCAACTCGGGCGCCATATACCGTATAGTGCCTCGAAGATGGGTGAGATCTCGAGAACACGTACTTCGGTCCTGCATTTGCACTAAATCATCCATGTCACAAAGAACTAGTCTTTCATCGCCACCTTGTAGGGTCCGTATAAGAACGTTTCCCGGTTTCAGATCTCCATGAATAATAGCTTTTTTATGCAGATAGCTTAGTCCGTCAGCAATATCTTTTGCGTAATGTTTTACTACTGAATAAGCAAGACAGTTTCCAGCTTGGTGCAACTTTTTCATTCTGTTTCCAAGATCTCCACCTAAGAATGAATCTGCTCATTTCTTTCCCCTATCCGAATATCACAATAAATAGGTTACTCACCAGAACAAAACTCCATCACGAGCTCGACGGAAAAAAGCCTTCCTGTATGTGGCGTGATAATTTTAATTTTGAAATATCCTACCAAGTGTTCAGTATCAAGATCCAGCAGTGATTTCAGCCTGCCATGCATTCGGTTATACATTTCTTTATCGTCCCAGTGTTCTTCCTTGTCTAGCTGAATAATCTTAACTGCCACTTTGTTTTCTCCGATGTAATCCCCGCGGTCGGTAACCGTCGCGTTGTAGACATTCCCAAAAGAGCCCCTTCCAATACAATGTGCAGTTTTGTACCGACATGTTTTTCCAAGCTCCACCACTGTTTCCTCAGGGTCCATTTTAAAACAAAAGATTGTGCTGGTGTGAAATGATTAGCTGAAGTGACAACCGAAACCCTATAAAAAAAGTAATGCAAACTTGCTACATATATTATTTTGATAAACGATCATGACTTCAGAATCGTAAATCAATGTTGTCTTGCATTTTGCATTAAATGCAGTGCAAGCTGCTGTAAAGGAAGCAACCTGACAATCTCTATCCATGCAGACTGTAAAGACCAGCCGGCATCCGTATGTTGATACTAGTAATTTTATCAGCAAAATGCCGCTTATCGTTTTCTGTAATGAAACTGTGCCAGCAGGCATTAGCCCACGCATATTGTCAGTATACAGTTAATAATCGGGTTATGTATAATGGATTATCAACAGAATTTCTAGAACAACTACTCGTACTCCACAAAACACACTATAATTATACGTACTGGTATCGTTTATGGCACTCTTGCGCTGTAAAAGACCCGCTGCCAGCCTGCTCTGGCGCAACTCGATTCGATTTAAAACGAAGCAGCTTACATGTTTGAGAATACACATACGTTTGGTGGTTGTTAATTTGTATAGAAAGTTTATGAGTTAACATAGCACGTTACATTATTTGCATTTTACAGTATGTACATAACCACAGCTCACATACACTCTTGCTACTTTCTCATGATCACAATATATGTACTGACCTACAGCGCTGTACTCGCACTTAAGCGGGAAAATTGGAATTCGGAAATTATAAAAGAATACTCGTACTTTGGTACTCGTAACACGAGTTATGTAAATAAATATATCTTATTAACGGTTGAAATATCCATATCCCTAGTTTGAAATCATAGCTTTCCATCAAAGCTGAAGGCGAAAAATTTTCCATGAGGCCACCACATATATATATGCGCTGGTCCCAGGCAAAAGCGCAAGCATTTCTATCTTATGGTAATAAAGCAACGGCTGTTTTAATATCTGCCTTAGGTTTGTAATGAAATCGAAGACGAATTGGTTATTTTATTAAAAGCCGCTCGCTTACCTCTTCGGTTTATCCACAGCAACGACGGCGGAAGGTATCGACAAGTCGGTTATTTGTAATAAAATAATCCGGGGAATAAATCTTGTTGTTAATTGTAATGGCGTAATCGTAATCAAGACTGGTGTCTGGTGAAAAATGAGGAATGGGATGGCATGTTTGATCAGCCAAATTCCACACAACGGTTTCGTACAAATCAGCGTCTTGCCAACATTTCTGACCTACGTATAGGTCTTGTTTGGCATAGCACAGCGCTCCTGTTTAGAGCTATAAATGCTTGCAACGGATTTTCAGTCAAATTCGTTGGCACCGGGAACTCGCGTATTGTATTAGCAGAAGGATCAAACAACTGTGCGTAATAACTTGTAGCCGACAAGCTAAAACGGTTAGCTTTGACGCTGGAAAGCTTTCGGTGCAGCAGAATAAAACCTCCTGGATATTTCCGACCTGAGATAAGAGAGCTTGAGCTTGATCACATGAAATCCTATGTTCACTGTTAGTTTGAAGGCAGCGTTCAATGCATATGGTCACTAGGTTTGATTCCGTCAAAACAGGAATAAGAGGAGCATAGCCCTCTATGACCAGGGACATATAACGACTGTCACGAATTTTGTCATCCGCCTCAACAACTTTCATTCCTTTAAACAGATATTCGTGATGACGGCCAGTTACGTGATATAACAATTTCAGCATTATACATCCCAGACTCCATACGTCAGTTTTTCTTCCAGGGGGGTTCTTTTTAACACTCTTCGCTTCCGGCGTAACAAAAGTGCGTAGCATCTCGGGTGACATATACCGGTATGTGCCTCTAATATGTGTCACATCTCGAGAACATGTACTTCTCTCCTGCATTTTCACAAAATCGTCCATGTCACAAAGAAGCAGTCGTTCACAGCCGCTTTGTAGGGTCCGTATAAGGACGTTTCCCGGTTTCAGATCTCCGTGTATAATATTCTTTTTATGCAGATAACTCAGTCCGCCAGCAATATCTCTTGCGTAATGCTTTACGGTTGAATATTCAAGACGGTTCCGAGCTAGTGCAATCTCTCTCATCCTAGTTCCAAGATCTCCATCTGAAGAACAGCTGTTTTTTCCTAAATCCTCATATCTAATTGAAGTTACATCACTCACCAGAACAAAGCTCCATCATGATTGCAACGGAGAAAAACCTTCCTGTATGAGGCGTGGTAATGGTAACTTTAAAATATTCGACCAGGTTTTCGTTTTTAAGATCCAACAGTAATTTTAGCCTATCGTACATTCCTCTGTTCCGCTCTTCATTGTCCCAGTGTTCTGCTTTGTTCAGCTGAATCACTTTTACGGCCACTTGGCTTGCTCCAAAATAATTTCCGCGATTTGTAACAATTGCACTGTATACGTTACCGAAAGTGCCATTCCCAATGCAATGAGTATTTTTGTATCTATACTGACAGGTACTCCCAAACTTAACAATTGCTTCTTGAGTTTCCATTTCACAACGAAAACTTCTCTTAATGTACTGCCTTTGCCGTAGCCAGCAGTGTCAAGCCTTTTTAAATATTTCCACTCTCTTGAAAATCGATCATTTGCAGAATTCAATTCAGCATAATTATTGCTTGCTTGCACAAACAACAGTGCAAATTACTGCACTGAACACAGTTATAATGGGTAGGTGCTTACTAAGCACATTTAATTTGTATCACTCAGTAACGGGCACGCAACATCAATGTAAGCGCTCAACACAATGTCGCTTATCGTATCAATGTGATAAAATAATAACAGAGAACTCGGCAATTGGGTTAAGTACTCTCAAAGCAATTAGGTTTCGTTTGCTAATTATACCGCTAAGGCGGTAACTTTTGTGGGCCCGGAAAATCAGTCTGCTGTGCCACTTGATTCCGTACGAGTATATCAAGGCTGAGCAGCTGCAAAGCATGTGTGCGTGCACGGTGCACTGCATTCGGTATTATAAATGTTTGTAAATGTGAGAATAGTATCTTGATTAAGGACCGGCACGGTAGCCTTTTCTGAGAAGTACCTTCTGTGTCTGGTTTTGTCAAAGCCACAATCATGCGCTATTCTAAAGAAGAAGTTCAACCTTTTCCCAAAATAATAAAGCTGTTTATCAACAGCCCGCTGTCTATCATATGCCTATCCTTGGACAGCGTAAATTGCGGGTGCATATATTATAATTATTTGACATTTATTTCCCTGGCTTTGTCTATCGTCTAATAGCTCATCCAATTGAACGGATCCCCGCCTCGCTGCATGGCTGCGCGCGTGTGCCGTATGACCTGTGCCTCCAAACTCGAGCAAGTTCTGCCGCTTGCTAAACTCAACATCAACAGTTAATATTACCGGAAGTACGTTGTTCCTATGAAGAGTACTCATATTGGGTGAAAGCGCAATCTTCCAATTCCGAAGAAAAGAAACATCACCGCCCTCAAAAACGAAACGGATACCTCAACGCAGGATTTGTCTAGATACTCTGGGCCGCCATGGGTGTGGCAGTGATCACTACAAGTGCTTTATAATTTTAAACACTCCGCTGGATCGTGAAAAAAATAAGTTTGGTTGTACCCGTATTACTGCTACATATACTGTATGACCTTTCCCTGTGTCCAGGATAACAATAACCAGGCTTTGACGTTTATTAGGTCGCTCTGAAATGCGGGGAGGTTTATACACGCTATCAATAAAGTGTGAGCGCTGTTCTTCGTTTTGAATTAACATATTATATGGTCAACATTGATTGTAGACCTGATTATGACGTAAACCGCGCACAGCTTTAGAGTACAATGTTCACGAGACACATTAACGTTAGCCACGTTTTGCATCTCGTTTACTAACCCGTAAGGACTGTCTGTAGCAATTCAGCAGGCTTCTATTCTTTTTATCATTTTTAAACTGAGTAATTTCCAGTCTTGAAGTGATGTGTATAATTAATCACAATTGGCCATCGATGCTGTCGACAATGGTACATATCATGTAGAACCGGAAGTCTGGAAGGCTTTCTCTCCTTCTCTCAGGACGAAATGCAGCATCTCCCAGAACGTCGAGTTAACGGCTAACTGGACGGTATTGGTTGCATTATCCTCACAACTATGGTAGAACGAGTGCCATGCCGGAATTTCTCTGTATCGAATGGATCCACTGTAGAATCTGTTGTGCGTGGCCATTTGTCCGTCCACGTAAAGTGCCAGACGATACCGATCGAAATTGGTGTTGTAGATCTCGTACGGCACTTTACCGCTGTTATATAGCCACTCATCGCGATAATCATTCCAATAGCGAGCCAATATTTCCTGAATGAAAGTATGACCTTTCCGGCAAGCGATAAATCCGCTGTTCATCCACTGGTCTTCGCGCGATAGCAGGCACTCCCATTTGCCTGTTTTCCAGTCATTCAACAACGCTGTAGAAAATACAAAGCCCGGTTTTCGCTTTGTTAATTTTGTCAAGCGTAATTTCGATTTATCGGGCTTTCAGTTTTTTCTTATATAGAGAAAGTAATCTTGTAATTTATTATTACTAATCACTGGATTTCGGTGCGGTGCTTACTTTGTATCTTTGGAAGGTAAAATACGTCAGTATCAGTGACCAATCCACCGTATTTATAAGCCACGGTATACTTTGCTTTGCAGTATCCGCTTCATGTTGGATTTCTGCAATCCGTCTCCCATTAATTACTAACCGCAGCGGAGTGGAAATAAAGTTAACCAGTGAATAGTTGTTGATCATATTACAAGCATCGAATGGCCAGAATTCGGGGTAATTTGTGTGGATGTAAATTTTGCTTGGTTGCACATAAAGCAAAATAGACAGGACGCTAACACATTCTGTCCAGCAGAAACTGTGCGAATTATTGGGTGGATGCCTATAAAACCGAACTATGTGTACCGGAAATCTGTCTCCGTCGCCATAACTCACGATATCTTGCACAATATTTGGTAGGGGATGCCGAGAAGCAGTTTGGGAGATGTTAGGAGGTTCTTTTTGATTATCTCTGAATGGCGTAATGAATGATGTTTTTATAAACTGTGTGTCAGAGACTGCAGTCAAGAAAACGGCGAAGTACAACGCAACCAGGGCAATCAAGGCGATGGTGAATATCCTGCATGGTTGTTTAAGCATTGAATACACACGATGATTCCGTGCCAGCTGGGTTAAATATAGAACGTTATTATTAATGAAGCCAAAGCCAAAAAGGACTTAAAGGGTTATCATACTAGTTGAGATACAGCGAAAACTCTGAAAATGGTCTTTCCTAACGAGCAGTTTCAGAAATCACGCGCTCTACTATACAACTACCGGTTGTATTGTAGTGGCTATGTGTAGATTTTCGAAAGAAGTGCTCTCAGTTACGAGCGTCACGCATCTGTAAAATATAAGCAATCAACCCAAGCAGTACATACGTATAATACCGAAATTTATGGCAAATATTCTGACTTCTACTATTGTTTACGTACCATGATGCTATTACTTACCAGTTACCATGCATCCGTCAGTGTATTAACTGGCATTAACCGGCAGCGCCGGTGTTATTATTACTCGTACTTCGGGTAGCACACCTTTCTCTTCAATGGTAGTTGCACCAGTTATTAGAAGCTGCATACTTCCTGTTGTCTGTGCATGTGTGCAGGTCGGTATCGCTTGGTCAAACTGCCATACTGCAGCCGCATACGAACACAGTGCTGCAGTAAGCGCAATGACACCATTACTGTTTTGCTGCTTGCCCCCAGCAAACATCATTCGAGTTGTTAATGTGCAGTACTCGTCCTAATTTAACATATAAATTGGCTTCATTTTTTTCAAACAGGCTTGGATGCTTCAAGCCGGAAGCTGAAAAGAACTGAACAAAATTAGTACTTAACTAACCAGCCAAATATTATAAAAATTAGCCCGTCATGAAATGTTGAAACTGAAAATAAAAAACATTTATAGCTTTCTCCTTGTTCAAATAAGCGTGTAAAGCAAGATAGGATAACTCGGATAACATTTATGACAACGCTGAAGCCTTCCGGTAGCCTGCCTTCACGAAAATTATGGAACGTCCGTAGTGCGTACTAATTGCGTAGCACTCCGTACGTAACATTCCGTGCGTACGCTTTTGCGTGCTCCGACTTGAGCCCGCATCATTTTACAGTTTTTCTTATGGGATGGCAGATGGCTTAATTTTATTTCCAGATTAGCTATCATTTTGGCAGTTTCGTGACTTTTGTAACCTGTTCTTGTAGTAATTTACTGATTGCTGACTTATCGTAATTCTTACAAGAACTAAAGGATATTGATTCTGCTCAGATTATCGTTTTGAACTGCCAAAAGGAGGCAGTTAATATTTAACAATGGAAGCACTGTCAACAGAGACAGTGGCTGGCGGTCGGAAGGCAATGGCGCGTTCCTTCCAGGACCTTCCTGATGAGATGGTATCACATGTCTTCTCCTTCTTGGACATTATCGACATTACGAACAGTTCCATGTAAGTGCTGGTCTTGATTGACTCGTTTGGTGGTCATTCCGTATTACGTGGGGTTAGTATAACCGACCGGCGACCAGTAACGGTTTTTAGCATATATCGTACAGTTTGTCGGGTTCCTGGTTCCAGTGCACATTTCTTTAAATTTTCTCGTTTTTGACTAGTTTAAAAATTATTAAGTCTACGGTAGATGCGTTCGGTGCTGTTTCCTCACTTTCCTGTTTAGCGCTGCGATATGGCGCACCATGTCAAATTTTGGCTACAGAGCCTACAGTTGTGTTTTATGCACGCGAAGTGAACCGCTTCGGCATCTCTACAGCGGCAAGCTTTGAATGCATAGCGGCAGCCCGCTCCTTTGCCTTGCCGCCTTTCCACTGTTTCCAAAAGTTGTGCACAAAGCCGACAGGGCATATAAGTAATTATTAGATTTTATTTTTAATATTGGGAGTGTTTGACTTCAATAATGTTGGATTGCATTCAGATTATATTCTGTACCCAGAGGTAATGGTAAAGACTAAAGACTACCTTCTGTGATGTGCTGGGAATACTTGTAAGAATTATAAACATTCGCCTGTTTTTCTGCTAGTTTGTAAAACAGACGTGTGAGCGTCATTTTTTTATTTCACTATGAATTTTATTGAAGCAGTGGATAAATCTGCTACGTACTTATATTTTTTTAGCGTCTGCAAACAGTGGCAGCGAGCAAGCCGCAGCGCCGCTCTGCAGAAGGCCGTCATCATCGACGTACAGAAATGGGCCGCGTACGTCCCACGACCTCCATCCGCAGATACCATAATCTTCCGCCGACACTTCTATCCGGGTTTCCCATCAATGCCGGACCAGTTCTCCGGCCAACGGAAATCCCTACTGGCACGCTTCATCACCGGGCGAACCCGCCAACTCATCGTTCGCTGGCCGTTGGGATCCCTGCCACCCGCACCGGAAATGATAGAGGACCCGGCGGATGTGTCGCTCATGGCCTTCTACTACAATTTCTACTATGATCTTCCGCAGATCGGTGACCATCTCCGGGAAATCCTGAAGGACTACGTGCCGCAGGTGTTAAAGAACGGAGATATCGGCAAATTGGTGTTGACGCTGCAGAATCTGCAGCTGTCGTTGGATATCCTGTCCGGCATTATGCCGCGTGGTATTACTAAAGTGAAGCTGGAGAATGTGAAGATGTTTTGCCATTTCCACGCTGGGCCGTTGATGGAGCGGGAACTACCGGTTACGTTCAGTGCGCAGATTGACAAGGATGTCATCGTGAAAACCGGGAACGTATGGCCGTTTATTCACACCGATACTCTGGTGAATCATTCGTTTGATATGCTTCCGAAAGCTCTGGTTCAATCGTTTGAATATTTTAACCGATTTTTTCCGGCGGCGTTGAGTGCCGCAGAGGAGGACTCCGCTGCACGCAAACTGCAGTCTAAAGATCCTGTCGGTGGCACACTTTCTCTGTATTTGTTCAGGTAACGAATTCATTTTATTAACGAATAATATTAGATATACAGGGCTTTTCACACGTTTTAGTTTTTAAGGTGTTGATGAGGTGGTGATGATGTCCCAAAAGGGGCATGTGGCGCCTCCACTAAGTCTTTAAGACTGTACATTCGGTGCTTAAACATATTTATTATTTGCGGTTTTCAGTTGTGGCGGAATGCTGCCTTTTGGGGATGGGTACCCTGTCAACGCAATGCAGCTGACTGTGGACCGAATCCGAACATTTCCTTCTTGGCTGCAGCATCTTGTCGTGGAATTATTAAAGAGATACGCCGATTAATATTGTGCAACTGATTAAGGTCATTGCAACTCAGTAGAACTAGGCTACATTAAAATATTATGCCTTTAGTTTATACTTCCGGATAGACCACTTTTTCTGGCCAGGATTAAGATTGCGGTCTTTTTCGTCATTTACTGACAATATTTTTTTTAATAAGTGCGATATTTATAATCGATCTTATCAGTTTCCTGTGGGCTGGTTCTAATCCTTAAGATGGTGTTTTCTATACAAAATGGGCCGTAGCATTGCGACAACTATTAGCAAGTATAATAACCGTTTAACTGCTTAACAGATTACTCAGTTTTTTAGTTTACTATCAGGAATTTATTTACTGTTATTTCAAAATACTGCGCTAATTGTCACAGACACCAAAGTCATCTTGTTAACAGGTCCCATTGACAAAAATGTGTTAGCAGTCACAAGACCGTAAATTAAAACGGTGTGATTAACCTCACTTTTCGCTTGTCTAATGGCTAATACTGCATCCTACGGGAAAACATTTACTGTTTCTTTGTGGATTGTGTAGCCAAACGATTGCTTCTTATTGTTGTTCTTGTTGATGGTGGTGTCGTATAAGGAAACATTTTCATTCCCTCCGCAGCAATATAATGTACCATCTCATAAAACGATGAATTCACCGCCAGTCTCAGCGTGTTCGTGGCATTATCCTCACAGCTATAGTAATACGAATGCCATGCGGGGACATCCCGGTACGGGACGAATCCCAGGTGACCGCTGCTGTGGTTGCCCATGTGACGCTCCACAAAGAAATTCTTCTGGTACTCCGGGTTGTTGCTGTATACTGCCAGAGGCACGTTGCCGCTATTGTATAGCCATCCATTTGGCGGATCCTCCCGGAAATCATCGCGGTATACCGTCAGAATGTCTCGGATGTACGGATGGCCTTTGCGACAAGTGATGAAGCCGCTGTTTAACAGCGTATGCCTGTTGTCACCGGTTAGCAGGCATTCGTACTTTCCATCTTTCCATTGCTGTAGCAGCGCTGCAATGAAAATCAGAAGTTTTAGGAAATGCTTGATATATTTTGTAGAGCTTACTTAAAAGATTAAAACTTGAAAATTTCTTCTGAAGTGTCAGTTTTAAATTGCATTTCCAGGAAAACGAATGCTTATTAATTTTTTTACGTAACAGACTTTGAATAAGCATATTTTTTCGAAAATGCGTCCAACGATTTTTTATCGACGATAACGAAAGCTCTCTTGAATATTCAGAGATTAAGATGAACTGCGTTCATTTCAAGGAAGTTACGCTGAACTTACGGATAATTTTTGGCAAATAGAAGACATCAATATCCGTGACGATCCCGCCATACTTGTACGCGATACTGTACTTGACGAAATCCGCCTCATGCGCCACCGCCTTGATGTGTTTACCGGCGCCCAGAATATGTCTCCGGCGCGTGTACACAAACTGCATTAGCGAATAATCCGTAATCATATGACATCGTTCAAACGGCCAAAAATCCGGATGATTGGTGTGGATGTAAATCTTCGACGGACGAATGTACATGAGAATCGATAGGATACTGATACATTCCAACCAACAGAAGCTGTGGGTGTCTTTGGTGGGTGTCACCTTATAGAAACGGACGATATGTACAGGTAAAAAATGTTGGCTTTCAGGGAGAACTACATCGTTGGTGATATCCGGAACCGGGTTTCCGGCGTCGTAAATAGCAACTGTGGAAGGAAGATGATGGCTAATACGTCGCCGTAAAATAAACAAAATAAACACCGCTGCAATCGAGGTGGTTATTATCACTGCAAGCCTTTTCGAGCACATTTTTGTAAAGATAAATCCGGGTATCAATGCAATTACTCCACAACTAGAGTAAACTCCGGTCGACTGGCAGTAAATTTTCATTAACGGGCATGCTTCGTGGTTTGTACAGTCGAACGAGGCGCAATGGTAGACTCGCATTATCACTGCCATCAGTCGTCATGATCACAGACAGCGATAAAAATCGAATCGTTTGTGAACAGTGCTGCGAAAATCTGATAACATAGTGTGGTTTTATTTATATAAAAGAGCGGGTGAAAGCACAGAATTAAAATTATTCGTATCCGTATAATTACGCAGGTTAATATCGAGAAATCCGTTTTTACTGTCTAAATTTTCGAATCACTTATCGTGCTTCAGTAGTATAGTGAAATTTCACTCACTTGTCAGCGTGTATTCTATAGTACAGGTAGTGTATTCTACAGTGCAGAAAAAAACCATCAGATGGTTTTCTTTATGAGCTGTTTAATATTCCAACTTGCCGTGCGCTGATATTATGGCACAGTTTAAACCGGTAGTTATCTTTTGTCGTACAGTGCTTCGTCAGCACCACAAAATAATAAAATACAGATACCTTAAGTGATGCATCAGCGGTTTCTTTTCTTTTTAGACAATGCGGTTGCTCTGATTTGATAGAAGGACTTGTATTTCTTATACGGTTAGCGGCACTGCTCACCGGTTGCAACGTTGCACAGCAGCAATTAAATGCAAACCGGTTTGAAAAAACAACCGCTGAGAGCGTTTTATCATGGGTTTCTAGATAATCTGAACAATAGGTCATAGTAATGGATCGAAGGTGCATTAATAGGACAGCGTGCAGGAAGGATCGAAGGTGCACAGTACTGCTGAGCATTCACAACGCTTGCTATAAATAATGCACATAATAATAAGGAATTTATTGTCTTCGTGGCAGTTCGTGCGACAAGGCGGTGCGCTTTTTAAGCAGTGAACAGCTGAATATTACGCAGTCA
Source organism: Paramacrobiotus metropolitanus (assembly GCF_019649055.1). Classification (NCBI taxonomy): domain Eukaryota; kingdom Metazoa; phylum Tardigrada; class Eutardigrada; order Parachela; family Macrobiotidae; genus Paramacrobiotus; species Paramacrobiotus metropolitanus. Next base: position 346,306 of record NW_026570257.1, read on the forward strand.
TAGAAAGCACGGTGAAGCAGTCATTAACAAAAGGTAACACGTAAAAGAATGTACCTGCGGTACATATCTGTACAGGTAACGTAGAAATTACGCTACTTTCATCGTGCTACTACAGTATAGTACTTATTGGCTATTTCATTGCAGTTTATTTGTTATTAATCGCTGCGTGAACGGTTAGGAAAGCAGTAAGAAGAGGGTTCTAAAGAAAACAAAATTTGAAAAAAAGGCAGAAAGCAAGCAATATTTTGAGCTGTGGTATCAGACAACCCATACATGAAAGAGCAGAAGATAATTATAATGGCCACGAGAGTTCACAAATGTAAGAACCTTTTAAACCATTTAAGTTCTTTCCATTTCAAGCCTTATGAAGCTTTACGAAAGGATTCAAGGGATTTGTCAGAAGACGGTGGAAGGAAACCTCATTTCATAGTGATGTTAATTTTTCATTGAAGGAGCCGGAATCAGGAACGACTGTCATACCGCATGCACAGACTTCACGAGGCCCGGACACAGAGAGCAGCGAACGAACTAGAGGCTACCAAAGTAACAAGAATCTACAGATTTACTCATATACACGTAATCAAAGAAGCAAACAAGAGATGTACTAACGACGCCGGTTTTTGGTTGGAATGCAGCCGGAATCGCAGTTACCGTAATTATCGGATTTGGGCCCCCCGCAATAAGAGCCCCCCCCCGTAATAAGCCCCCCTCCCCGACCCTGTTTGAAAAATAAGACCACCCCCCGAAATTACGCCCCAGGGGGCCGTTAATAAATGTCAAGCGCCGCAAAATGATAAGGTATACCGCAAAATTTAGCCGCAAAAGTTGTTGTAATTTAATGAGAAACAGTTAACGGACATCAATATAATGCGGTATTCGTTGGCAAACAGCTGTATAAGGAGGTATACACTCCAAAATGTTCCTCCCAAGGTTGTGCAGTTGCATATACCGCCAATAATACCGGTAAAAAATACCGTTTAAAAAATAATGCCACCCCCCGAAATTGCGCCCCCTCCCCGAAATAAGCCCCCCTCCGCCATGGCATTCGAACTATTTGCACCCCAGGGCCACAAATTCGATAATTATTATTATTATTACGGCACAAGAGCAGACAACCCCGAAGGGACTTCAAGTCTGGTCGAACAAAAACAATTTTCTGCTAACAAAAACATTTAGGAGATTTTAACAGATCTGAGTAGAAATTTGAAAGAAGGTACAGAACTTGCTTCGAGAATTTTAGGATTAACAGCAAGAATTTTATCAAGAAGACGCTTTAGCCGCATTTCCATAGTCCACCCTCCGATAACTTTCTTTGCCCGCGTAACATCGATCCGGGCCGGCTTCCGCAAGTTGTAGCGCGTGGTGCTATCTTTTACTTGGATCATGTCCAGGAGGTAGGCCGGAAGCGGTATACTATTCAAGGCGATACTACAGGCCGCCATGTCGCGCCGCTAATGGATTAAAAAACCAACACTGCTACGCTTATGTTGTTATTTCTGCTCATAGCCTTAATACGTCTTCCAGATGTTTCGCTAAGCTTCGGCAACCACCTTCTATCAGTTTATGCTTTTTAAAATGAAAAAATATGGTTAGCTGCCCAATCTTTTTGCCATTTCTTTTGCCAAGGCTTAAATTTGGGACGTCTTACATGTTTTCGAAATATTTCTGTATGCTGTGTATAACCTGTTTCTTACGATGCCCGGTGGGCAAGTGCGTACAACAGTTCTCGGAAAAGGTTATTTATTGAGTAACAAGGAAAGTAAGGAAACTGCCGGCATTTGCCGGTTCCGCATTTCTCTGAATGTTCTAAACGCCATAAAATTTTGCGAGCAGATCCATTTAAATTCAAGCTATAGCTTAGCTTTCGATGCTTAAGCGACGAGAAAGCCATTTTTAACCGTATCTCGTTTTTTTTAAGCTGGTTCGTATTAATAATCACTTTTTAACGCGATTTCGAAATCCCAGGTTTCGATACCGAAAAATAATGAAGTTTCTACCTACTTGGACATTTTTATTGCTGGCGGTATTTACTCTGGTGTGTCTTGCATTAGACCGATAACCAACGGCAGTAACCAATGGTAATAATTACTAATATGTAGCAAAACAAAACTATGCTACATTCTTTTATTGATTTAGTTAGCAGGAAGAAGTATAAACATCACATTCCAAAACATTACAAAACAAAATAAACAGCATTAAGACCGTCCGAACGTGGAACAGTCGAGGTTATCGACAGCGCATTTTCTCTCTGTATTTCAATGCTAAGACGCTGTAGCAAAAACTCGTAAGAGCGTGCTTCTCCACTAGCATCCTTTAACCGCCTCCCCAGTTCGCGTAAGAACTTCAGACAGGCTGGGCCGGTGACACCGGAAGTCTCAAAAGCTAAAGGTTCAAAGTCGTACTCATTGGCTAGGTAGTCGTACTTCCGGCGCTTTTCTTCTTCCGCTTTCCTTGCTGCTTCTCCGGCTTTGGTACTGCTACTGATGACATTAGATAAGGCAAACGAGTCCACGCATGTGACATCCCAAGCAAGCCGTCGTCCGTTTCTCCAAGGCAGCTGTGATACACCATCCGGCCGCCGTTCATCGACGTCACTGGTCCCTCGCGGTTCAAGTACAGCCGGTATATTGGCGGTGACTAAGCTTCTTCGGATCACTTCATTCAAGGCCGAATGCCGTATGAAACGGCCTGCGCTCTTTTTACCTGACAGTCCATGATGACCATATTTGTCCACGGGTAAGCGACAGTCAGTGCACAGATGAGGACTGCAGAGGGGCGCACCGATCCGTAATCCGACCGCTACACGGAAGCTCTCATCCGACATCAATGTTCCAAGCGAAGGCGTAGGTAGAGCGTTCAGCCATTTCCCCGATTCCGGTTGAGCAACTGCAAGCAAACGCGCACGGTGGGTTATGTCATTCGCAAACGTGTTCATGATAACTTCGCAAGTTTTCTTCACTAAAGCGGCGTCCCACACTTTTTGTAATCGCCGAAGATTTTCTGGTGGTAGCTCAGCACCCGATGCTGATTGCCACAACTGGTGCACCAAGTCACGACTCTCCGATCCAGAGGTGATGTCGGAAACCAGAGACGATGTGGCATAAACCGAAGCCAAATAGGCTGGAGTTGCTAGTTCTGCCACACGTCTGATTCCCAAACCACCACATGAAACGGGGAGCGATGCTTGGGCCCAAGTGACACCGTCAATCTGAACGTTTGCTACCGACTCTAAGGCTAATCTGGCAACGCTGTCAAACTTGTCCAGCTCATCACCGCATAGCCAAGTTGGGCATGCTCGAAGTAAATAATTCATCCTGGGAACACAAATGCAGGTTCGCAGAAGGAAGTAGGCCTGGTGTGCAGGCAATATACTTAGCTTCGAGGAAAGTCTCTCCAGGTCCTGTGTCTTCTTAAGAATTGCGTCCGGGATTCCAGCCTGCAAAAGAGGAGCACCGAGCAGTGACAGTTCACTTTCGTCAGGCTGCAAAAATTTGGGGTGACACTTGCTAAATGTCTCTCGTACGATTTCGCGTTCTTTAAATGTTCCCCCAAAAACAAAAAATTCACATTTTTCGAGATTCAACTGCAGGCCGTAATCTTTTGCAACAGCAATGATTGTATTGACATCGTTCAATACAACGGCTAGACTGCCACCTATCACACCATCATCCAAATACCAGGCGTTGAACGGTGATATTAAAGACAGTATTAGTGATAATATGAGCAGGCAAAATAATAACGGGCCTAAAGGGTCACCTTGTTGCACGCCTGCTTGGGACAGTATATCCCACTCCCCGAAAACTAGATTGCTGGGATCGCGGTAGCACTGGTCGATGAAACGAACGTATTCTGGGAGCTGTGACTGGACACACTGCAACTAAACTAGACACACTGCAACAAAACTATTCACGATAAGCTATGGTCACAAGCGTTTCTTTTAATCTTTAATAAGTCAAAAATCTTTTGGATGGGCAAATTTACTTTAGTGCGCTTTCAAGCTGATCTATAACTTCTATTTGGGAAGAAGTTATTTATTTCCCTGCAGTTTTTCATGCCAGAATGCAGTGCCACTATCGGCGCCAAATGCTCTAAACGGAAGTCATGTGATAAGCCAGCGGAAATATGTGGCTTCGCCCATGAAGGAGACAAACAAGGAACATGCGTGCCGTTTAAAGGTCCCTGATGTACTTTTGGGCAATAATAACGGCCTGAACCGGAATCGGAATTAGTTTTCGGCTGGTACTGTTGATGACTTATCTGGAGCCTGTATGTGTTATAGATGAGGAACTAAACATGTGGTGCAGCAAATGCGAAGTTGTAATTAATAATGTTACGTTTGCATCTTATCTTTGTGTACTCTAATGTACATTCTGTGCCTGTCAGAAGACGTACGTATTTGCAGAATGTTCTGAGCATTCAGGAATATTTACATGAATTTTTTGTTCTACCGTGCTACTATTTTGTTATACAATTTTATTTTACAATCCGTTTTTTCTAATAATTAGAAGTATCACTACGACTTTGTAACGACCATGCGATGATTTTCTCACTACAGAAATTGCCTTCTCCGCAATCACCTTATTTACTTACAGCAATTACCTCACTTAACGATAATAGATTATACTATTTATTTATTTAGCGAAAAAGAGATGTTCAGTAACTGAAGCATCCTTCAAAACTGCAAGCGAAATAGCCGCTCACCAAAATTGCCCGATCGAATTAAGTAATGTTTTGCTTCAAATTTCAACCTCAAGATACGGTATTTACTTTGACAGCTAAAAGATACACTTACACATATAATAAAGGTCACCAATGCCGGTAACGCCGAAGGTGAGTTTTCAAAATCTAATACACGCAGGTACAAACGTTAAAAATAAAGCACAAAGGAAAGTCATGTCGCACTGGGATCCTAGCAGGCATTTTTCGGTATTTTGCTTTATTAGCAACATAATATGCTTATTTGTTCGTATTCCGTCTGTTTGACTGTCAGAATCTGGATGGTAACCGCAATTTGCTTACAAGTCAGCACAGTTGATGTTTGTATAAAATGGTTGGGCGAACAACACAGCATTAAGTTGTCTGTGTGTTCACCTTGTTTTCAACGTTGATTAACGTGCTGCCATAAAAACGTAAAAATAGCTGGAAATCACAAAATACCCTGCGGATTATTGCCGATGTTCTCATTATCTGTAGAACTAAATATTTCTAATCTTCACGTTTTTTGTGGCAATATTTATTTGCGTGAAGTGATCGATAATCAAGTGCCTTCGATATTTTTTGCGAGAGAAGTATTGCTATTGCATAGCAGGCTCCGAACGGAAAATTCCGGCTTTTGGTTATGCTGAGTTTTTTTCCTTGGTACGAGTATAAAGCCGACGTTTACGTGCTTCTACGAGTACATTAAGCGCGAAAAAACAATAAAAAATCTTACACAGTCCTTTCTACAGTAACGTAGTTCGTATAAATTTTTAACACGCTTTTCCAGGTCAGGATTGAAATTTTTAAGGCAAAACATGAAGTATCTATCCTTGTACACGCTGCTGGTCGGGGCAATATTCGCCATGGTAAGCCATACATTACCACATTCAGCTATCTGAATAAGCAGAACGAGGCAAGAACGAGGTGTTGTACTTATTACTGTATACGCTCTTAGTGTAATCTTTATTTTCATGGTAAATAATCAGTATTTTGGAGTAAGCGCATTCTAACTAATATCAAATTTAAAGGTGATCGGTCCGTTCAGTAATAAACTTATTCTGCAGTCCTTCATGCCAGGATGCATCGCGCCTTTTGCGCCAAGTGTTCCAGAAGAAAACTACGAGAGTTTGTTAGAAGCGGAAAATGCAAAAGGCAAAGAATGCCCGCCTTGTTAATTACTGTTTGGCCTGTCTAATGTCAGGCACAACGTGGTACCGGCATGAAAATTTTCGTTTTGCGGAAGTTTCAACGTAATGACTTTCTGGCAACCAAGAACATGGGTTCCAAAATTCGGACATCAGGACATTTGTTCGCATAAAAAATCTCGTAAAATGATCGCATGTACAGACGTACAGTTGCATAATTATGATACATTATCCAATCGACCTTTTGTGTCAATGTGCTCAAATCTACATATCTCTACATATCATTGTCACGGCGAAATGTTACCCAATGGTCATCAGTGCCAGTAAAGCCGTAAGAAAATGTATAAAATTAGCCCTGAAAACATATCGCAGACTCATGATTTTGTCACTCGAGACTCCAGAAAACCTTTACCGTAAAACACTGTTTTGCTGTGCGATAGCAATGTGAGGTTTCCACTTGCTTTCCAGTAACAAAAAGCCTTCTGTGCTAAATTCACCGTTTTTTCTCACGCATTTCAGAAGTACGGCATTTAACAAATTGAGCATAACAGCATTTTGTTGACCAACCCTTAATGCATGTTGTTTTTAGTTTTATTTGAGCACAGCTATAAAGAAATGTATTATTATTATTACTGATGGTAGATATACGACGTAAATATTATTCCAAAGAAAGCACGCTACTGGCAGAGCGAGCCGTTAGCTCGAATCGAAGTCACTTATTTCTCAAGATTTCGTAGTTGCTTAGATCTCCAACTTGCCTGGTGGCTTATTGCAGCGAGTTTCGTTGAATGATTGTACACTTAGCACAAAACACTAAGAAGTGAACGGAAATTTCCGGCCTTTATCAACAACGTTCACTTCATGATATTATTTTCGCTGCAAAGTTTATTAAGAGCACGCTTTACTGTTACTTTAGCTGTTAACAAAAAATATACACTCAGCACTTTTAGACCCGTAGTGTGGCCTTCTTCGTTTAGTTTCTTCCACAATCTAACAAACCAGAAGCTAATTTCGAAAAACGATGAAGTTATTTTCGATTTGGACGCTCTTTCTGTTGGCAGTCTTTGCTCTGGTGAGTCCTGTGAACTGATAAAATGCAAACATCTACTGAAATCTTCAGAGAATTACTACTCGTGTTATGTACAGAGTACATAGTAATTCATACAGAGTACTCTGCACATAGTAATTAGAGTAATTATGCACAGAGTACATATCTGACCAGTAAAATTTAAGTTATTGAAGTTTATTAAGTAATAAAGTTTTGGACAAGTCAGAAATCTGTACTGTTGGTCAACGCTGCTTTCAATTAGTTCACGAGCAGATTTATTTTTACTTTTTCTTGCAGTCTTTCACGCCAAAGTGCGATGCCACTATCGGCGCCAAATGCTCTAAAAGTAAGCCATGTAAGCCTCAGCAGGCCGAAAAATGCGGCTTTGCTCATCCAGGCGACAAAGAGGGAATATGCGCACCATTTTTTGGCCCTTGAGGAAAATGTCTGTTGAATCCTGTTGGAACGATTGCATTACGGCTGACAGCGAGCTTCTAATCCGATTGTTTCCATTTTGAACATCGCCTGAATTTCAAAATTTTGAAAAATAGCTGATTGGAAAGCTAATGTAAATCAGCATTGCGGCTTTTTATTTTTTTGAAATTCTGCCTGAGATATTGAACCCTCTTTGTCGCTGTTCCCTAATAAAAACTGGCGGAATTACTAAATTAAAAACTAAAGTAGGTAATAGGTATTGTATGTGATGTCTCTCGCTATACAAGGCAGTGACACATTTGTACATGGGCTGGTAGTTCGACCGTATGTACGTATGTTCGACCGTATTCATATGGAGTTTTTGAACATTTTATAGCGTTGAAATAAAATTTGCTACCGCAAGTGCAAACTGATCTTGCACTATGAGAATAAAGGGCAAGCGCTAGACCGATTTTTCGGCTGTAGCAAAAGACTGCGAAGCCTCTGACTACCGGATAAAACGGCTTACTGATTACTAAACGCATAACAATTAACAGGTCGGAAGTAACCTTACGGTATCGCTTAACGAACTCATCCCCTCTTTTCTTAATAGAAACGAAACATTTGCTTGATTTGACAGTTTTCTCAGGTATTAATAAAGCCGGTCAAAAGGTGTACAACAGAAGATTCTTGTTTACATCAGCAAGGACTACTCTAATAAAGAGTATTGCCAATGCTTTTAAAATCAATGTAATGCATGGTTTGGGTTTACTCGACATAATGTAGCAGAAGTAATACATAGTAAAATTGTCATCCTGAAACGCTATTTTGGTGAAATACTGTAATCCAGACCTATTTTATCTTCTCTAAGCGCTAACTGTACAATTTTGTCCACCAAACAGCCAAGAGTATAATCGAAGTAATTATACTGTCTTTTGCAGCTAGACAGATGTGCCATGTAAATTTAATCTAACATCTTACACCACATGTCTAAAAAGGTATCCAAAAGGTCACATCATAATAAAGCAAAAGTTGCAGTTAGACTGAGTTAGTCATCATATACACGCCACGGTATAGGCTAAAGCTGTAATTGGAAACCATGCCGAATCACTTCTTGATTCAGTAACCTCTAAAAACGGTTCAGTTAGCAATAATTTTGTGTTTTAACAACCCGTCGCGTACGTGTAAATTTCAATAAGGTCTCCATCTTCAATACCGCATTCCAAAACCGTTTCGTTAGGGGTCACGAATCTGCTCTTATACAGTACTCGCTGCTGTTCCATCGGAAAGCAATGGAGTTTATCAATCGTGGCCTTAATATTCCTAATTGTACAACGGGCGTCCACTAGAATAGGGTACGCGGTGCCACCCAACACACTTATGTTCACGGTGACGAATTTTCTCTTATCACCATCGATGGTTAACACCGGCACGGAACTGGATGATGGCGGATGCGAGATATCAAGCAACCGAAAATCCTCGGAGAATCGAAAAATGGCACTTCTCGACGTCAAGTATGCCGATGATGGATCGTCACCTGGCTTCATCATATCCATCAGGACAAAGGCGAAACCAAGGAGGACCATACGACGACCCGCTTGCTCCGTATTGGCGTCGTAGTCTTGTTTCATGTGGTATACAGCCTCGCTAATATCCACCTGTTGCAAATCGAAGCCAGGAACGCAGAGCCGTTCCAGCAGTGCCAGCTGGCAGTACGCTTTCACCGCTCTAACATCCCACACGGTCGACAGCATAAGAAGTTCGTGCAAAAACACGGGAGTGCATTTGTAGGGATCGCAAGGGGAATGTTGCAACTTCACGGCGCCGAGCAACGCTGCAATGGCTTCCTTACTGACATCTACTTCATACATGCCTACTTTTCCCAGCGGATCGCGACTAAACAATTTACTAGTGTGCGTCGAAAGACTAACCAAAATGGCGCGATCGACGTCCATAGTACCGTGTTTGCTGACCAGCGCAACATTATCGTCTCCAGAGTAATCCACAGCTTCGTTTAAAGTGTTCGTTAGCAGACCTTCCCGCAACTGTTTCATTTGTTGTTGGATTAACAGGCGCAGCGGTACACACAGGGTCACATAAACATAGGCTTGTCGGAAGATGCCTAATTCGCGGCAACATTCGGAATACGTTTGTCCTCTAATGTTTTTCAGCTGGTCATTGACGCTGTACAGATTACCGGCGCTGCTGGTGAGTATCGTAACGATGGGGCTGCCGTTCCCGGCAGGATTAATGAAAGCTAATTGTACAGATATTAATGTGCATCCGGATGGAATGCTCTCCAGCTGGACACTGGCTCGCCATGGAACTTCGAAACCTTGTTTGGTACTATCGCCCGAAGAATGCTTTTGGCGAGTGGCAACCTTTGGTTCAACTGAAAAGAATTAAGCGTTCACATCACAACGTAACCAATTAACAAGGGGCATACCCGACCACCTGGCACTCGGATCAGTTCATGCTTAGTATCATTAGAATCCTCAGAAATTCTATGATTTTCTTTAAAAATTAACTTTTTCCCAAGGAAGAAAGGGGATTTCAGATATCCCAGAGAAGGCAACGCGGATACGATGGCTGACTTCGATCAGAACGTCAGCAGACGCTATACGCGTCTGTGTGCAGTACCTGTACGTAGTCTCGTTGCATTTTTCAGTTCTGTATTGTTTCTCTCGATAACTATCTCACCTTTCTTAACCTATCGCGCGCGCCAGCGTCCGATATTGCACTGATTCCGATGCAGCCAGTCGATGCTAGTGCTCGCAATAGGGTAAAAAGGTGCGATAGCTATCGAGGTTGCCCTGCTTTGAATTCTTGACTAAAGCCGGTTGCGTAAGCACGCATCCGTGTACTGGCGCCGTATGGCGTACTGCTGGCTGAACAGCGTCTGCTGACGTTCTGATCGAAGTCAGCCATCGTATCCGCGTTGCCTTCTCTGGGATATCTAAAATCCCCTTTCTTCCTTGGGGAAAAGTTAATTTTTAAAGAAAATCATAGAATTTCTGAGGATTCTAATGATACTAAGCATGAACTGATCCGAGTGCCAGGTGGTCGGGTATGCCCCTTGTAAGTAAGTGCTAAATTAAAAACTTTTCGTCTTCGGCAGGCGACAGCCGAATAAAAGAATATAGTGTGGGCAGGAGCAGTGGACTCTGTCGTTTATCAAACGTGAGGTTCAAAAAAGAATCTCATTTGGAGACCGTAAAACAACATAACATCAATTATGGTATCAATTATTTTTATTATTAAAACAGTAATTATTCGGATAAACAAATTTACACATGTATCTCGGTTAATTAATAATATACAATCTACGCTCTAAAAGAATCGGCAAATGCCATAACACATTGAGAATCCCTTTTCAACTGACGCATAACTTACAGAAAGCCCGAAGACTCAGACCGCTTTTCATCCAAATAGGGATTGGCAGAATTTCTTCTCCGGTAGTAACAATTCTCACGCGCTCCAGCTTTCCCGCTCCGTAATCATTAACTTTCTGGCTCTCTATATCGCTGATATCTTTCTGGAATGTGTACACGCAACAGCAGTTGATCTCTACGCCCTGGGTCATCCCGGGTTCTGCCATCTGCTTCTGGCAGTTCTTCAACATTTCTAAGAACTGTTCTTCCATGGCGGCGATCTTATCCGCAGGACAGGAGGGCGCCTCCGGTCCCTCCACCGGGCTGCGTTTCCGCTTCCGTGCTGGGAAATAAGCAAATATGCATTATTGAAGGACGTAGCTCTATTAAAGTGCAAAATCGAATGTTAGAATCCCTGTAATCACAAGATCTATTTGTATTAATTTACTGTCAAACAAACAGATGGTTTAACCCTTCATTCGTTTAATAAAACATAAATCCAAATTTTATTAACAAAAAGAAAGCAGGCAGCTTACGTTCCGAGTTGAGCAGGTTGGGTTTTATATCGCTCATGTTGAACTTTCTTCGATCATGGGCTTCCCTGGCGAGTCAATGCAATGCTACAGCAAAATTACTTTACCGTAGTTCCTAAATAATAAAAAATTCGAACCAGCGAAAATTGGGCGACATAAACAAAAGTAGAGGGCAAAGTCTGAATGTTGTTGCCACCGACAGTACATCGAAATACCGGCCGGATCTTTGGATTGCCCACCCGTATGCAGGTCACATAACTTGAGTCTTCAAGTACGATCATGTAATCATCGTTAGTGCACTGCACAGCCACTACCTATAATATCGGACGGGTGGAAGAAGGATAGGGCCCGTTCACAGTTGTCAGGCAGGCTGCCATAGCAGTGCTGCAGTGTTAGTATTTTGCTTTGACGAAGTAAGCGGATTCAGTAAACTCACAATCGGCAGTGCTTGTAAGTCCGCTTCAGTACACATCCGCAAACGGATGCGTTTCACAATTCTGTTCAGATGTGGTAATTTCGTTCAAGAGCTCCTGCGAAGCATTGTTTAGTAAGCTGTAAGTAAATACTATGTAGTATTTAGGTACCATGCTTATCAGCTGTCAATGCGCGCGCGGGCAAGCGGGGAGCGGCCAAACGGATTTCACTTTCAGTGATAGATGGGAGTTGAGAGAAGCTATCAAAGCGATTTTGATCACAGCAGTGCACTTGTGTATCTTTGATCGCGTTTAGAAAAAAACTAGAAGGTCACGGTACCGGTGTAGGCTATAAAACCTCATCACTACGTTGTCCTTTATGTAATTTATTGGTCAATAGCCGCCAAAATAACAATGATTGCAAGCGCCGGTACACTACGTTAAAGTTAAAATTTAAACATTAAAGTTAAAATTTAAACATATTTAAACATTGTCCTTTATTAGTTGATCATATCAAACGCTATTCAACATATAAAAACGTGATTACATATGGCGATGTATCCCTTTCGCCAGCTCAATCGAAGCCACAGAGGGTCGAATCATGGAAACAGTGTTGCTGCAGCGTGGTGCCGCAATATGGTGGCTCACAGCTTTCCTGATATGCAGTTAGTTGCTTTTTGTAATTATTGCTGTAGCTCTATGGGCTTACGATATGTACATTTAGAAAACCGCAAGTTAAATATTTCCATCTATGTACTTGCTATTTAAAAATGATGCAGTTATTAAAAACTAAAACTTTACTCTAATGCTTAGCGGCACATCCTTATATGTGTTAGTATAATTATGTTAGTTCTCCGCCATCAGTACAGTGTGAATTATTTTCTCTAAATCGTTTTTCATAATCACCAGAGCCGTTTAAAAATTGTGAATGAAAATAGTTCCTGAGAGATTGGTAAAGCATCACATTGGCACAGAATTTTTAAGGCAACGTACGAGTAGTACATTTAGAGCAAGCTGACAATCTAGCCTAAAAAGCATATAAAGACACATTGCTTTGACCACTAAATCAGCGTGATCATATGAAGAATGTCGCGTTGGCCATATTTAATATTAAATTTCTAACGGCTCACAGTAGTTTCCTGGTGAATCTCCAGGAGGTCACCATCTTGAATACCGCATGTCGAAACCGTCTCAGTGGACCCCAAACGTCTGCTCTTGAACAAGAATCGCTGCTGCTCCATCGAAGCACCGTGCATCTTCTCAACCGTGCTTTTGATGCTTCCTATCGTACATGACGGGCTCACCTTTATCCGATATCTAGCAGGTGACTTGCCCAACACATCGACATTTATGTTGATAAATTCTCCTTTAGTTCCACCAATAGCCACCCCAGAAGCCGGTGAATGGAAAACATCGCCCAGCCGAAAATAGTGGCAAATGTGATAAATATCACTCTGCAGAACCGAGTGCAACCATTGCGGTACCCGATCGGCCACCATCATATCGCGCAGGACAAGCGCAAACCCAAGGAGAATCATACGGCGACCAGGCTGCTCCGCGTTGGCATCGTAGTCCTGCCGGATACACTGTACCGCCTCCCCGATTGGCACCTGCTGCAAATCAAAACCTGGAACGCAGAGTCGTTCCAGCAACGCCAACTGGAATAACGCCTTCACCGCTGTTACATCCCAGGCGGTTGACAGGATAAGAAGTTCGTGCAAAAGCATGGGAGCGCACGTGTATGGATCGAATCGGAGGTACTGAAATTTTACAGCGCCGAAAAAGGCCACTATTGCTTCTTCACTTATATCCAGCTCATAGACACCTACTTTTCCCGGCGGCTTCGCGGTGAACAGTTCCTTAGTGCGTGGCGAGAGACTGACCAAAATCTCCCGATCGACTTTCATAGTGCAGTTATCGTTGACGAGTATAACATTGTCTTCTCCAGAATAGTCCACAGCCAGACCTGCGATCTTAGGCAGATCTCCCCGCAGCTGTTTCAGTTGCTGTTGTATCAACAGGCGCAGAGGTACGCGCAGGGTCACAAAGCCATACGCTTGTCGGAAGATTTCTAATTCGCGGCTGCATTCGGAATACGTCTGTCCCTTGATGTTCATCAAGTGGTCGTTGATGCTGTACAAATTGCTGGCACGGTCGGCCGGTATCTTAAGAATGGGACTGCCGTTCCCAGTGGTATTCATAAAACCTAACTGTACGGACACCAAAGTACAGCCCGTTGGGATACTGTCCAACTGGACACTGGCGCGCCATGGAACCTCGAAACCGTGTTTGTTACTGTCGCCCGACGAATGCTTCTGACTGCTGACGACCTTTCGTTCAACTGAAACAGCAGAAACAACCAACCCATTATCGGTAGTGCATAACTGGTTAGTCTTGTTTTCGTAGTGTATAATTAGTGAACCTTTACACTGAATGCGGTATTACGACGTGTTCTGTCAAAGGATCAATCACAGAAGTTAGCAATCAACAACAACAATCACAGAGGCAAACTACAATCATCTAACAATCAAAGAGATAGCAAATAAAAATAATTTAAAATACAGAAGAAAAAAATTACCTTCGGGCAACGTAATACTGTGTGACTGGCAGAGAGCAGAAAATTTGTTTTTGTTTTACTTAGTGCTGCAGGAAGTTCCTTTGCTTAATGTTGTTTACATCAGCAAAAAAATCCCATGAAAGATTTCACGAGATTCGCTTCCGTCAGTGCGATGCATTACCAATTCATTCTAAATAATTAAAAACTTACAGAAAACCCTGAGAGCCAGACCGCTTTTCATCCAACCAGGGGTTGGCAGAATTTCCTCTCCAGTAGTGACCACTTTCACTCGCTCTAGCTTCCCGGTTCCATAATCATTGACTTTCAGGCCCACTATATCGTTGATATCCTTGTGGAATGCGTACATGCAGCAACAGATTATTTCGACGCCCTGGGACGCCCCGGGTTCCATTATCTGCTTCTGGCAGTTCTTCAACATTTCAACGAAATTCTTTTCCATAGCGGCCACCTTATCCACAAAACTGGAAAGCGCTTCCGGTGCGACCGCCGAGGCACGTTTCCGCTTCTTCGCTAGAAATAAAAAACCAAAATGCTAGAATCGCTGGAATTCGCTAGAATTAAAAAACCTTCTTCGCTAGAACTGAAAAACCAAAACCTAGCTGTCTTCAGGTAAAAATAATTAAACCTGATCTTACATTCCGCGCTGGGTAGGTTGATCTTTTTATCGCTCATATTGAGTTGTACAGGTCATCCGGTGGGTTTTGTAACGACAACAGAATCAATTAGAAAGTTGGAAAGGCAAAATTTGTGTAGAGCGCTACGGCTGAAAGCCTTTGAAGAATTCTGAGTATCGTTGCCGGTTAAAATAATATAGGTAAGGCGTCATCGACTGTCTAACATTCTAACATGTGAACTCCTTAATTGCCTGTCTTCTATTAAACGCACTGCACAGTATCCGGTTGTTTAATGTCGACGTTGCTCGCTGCTGGAAGGTGGTTTTCGGGCCCAGTCAGCGCGTCCGCTTTTTCATTTTAGTTGCACTACTGTAGCAACCAGTATTATTATGATGACCTTGTGACACGGATTCACCTCACTATTTGTGAGTGCAATATTGTGACCGATCAGGCAAAAATCGGAAAGCGGATGTGCTGGCCAAATTTCTCCGGTTTTGTCTATATAGATAGGTGTCTCAGTGTCTGTAAATTTTCTGCCACAGATCTGTTAATACGAGTACCATGCTTGTGTGCTGCATGAGTGCATGGATTGAACGGCCTTTGCTTGCGACAGATTCTCAAATATTTTAGATCAACAACTATTTTTCGCCACGAAAGCTAATTCATTCTTTTTCTCGCTTATTTTGTAAGCATCGTGCCAATTAAAGACACACACACCATTGAAAAGCTGGATATGGAAGCCATACAGAATTGTTTCCAACATGCTGCCGCTCTGTACAAGCCCACAGTAAGCTTCCTGGGCACACGTTTTCTCATCAATACAAAGATTTCCGATTGGATGTTTGTGGCAGTCGAAGAAAGTTTTCTGAGATTTGTGTGTGCTCAGCGCGATGCCGAAAGTCCAGTGCACGCTGCTATCTGGAATGAAGAGTCCTTGGTCCAGGCGTGGCAGAATTGCCATGAGGAACAATCGTCCTTGAAGAAGATGCCAGATTCGAAGACAGCTGTGGAAGAGATATTTTGCAGTGCCGGTAAGCTATGAGAGGTCATCGGTTTGTCTCAGATCTCGGATATTGTCTCGGCGCACAAGCTGTTTCTGTAGTTTTGGAAGTAGACGAGAATTTCGGCCAACACGAGATAATATAAGTCCCAAATTCGTCCATCTACAAACAGCGGCTTATTCGTTCGCACTCTGGATGTGCACACACAAGCCATGTGCACAAGGTAAGGTTTAGCAAATAGTGGTTTAGTTCGATGACAATAGTGGTTTTCTAACGCTAAAAATATCGCAAACGTAACCTGACATTAGCACGATTCTAAACAACGTTTACTGATTGTCTGTTCAAATAAAATTGTCCGTTCCTTACATTATCTGCTCTGATGGACAGCTGACTGTACCCGAATAAAGCGTCCTTTAGCAAAAAGAATTTTTAAATATTTAGGCACGTTATGTGTCAAATATTATACTTACGATAAAATATTATGCTTACGGTACGGACAATTAACGCCGCATGTTTGTGGTGCGTTCTCTTTGGTCGGACTGTGCTCCAGGGTCAGAACACGCTCTGTATCCCTTTAGTTGTAAGTTTATAACCGGTGTCTTTATATCGTTGGTAGAGTCTGTAAGCACTGGAATCTCCTTCTCTCTACAGATCCACGACTTCCAAACACGTTATCATCAATACAGCCGCTGCGTTTCCGGCACCCTTGAAGCATAAGCATAGCGATGTGTACAACCTGGCCTGGTGTATGGATCGGTCTCTGACTATACACACCTGAACTCTGACCATCAGACAGGCTACCACAACTAATATCAGTTCATGTGTTTCTGTCGGTGCTGAAAGGTTTATTGAGGGCCAAAATGGCGTGCCTAGAACTAATTGTCATCCAGAACGGAACAGCCTACTCCTTTCGCCTCTGTAGATGATCAAGTTTAACCATATTTCCTCGTCATCAAGAAGACTTTCGTCTAAAATCCGTCCCATACAAATAGCAATATCCACGACCTTGTAATTCAGCAGTATCAGTCGGTGACAAACGTTGGTCATTTCCGGTACGTCTTGACACTGCCATTTTCTTGCATTGTTTAGAACGGACGGACGGCCGATTATTCCTGCGCCACGTTACCATTGCGATTCCTCGATTGGTGTTCCACTCAAAGGATGCTGGTGCGGAAATGGTGTGGCGATTACACTGGCGGCAGAAGAGAACTGTCCGTGGATTACGAAAAGGTGCAACGCACTTATCAACGCTGGGTGGAAACACTGGTGGATCCGGAGCAGTGGACTTTTGCCCGGCAGCGGCTTAACCTGTTAGTAATATGGCTGAAAGGGCACCGTGGAAGTTTCGCCTGCAATATGTTCGCTCATAAATATTTAAAATAGCGTTTTAAATGATACACAACTATCCGATATTTTCTGATGTAATTATCCATTTTGGTAAATCTCACCGGCGAAGCGGGATAAATTATATTTGATAGGAATCGGTTTAGGTGAATCTTCAGATCCCAACTGAACATTTAAGGACAGTATAAGCAAATAAATGTGCAGTAATCATTATCAATGTACAAGCATTTCTTACGTTCCTTTCAGCTTCCTAGGTACAACGGATTTGGGGCCCGCAATTAGAGATATCTTTTTAATTTTTGTCCCTGCGATGGCAGTTTAGCCTTTACATATCCGATTTCTTAGAGGATAAGGCGAGTTGTATAGGCGTCTGACTGTAATCTTTGTTAATTTTTTTTGTTTGAGTTCTATTTAGCAAATACATGTAGTTTGAATTCTTCTTAAACTTCTAATTCGAACAAACGTTATTGAGTTCTCGTAAATTTGTCAGCAGTTTGGATTGCCAATCTAAATCAGGTAAAAATTAGAGTACAAAAGATCATGTATCTGTACTGAGTGTACCTGTGCAGTCTGCGTTTTACGTCGATTATGATCTAGCAGATTCTCGTATTATTTTGTTTACTTTTTTTTATCAGCACTTAAACTTAAGGCTCCTTTAAGCAAATTAAAAGAAATATACTGCTTAAGCTAATCACACTTTGTACTTACGAGTGGAAGGAACACAGTGGAAGGAATAATATCGAGAATCGGGAACTGTCAGGGATTTTATCCGGTTGCCTTTTTGAACACTTTGAATATTCCACCAAAATTTTTGCCCGCTTTTCATAATTTTCAGAAAACAAGTCGATCTATCTCACATTATTACTGGTAAGCGACTCTTACATCGAAAGACAATAGTACGGTAGCATCTACTGTTCTTGTTACATCCCGAGCTGGGATGGTCGAGTGTTGAATATCATTATTTTTCAAAGCCAATCAGCCGTACTTTTGTCCTTTCATTACAGTTGCAGCATAATCAGAAGACAATTTTAATCCGGAGAGACAGCAGCATTTTCTCTTACTGATGACCTGATAGTGATTACCTCCTAACACGAATTTGCCTGCATTGTCTATAAGTGCATCTTATGACTTATAAATCGTAATTCAAGAAACAGATGCATTTAAACGCACGACTTTGTCATTGCATTGAATTGTATAATGGACTTTCTGTGACGTTTGCCTTAGCACCATGCTTACCTACTGATGTGTCTTGAACTGGAGCCTTTGAAGAGAAAACAGCTTTTTTTAGGATCGGTAGTTAGCGATAGTTTGCGTACTGTTGCTTTTACTTTCGGTTTTAGTTTTACTTTAGCTTTCCCCACCATAGTTAGCATATTCCTTGCCTAGTCAGGCGATCTTCTCAACCTCTACGTACTCTTTCGCTTTCTTCTTCTTAATTAATAGGATAAAACGCAATCTCGTTTCGCTCGCTCGTTTGACTGATATTACTATAATCAGTGTGGAGAATGGAAGAAACGTCTATGCCGGTGTATCCTTTTTGTGAGCTTAATAAGCTGAGCAAACTCGAATTGAATCATGGCAATACGGTGCTGGTACAGTTAAATCCCGGCGTTTGGTGGCTGGGTTACATCCAGAACATCAATCCTACTGGCGATTACATGTTTATTGATTTCGATTCAACAACGGCAAGCGCTTCTTGGTTCCATGCAAGCCACATCTGGGGACACCCATTGCTGGATACGGATATGCGAACTCTTAACAGTAAAATTAAAGAGAAAGGCGGCATAGTCGTGCAGGTGGCGTTGCGGAATGAGGTGAACGGACCGTACATCTTTCGCCCGGCGCAGCTTATTGTGGCATCCGTTTCCACAGGATTGCTTTACGTTGAACTGGGTGGTGATAAAATAACACCGCAGTACCTCGTCGTCCACAAGTGGCAGGTAGCTTCCTGCGCGGCCTTTTGCGAGCCTCCTCTGCTTAACAAATTCACCGGGCTGCATTACAGGAAGTTTGTCGTACCGGTTAACGGGGCGCATTCCGTTAAGGACCTGGATATGAAAGCCATACATCGCTGCTTTCTCCATGCTGCCGTTTTGTATAAGCCTCCCATGAACCACTTGATCAGACTTTATATCGCAACGAGAATTGCCGATCGGATGTTTGTTTCGGTTGGTTATAATGGCTCGCTGAGATTTGTGTGCGCACAGCGCAATGCCGAACGTCCGATGGACGCCGCCATTTGGAATCAGAAGTGCTTAATTCAGGCCTGGAAGAATTGTTTTACCAAAGAGTCTTTCCTAAGAAGAACGCCGTCACATTTAAACGAAGCTGTTCAAGAGATGTCGCACAATACCGGTAAGCTGCCATATTCATGAGTTTAGTAAGACAGCCTGTGTACTCGCACTGTAACTATAATTTAGTTGCATAATTAATTATTTTGGATATACTTTTTATTCGGAGCTCGGGCAGTTATGGCATAACATTCTACTAATGGGAATGTCAGGAGTCTGACTGGTAGAAGTACAGTGTATTGACAATCATACCGTGGTATGGCAGGAAGGGATCCGCGAGTATGGATATTATTATTTGTACAAAGTATAAGTACATTGTGGACAGACAAGAGGCAGCAATAACTGAAGTACATTAATAACTGTACCGAGTTTGTCCTATGAGAAACCATGAAAGTGGCCAAAGAGTGTCAACCAATTAGGATAGCTAAGTGGACTTTGATCTCTAAAACGTTATCGATAAAACTTGTCTAATGTTTTGTCCACGAGTGCATAATATGTTAGAGGTGTGTTTTGTAAAATGCATGGAAGACCATTGTTGACTGTGATGGAAGAAGAGCAAGCTTGGAGAGGGTTAGTTATCGCCGTTCGGCTGTTGGATAGGGGAATATTGTCAAATAATGGTTTTCTACAGTCAGATGGTCGCTCCGTAATGACTGTGTTTTGAATACTTAATAAAGGTCAACGTGGTCAGATCGATTTCGTAAGCGTCGCATCTGATTAGCTATTTTGTAAAGATCATTTTGTTGTGACGTACAGTCACGTGTTACAGCTGCGTTCACCGGTAAACAAGTGTTTCTGTACAGAGTGTAATTGTAGTGAACTATCTTTACGTAGTTATCCGTGTCTACAAATAGAGACGTCTGTTTTCTAAGCTTATTTCTCAGCGTTCTGCTAAAGTTATGTTAGAGCAATTCAGTATCCATTATGAGCGTGTTCAAGCTTGTCCGGTAATTTCTGACGAATCGATACAGAGATTTACACAAATTTGCGTGTTACGCCAAACTTGACACTCCGGCGCGCCACGCAAAGTGGTTAAACACATAACTTGCATTTGACTGGCTGGTGGCGTGGTACGCACCATATAAGTTTATGAGAATAATAGTAACTGCCTGGCGGAAGGTGGCTAGAAAATGATCGGTGCAGTAAGCGACAATCTAACTGCGGAGCGCATTTAGAGATTTTGATAAACGTAGTGAAGTGGCCATCGTTATCAGCGCAAACTCTGCGCTAGCTGTACCTTTACGTAGGAAATTTCCGGACAAGCTTGTACAGTAAAGATCATTACTGGGATTTGGCAGTATTTTCTGTTGTTTTTTAACGTACAGAGTAAGAGAAACGTTCATTTATCAGTGTACCATCATAAACCATCATTAGGTTTACGCTATTGACAGGAACAGAAGAAAAAGCTGGCTGTATAGATGGGAAGATCTGCATCTTACATTATTCGGTCTTGTCCGAAATTCTCGTCGACTTGGATGTGCATACACAAGCCAAATGTAGAAGGTATGCTTTGCTAAGACTGTGAAAACAGCTGGGTAACAAATGATTTTGTTTTCATTGATGCTCTTTAAATTAGAACGTTCTGTCAGTATCCGGGGTTAAAATTAATAAGTTTCACCTACTCTAGGCATTAATTTCATTTTCTTTTTACAGTGTATGTGCCCAATGGAATTTGCTGTTGTCTGAACCATGGTCTGCGACTTCCAAAAATGTTGTCGTCAATGCAAGCATTGCATTACCAACACGATCCCACGACGCTGTGTACAATCTAGCCTGGTGTTTGGATCATGCACTGACCGTGCAAACCAGAACTCTGGCTGTACGAGAGACCACAACAACTGAATTATACACTGTAATTCTCTCGGTATTGGTGGATCTACTGACAGCAAAGAAGGTGCTCCTGAACCGTATCATGCTAAAGGACGGAGTGTGCTCTGCAGGAATAATCGCCGACGAAACCGATACACTAGTTTTAACGCTTCCCAAAGGGTGGAAGTGTCAAAAAGTGTCCGAACTGATCACCGTTTGTAATTCGCTGATACTGGTTAATTACACCATCGTGGATATTTCTTTTGGTATGTGCTTTATTCTACAAAGAGGTTCTCTTAACGAAGAGGAAAAGTGGAAATTCTTGCTGCTTAATGAAACCGGCCGACGCCAGCTAACCATTGTAATCCCCCGGTTGGCTTTTCATTCAGCGGATTCTACCGCGGAAATGCTGCGGCGATTGGTGATGGCGGCGGAAGAACAATGCCCACCGGTTAGTACGGCAGATTACGACAAGGTTCGACTCATTTACCAACGCTGGGTGAATACACTGGTGGATCCAGAACACTGGGCGGTTGCCCGGCACTGGCTTAACCTGTAAGTAATCAGTTACCTGAATCAAAGGTCATGAAAGTTACACCTGTTATATCTGTGCTGTACAAAGCATAACACCTAATTGACCACAACTGTTTCCAGAATGCTTCGGGTTGTGATACTCAAATAAATACTTTCAAATGCAAAGATTCCACATAATTCTACTGCATGAATTAGATGATTGATAATTATTTGCCGAATTCGAATGTGATGAGTTGTCAGAGGTTGTCTCATTTTAGTAGTACAAAATAAAATTAACGTACAGAATACAGTGATAATCCACAGCGTAAGTTTTATTCCCCGGTATAACGGATTTGGGATTGACGGATCAGCGAGATCATGGAACAACGTTGATTGGAAGACTCTGGATATCTCATCGTTGAATAAGCTGGCCGTGCTATCTCTGGCTGTGTATTACAAAACTTGATGGGATACTTCAAATTTAACATTGTGGTGTGCTTGCAACATTTAATAGGCGCGTGTTTATTTTACATGTTGTTTAAGTACTCCTGTTTTTTTCTATCCGCTTTTGTCATTTTTAACACTATCTTCACAATTTAACAGAATCGAAATAAGCTACTCACACAGCGTCACAGTGCTTCTCACAGGTCTATGTGTTCACGAATCATGGTGGCCATTTTAGCAAAGATCAAGTCAACATAAGCGGCACTTGTCTGCTTTATCCGCTCACAAGTCAGTTTCGACTTTCGAGTACATACTGTAATCAGTAGAACGAGTACGATTCCATCTACTGTGGCGATATTTTACGTGGCATTGGTAAGAGGTTTACTTATTGAACGGCGTATAAAACTTCGGTAAACCAATCATAACAAATCAGGGCACCCTGTTTTGCGTCAGTATGCGGCAACGCTATTAGAACACTCTTGCCGAACCGTTGTCCATGACCAATATGTCCGGAATGAGACACATCGTTGCTTGAGTGCAAGGGTATATGTCCGGCAAAATTAAGTTGAAGGGAACGTTATTGCCAAAGTACGTACTAAAACGTTTCTGGTACGAGGGAATACACTCAATACAGTACCAACACATTTCGACAAAACCAGCTGCCTAATCACGTTAAAGTTTAAACAAAAAAATTGCCGGGCAAATTCTACGGCGATCGCTCTGTAGGCCGGCTGACGGTTCATTCGTTTTAACCGTTTTTGTCGTACAAAAGCGCTTGTTTAACTTCTGAATATCAATTTCTAAACTAATTTAATGCTATTCTGCTTAAAATAAAACAGTTATCCAAAACTCCGCTCAATGCTTTGATCATGCAATGCTCGCAACAGATAGTTGAATATGATTTGTTGATCAACGATCAATTGACAACTGACACACCACATTTTACGTGTTTTGGCTAGGATTAGGACTAAAGATAAAATACAATCGTAACTCTGAAACATTATTATTTCTTCGAAAAAATCCAAAAACAACAGTCACAGCGAAACATTTGCCACTCATAATACTGTACTTTGTACTGATAACAGCTGAACTACAGTACTTCCGACTTCGTTCCTTAAAGAAATATCCCAACCTTCCTCCGTAGAACCGTAGAACAGAATTTCCAATAAACTAATTTAATACTACAAGAAAATAGCAGTGTACCATAAATCTAAATTCCTTCCATTTTCGTTTCTGCGTTTTACGGTTAGCTGCTCCTGCTACTTTTTGACAAGTCATTTTGCATTAATGGTTTTTGTGTTGGCTATATGTATACGTACGTACACTACTGCGTATTCCATGTTATTAGCTCGCTGCACTTGTGTACTTGTAGATACTCGCTTTGGGGATCTGGATCTCAGGAATCTGACGGAAATTTTGCTCGGTCTGGATTTATTTGCTCAAGCAAGGGTCAAAAGGTAAGCTTTTTAACCCATAACACAAAAAGGAATTTTATAACTGGATTGCGGGATAATCAATCCGATAATTTTTCTTTGCAGAGTGTGTGCAGGATCGGACGGTGGCTGGTTTTATCCCAGCCAAGTGGCAGTCAGCATGCCTCTCTCAACACAAGCGTTTGCGGGTCGCCGTCGGGAGAGTCCATGGAACCGTCTGCTGTGGCATGGTGTCTGGACCAAGCAGTGTCCAAAAAAACCGACACCATCGCCTTCATCCGCTCCGGCAGAATAACGACTCTCGTTCAAATATCAAAGATTTTCGTGAACTTAATGACGGTAAAAAAATTTTGTGTGCCTTTGATTGCTGTTGCCAATGGCTGGAGCACAGTCCGCCCCGTGCTACAGCAAAATTGGTGCCGCAGGCCGTGTACATTCTTTTGCAGCCAACTGGGGACTGGTTCCCCTGTATGAGTTCACATCTATTTGTAGCCAACTGATTTTGCTCAACCACACTTGACTTGACTTTATTGAGTTCTAGGCGACAACTTAGTCACACAGATAGGTTAATATCATAGGCTCACAGTTTAGGTTACAGTTTTACAAATAACCAAAAGAAGACAAAGCAATATATCTGTTGTTCGGCAGAATTCATCATCAGACACTGAACTTTGACGGGCTAAACTGCATGTCAGTTGTTATCATCAAGATCACGTAAAATTCAAGTAGAATATAACAAGGTTGATAATAGCAGCACGGTTCCCATTAAACATTTTCACATGAGAGTCGACATGAAGTTAGTCGGAAGCGGTGTGTTGTTATGGTGTTGTGATACAGGTAGGGTTTCCAAAGTATGCGAATCCGTAGTTGATCCAAAACAGTTCGACAGAATGGGGACAGTTCGATGGCATTTCGTGCAAGAATGCGCGACGGAATGTAAACACAAAGACGATAATTAGGCAGAGCTTACAAGTTAATTTAGCAATTGATTAAATCAGGCAGAAAAAGGATTACTGTCAGAGCGAAGTTAACATTAGATTTTGAATTATTTTACATAGTTCCGTAAATTAAACAGGTTGTGCAATCAGTAATCAGAAGCCACAAGCAGGAAAAAGCCAGTACGAGGTTAGGAATCAGCGATATGTTAAGTTGTCAATTAGTTCGTTAATTCACGAAGACACATCCGTAATTTTCGTCAGCATGGCAGCGAGGCGTAAATTCGTGGTCGTGGTTACCATGCTTCATCGATTTGAACTTGGTTCTTTTCCACTTACCGTTTGGGAAGAAGTCGGTGAATTTCCACGTAGAGCAGTCCTGTTTATAGCCGCTTTTGATGGTGCAGAGTGTTGGGAAAACAGCGGAATATCCAGATTTCATGGTGGTGCCGGCAGAGGCAGTTGCGTTAATGTGGCATTGGATTCCGATAGACTTGACGTATTTAAAAGCAGAATTACGGTCGAAACTGCTCGTATTGCAATCCGCGGCATACAGGTCTTCGTTCTGAGGAATATTCGAGGAAGCTTCGGACTGTTCACGTTTTCAAAATATTTTTGAAGATATTCGCAAATATCTTTCGTCAGTTGTGTGCAGAGGGCAGTGATGTTGTCTTTGATGGCAGTGATGTTGTCTTTGATGGCAGTGATGGTGTCATTAACGTCCTTGAGATAATCGGTAAAATCCAGTTCGGAAGTAATGTCGTGATTATAGACAAACATGATTTAAGTAAAGCATAAGGTGCAGATTAGAAAGGTCACAGTAGCATACGGCAATCGGGTAGCTGTGTAGTAAAGCAAACGCCTGGTCGGGTTCCAATGGTTTACATACGTGAGTAAAAGTGCTAAATTTATTGATCGATCTCGACGTGAGCAAAAGTGAAGTGAACACTTTCTGAACACTGTACAAAACACTTTCTGTAATCTGGAAGAGAACAGTACCAGAAGTCTGATGAATGCGCTGTGGACGCGGGATACCGGGCAACTTACAATTCCCCGATTAGACTTCTCCATGGCCTCGATGGCGGAAATGATACGACGCTGGATCGGATTCGGGGCTGTGAAAAACCATTTTCTATGGTTGCGTTAAATTTCATATAAACAGTCGTTCAGTTTCATATAAACTCGTTATTAGTTCTACAAGTTTTATGTACAAGTGCTGCAGTTCATGAATCCATGCACACATCGTGTACATCGTAGGAAGCAGTTATGGCATGCATGTATCAATTAACGATAAGTTAATTTCTAGTGTCTGCTTTTCTCGTAGTATTTCCCGAGATTTTTCGAATCGGAGTCCACTGCTCAGTAACTCCAGATGGCATGCTCGGTTCGAAAGATGAAGAGCGTGTAAACATTGCCGTATTTATGACGGTATGAGTTATTTGTATACTAGGGTGTGCGCTGGGCCTTCCTTGCGTTGTGGGGAATGGGATCATCGGGTGCAACGACGTTGTGGACCACAAACTTGTGGTATTTCTGTCAGTGAGTTTCGGCAACACAGTCGGAGTTCCGGTGGGTCGCGCAGTGATCCTTGAGGTTCTTGTCATGGCAGTTGTCGTTTTGGGCGTAGTCGGATAAGGGAACGCCTTGTATCCTTCCGCGGCTATAAAGTGCAGCATTTCCCAAAAGGTCGAGTTGACCGCCTGCTGGATGGTGTTTTCTTCGTTCTCCTTGCAGCCGTGGAAGTAAGAATGCCAAGCTGGTATTTCCTTGTACCGAATGGGTCCTCGGTAGCTGCTGCTGTGGTTGCCCATTTGACGGTCAACGTACAGTGTCGTATTGTATTCGGGAATTTTGTTGTAAATTTCCCATGGTACGATGCCACTGTTGTACAGCCAGCCGTCGCGGTAATCATCGCGATAGCGGATAAGAATATCACGAATATATGGATGACCTTTATGACACGCAATAAACCCGCTATTCATGAAACGGTCTTCGCGGGTAAGCAGACATTCGTATTTTCCGTCCCTCCATTCTTTTATCAAAGCTAAATGAAAACGTACACAACATAGCTGCGTCTTTCTATTATCGTACTTAAATACTGTTAATACAAACCAGCCCATTAACTTAGAATAATATTTACTGATAGCGCATGTACCGTATGTATGTTTAACCCAGTTCAGCGACCTTATAACTCATTATGAAGCAGAATACACATCTGGGTTAGAAAACGTGAGATAAATCCACTAATTTTACATTTAGACACAGTCAAGTACAACTGCTTACGTGTCATCTTCGGTAAGTGGAACACATCGATGTCCATAACAATTCCGCCGTATTTATAGACAACGCTATATTTCATCATATCGGCTTCATGGGCAACGGGCTTAATTGATCTGCCGTGAGCCACTAAACGTCGTCGTCGATAGATCAGTTGGAACTTTGAATAATCGGTGATCATGTAGCACCGCCCCAAAGGCCAGTAATCCGGATGATTAGTGTGAATGTAGATGGCCGATGGGCGAACGTACAGCAGCACCGACAAAAGGCTAATACATTCGGTCCAGCAGAAACTATGGCTGTCTCCACTGGGTGGAGTCTCGTAGAAGCGCACAATGTGCACCGGTAGATAGTCAGCGGTTTCTGGTTTCACCAAGTCATTGGTAATGTCCGGTAAAGGGTTTTCCTGAATGATATCGACTGTGCGGTTGGTAAGGTGAGGCTGGAATGGCAGGTCCAATAAGACACTTGCGGAGAACGTGGTGTACCGAGTGGATGTGAACCAAACCAGCACTACTAAAGCGAAGCCGGTAGTAAGAAAGACAACCTTCTTCGACAGCATTTTCCACTGCATACCATCAAGGTTTGATGCTCAGTTTCGGTGTCTGCCCATTGCGCTGGTTTATGTTCACAGTGCAAAACGTATGTAAAAGGTATCGATAAGAAACGGATATGTTGTGTTCCAGTGCAATCGTTTATTCACCGCACATCCAACGCTTTTCCGGTGATTACCGGTATACTAACGTTGATAGCACATACTATCAACGTGTAGAATGTCCTGATAAACTGAAATGTGTAACAACATTACAAAGTCCAATGGAAAAGCATCAAGCTAACAGGAGAAAATCAGAGCATAATATAGAGATACGTACTATTTGTAATTTCCTAATAGCGCGAAATACCCTCCAAGCATTTACATGGTGATTCATTGCATTATGTACAGTCTCTTCGCCACCTTTGCTTACCATTTTTTGACAATTTAAATGAGCAAGCTTATAAATTTTTGGATTATGTGCAATCCATTTTGAGAAACGACAAAATATATTAAAAACAGAAGAGACAAGAAAGTAAGTTCTAAATATATTATGTAAGTAATAAGTTATAAAATGCTGCGTAGTAGAGAATGCCGTTGGAAATAGGCAAAAGTACGCGGTGGAAAACCGAGGTAAGCGCTGCCACACGTGTGGAGTCGTTTAGGATACAACGGCATTGTCGAGCAGTGAAATTTCAACCCTCAATATTTTTAATAAGTTTTCGTTAACGCTTTCGGTTGAGTGACGTTATGCTCCAATCATTTGCGACCATGCTCTAGCAGTGTCTGATAGGGTTATAAAAGTGCGGATGATAAGCCATAAAGGAGAGCGGCATTAATTTATTAACCACACTCAGACATACTTTAAATAAGGTAAATAAATAAAATAAATAACCGTAAATTGATATGCGTAACGGTCAAAACTATAAAACTGCGCATTCATGCACAAACACCATAAATACAACGATACAAGATACATACGCACGGTATAAAAAAATCGCAGTAAAAGATTTGCAGTAAAAGCAGTACGACTAAAAACTCGTGGTTACACTTCAGATGAACCACCGAGTATCGCGGATCACTGCAAAATTACTGTCGAAGGGCGATAATGTAATTAATTTGTGCTAACATTATTGCCGTGACTGCCGTCATCTAGAGGATAATTAAACCGATAATCTAGGAAGATCAGTGGTCAATGCTTTCAGGACGCATTTCGGCTTAATCGAGCACTGGACTTGGTTTTCGTTATCAACGTTTTCGAGATGCACCGAGCTTGACGGGTTAGCATTACGACCTTTATGATGGATGACCTTTTAAGGGTTTGTGCTAAGTTAAGACGCTGATATCGGGCCACGTAGTTCGTCACGGGAACTGATCCTGAAACCCATACTAGAGTTACAGGTTTGTTGGTTCGCTGATATTGTTACTTAATTCGCGAAGCAAACCAACCTGACTTGTACTGTAAATCGGCAGCCGATTAAAAGCAGTAGGTTTTAGTAAAACAAATGGGAGTGCAAAACAATATAATATCACGGCATTAATTCTTAAACATTACGGTATATTCAGTTTATAAAGGCAAATGACCCGGTAAAGTGGGTAATTTATTTTTCAATATGCACATCAATGAGCGCCACTCACCAGGTGAGTATATACAATCAAATAAAGAATTTGTCCCAGTTAGCACGAGAAGGGACTGTGCACACTGCACAATACACTCATAGCATTACCACCCGGTACATGATGCGAAATTCGTGTACATCCACGAAACTTTCGCTTCGAGAACTCTCAAACTCTTTTGTTGCTTTGTTTGTTGACATTCTGAAGCTAAATAACCTGTATACATTGGCAAAAAGTCGTTTGATAGCGCAACATCCGGTATGGAAGTCATGGCTCTGAGGAAATTCCAAAAATTTTAAATGCAATCAGCTGATTTAAATGTCTTATTTTGAGCTGGTCATGTTCAAATTATGCATGAAAACGCACAACGGTATGACGATCGTTTGTTGACCGAATAAGAGAATCCAGCATTTTTTAAAATTTTATAATGAATCTTGAATGGATTTTAAAATTTTAAAAAATCCTGGAGATGTGGTTCATCGCAAAAACGATGGTAAACTGCACTGGCAAAATTATCCAAGATGACATGACAGTGTGTGAACGACATGTATGGACACTGCGGTACTACGAAACCAGCAAACATGAAAAAACATAGGAAACTCATCATAAACAATTTTTTTCATATAAATGAAAGAATTATTATGGCAGGTTTTTTTCATCTTCGAGTGAGCTGCAGGTAGCCGGCGCACCCATGCTGTTTGCAATTATGCGGGTAAACAAAATTATCTATTCTCAGTATCCGCCCGTTAAAAAGCCGTCAGCTAATGCAGCACTCAAGAATCCGCATTAGCCTCCGATAGCTTGGGCAAACACGTTAATAAAGAACTGAAAATTTAATAGCTTTGATAACATTTCGAGTTGTTTTACACTGTTATACCCAAATGGCGCCCACCACGGGAACAGCGCCAAATATCGGCCGTCGAACCATTCGAAATACAAATAAACGATGGACCGCGGCCATTCGTGCACCCGGGGAAACCCCTCCACCGGTGTCCATCATGGATGTCGAGGGGATTGCCCATGAAAATCGCGATGGGGAAGTCAATGGATTTGCTCAGCACCTGCGTTGCCCGTTGCCCTACAGCGCAACCGAGATCGTCCAGGTGGAAGTAATGGAGCTGCCGGGTTACCATAATCCGTGGATGCATCCCCGGCAGCCGCCCGAAAACGGTATTATTCCGGATGGATTTGGACATGACAAATTCACGTATATCTCAGGTACGTATGTTGCAGGGACTACAATTACAGAGGCGGAGGTCAGTTGTATCTGTATAATTAACTGAACTAGTAATTAATTTACGGGCAAACTTTGGTGCTGCGAGCGGCTTTTTTTGAGTTTGTCATACAATATGTTAAAAATGTTAGTTTGTCGGATCAATTAACAAAAGCTACGCATTTACACCTGAAGCAAATCTCACCGAGATAGTAACGTCGCGCACGGCCGCCAAGTTTTCGAAAAAAATACTGGAGATTCATCTGAGAATATGAAACTTGAAAAGTATTGAGTTTTGTTTAGCGGCTCGTGATGAATTTTATTTTCATTAAATTTATATGCTCTTTTGCGCTAGTCGTAAGAAGAAAACAATACGCACGATAGAAAAGGTAGCATTGTTATTTAAACCGGTGAAGACTCCGCATACCATCGTTGGCTCCTAATACTAGAGTACCTTTTACCACCTTCGGCTCCTGATACCACCTTTTGCACGCCACTTTTAACTCCGCGTACCACCATAAATTTTTTTATTTTGCTCTATGACAGCTTGGGCTACAAGCTAACTAACGAAGCCGAACTGTAAGTTTGGAAGCTGTACGGCCGTGATGAGCCGGAAGACAGGCTGCGGGTAGGAGCTGATCATACGAGAGCGTGCAAAATAAAAAAAAAGGGATGACTGCGGACCGTTTGCTGTGGCATATATACACTCGTAATATTAAACAAACGGTGGTATGCGGAGTCAAATGTGGTGTGCAAACCGTGGTATCAAAGGTGGTATTAGAAGCCAAATTAAAGGTTTTAAAAGGTGGTATGCGGAGTCATCACCTTTTAAATTTCGTTTGTTGATAAACTTTACAGTGCAGTACAGATAGTAGAATTTGTACTCGTAAATTAGGGCAATTAATACCGTTGGTCTTGCGAGTCGCAGGCTTACGCAGCAAAATACGCACCGAAACAGGTAGGACTTATGACAACTTATGCGGGAGTACGTAACTTCCAACGCAGCGTGCTTCGCGCTGTTATGGTCTATTAATTCCCGCCATACTTTATTTTTCCAGATAATGAACGTCCTCAGCTGCCATGGATTCGTCCTCTGCCGAAAGTCGAAGCGTTCACGTCTGTTTCCGGCAATATTTGCCTGCCTCACCGCCAGATATCCCGACCGGCGGCTAAAACTGGGACACCGACTTCGGCTGCTGCGGCATCGGGAAGCCAGACCACTGAGAACACCCAACCTGGTCCAGTAGATGATATGTTGGCCTTCTTGTCGCCCGTGGCATGCCACTGGTGTCCACGTTGTCGGCGCTTTGCTTGTGCAGCATGCCCTGCCCCTCCACGCGTATGGCCCTTCGAAGTTGGACCTATTCTGCCGGCGGCTAAATCAGGGACACCGTGTGGGAAGGATTGTTATCTGTGTCGGTCTACAGCAACTGCACCGCGCGACCTCCCCGAGCCACCTTTTACTCGAGCCTTGTTGAAGTCCTTACTGATGCAGGGTCTGGATGAGCAGCCAACGTGCTGCTATTTGGCCGAAATGGTAGAGTTGCCGTGTCGCTTAGTCAGCAGAATTATAAAAGAGGTGGTTGAGAACTGCAAGGGATACAAACCGGTGGGCAATGAAGTGAGACCTGGTAAGACTTTTATCATTGTAAGCAATCTTTCCCGCCTGGTTAAATACCGTAATTATCGAGTTTGCACCCGTGAGGTGCAAAAGTTCAAACGTTCTGGAGAAATAGGGCTTATTTCGGGGGGTGGTACTATTTTTCATGCAGTATGTTTCGGAGGGGGCCGTTATTTTTCAAACAACTGCGCTTCCTGTTCTATTGAAACCGAACGCTGTAGATACCAGTATTTGCAATTTCGCAACCTTACGAGCAGCATTCTGGAGCACAGCAGCACATTATTTTGTGATTGTTTACTGTTTATTCAATAAATTATTCATAACAATTATTAAGAAGCAATTTGCCGTAACACGTTCATTTTGCGCCGTCGGCGACGCCGAGCTGCTGTGCGAGCGAAGCTCGCGGAGCAGCAAGCACCTAGCAGTGCTCGCACAACAGTTGCCGACTTTGAAAAGAGCTAAAAGTGGAGAAGGAAACACAGCGAAATATTTTTGTCCTTATTCAATTAAATTGTTTGGCTATGGTCAAAGCAATAGTAAAAAAGGAATACCAATAGGAAGCAGAGCAGTTACTCTGTTAGAGTATGAGTACTGTACGTTAAACTGGGATGTGAAGGGCACCAGTCATATTAGTGGTCAAAGTGTCAAACTGGGATTTAAAGTACAGTAAATAAATTGTTATCCAATAGTTTACAGCTTGAAAAAGCGCAGCATGACTAGGAAGAGGAAGTGAGGACAACTCCTAATAAATTACAGAGTCCTTATCAGCGGCTGCACGAAATTTAGGTTAATCATTTGTTACGGATCTGGATAATGGATTTTAAGAAACTGATCGGAAACTAATGAGAGAATTTAAAAAGTTCATTTCAGATTTAAGGTCACCTCTGCAGTCAGTTAATGAGACGGGCAAATTTTCCAGTAGATGTTATCTTCAAATGTGGGCTTCGGTATGTCATAGAATTTTACGCTTCTTCCGTAAAACTTATACTTACCTTCAGACTGCAAAAATGATTTTTAAATTTTGCACTGGGTTAAGGGTTATAATGTTTCTATCAAATTAATTACTCCGCGCAATTTGCGCGAGGTCTGCTAATCTGATCTAAAAAAGGATGGGGCACCGTAGCCCCATACAC
Organism: Paramacrobiotus metropolitanus; assembly: GCF_019649055.1. Classification (NCBI taxonomy): domain Eukaryota; kingdom Metazoa; phylum Tardigrada; class Eutardigrada; order Parachela; family Macrobiotidae; genus Paramacrobiotus; species Paramacrobiotus metropolitanus. The sequence continues at coordinate 379,283 of NW_026570257.1, forward strand.
TCATGACCTATGAAAACTGTGGTGATGGAAACATTTTGAATCTGTTTTCCAAATGCTAACAATGCGCTTGTAACTGACAGAACCATCAGTCGGATCAGAAAAAATCCGTCGTACGTAAATTTTGCTCTTCCAGGATTTTAATAACATTAATAAGTTTAATATCCTGTCAACGTTGCCCTGTCAAGGCAACAGACAGAGGTTGACCATTTGGCAAAACAAAAAGTCCTACCGGCAAAGCCACTGGACCCGCCCTCTCCCCCAGCTGCTTTGCCGTCATATATTCTTATTGTGTCGTAGTGTATATAATTTGAACTGCATCAGTTTTGAGGAACCCAACCGGCAAAAACGTCCAGCAGATGTTTTTGCTGTCTTATCTTTTATACGATCGCCAGAATGGGAACTCGTTGGCCAGTATTGGTAAAATTACTGATAACTGCCCTGTAGTAAAGGATAATGGGTGACCTTTTGTACCCTTCCACGAGGCTACAGCGGTGTTACTGCCTAACAAAATTGATAACATCGCATTATTAATCAAGACGGGATGGTTCTTGCCGAGTAACCGTAAAAAAGCTCTGATGTTGTTAAAATATTATACAAAGTATTACAAATGCGTCCAGTGTTAAAGACTGCAACATCTTGAGTAGAAGAGTTTGTCTAGCAGGGACAACAATATTTCTAAATAAAACAACATGATTTCTATTTGGTATAGCAGAAGTTACCTTTAAACAAAACCGTTCGCTTGCGAAAACAAAGTTATTAGAGCAGTGGACGGATTTTATGTTACATAGATGGCTTTCTCGATTACTGTACATTGGCAATCTGGTAGTGCTGTTGTGTTGAAAATAGCTTAAATTGCTTCACCATTAGAGGCTCTGCCCAAACTATTCCAATTTAGACACATATTCCTGCAACGCTTCGGTCATGCAGTGCCCGCAAAAAGCGAGTACACTTTCCTAGTAAAAATTTAATAAGGAGTGGATGGGATATGGAGTAAGCGGAAAATGACACCTTTGCAGTACATCATGCAATGCAATCAGAATCATTAGGCGACATTAGAATTATACAATATAATTATACTCTACAGTACTTAGTGTTCGCTTAAGTCTTGAGAGTCGTAAAATTACGAATTTTGCTGTGGCCGAATGCAGTATATTCCGCGCAATTTGCGCGGGGTCTACTGGTGTAAAGTATAACTGTACAAGTGACTGGTTGTTGGGAATGCCGAAGTGTAAATTTATTACGTGTTACGAATTACTGTCTACCTGAGATACTATTATCTTATCTAAATGATTGCTTGTAAGTACAGTTTTACTTACTTGTTCACACTTCGTCTTGTACAGATATGTACGTACTATAATATTGCGTATGCACCGACTCGTAGTTTATATCCAATACGTTCTTATGCAGTCATAATAATTATTACACTTGCTTATATTTGAAGAGCTGGTGCAGTGTTGCAATTTAAAGTTCAGTGCGGCAGTACTGCTAGTGTTCTCGGCACCGTTGAAGACAGCCGAAATCTTGCCGATTGTTCACGAGTTTTTAGAGGTTCACATTTTTATTTGTGCATTCTATATCGAGTCTATTCTGATTCTGGTTTTCCCGCTTGCAGTGATCCGATCCAATCAGAAACTACCGATGGATTTATTGTTCAAGGATCTCGCGCAAGAACAGATCCAGTACCAACCCTGCTACCATCCCGGCAAATCCTGTTCGGATCCCCGGAGCAAATGCCTGTGCCGCAGTAATGACGGTGCTATCAGCAAACTGTGTTACGATGCGTGTGGATGCGCCATGGACTGCTTGTACCGCCGCTCACATCCCTGTTGGCGGGGCTGTGCACCGGGCAGACGACAAGCCAAATGCAAGTGCCTGGAACTGAAGTACGTCTGCGACATCTGCGATGTCTTTGCAGACTTTGGCCAGAAGAAGGTGACCAAGTGCGGTCCATCCACGGTGTCCGGCATGGGCACGTTCATCATGGAGAATGTCAAGGAAGGCGAATTTATTGGGGAGTACACCGGCGAACTAATCAGTATCGCTGAAGCTGGCGTGCGGGAACAGTCCGGCTATCGGACCTACGGATTCTCCCTCAATCAGCACCTGGTGGTGGATGCCAACCATTTCGGGAATAAGATGCGCTTTGTCAATCATTCGGTGAAGAATCAGAATGTCGAGCCGCTCGTGGTGACGGTGCGTGGGCAGCAGCAGATCGGGTATTTTGCCAAGCGCAATCTGAAAGCCGGCGAAGAGCTGTTCACACGCTACTACACTCCCGAGACCACAGACCAGGACTCGGAATCCGACACGTATAATGGAATGCGGGATCATGTCAAAGGCTTTATCGACAAGGAGATTACGGAAAAGGTGCCACGGACTCCGCGATTGGTCCACGCGGACGCTCCACCGCCGAAGGAGCGGTTTGTCCCTTGGAGCAACCGAAGGATTAGGAGTATCATCTATCCGGAGGACGAAATGGATGAAGCGTCCCTGCAGGAGATCGTTGACGCTGTTGCTGACTGCGTAGCTGTTAGCAACGTTCAATGATTCCGTGTATCGTTGTCGTTTCTCGTTAGTTTGGAATTTACACTAACCTTGGATGCCTTGTTCCACAAGATTGTTTTTCTTAATAGTTAAAGTTTGACTGCCCTAGTAAAAACTAGTTCATCGGTATATTGTCTTTTGATGTGGGTGACTTAGTATTCTTTTTAATTGCTGCTCGTGCTCTATTCCTTATGACTCTTTTCGTGTTTTGGAATTGTTGTGCTTAAGCTAAGGTTTTCTTGGAGAGCTAAGATGCACATACATACGGACGTGCATTGTTTATATATTGTATTGTTTGTATTATGGCCAGCGCTGTAGTGTTTTCATTCGCAATAATAAAAACTCTGCGATACACTGCTGAAAGACTGCATTCATCTGAACCGAGCACGTACAACGGTTAATAATTTGTGGTACGTGAACTCCTGCCCCAGAACACCTACAAAATCGAAACTAGCATGAAATTAGTAAGTGTACACTGTACAGAGTTTACCTGTACTGAGTTTTCTCGTGAACCTTAAGAATACATTCCTACTCGCTTGCATTTTTGTTACAGTAGTGGATAAACAATCGTCTTAGTTTTTTTTGGCAATTTAATTGATCCAATCATCGCGACTGCAGCACCGGAATGCTCGAAATTAACTGTCGTACCTGGATTTACCGTGTTTTGTTGTGGCTCCTCTGTGTATCGGTAGATTCGGTACAATCAATGCAGTTGCCGTCGCCGGAACATGCTCCCATTAGCGTCACAGTAAAATCTGGAGAAGGTGTAAAAATTTATTGTGCGACCGATGATTTACATAGTCAGGTCAGCCGGGAACGCTTAGACATCAACAAGAGCTATTTGCCGGGATCCATCAGGTTTGGTTTGGAACCACGCTTCCGTTTGTTTAACGGCGCCCATCTGCTCATCTCCGATGCTTCACCTGATGACGATCAGGGCTTTTTCCGTTACATATCTGGTTAATCGTATCAGGATGGATTTTATGTCATCAGAAGTAATACAGTAATACCATGGATATACATGTACATGATGATGCACTCACTTAACGTATGGTTTTAGTGTTGATGGAAATCGTCTTGCGAGTTGCGACACGGCTCTTTTGCAAAATAGTGGTAAAAGACTTTTGTATATTGTAGTCATTTTGTGGGAATTTGACAGTAAAATTAATATTTAGCCAAGCATAGTGTAATTTATCACCATTTTTTTATGTAATGCAGCGGAAATGCATCATGGTCTGCCAGTACCGCCCGATGACCGTGTCGAGAAACATCACACAAAAGCAGTGGAAACAGGGAATTCCTTGGATAGTAATGAAGACGAGTACGATGATTCATTTCTCATGCACCCCACCGAAGCAAATTCCTGCAGGTATGACGACATTCTCCATAGCGCGGCATGTACACTTCCTCAGGAAACCTTATGTCCACTCCATAGTTTTTTGGTGATTAACTTTCCACTGCGTCGTTATTTAATTTACAGGTGTATTCAGCCGTAAAAGAAGTACACTTTCCAGCTAATATAACTATTAACTACCCATACATCTGCGAAATCTTTGGAAGTATCGTTATCACCACCAACTGGAAATTCTCGACCTGCCGTTAATATCGCTAAGCAGGTATGTTTCTTAGATTTCTTAGCCAGGAGTATTCCGGTGCGTTCCCATAGTGCACTGTGTACATGTACAAGAGGCACTCTTATCCCGATGTGATACCAAAACCCATGCTACAATAAGCACACGGTTTTCTGTCTCACCGTCTTTTGGATAAAGTTTTGTTTTTACAGGGTCCCTATGAGCAACTCGATTACAGTCTACCGGTGATCGTTACCTCCGGAGTCATGTTAATCACCTTTGTTCTTGCACTGTTTTTATTAACGATTATGCACATCTGGTATAAGAAACCCAAATTAGTAAAACCAGTAACCATCGAGTGCACGCCTGCTGATGCATGCGATCGATTAGATGAAACTATAGCATTCCCGTATCAAATCTGTTGGTAAATCTCAATGCACTCTTTCCATGACCATGCTGGAAAAATTTTCAGCAAATACTTATTAGTTTAGGCGGTGCATATTGTACAGACGAAGGTTTTATCATTATAGTTCTTAATCTGTGTTGTTTAACAAAACCGCCGTTGCCACCAGATATTCCAGCAAGGAAACTAGCCTGTCTATTTTTCCCGGGAATCGGGATCAATATTTATCACACGATAGATGAGGGACACGAATCTGCAGTACCTGATAATCGGAATATCAGTTTGCCGACCATTAAATTAGTGGCACGAAACATACTGCAAATTGTGGTTCATAATTTCATGTGCTTTTGCTTTCTTTTTAAAATTCGTTTTGAATTGTTTTGGTGCGGTTTATGTTCAGGCGCAATTCAGTAGCACAACTGCGATCGACAAGAAAAGGAGGGAAGCATAACAATATTTTTACTAACTGAATCATTCTACTTTTAAGCAGCTTATGCGTAGCACCAATTTTTATGATATGTAGACATATTGATAAAAACCTCCAAAAGGCACAGTTCGGCGTCGATAAATAATAAACGTAGCAGAAGCTTAACGCGCACAAGGTGCATTCAGACGCATTTCGCACTATTCTGTATAAATTTAGTAAACAAATAAAAAAAACAGAACCCTGTGCGTTGAAGTTAACGAGAAGAAGCAGCTGCTTGCGCGCCAATTATGATATAATAAAATCACAACCGTGCGAAAACGAATAACCGTTCGAAAACTGGGTCGAGTTGACCTCAGCTGCCAGAGGGTGCGGGATACTCTTCGTCCGGATTACTCTTTCCAGGTGGGACCAGATCGGCAATCCAGTAACACTCGTTGTCGAAGCCTGAACAACAATTCAAAGTCATGTACAGATACACCGAAATTCACATGTTCTGCAAGGATTCGGTTAAAACTTAAGTAGGCGATAAGATATGGTTACATCAGTTGCACAGCTTGCACTTTAATGATTAGCCAAATAAACTAGCATACTAGTACTTGCAATGCTGAGTCTGTATACTGTAACGTTTGACTTTGTCAGCCAAAAATACCGTTATATACTGAAAACGTAAACATCGCTACGTACCGTGATTGAAACGTCCGCACAGAGCGAGAGCACCGCTCTGTTGTGCAACTCTTTGACTGACTGGTGAAGCTTCCACAATTTCGTTGTGCACACAGGGGATCTCAACGTTGTCCGTCGAAGAGCATGGAACTGGAACTAACGGCAGGGGTCCTGTAAAATGTCCGCCTTATCAACATTAACATTCGCCTTACAAGTGCCGAGATGCAGAATCTTTCACGACGTCACCATTTGGTCTGGCGGTGAAGAAATCGTACTGGACACCGAAATCCGAAGCTTCAGTCCGAGTCCTTAGTCTTGCACTGCAGCGCTTCTCATTCTTTCCTTTCCCGCAAAGCAAGAAAACAATCACCCAGAACAGCACGCCTACACAAAGGCCAGCAAGGAAACACACGGTGTTGTGGATGTAACCGATGTAAGTGCGAACGGGTTCGCAAGCCTACAGCAAAATAAAATATTGTTGCGTTGCGCCGACGTCAGTCAAACATGGCGATTGAATAATTGACTACTGTTACCTGATTGGCATAACTGGATTTCAATGGTTCCGTTCCCCAGTTCGGTGGCAGTTCGTTTGTCAAAACTGCCGTTTCCGCAGTTGGGGAAAAAGTTCGAGATGTACTCGTATCTGTAAACAATTTTTTAGCCCGGGACCTTATTCGTGGTGAAACTTGCCATGTACAGGCAGTTATAATGTACATAATCCAGGGTGGGTAAACGTAACGAAAAATAAAAACTGGTGAATGCGCCTTAAGATACTTACCAGAGACTGTGCCATTACTCAAAAATACAGGGTGACATCCGCCAAGTTCTGGGGCGCAGATCCATTGGTCACTGGTGTTGCACATTTCGTAACAGCCGCGTAGGCCACCTTGCAGAACGCAGCAGGCAAGACAGGCTTGTCCACCAATTTTCAAAGCGTCTTGTCGACACGTGCAGTCGCCGTAGTATGAATCACATCTACAGTACATGAAATTATTACGTAGCCTAGTCATGTGATGCACTGCGTATAAATCCCGAAGTGTAGCGCGATGAGTTATAGAAAGTGCACGAATGCCGAAGTTCTCTTTCATTTCACTTACTCCGTTAAACTGCTGCAGCTGCAACTATTTTCACAATTCGGACCAAACGTGCTATCCCGGCATCCTGCAAAGGACTACATTGGTAGCAGATAGTAGAGAAAATATGGTGTACTGAAGTAGCAAAAATATTAGCAGAAGCTTTAGTAATCTTCGTATTAATTTACTGTATGGATTTTTATTGCATTTTGTTTACTTATTTCCTTTTGCTTATATTATTATATTTTCTGTTCATTTTTAATGTAATTGAATTTTTTTGGAAATCATCATACTGTTATCTTGTTTTTAATAGTTAATTGTATATGACGTAAATGGCCAACAAAAATTTTTTCTTGACCTCCAGTCTCTAAAATTTCTGGTCGACAAAGCGCACTTACTCCTTATTTCGCAGTACTGCCCGAAGTAACCATCTCGGCATTCACACGTTCCATCAGCCGGACTGCAGTGGGCCCCATTCATGCAGGCGCACTGCCGACCGCACATGTGCCCATACCGTCCCGGTGGACACTGCTTTTCACAATGTTGCCCAAACTGGCCTGGAAGACATTTGCACTTTCCGGTAACCGCATCGCAGCGTGCATTTTCACCACAATCCGGACACACTTGCTGGCAGTTTTCCCCGTAGAAACCGCTGTCGCACCGGTTGGCGCATACGTCTCCCTAAAGCCCACTTTTTATTGCAGTATTACTTTTAGACCAGTGAAACGCGAGTACTGTACAGCATATTATTGCATTAATTTGATTGTCAGTTAAAATTAAGTGGACATTAAGTTAATATTATACCGTTAAGCCAGGACTGCAGGTGCATTTTTGTTCACCCTCACGACAATATCCTCCATTCTGACAGCGTCCATAAACGGTCTGCTTTGTAGAACGGCTGCAAGGACGTTCACAGTGCGCTCCACAGAAACCGGCCGTACAAAGGCATTCGCCGCTGACCGGATGGCACGGTGCGCCATTATGGCACCAGCATGTGTCACCGCAATCCTGTCCATAGGATCCATGTGGGCATGTGATATTGCAGAAATCTCCTGTCCAGCCGGGGCGACAGATGCAGCGGTTCCCCATACACGTGCCGTTGTTCTGGCATAAGATGGAGCGGTACTGGCATCTCTTCCCAAATCGATTCTTTGGGCAATCTGGTTCAAGGTAGTTTTACAAGGCTGCGCCATAATTACGTAATTATTTGTCTTGAATTGTCTTAAGGAAAGTGGTCCGGTACATGGTATCAAATTGGTGTGCATGCACGAAAAATGGCACTTTTTCGCATCCCCAAGCACTTTCTTGCTTTGTTTTATAACATTTTGTAGCCAGAAATATTAAAATTCAATTTAAAATTTGGAAAAAAGTGTAAATTTGGTTCGGTGTAAAACAATCTTCAAGCATATGTGCTTTTATGCGCGAAATTTAAAGAAGATCGGTCCATAATGAGACTTTTTGCACACCTGAATGCATTTGAACTTTCTGAAAATTTTCTTACAGTTATAAATCCCGAACCGGATGTTGCGCGCACAAACGGTTCTCACGCCTGTGAATACAAATAATCTGGCTACAAAATATCATAAAGCAGCGCAAAAAGATGTTTGCGAGTGCGGGAAAGTAAAAGTTTTCCTACATGTACGCGAATTTGGTAAGATGTGGTAGGATGTGCCGTGCCACCTCCCTCAGTACAGATGTGATTTTCATTGCTACTGCCTGCAGTTTGCAGTACAAGCATAGTCAAGGTTGGAAGAGAGAGTAATGCAGTTTATATAGTAAAAGTTAAAAAGATTCGCCCCTGTCTTAAAAAAAGTATATAACTTTGGTGTGATGGGCACGCCGAATCGAACAGCAAGTGATGCGCATTCATACTATTTATACATACTTCAACGATATACTCGTATCACAATAACAGATTAGTGGAATAATGGATGTTGTGGTAGTGGGACGCGTTACGTGTAGACATTTCCCATAACATAATTTGTACTTACGGTACGTATCACAAGTTGTCACGGACGGAATAAATCCCGGAGAGCATTCACACCCATTGAATCCTACACAGAGAAGGTATCCATCGTCGCACACTTCAAGACAGCGGGCTGTAATGAGTGTAATCATTATAGAGCACAACTTAAATAAAAGCCAAGTGAACTTAGTTTATACTAAGCTATTGTTTTTGTCGCAGTGTTGGTACTCCTGTACGAATGATTAACTCACGGCACCGGCAATGCGCCGTGTGCACCTCACTTTTCGGATGTCGAAGATCTAGATTGACAGCGATCGCGACCTTCTCGACGCGTACGAGTAAATCATGTACATGCTGTTACAATACAGCCAATACATAGCATGGTGTTTGAAAAATATCGTATTAAGCAAAATTAAACTATAGTTACAGATTTGGATGAAGGTAAAGATAACTAAAGACTTACGCGCACAATAACCGGCACGATCTTCGACAAATCCACTGCAGCATGACTTTTTCATTCTGATTGTTGTTTTGGTCCTTATCCTTCTCGAAAAGTGAGCAGAAAACTCCTTTGTGTAATTAATGCAACGGAAACCTTCGCATTGTGTAACGTTCTTTGGTTCGGAGGCGTATACTCTAGATCCAACTTCATTCACTTCAATTCTGCGGAAAGCACAGATAACGCTACGAAAATTGTGTTACCGTTATTACAGACGCCTATTCACAATAACGTACACATTAACAAGCTAACAATTGCTGCACTTTGGCTAATCGTAAAAAAACCTGAACTGACACGAAAAGTGGTAGACAACTACGCGGATGCGGCAAATAGTAAAAAAGTCATTTTTGCAAAAGTATAAAACACCTACTTATTCCGAATGTCGGTATGCGATGGTAGTTTGGGTGCGATAAAAGTTTTATGTCTCGTGTAAATAATCTGGTAATTTTGCACTACTAAAGGGAATTTTTTAATATTAGCACTCAGGCTGAGTGCTAATATTAAAAAATTAATTCAGCAGTAAATAGTGTGTTCATTTAAACGAAAGCAAATGGTCAACCTGACGCAAACCTGTGCATTATTTATATGGACTCGTATATCAGTGCGACGCGAATTTTTTTGCACGCATTACCTCACACAATACATTAAAAAAGAAACGTAAACTGTATTTGTCTCCACGTTTAATTTTGCTAGCTACATAGTAAGCTGCTGTAATCGCGCAACTGGTCCTGACCAACTCTTGGGAAAGGCTATCGCTAATACATGTGCGTGTATGATGTCTTTGCAGGTATACTCGTATGATTTAGGAGAACCGGCGAAAGCAGATCTTCGAACAGCGCTTTAGCAACTGTTAAAGTCCAGACTGCCGACAAAGTTCGATGAACTTTGATCTTCACCACACGTCACTTGGGGTGCGAAAAATGTGTGGCATACATCCACTGTTCGAAACTTCAAGGTTGATTTGCGGCAGCACGTGGTAAAAGAATGTTACTAAAATTACCGCTTGCGATACTGTTATACGTACAGTTACTGTAGTTTACTGCGTAACAGTGCATATGAGCCAGCTTCCGAATCCAACACACAGTTGCACAATAAAGCAACACACCCAGATGCATTCCATATAAGTCAGCCAATATTCATTAATTACGAATGCTGAGTACAGTCTACACTCTGTACAGCAATATTGTTAATAATGTAGCAAATTTCATTCAGAAGCTTCAATATTATCCAGCTAGCGCGCCAGGTCCAGTTAAGAATATCAAATGTCACGGTATATGACGACATCATGACAGTAACGATTTGTTTGCTACATAGTTTCGAACCTCGGTCGGATGGCCTGCTGAAATACCATAAGCACAAGGCGCAACAAAAATTTCGTTTCTTCATTTTTTTTGTAATTGTCGATGGTGGACGTTTTCGTACGCAGCAGTTACAAATAAAAAACTCTAGAAAGTACACGTAGAAGATGTGATACTAATTAAGCATTTTCATACTAAAATTGTTACTGAAGGATTGTTATTTTTATCGAGTTTAAGGATTACTACTACAACGCAGTAAACACGCCGATCTCTTTAAAAACAAAATTAAGCAACACAATAATATGTTATACAAAAAATATTAAAGCGGTAACAGCAAGTAGTTGCATACATTTCTGCAAACGATTAACCAAATTAAAGCAGCAAAGATGCGGTGCTCCCACCGTGCACTCATTAATTTGTGTACTGCAGAGTTATTTAGTGCCAGCTACGACACCGGCAAAATTTATCTTTACGATATGCAACAAAAACATTTTATATTTGGCGCTGCATAAATGCGGTAAAGTAAATTTCATAAGTGGGATCGATCTGATAGCCTTAGAAGATTCACTTACTTTTCCTGGTACTCACAAACATGTTGGCTGTCAGCAGCTGGCTCGCCGAACACCAGTTCAAGGCAACAAAGGAAAACGCAGTAACCTAGGTAATTCATTTTGTACACAGAAAAGTCCCAATCAGTACGAACGGCGGCTTAAATATCGCTTAGACTGGCACAAATTTGTAACCGATCCCGTAAGTGGTAAGAAGGTTGTAGTTATACGATATACTAAAAACCGACCTCCAGGATTTACAGAAGCCGAAAAATGCTTCGAAATCCAACTGCTAACTCCGACAGCAGTATCTGTATCGGACCGAAAGAGGAATGCAGAATCGGCACAACAATGCCGCAAACCAGTATGGCAATCTTTTGTTTACAATTTTACCGCTCGAAATACTGCGCATTCCGATTTCAGAAAACTTTTTTCTTGTGGTACTACAGTAGTACTGTAGTACATACAAGCCAGTGTGCATGAACTGCACTGTACTGCATCATAATTATGATCATATGAATTGTGCGTTCATATGATGCAGTACATCATATGTACTGCATCATATGAACGCACAATAAAATTATACTCCTGTGATGACTGATGTTGTTGCGTGGTTCGAATTCTTGCAAATTCAGGCACCCCTGGATCCCATTGTTTTACAGCGCGCAGCTTGGCGCGTGTCCAAGGCCATGCCGATTCGAAAATACCCGGTTGCTTGGGTGGCTCACTTTTGTTGTATTCTGTAGGATGTTAGTTTCATCTTTTGGATAAATGTTGCCCGTATAATCTTGTATGCATAACGGGGTGTATGTACTACTATGTCGGACGTAGGTGTATGAATTTTTTCAACTTGTCCTTTAACAACGGAGCAGCAGTGATTTTATTAATCGCAGCATAGTTAGCGCCTAAACAAACAACTCACTTCCTTTCAGTAGAAATATGAAAACCGCTAACCGCAACGTTCGTAATGGCGGCCCGCAATGTGCCATTTGTACAATGTGCAGCATTATAATTAATTATTAGGTTCCTTCGAGTACTTGAAGGTTGAAGCATAGTTTTCTTTTCACTTTCCTGTTTTGTTTTGAATGTTGATTTAGAATTTACATTAATGTTACCGCTTCCGGGCTCCATTGGGGGCACTGGAGCCCCGGCTGCTGGGAGGCTGGTGCTCTCGGTGATCGGCTGTGTGCGGTGACCGTGGGTCAGCGAAAAGCCGGCCGACCGGGGTCGGCGGAAGAGAGCGACCAGTGCCCTGCGCAACCGAAGGCCCCTTTATTGAGCAAGTGCGAAATAACAGCAGAAGTACAACAGTAGGGTGTGGCGGGTGGTAAAAGAACAGAGATCACTCGCGCGCACACAAACTCGAAGGAGCAGACTCAGAGACAAACAGCAATGTAGAAATGCAGAACCAGTGCGAGCGCACGAACAGTGCCAAGCGCAAACAGCATGCCCGTGCAAGACGGCGGCCGCTTTGATGTAAGCGCCATGGCGACGCGCAGCGCCACCAACAGACTCACGTAACTCGCTACACGTGGGGAAAGGAGAAAGAGCGGGAGCGCATGTCCTCCAGCTACCATTAACATCAATTAACTCGTTGATTGTCATTAAAACAAAATCGCTTTCGGTAGATTTGTAAATACAACGTGGCTTACCGTGAGCTACTTCTACACTTTAATTTCAATACGACACGTGCGATTTGAGACGAATGCGGTGACTGCGGAGCACAGATGGGCAAGTCAACCTCGTCCTGCGTAAACCCTAGGTCAAGGTCGGAATGGATAAATACCGTAGTAATAAAATTGCAACTGTTCAATCAATATCTACACAGTCAAGGCGATGGTTTTGCACTTTGCGCGATTGATTATCATTCTTCCAAACTACGGAGTAATGCAGCACTGTTGCAGCTTTCCCGAGATTTGGTACTCATTTGTACAGAAAACGGGCTGCATGCATAAAACAAACTACTATCAATATTTCAAAGGCAGCACTATATTTCCAACCGGTAAACAGTAAAGTTTGCGAAAATTGTTAATTGTAACTTTTACTTCGCTATATACTTCGCTGTATTACAACAAAATACGCACAAACCGCAATAAAACAGTACGCGAAATCGAAATGATACAAAATATACTTCTTTTCTTACGTTTCATGAAGTTCTAAATGGGAGTATGTAGCGTCAAACACTTAGGTATTCTGATTATTCACAGCAACAAACTGGTTGCAAACTGTGACCATGCAGTTTTCAGAAATCTAAATGGAATTCCAATTCGTGAGATATTCCGTATACATATACTTACTGTATGGGATATTATCGGTTACACGAAATCAAGGTTTGAGATAATATTACTTATGTATTCTTATTTCTTACCTTTCACGAACTACTTATAGTGGAACGGGCATCGACGCTAGTATTCCATCAATACATAATGGTGAATAACACAAAAAGTTGCTGTCGGTATTTTCAGGAACAATTGTAACTTTCAGGAACGAACGTTGGACGCAACCGCCAATTAAAATCAAACGAAGCTTTGCGGCTATCGCACTTACAGCCTTTCGGCTCTTTACATCGTACGTAACATATCTGGAAAGCTATTTAACCATTACAGATCATAGCAAAACGTTAGCTTTGGCTGCAGTGAACCAGAACGGAAGACATTAGAAAGGTTCTGGTTCTGCGGTTGGAAGGATCCCACAACAGTTACTGGTCATGAATATGGATTGTCAAGTTAGGTGCACTGTATTATTGTTATGTCTAGCCGATACGGGTGTGTTCAACTGTGTTGCACTTGCTGCCCTTTCGGCCGAACAAACTTGCAAGCGCTAGTAAGTGGCCATAATCCACAGAGCACAGATCACGCATAATTCTACGAGCATCTACCACACCTCCAAGATTAATATTATGTGTGTATTAACTTTATTTAATCGTGCCAGCTGCTTAAACTTGGTGTACTAAGTCGCCCTTACATAGTCTTCGTAGTATTTTTTTCCGGCATACACGGTATCTTTCATCAGCTGCACAAATACAATCACTACACTACTGAGTGTACACTTTACACTGTGCAGTGTCTGGGCGAATAGCCACTTTGTAAATTTTTATCATAAGACTGATATTGATACATACAGATAGCACACGTATTTAGCGCGAAAGTTGCGGTACTTCTATGAATGATTGCCACTGCATTAAGTCTACCACAATAAAATAAGTCAACTCTTCTTTATATTTAGGGTAATTATAAGGGAGAAAAGTTAACATTTTACATCAATAGTTTATAATTTATATTAAATTTTGGCATGTATCAGCCATGCCCAATGCATGTACCTACAGACTAGAGCGCCATTAGTACCAGTACGGCGCAACGCGGCGTTTTATGGAGTTTAGCGTATAAACCCCTGAATTTGTACTTGTCGCTGGGTTGATGTAAATATAAATTACAAGAAAAGGTTGTACCGACCTCTAAATGCAATAAAAAAGTAGCTAAAGACTGACAGACATCTTGTAACATCGGATCGCTGCTCATACATCCGTTCATAAAAACGCAGTGAAGGAATAATAAGGAAACTTCGCAAACGACGCTAATCCGCACATACAACTACCACATACGTATGTACTGCTGTTTTGACCAAACAACTGCATTATGTGCTATATGAGAAACTGCTGCAGTTTTTTATCCAGCGGCGATTTACATAAAAGCAATAACTGTTATAAATTTTGTGCCCCCTTAACCGGGGTACCGGAAGTGTAAAATTACTTTCCTTTTTATTCATGCGATTACTAACAAAACGGCAGTGCAAAATTATGTACAGCGTATCGACCGTAACGTATCTGATCATGACTATATACAGTACAGTAGTTATATAGGGGGCAGAACAATGTCGGTCGAACCAATTCACGGCACTCCTGCCGTCATCCGCCTGGAGTGTGACGTTACGGCAGTACATATGGTTAAATCAGCGCGGTACATAAGCACCATGTTTAGCCAAATGTTTCAAAGTGTCTCTGGTGGGATTATGCATTTCCATGGTACTAGTATTTGATTTTCCCTTTATACAAGCGTGTACAAATGCTAAATAAACTGTCAATAACAAAACAAACTTGGTACTTGAAAACCGGCTTATTATATACATCAAAGAACGTTCACAACATTTTTATTCTCTTCAACCAGTTCCAGAGTCCAGACTAAATTATATTCAGAAGGACATCGGCTGAGCCTGCTCACAGGCTTGTTGGTGGGTCGTTCCCAGTTATTATTGGTGTATGTTCTTCTGTTTTCCGCTGGGTGAGCTATACGATGCTCCGTAACTTAGTGGTTGACCCGTGCTCATCTGGCTACCTCCCTGTTGGCCAGGTTGCCCACCTCCCTGTTGGCCAGGTTGCCCACCTCCCTGTTGACCTTGCTGACCACTTCCGGTGGTTTGGTTCTGTGCGCCACCGCCTTGTTGGCCGGGCAACGATACGCCGCTGGCCGGAATGGAATTATTGCCGGTAACGGGCGAAATCAGCGTGTTATTTTGCTGTTCGGCCTGGGGAGAAATGGGAGGCGGTGGTACATCATGCTGACTCCGGATGGCCAATGCAGCACGATTAAAAAACCGTTATTATCAGTCCAGCCAACAACATTATGTGTGCTCTACATACCTATAATAGCGTAACAATGAGCGGCATCACATGTAACACAGGAAATTCACTAATCGTGTTGTGCAATATTATAAGATTCGAGATCGCACAAAAGGATAACGCAATTCCCAAAACGGTTTACGATCTGGTATCCACAGCCAGTACTAGAGTGGGAATTGTTGCCGATTCAGCAGTACCATGATCCTCAAAGACAGGCTGTCGGCACACCGGACAGTTGCAGGAATACGTCGTCAGCCATGTTGTCAGGCAAGCTTCATGTCCAACTATAAAAAAAACTGTGTTACACAGTTTTTTTAAAACTACACTGCCTGCGCACTGTTTTCGGTACCAATATCATGAAACGTACATAATTTTAGGAATCAATTACATTTTGGCACAGCCACTTTTTATTTGGAGCGGATTATACCATTAAAATCGTTTAATTCCACATAAAAACATAAGAACATTTCACATCTTCTTTCTTCGTTTTACAACTACCGTATACGTTTTCCATAATTACAAAAATAATAGCTATGATTTCTACACCGGCATACGGCAATACAGTGACTTTACCATGTGTGCAAGGCAGGACAATCTTCAGCTCGCCCTCCGTGAAATTCTGTTGGCACGTGGGGCAGATATCGTCCGAGGGCCCGGTGATTTCGGTGCGCGGGAGCTGTTCCATTTGCCCAGCGCTGAGCGGTGTACTGCTGGCCGTCAGGCGTTGTCGCTCTTCGGCTTCCTGCGCCTGTGCAATGAGCGTGAAGATCAGGCGGCGGACGATTTCCTCGCGAGCCGCCATAACTTGCGCGACCTCTTCATCGGTTAGACGCTGATGTATCTTTACCAGAGAAACCAAAGAGAATTACTACGGCTATCATTTTTCGGTACCCGCTAGTGCTAAGCCATTTACTGTATCTGTATTTCCGCACGTTTCCAACGCAGCTCAAATTCGATTCTTTTTCACACATTACTACCGTAATCATGAGGAGCAACAGAAAAATCATCGTAAAATCAACTTCTTGGAATAGTTGCCTTACTTACTTGCTCTATATGTTAGAACAATTTAGCGTGTACTGCAAGTATTATTGGGCTTACTTGGATGGTTCTTGCGAATCGTGAAACAGCCTGCTGTTTTCGTCGCTTATCACAGGCATAGCGCATCAGAGCGAAGAGAACCCCAATAGGAATGGCTAGCGCAAGGTACGCTAAATCAGAACTCGTGCTACGTGATCTGTATCTGGAGCTCACAGTTGGATACAGCTGTATCGGTGCAGGTGTCGAATAAATGCGAGCGTAATCGGACCACGCGATATACGGACTGTAATGATACCAAACAAGTTCTCTACTGCTAAATAATATGAAAAACTAGAAAAATCGTTGGTACATTACCGGTTACCTTTCTTTCAAATTAAGGTTGGCGGTATAAAACGGTCACAAGTTTTTTGTAAAGGTAGAGTTTTACTGGTGGAAATAGGTGGCCTTATCACACAGAACACTGGTTACCTCGGAGTCAACAAGTGGAGGTAATATTGATAAGCAGGTGTTGTGCGAGTCGTCTGTGTAGCTGCTGGTCTCCTCTGTAGTCCAAAAATGTCAGTCCGATCCGGATAGACGTAACTGGATTTTCTGTTTGTGGCTGCTTCATAGGTCTGGCTTCCACTGAAGAACTCTTTATCCGTGGCGCGGGCCGGTGATGTTAAATTAAAATGAAATCTGCAAAATGCCACTGATGAGCTTCACACCCTCTTCCTGTAATATTATGTTCATTAATCCGGCTGAAATTCGACGTTTCTCGCATTCTGATCACTTTGATTTTATGGTCTGGCTTGTTCGACATTTTTTTTATTGCCAAGTGCTTGAGAAACGCAGTTTCGCGTTTTTAATGACACGATAAATTTTTTGCTTTAACGTAAGTACAGCTAAAGATGAAATACATTTTAGTATACTATGTAGTTAAAATAAGGTGCTTGATTTGTTTGGCAACTGCCAAAAAGACGGCGCTAGTAGACATCAACCAGAATGACTCGTAAGTTACGACTCGTAACTAAAACATTCTTAGTCTCGATTTGTTTATTGATACAGAACACAAAAATGTTACTTCTACTGTATAATGAATCGACATCTTGTCGAACAGATATTTTGACCGTACGTACCCGGCTAACGTTGCGAAAGAGCGATCTTTATACTGCTCCAGCAGCACTGTCTGTTGATAACTGACAAAATGCACGGGAATCCTTATTACTTTAGCCATTTTATCTGGCAGTGGAATTGGGCGGGCCGTACTCCGGGAGAGCCACGTAATCGGCTTGTCGGGATCAGAACGATTGAACGAAGCCCACTGGCGCATGGCGGACATACCGGGGTACACAATGGCCCCAACGTAACCCAGATCTTGTGCCTTGATGATTTTGGCGTAGAAACTGCCGTTATTTCTGGTCCCGTAGCCGTTGTTTCCCCAAACTGCGAATACATAACAGAAATGTTATGCGAATAATGCAGCCGGAAGAAACCCTCAGTTCTGCAGTACAAATATGAAGAGAAAACCTTGTTACTACAGTATTGTATTGTCCTCTTATTTTAAGGACTGGTTGTTTTTGTCTGCAATGAGTAACAAATCACCTGTGACACGTTTCGTACCAAAGAAAAAAAGTGGATCGTTTTTTCTCTTCTTTTCGTCACAGTAGACATCTGTATACAGGCTGTAGATACCACGTATCTGTAGTCCTATCGGTAGTCACCTGGATTCTTAGGTTTCTTAGGTTTTCTTAGGATGTATACAGGAAGTCTACAGGGCGTCTACAGGTTGTCTCTGGATGTCTTCCGCTGTACAGGCAGCCCTTAGGTTCAGCTGGATGCTCTGCCTGTATACACCGGTAGTCATCTGTCGGCAGCCCGGAGACACCACTGCAGACGTACAGTAGTAACCTGGTTTCTTAGGCTTTTTTGGATGTATACAAGGTTCTCAGGGTGTCTACAGGTTATATCTACAGATGACTACAGTGTCTATGAGGAGAAAAAAACGCTCCGGTTTTTTTCTTTGGTACGAAACGTTCCATATAAAAAAATGGGACAGAAAGGAAGGTATTTTAACAAGCACTTTTGCCCATCCATTTAAGTACTTGGCATATGTGATACAGTAAAAGTAATTCGTACATACTATGTTACAATAGGTACAAACACGCCTTTACCGACACTTTTTTACCATACAGGCTAAGTATTATGGGTTTATGTTATAGTATTATTTTATAGTATTATGTTGATAGTTATAGTATTACTGCAGCACACAATGATATAATTATTATATCACTGAATGTAGTGGGATTACCGTTTCCAGCTGGGCACTCCGTGTCATCCATTAACAATATCGTTTTTTTCCGTTGTGCTCCCCTGCGTAGGTACGAACTGAAGAGATCGCAAGCAGTGGAAGGAATGGCTATTTCCAGTACTACAAACACCTGTAAGGACACTTTATTTTCAACAACAGGTACCGTGACATTCTGCAAATTCCTAAGAATTTACCGAACGATCCACCGGAAGTTTTGCTCCGACAACGGCCTGATGATCGTCATAAATAGAGCAGATTGGGCTGGAGGATACTTCGCCAAAACGTTTTTCATAAACCTGAATTATACCGGTGCCTGGGTGTGCCAGAAGGCTGAGATAGAACAGGCAAAACTCGACACTGTAACGACGAAAACCATTCCGAAATAATGAGGCCATGATTGCCTCTGATATCTTGTAGTTAAAAATATCAGGGATAATTTACGCCCGAAAATAAGTCGCACCGATTCATGGACACTTTATCAGATACAGTAAAACTGAATAAACTATATTCTGGGAAAGTCTTCTCATTCGAAACACGTAATATATAACAGCAATGAATGAAACGTTTAATTGTAATCCGTTTAATGAAACATCCAGAGAACTCTCAATGGGAAGCACAAAGGATTGCACTCATTACGTAAACGATGTGAAACTTATAGGCATGAATCGTAACAACCAGTAATGGAATTCTATAGTTTGACCGTTGGAAGTTAATTAATCGACTACAGAGAACGCTGATGTGCGTATTTTATCGTCGCCGCACCCTGCAGCTAAATACAGCGGCAACTTTTGACACGGTTCGTCGGCACCAGCAAGGCGCCCGTGCAGATCATCCAGCCGGCGCATCTTCGGACCCATGATTCACATGCGCCCACATGCAACAGTACTTCAACTCCGCTCAACGTCTATCATTATACCGCTCACATCTGGTAGTTATCGTTTTTGTTTACACTGTAAACAGGACTACACGGCCGCTGTGGGGAAATGCAAATTCAGGTGACCTGACTGGTAATGCAGAGAGAAGGCTGTCTGATGTCATTTCATATAGATGCTCCGCTCGCAGTAAAACTTTACAGCCGTGAGCGATTGCGGGCGGGCTGGATGAGATTCTGCTTATCAAGGATAGCCGTATTAATATTCATAGGAATGATAATGGTTGCATTTGTACTTCTGGTACAAAATTTCTTGTATGTGAGGAACGGTGTTTAAACGAGTGGTTCGTGTCACGAGTGCCTATAGGTTCAATTGGTGGCGGACCGTTTTTATCTTTTAAGAACTCATTTGTGCAGTGACGATATATTTATTGGCATATACAGATAATCGGTTAGCAGTGATTGCCTTTACTGTGCTGTGTTACTGCGAGGCTGAGTGCGCTCACTATCGTACATTATGGCGTTAGAGCGGCATTTAAAGCTTCCGCTGCGTACATGGAGTTAACAGCGACGGCGACTGGTTACGCTCACCATCAGTCAGCGTGATGCACACTTAATTGGCACTTCCCACAAGGGCACATGTGCATGATTTTACTGTTAAATTAAAATACTCTCAAGTTCAAAGGGAGATAATACACAACACTCTGTCGCATGATGTTGTGGGCGAACCATGTTATCTTCGACGTTTAGCGACGATACACTGATCAAATTACGCTTTTCCTACGTTATGGAAAAAGTTCAATCGATTCTGGCTTATGTCGCTGACAAACAGTTCTTTAAAAAATTCGTAGTAATTGTTGCCTTTCTGTTCCATAAGCCACAACTATCGACAGGTTTTGCTAGATGGTTTCTGAATGCATATAAGACGGAAATTTGGTCGATTTAAGTATCATTTAATTAAAAATAATACCATACCTCAGGAAAACGATAAAACGTGCTAAACTTGCTAAATGGGCCAATCTAACCGTCTTGCAGTGAATGATACCCGCAAGACGTTTAATTTGGTCCACTCAAGCCAGTCACACGTCGCTTCATTGTCCGAACACATTGCGATATCGATTTCAAACCTTGAAAAAGGCTCCAAGAAACAGCAAAAGGTCACGAATGGATACAAAAAATGCACCCAACGAAATTTCAGCATAATCCATATTTAACATGTCCGAGAGGCAACAAACTGCCACGATAATCCGGCAAGCTACGGATTTTAGATGGTCTAATCGTAGTGGCAGATCTAGAAGAACTGCCAGAAAAGGAAACTAAATGGGTATGAAAACTATAAAGACACTTTCGCAGATTTTATACAGAAAGTGAGAAAGATGAACCGAGCGGAAGCGCTGCTAAATGATATTGAACAACCTTAACGCGTTTATTAGCATGAAGTCATTGCGAAGTTAATTGTTGTTTAGTTGCGCGCGTGATAACCGTCTTTGTGTTGAATGATAAGTCACATCGAACAACAATTTTAAGCAAAAGGCAGAATTACTAAACAATGCCAACAATCTCGGGAGCAGGTGTTATTGCTAATATCATTGATTAGATGATATATTGCTGTCAGTCAGAGACGCCTGATCACACAACTGTCATGAAGATAGAATTGTTACGGGAAAAATTATTTTTAATTATGCGTGAACTTTGGTTACTGTATCTATCTTTGGTATGCCCCGCGATGCAACCGGAAGCTATGTTGACTGTTGACAGATTGTGTTGACTAAAGGAAAGCTGCTAGTACTTACGTTAGTTACGTACAAGCACATTCGTAACAAGAGCACCGTTATAATAAAATTATCAGAAAGATAATTTTATTCTGTATATTCTGTATCGTTCCGTATATTCTGCCTGCTGCATGGGAGTTTAAGACTTTAAGTTGTACGCGTATAACTTAAACTCCCATGCAGCAGGCAGAATATACAGAACGTACATCTCCGTTACGACGTGAAATACGAGTACTAAAGAATACCCAAGAATAATAAAAGACAAGCGTGGTTTGAATTCAACACCGTGCATGTGCGTACAAGATACATACAACATTGTAATAATGTGTGTACACAATTATACGCAAATACTTCGTACTTTAATGATTTAAAAATCCTGCTTTTGTTTCATGCTTACAGCTCAAGCCACATCAAACACAGATGTAACGTATTAATAGTGTGGCGTGACGCGCCGTAGTATGGCGTAACCCGTAAATTTTTATTTTCGCTGTTTTAAGACGTCAGAAATTACGGAACAAGCTTCTACGGTGGTGGATGGGTGTCTGCGGTGAAATTTAGTCCCATCAACTCCCACGCAGCGCTAGAGCTCTTATTTATAAGTGATTCCGATTTATCTGCGATTTTTTTGCACTTCCGTGCAGCGGTGCAGCGATAACGACCACTTTTTCCGTATAAGCACACCCTTATAGATGTAAAACGTATACACAATATATGGACCGCAAAATTCGAAGAACGTTGAACAGTAATTGAATTCGAACAACATCACAAAAGCGAATGATGCGTTCAAGTTGAAAGATGAAGATAATCGCAAAAAGTATGACAAATAGGTAATAAGCCACTGAATACGTGGTGTACATGATCCAGTATTGGCACTGACTCTTTCAAGCCCGTTAAGAAATTCTATGGAGGCTCCGTATCTGAGATCAAACAAGCAGACTCCGCAATCATAACTTGATTAGTGACGATTGGCGTAGCACTTGCAACCCGAATAAAAATGTGCTCATACAGTCTCATACGTCGATATAGACTGTAAACTCCGTATTTGTGGCAGGCATATTCGCGGAGTTAACAACATCAGAATATTCAACGGCTTGCCGGCACACTGGGCAGTTTCTTGAATAGGTTGTTAGCCAAGTCGCCAGACATGCTTTATGACCAGCTAGAAAAACAAGAAAAGTGAATACATACAGTACTTGAATGCCGTTGTGAATTTCGTCATTATTCATTACTTTAACACCGACGAAACGAGCTTCGTGAAAAACCATTTTCATGACATATTTTACTAATTTTTAATGTTTAGCTGGTTCCGCAGTGCAATAAATGTGCCCAGAACAGTATCCGGAAGAATAAGGACAGCCAATAAACCTAAATATGAGCCTTACCGTGGTTGCACGGCAGAACAACTTTGAACTCGCCCTCTGTAAAATTCTGTTGACATGTAGGACACAAGTCATCCAATGCCTCGGTGGCCTCCACCTGGCCCAAACGTTCCATTTCGGCTTCCGTTAAGGGCGTGCCGTTGGCAGCTCGGTGTTCTTGTTCCGCGGCTTCTTCAGCTTCCGCTTCCGCGACGAGGCGCGCTATGAGTCTCCGTACAATGATTTCTCGAATAGCTAATATCTCGGCGATTTCCTCATCGGTTAAGCGTTGGGAACGCCGCGAATTCTGCGAATGTGTAACGAAAAACATTAGCGAAATATTAAAACTCACAAGCTAAGAGCCCACTTCAATTTGTTTCATAAAGTTAATGACGGTGGTACTCTGATCATTCCACAGAAAAGGCACGTTGGCGTTTGTTTTTGTACTGTCATGAAATTAGACGCCTGACAATTAAACAGTTTTACGGGGCTGCTCGGGCTGGTGTTCAGAACGCCAGATAATACGGTGAGAATGATCAGAATACGAGGACAGCTTACGTATTGATTGATATGCGATTTTTACCCTGAAGATCTTGCGCTGTTTTCTAACGCAGCAGCAGCACCGAATCACGAGGCCGAAGATGCCAGCTATCACCGCTAATAAAGAGTACTCCCAGCTTCCACTGTAGCTGCGTCGATAGACC
The DNA here is from genome assembly GCF_019649055.1 of Paramacrobiotus metropolitanus. Classification (NCBI taxonomy): domain Eukaryota; kingdom Metazoa; phylum Tardigrada; class Eutardigrada; order Parachela; family Macrobiotidae; genus Paramacrobiotus; species Paramacrobiotus metropolitanus. Next base: position 402,923 of record NW_026570257.1, read on the forward strand.
CGGTACGAAGTTGCTGGGGTTGTTACCGGCGGCGTCCACCTCGAAACGACGACTTCAGACGACCTGTAATTATCAAGTAACTGCAATCATGAAGTATCTGCAATTATCATGAAATGCCGACTGTTGTGACCAATCTTTACCTCGATGCAACATCTCTGTTGTACCAATCCTGGCTATCCAAAGTACGGGATGAACTAGCAGAAATTCCGGGATATAAATTCCGGTATTGCGAAATGCTCGACCTTGTCCGGTTGATGATGTCTTTCAACTGGATGAATGCGGAAGTATTTACCCGAGAACTGGGAGTGGCGAGCGTAAAATTCAGAGTGTACCTACATTAGGCCAAACATAAAAATCGAATGCATTTTCCACCACAGCACCATACATAAAAATGTTATTCCCCCAGGGTAATCGTGAGTACTCAATCGAATAAGTTTTTAATGTACTTGTACCGGATTTGGGAAAGGTCATCCGTAAATCCAAAACGCTTCAGTTCGGCAGCTTCCATAGGGGTGACGAGGTGCACAGCGATGTTGGTCTGATTTCGAATAACAGCCATTATAGGGAAGGAATCAGGCCCGAGGAAATGGGAACATCTTTGCCAATTACTGTTTCCCGTTCGTGTGCGGTTAATAGAGGTGTTGCAATAAATGAGAACACCGTCGTAACCTTTGTTCTGCACGTTTAAAATCCTGGCAGCGAACTCGGCATCTGCGATTGAACGAAACACCAGTGTTATGAGTAGATCGGCCAAATAGTCGATCATTATAAAAACACAGCCTAACATAATTCAGTAATTTCACCTAAAAATATTGTACAAGTTAAAACTGCTGACCTGTTGAGCATTCAGTGAAATCGCTTAACAAAACAAACTGAGGAACGCTCTGATTTGTTGCATGCTGAAAATCAGCTACTCCAACCGAACTGTTGGAGTTGTTGGATTCGGAAACTATGAGGTACACCTGAAATCCAGACAATGCATTAAAAAGAAAGTAGCTTCGAAAGTGGTAGCTGAAAGAAGCATATCTATATAATATTTAAGTCCCGTAAGTAAAATCTGCGACTTACCGGACGATGCGTGTCTAGCTGTCCAGCAAGCAACTGGTAATCATTTGGTACCGTGTACACCAGTTCTTGTGATGCATTGCCGGATTCAGTTCGGTAAACTTGGATCACACAGGAAATCACATCCATTTTCAAACATAACAAAAATGTCCAGATAATTAGTGACACCGATAACTGCGCCATTATAGAGGGCGAGAAAAAGCGCTTTCGCAAATATTTTATACGACGTAGAATTTAAACGGGTACGTTACCGATGGTCTTAATCGCAAAGAATTTTGACCTAAGAAGTAATCGTGTTACTATGTTAAACCTTCCATGCGCTTGGACAATTTATGTCCACTTTTTCTCCGGAGCAGATGCAGTTACTATGATATAACATGATTTGCTTCGTAGATACGTTTATGTTCGTGTAGTGACGTACATTGTGGTTTTGTTTCGCGTAAGGCCACCCAGAGACCGCATCAGTACAATTACTGCATGAAAATAAGGCGGAAACTCTGGTCCCTACGTCAGACGTGGTGAAAAACAGAATGTTCATCATTATTACCATGTTTTTACAGTTTTACCCATTTCAGACGCCATTTCCGGTGACCAAGCCTGCCTTACCTGATTCCTGGTGCGCAAGTTCGTACAATCTATAAAGATAATCATAGATCGGGCCTATGATCATGATGTTATCCGTTACTCTACGAGTACGAAAACGGCTGTCCTTAGCCGTCGGTACACAGCGTTCATACACCATGGATAGAGATCTATTATGTACAGTCCTACTCCGTACTCAGGATTTTTGCCATGCAAAACCATTCGGCCCAGGAAATTCATGTACGCGTGCGCGTCGCCTGAAAAAGACGTGGCTTCCACGCGTGTTCATCGTCAGGATGCAGCCGTTTGTTCAAGGGTGTCCCTACGATACCGGGGCAGTCGATATGATTTTATGCGACGCTGGGCATCCCATAGTTCCGCTAAAAAAATTATTATGATATCTTGTATATTGCTGATTTTCGTAACATAGGCGTGCATGTGGCTTTTTCTCCTGATGGATCGTTGGCAAGGCGTAACGCTGAAGTACGCTTTGCTAGTAAATTGTACATGAGAAGCCCCAGTGCTGAGGCCAGGAATATTTCTGCGGCATGAATTTTATTCTTCTATAATTATGTATGCGTCATAACATAAGTTTTCCATATGCAGCTGATTATGAACGTTTAATGCATTTTACAGAATTACAACACATTGTTTGCACATGATTTCGCATTACTGTCAGAGAATTTATAACTAATCTTCATATGAGGCAAATCCATCTTGGAAGTGTCATGTAGATGCTACCATTGGTTCAGGCGCGGCAGGGTTTCGGCACAATGGGCAGTTTCGTGAATACGTAGTCAGCCACGTTGTCAAACACAGTGTATGCCCAACTGTAAAACACAAGGAATGACAAAGAGCTTGTATCTTTGGCGCAATGACAAATTAATAAAAAAAAGGTTTATCAAGTACATGATTATCATAATCTGCCTATCATTCCGTTTTGCAACTGAAATTCTGAAAATGAATTAGAAATTTACCGTGCCGGCAAGGTCGCATGACCATAGACTCTACCATACTCCAATTTTGTAGGCAGATTGGACACAAATTGTCCGTTTGCCTGGTTATATGCATTTCACAAAGTTTATGCAGCTCCTCGAAGGTCAAGTGCATGCCAGCTGCTCCGATGGGTACCGGTTCAGTTAAGAGGACTTGAGCTCAATAACCGTTCGGAGGCCTCAATAACCGTTCGCCCGACAGATTCCTGGAGCGCCCGCTCGTTGGTGTTTTCGTCACTGTTAAAGCCTGCAGTGCAAAATAACACTGAGTACGCTTAGAGCAATGGCCAACGCAATGTTTTACTTCCTTTTATTATAATCTCCAGGAGCTATTTGGAAGCGTAAAGTTCTATACAGGTAGGTAGGTAGGACGAGGAAAAAGACGCTTTTAAATGTCTACGATTGGAAAGCCGTGTTTTTCTAACGCCAAAACAACTTGACGATTTAAGCATTTAATAATATTAACTAAAAGTAAACACTAAACAGCCAAGACCGACTGCAGTTCCGCCATGCCTTGAATACTTACGGTAATTTGTTCTCGTTCCGGCGTTCTTTTGACAGGCGAGCTCTTGCTTATCCAGTACCAGATTACCCATACAAGGAGTATCGAGATAGCTCCAACTCCAAGGATTAGTAGCATTGCAGCCGTTGAAAGTTTGGAATAACGACGCTGTTGATGCAGTTGTGCTGCCGCAAGGCGCTAACGTTGTCCCACTTTAATCGTGTTTAACAACTTCATAATTTTATAACTTTCCGTATAATTAATAATTTACCGTACATCTGATCATTTGCGAATACCTAAAATAATGACACATATCGCGCACATAGTTTTGCGAGTGCGGCAAATTATTAGCACACTATTTTGCATTTTAGGACGCGTCGCAAATTGAAAGCAAAGCTGGATCCGGTATGGGTGCTCAACACTACCCGTATGGTCGTTTAAGTGAAACATTATGATAAGTGAATGAGCGATGGTCGTTTAAGTGAAACACCCGAAATAATAAATTCCATAAATCCATTTTGCTTCAGTTTTTTTCTTTGTCCAATAAAACAATATATACCCTTTACAGAGTACTTGAAATTTTTTAAATAGCTTGAACCGTTTTTTTGCTATTGCATCGTAAAGAAATCAGTGACGACAGCGTTTTAGCCACGCCAAATGAGCCACTGCACCACGGTCAGATAACTACAGTCAGACCACCTGTGCGGCTGTTAATTCTGTTCAGTTACTTAAATTTAAGTTTACTTCAGTTTTTTACTTCATTTCTTCGAAGCTGGTGTCTTTGAACTGAATTCGATTTTGTCCAAATCAACTTCTGTCACGGACCTCACGGTGATCCCGCAGCCGCCCATGTATGGTGGTTACTGCAATTATCTGAGCGTAGTGCGGTGGCTCATGTGGCGTGGCTAAAGCGCTTTCGTCACTGATTTCTTTACGACGCAATTGCAAAAGAACGGTTCAAGCTATATTAAAAATTTAAAGTACTCTGTAAAGGGTACGTCCTGTTTAACTGGATGAAAAAAAAATCCAAAGGAAAATCGGTTTGTGCAAAATGATATTTCAGGTGTTTCATTTAAACGACCATCGTCCATTCACTTATCATAGTGTTTGACTTAAACGACCGTACGAGTAGGAGGCAAACCGCATCCGTGGGCACCCTCACAGAGGTTCGATCAATGAATCAGGATCAGCTCACTTTTAAATTGAGAAGTGCCCTTTGTCTTCTTATCCGCCGCCGCTACCGTATTCATTATGGAATAACTCACCAGTCACCTGTTTATTATAAAATTAATTTGGAAAAACGCGTGCAAGGATATACGATATTACGGTATCCCCGACGATTCGTTGGCCAATCGCAATTAAAAACGAAATATCGAAAACTCAGGATGTAGTGTGGATTCTGCAAGGATATTAGTGATCACGCTGATCGTTTAACAGGCCTAAAGGATAAAATTTCACTGTTGTGTTATGTACCGTGTCAGAGTGTTGTGCATAGTGCACAGGATATTGGCACGGACGCCTTACCATCATGGCTCGGCTTGCCATTTTTGCCATCCTGCACACACGCCAAAGCGTGTTTTGCCATTCGAGTGCCAGCATCGGAATCGACAACATCGATTCCTCTTGAGCTCTCTGATTTCATGCCCTTTTTCCCTTTAGATTTGTTTTGGTTGTCACCTTTCTAGTCTTTATTTCAAGGAAATAAAGTGATCTTTCGAGGAGTTGCGGTTTTGTTGTGTTTTCTCTATGCAGCGTGAGCGCTTCTCCGAGATGGTGGAGATGCCTTAAGATCCCTGTCATTCCCTCAGTTTTTTAGCTTTTGCACTCGATAACGGCGTACTCTCATACACGCCGTGACACGGAAGTTTCCTCTCCTTCAGTGGAGACCTCAGTCCACCAGCGATAGCCAGCAACGAACAGCAGAAGTAGGAGAATCCTCCCACAGAACCGAAGCACGGAGCGTCGCTGGTTCGGAAGGCACGCGGCCGCCAGCAAGGAGAAGAACCGAGGATCGCGTAAACCAGCGGTAGGCCAACAATCCTCAGCTTATAGGATTATTTCCTATCTCTTCTTTCTGAAATTATCAGACCAATTTCTATTTCATAAGTGAAGCGATTGCTTTTGAAAACGGGGAAGAAGACGATCGATCGATCGTTTCGTTATCAATACAGATACTCTTTAATGAAAATGAAGAAGGTTTTAGTTGTTGTAGTGGACGGCAGCGTCGTCAGAGTTATCGTGACCGATATCCAGACAGTCTATCTAGACGATATCCTATAGTAGAAGAAGGAACGATCGTTCCACATTGAGATTGTTATTCAATTATTCGTGTTATTCCACAGTGGAAGTATGTTCGTAACGGAGCGATGGCTCAACGGAACGGATTTCCCCGATTCTGTCTGAAAGTTATGTCAAGGAACTAGTTGATCCCTATCAGCGATAGCCGTTCTTTTGTGTAAGCATCGCCGCAGAGCAGCTCAATAGAATTGCGTGGAGTAGGCCATTCATAGCCGCCTAGGCCAATTTTCAAAAATCGCACCAAGTGTAAGCTGCAAAGCAGCAATGGAAAGCCTTTAAAATTAGCCTTGAGTTCGAATACGACTATTACCGTTTGGCATTCATAGGCCTCGATGAAAATAATACCGTAATTAACGGCATAATGCCCGTAAATCGTTCACCAGTAAGGAAACAACCAGCTATTGATCGGTTGAAACAGGGCGTAGAAGACGTCTTAAAATCGGCTAGCAAAGTGCTGAAAGGAATTACCGACGATCCAGCAAAGGCTGGTACGAGTGGCGTGGCACAGCCGGACAAAGTCACTCGCAGTAAAACAAATCAGTTGAAGGAGGCAGGTGTGGAAATTACCCACAAAGTCCTCCAAGATAAAACCCGTAAACCGCGTAAAGCGACCGTAATGGATCAAGGAGATAATCTCCTCGATACACCAGTAATGGAGCCGCCTGATCAGTTGTTTTTCAGGCCGCTAACGCCAGACAAAGTTAGACAAGTTAATCTCGATAATCGGGAAGAGGAACGCGCGCCCGCGCCAGAACGGTCTGAAAGTACTACAGAATCAACGGCCACAACGGGGTCGTTTTCTCAAGTAAGCGAGAGTGAACTTAACAAGTCCGCAACGGCGGATGAAGAAGAGGAACCTGTGACAGTGATACCGACTACCTTGCGTAAAACGCAATCGTATACAGCCAACTTGAACGAATTGTTAAATTCTGCGGCTAAGCCGGCAACAGGTTCCACTATTGTGGAACTGAAACAAGCGACCGAAACTATTTCGGCAAATCAAGTAGCAATTAAAGATTTGCAAAGAAAATTGGAAGTAGCTGAGGACGAAGTCCAACATCATAAGAACCAGTACAAACACGCACATAGTTCTTTTAAGAACATGGAAAAGATCGTATTGGGCTTACGAGCCTTAATAGGTGAGAAAGATGCGGCGATTGCCGGATTGAAAGAAAAAGCAGATGAATTATGCAGTAAGAATGCCGATCTAAACCAGCAATTAGCTGAAAAAGATATAGCCTTGGATCAGACCTGGAAGGAACACCAAAGGATGAAAACTGATAATTTTCACCAAAAAGGGGAAATTTCCCATCTCCAGTCTATGTTGCACGAGAGCCAGACCGAACATAGATCCCTAATTAGGAAATTTAATTCACTAGCAAAAGACTACCGAGTATTATATGACCGGCAAATGAACCCGGAAGCCGTGGAATACGGCGAGCGACCGCTCAGCAGGGCATATGCCGCCAATACTGAAGCAGAATCATCCCGTGTCCAGCATACACCCTCGGCAATGAACGAGAATAGTTCCCGGAAAATGCCGAGTACTGACAAACAGCAGTTTATCCGCAGTATTTTGCGGGAGGAGATTCAGCGAGCAGGCATCGGACAAAGCAGGACCGTAAGTCCTGTGAGAAAATCGGATTTGGCTGAAGTGATGCGACAGCCCGTACCGCGTCCCAGCTACAATGGTAGCAAGGAGGACATCGATAGTTTCATAATAAAATTTGATCACGCAGCCACCGCAAATCGGTGGACTACAGATGAAAGGAAAATTACGGAATTGGCATACTGCCTTAAAGATAAAGCCATTGTATGGTACAATGGGCTGATTACTTCCAACGCTGCACCCACCACGTATCGTGAGTGGAAACAGCAATTAATCGCCCGATTTGGCGATTCAAAACGTTCTGTTAATGCGTTAGCAGAGCTAACAAACCGTAATTACCGACCTGGCCAGGAAACCCTGGAGAGTTACTACCAGGCCATGATGACTCTGCGCGATCGCGCTGGGTTTGAAGGTACACCGGAACAATTCGTATCGTTCCTAATGCGTGGGTTGAAATCGCATGAAAAACTCGATGACAAAATGGAAGTTATGCGACCGGATACTCCCGAGAGATTTCTCGAAATACTGCGATATTTGTCATCGAATAATCCGGAAAAATATGTTATTCCGATCAGTAACGTCCGACGTAAACAAGAGAGAGATACCGATGTAGTCACTGTGCGAACAGCACAAGTACAACCGAAGTCATACGCGGCAGCAGCAGCCAGCCCGCCGCGGCCAAGTAGTAAAAACAATGGAAAACCGAGTTACGGTAATCGTAACAATAATAATAATAATATTCGTAGTAATATCAGCAAAGCTGAGAGTAACGACAGCCGAATTAACCAGGACGATAATCGCGCACCGTATCGTAAGGAACAATGGGCAAACAACATTAACAGAATACAGGAAGTGACCGATCGGTCACCGGGCCTTGCAGAAAACCTTGCGTGGTAATAGAGTGGTGAAGTACTGCCAGCACTGTGATTTGTGCGGGCATTACTTCCGAGAGTGCCAGTTCCGCGATAAGCCGCGATGCGAGAATCCTACATATCTCGCTTATCACGATCCAGAGACTGGAAATCGGCGATATGCCGCCGATTTCTATCAGCGCCGTAGTGGCAGTCAGTCGGGAAGCGAACCTAATTCGCCGGCTAGACAGAGAAGTAATTCCCGGCAAAGTATCGGCCCGGCGGAAGATCGGATACGTCCGACTCCAGGATCACCGTTACCGGATAATAATCCGTTTTCGGGTTTGGCTGATCAGGAAAACGAGGAAGGGCGGTAAATTCCGGCTTTACCGACCCGATTCCGCCCAAACCGCCGGACAAAATCGAAACAGTTACAATCAACGGATTGCGCATCGTTGAACCCGATGAATCATCGGATAGTAGCAATGCTACTATTAACTTTTGTATTGCTGTAATCAATTACACTGAACCTAGACGCGCATATCCACTAATGTTGAATGCAACTATAAACGGGCGCGAAGCTCCAGTAATGATAGACACAGGAGCAGAAACATCGTTAATCTCTAGCGAATTTGCTACAGAAATATGCGCTGCGAAAATTCCTCTAACTAAGTCTCTGCATATTCGCGGTATTGGCGGGGTGCGCGGCTTTTTGGTAACGCATTACTGCCGGATAATTATTAAAATACGCGACTTTGAAGCCATCCATTCGGTTTATATTAAACCGACGACCGACGAAATTAAAGTCTTGCTAGGTCAGGACTTCCTGCAGCATGCTTTCTATGCAGTACGGAACAATAAATTGCGTTATTTGGAGTATCAACCGGATGGAAAACCAGGCCCGCTAATAATAAGTGAATCGGTGTCGCCTGTTATTCAGACGATAAACACCGTAGTGGAAGAAGTCTTCCCGATACCCGTGGCAACGGGAGAAATTACTGGTGAACCAGTAGAATCGGCACGAGAGGCCGTACAAGAAGAAACCGTACCAATAGGGAGCGAAGTCTTCCCGATACCCGTGGCAAATGCCACAATAAACAAATCAGAAGAGTATATTAACCGTAAGTCGGTGCTAAAAAAATCACCAAGAATCAGGCTAGTAGCGAAAGCTACCTTTCGGCGCCTTTGGGCAGAGTACAGAGTACTCGTAAAAGAAATACAGGAATTAATTAAGGCTAAAGAGGATGGTACAAATATAATGTACCTGTTTATGGATGATGAAATACCGGTACCCGGTATCGACTCTGCGAAAGCAGGAGAAATCGTAGCTAATCTTGCGAAGCAATACAAAGCGGAATATAACGCGTTAGAAGAGAAACAGAAATATCTGAACGAAATATTTAAATATCTTAAATTACCACTACCGTACGTACTATGGACACCTTTGCGCGTATTGGCGCAATTAGAACGGCGTAAGCTACCAGTATTGCCTTACCAGTTGAACGAGTGTAAACCGCTCAACAATTACGCTAATGAATCGGTTGTAAAAACCGTAGCGAACCATAATCGGTCAGTCAGTTTTGCGCCAATGGCGCGGGTAGTTGAATTTTTAAAAGACGATCCGTCTATCGTAGTGAGGAATACTCTCGATACTGCCGCTACTAACGAAACTAATAATAATAATTTAATTAATCAAGCTAGCATCGAAGTAGTACCGGATTCTAATAATTTAATTATCGTAAATGCAGAGTTGGTAGGGCCCACTGATTCTGCCGAGATCACTAATGAATCTCCGACTTGGGAATTTTCCCAGTCTCCGAACATTAACCCTTCTTACCGCGGTACACGCGCTAAGCCTATCAAAGTTTTCGCCGGCGATAAACTACTAATTAATCCGGGTACTAATTGGGCGACAGTAAATGTCCAATTCGATGCAGATGAGCAGTTCGATACCGACAAGTTTTTATTCCTTCCTAGTCCGCACCTGTATATGGAGCGGCGGATAAAACCGATGGAAGGAGTGGTTAAACCACTGAATAATAAATTTGACATGGTATTCGTTAACTTTCAAAACCAGCGGCAGTCGATTGAAAAAGGCCAATTTATTGGCTATTTGGAACCGTATGAGGAAATACCTGACGTAAATATACAAGTTAATGCCGCAATGTTGGCCGAAATGACCCCGGAAGAGCAGGAAACAGTCAAAAAAGCGGTTGATGAATTAAAAATAAATCCAGAATTAACCGTACAAGAAATTAGAGAAATTAAGGAGATATTTCTCGAATATCCCGGTTTATTCGCGACGAAAACCCGTCCGTTCGGCGACGTACAAATCGTGAAGCACCAAATCGATACCGGTGATATTGCACCGATAAAGTGCAAACCGCATAGAACTTCGTGGCGAGGCCGCGAAATTATTCAAGAACACGTTAACGAAATGCTGGAGAAAGGGATAATTCGGAAATCGAATTCTCCCTGGTGTTTTCCCGTAGTACTAGCTAGTGAAAAGAATCCCGATGGAACCATCGGTACGCGATTTTGCGTGAATTATATTAAATTAAACGACGCTACGAAAAAGAACAATTACCCTCTCCCAAATCCGGACGAATTATTGCAGGCAGTAGCTGACAATAAGTATTATTGTGGCTTTGACTGCAATGCAGGATTTTGGCAAGTGCAAATGCACGAAGACTCCATCGAAAAAACTGCGTTTATTACGCAGGATGGACTTTACGAATTTTTAAGGATGCCGTTTGGTGTCTGTAATGGCCCTGCAACGTTTCAGGAAGCCATGAATAGGACGTTAGCAGACGTCCACTGCGAAAATATTTTCGCTTATTTGGATGATATCATTGCCGTCGCTAAAGACTTCGCAGATCTCAAACGTAAAATACGTTTAATGTGTGAGTGCCTTTTAAAGGCTGGTTTTACATTGAAACCGAGCAAGTGCCATATTGGCGAAACGGAGTTACATTTCCTTGGACATATTGTGTCCAAGGATGGAATAAAACGGATCCCGATAAAATATCGGCAATTGAGAAGTATCCGAAACCAGAGAGTGAAAAGGATTTGAGATCCTTCTTAGGACTTTGTAACTATTACCGTAAATTTGTCAAAGACTTTGCCGGTAGAACGCGCCGTTTATACGGGTTGTTAAAAGGAGAAATAGACGTAAAAGCGAACTGGTCTAATGACCACGATAGTGAATTTACTGATTTAAAATCGGCATTAATTAATGCACCAGTACTGGCAAAATTTGATCCAAGTAAACCGACCGTAATTGAATGCGATGCATCCACAATAGGAATTGGTGCGATATTGCACCAGGACGGTCACCCGATTATTTACGCGAGCAAATTGCTCACAGACGCTGAGAAAAAGTATCCGATTACGGAACTAGAGTGCATGGCAGTAGTCTTTGCGTGTCGGAAATTTCGACACTTTATTGAGTACTCGCATTTCTCAGTACAGACCGACCATCAAGCTTTAACAAATTTATTGCGATCGGTTTCCCGTAAAGAAGGATTAAATGGCCGTTTAACGCGCTGGGCACTCCAGCTAAGTAGTCATAAAATGACCATACTATACAGACCAGGAAAACAGTGCGATAACGCCGATGCGTTAAGTAGACATCCAGTGGGAGAAGCCACTGAATGCCCAGACGATGACTGGGACGAGTTTAAAGACTCGAAATTTAGCACTCCGTCCATTCGTGTAGTGACGATTAAGGATGGAGCTGAGCACGAAGAAGAAGAAGACAACTTCAAGTTCTACAAGATAGAACAAGAGAAAGACCCGAACATCGAGCGCATAATTCATGCACTAGAAGGACGCGTAGAAAGCGTTCATTTGCTTAAACGCCCCGGTTATTCCGGTTATGAATTGTGGAACGGAGTATTGTATAAAATATCGGAAAAAGACGGTCGTATTAACCGTCGATTTGTTGTACCAAAGCACATGCGCGTGGATATCATGCATGCAATGCATGATGCACCAGCCAGCGGTCATCTAGGCCGCGCCAAAACTTATCAGGCGATCGCCTTGCGGTACTTCTGGGAGAATATGGTCTCTCAGATTATCAAGTATGTAGATCATTGTTTTGCATGCCAACATCGCAAGACACTGCGCAAAGCGCCACCAGGCAAGCTACAGCAGATTGCTATCGGCGAGCCGTGGTTTAGAATGCAAGTGGATTTGAAAGGGCCATTGCCCAAAACAACACGGGGAAATACCTATATCGCCGTGGCGATAGATGAACTTACGAAATTCGTAATTGCAAAACCAATACCCGACGCAAAGGCGGAAACTGTCGCTAATTTTCTGATTTACGACGTGTTCCTGCCGTATGGAACACCACAGATTTTGAATACCGATAGAGGAACACATTTCCATAATTATTTATTGGAAGCAATAAACAAACGTTTAAGGATACAGCACCATTTCGGTGCTGCATATCACCCGATCGGGCGCGGACTTGTCGAACGACAAATGCAGACAATAGCCGATTCACTCGCGATGTATGCCAGTGATGGCCGGGAGCGCAATTGGGACAAAGTCCTGCCGTTTGTTATTGCCGGAAAAAATCGTGTAGCAAATAAAACGACAAATCTGTCGCCATATTTTATGTTGTACGGTAGAGAGCAGGTTATTCCTGCAGATACAGAGACAAAGACCAATTTGCCGACAGATCATGCGACAATTCGCGAATACATGGAGGAACTGCGCTACAATCTGAATCGCGCCCACGATATAGCTGAGTTGCATATTCGCAACGAATTCGAGAAAAATGCCGAGCGTTTCGACAAGGGTCGATCGGAGGATAATTATAACATTGGGGATCTTGTGATCCTTAAAACAGAAAAGAAGAAGGGAGAGACGGAATCGTTTCGCCGTCGGTTCGAAATCGAGCCATGGGAAATCATTGGATTCCCATACACGAATGCTGTGGAGTTGAAACGGATAAATTCTGATAAATCAGAAGAAATACGAATAGTCAATTGCGAACGCATAAAGCCGTACAGGACAACAGAGGATGACCGGAAAAATGAAACCCTATTAATTGGGGATTTATTGGAGAACAACAACCTTAGTGAACTTCCTGACAAACAGGATTTACGAGCAGCCGCAGATAATTCTGCCAATAATTTCCCCGCTACCGATGTGGTCCGTACCTCCGCAGATAATTCTGCAGATAATTCCCCTGTAATTGATACAGAGGAATGGGAAACAGTAGACGATGGTGATAATGATATTCAGCGCAATCGCGCTAATGAATCGGTACCAAAAAAACGATTTATGTTGAAATTGCGCAAAAGCGCTAATGGATACACAAGAGTTAACCGTGTAATCATTGAACTACCGTACAAAGTACGTAAAGAATAAGATGATAAATTAAAACGATCGTTTCCATTGAAACACGATAGGAAAGCGAAGCTGATCAAAATACCGTATAAAAAAAAATCCACAATTAAATTGTGTATTTTTTCCATTGCAGATATTTCCGCAATGGACAGCAATCAGCGACCGGTTGGCAGAGGTAATCCTCGATTCTTCGCCCCACCCGTAGCGGGAAATCAAGCGTATCGTCCGACGCAGCGATTTGCTGCCCCGAATGTCCAGAACATTCAGAACACCGGTAATTTGCCCAATGTGGCACCAGAAGTAATTCCAGTGACTATGTCACGTAGTACGCAAACTGATCCAGTAATAGTGGCATCATATGCCGAATATGAACTACTGTTGCGTAGTAATCGGGAACGCGACTTGGCATCATATAGACACTCGTTAGCAGCGACTGCTGCCCAACCAGAGGAAATAGCCGCAGTTGATCAACTGCATATTACTCCGCCAGCAGAAAGAGTGGCAAAGGCCATGATAGCGCGTGCAAAGGCACAGAGTGACGCGGCGGAAGCCTCAAAGGAAGTTGAAGAGGTACCATACGAATCAACTGTAAAGAAACCTATTAAATCACCTGCAAAAGCAGGAGTAGAAACAGCGTTAAAGATAAAGCCTAAACGGAGTAAATCACCGAAACCACCGGCAGACGCTAACGAGCGATTAGCAAAGCTGATCGCCGACCATGAGCAGCAAGAGGCCAGAGATAGGCAGCGTTGGGGACAATCCTTTATAATGGAAGGTCCGTTTGCCCCGACGAAAACAGACGCCCCTAATGGGAAGGAATTACGAGTAGTTACGATACCGCAGCATGTGTATAATACACCACAAGTTATAACGCAAATACGGCCACAGTTGCAAGTGCAACCGCCCCCGGCGTTTTGGAAGGAGACTGGCTTAAAGCCAGCTGTAATCAGATTCCCTACTCCGATGGGAGTGTTACAAGCACCGGTCGAACACCAGCAAATGGCTGGAACTCTTAAACGGGGTCCGAACCCGGTACGAATTAAGGAAGAACTGAGCTACATCATCCCGATATTAACGGGATCGCGAACGCCGTCGCCAGCCGTTAGTGTTAGTGCGATATCCAGTAAGACGCGCCCTTATCGCGTGCAAAGCACGCCCTCACCAGTAGAGGAGGACAAAAAGCGTAAACTGGTAGAAAACAGAGAGGAGATTACTCGAAGGGTAGTCCAAGTCAGGGAAAAGCTGAGACATCAGCCATCGTCGTCTGATGACGATGAACAACCGCAGCTTGTCATAGACGAGCAATGTAGCGATATTGCCCAAAAAGGTAGCGAAGGAGACCCGATAAGAGTTTCTAGTGAGTCCAATGGACGGAATAATTCTCCGGAAATTCCGGAACGAACGTGACTCTGGACATTATTAATAACGTCCGGAAAAAGGACAAGATGGCGGCGCCAGCTTACCTTTTACAAAAGTACAGGCAGATTATAGCTCCTCGGTACATCGATACCGAGGAATATGCACTTATTGTGCAGGTAGCCTCAGAACGTGGGACGTTGGTGGAAGTTTACGAAAACTGGTCACCAACAATGAAGTACGCGATAACTGCAAGTCGTAAAGGTCGATATGTCGACATGAGAGTTAATAACATGCAGGAAATGGTAGAAGCAGTGGCAATCGCCATTAGGGACGTCCACAACGTTCGTGGATCGACTATTGACGAGATTGTTAGGTATATGTACTTAACAATGCCGTTAGACTCAGTCAATCCTGAGCAGCGTTATTCGGATGTTACTACCGCCGTCAATGAGGCAGTTGCCACAGGAATAATCGTGGACGCGGCTCTGGCCGGGAATAGTGGGCGATATGCCTTAGCGGAAACCAACCGTAAACGGATCGCCGAGTTAACCGGCCAACATGTAGAAGAAGTACCGTATTCACCCGCGAAGCGTGTTCCATTCGGGCGAAGGCCCATAGCTTTGGATGAACAAAAAACCTTGTTGGCACAACCCTCGCGTAATGATTTGGCAATCGCCATATATAAAATTGAACAGAGAGGGGAAAATCCCACAGCACAGCGGATAAGTGAGTATTTTGGCACTTATCAACCGTACGCCGTGCAATCTATGATTCGTGCGATGTACGAAGCCTCACAAATAACCCGTCGCTATAATGGCGAAACTTCGCCGTCCTATTATTTTGGTCGTAAAGGACTGTCCTTTCTGCAACGAGTGCAGTTTGAGAAAGTCCCCCAGTGGGATGAAATCGTTATAAAAACGATTGCGGAAATTGGTGATCCATCAGGATCGTCGCCTGACGAAATCATACAGTATATTTCAACTGTATGCCCGGCAATAGCCGACCAAGTAGACGATGCCGTAACTTTAGCGATAAGTCGCTTAATTACTGATCCGAGAATTATCGGATTAAATGACCCACACCGCGGGATGGTTTTATCCGTGGTGTTAGATCACGTCAGCGAAGAGGATAATTAATCTAAATCGTATCTCCGAGGTGGTAGATGCATATATTATGCAATAAGATAAATGCCGTAATTGCAGAATAATTTATTTAATTTAAATTAATTGCAGACGGAATGGAGGAATTACCGTACGCCTATGCGCCAATGCGCTCCTGCAGACGATGTCAGCACAATACTAATAACCGGAAATGTGTGGAATGCACACTCGGACCGAATTTCCGATCGTAAAATCCGCAGATTACCGTGTCCCGTCTTCATGACGAAGTGCTGCTACGCAGCTTGGATGCCTACCGTACCATTACATTGCCGGAATATTGGACAATGGTCTGCGCCACGCCGTACTATTACCGTGGCATTTCCGACAGTGCTGTGCAGTTTATTCGCGAGGGCACTGATGAGTGGTCCTACGCTATTCACCCGGAAAATTTCGGGCGGTGCACGGCAGAACTATTGAAGTGCGCAACCGCGCCACCGAATCAGGTAAAATTACCGGTTATCAGTGAATGCGGGAATTTTGAAATATTGCCCCTAGATCAAAGTATTCAGTACTTACCGGGCAGGGATAATTCCCATAATTTACAGAGATTTATGGCAAATACCGGCGGATCACAGCAAATGCTGTCCCCTCAGTCTGGACAGCAAGGCCAATGGCAACCGCCAGTGATGTTTCAACCACCGCAACATCAGCAGCAAAGTCTGCCTGGATACCAGCCGCAAATGCAGCGAATGCAAACACCTATTCGTTATACGAATATGGCGCTGCAAGTACCGCCGGGCGCATTGCCACCAGAGCATATTGCTCAACTTCAGCAGAGCCTTCCCAGTGGAAGTTATCAGTACGACCCGGAGACGCGGATGATAACTCCGTGCCCATGGCCAACCGGAACAGCCCCGAAAGAGCCACCACAGCGGCAAACTAATCCGCTGTTAGCGAATCTTCCGCCACTGACCAGGAAACCGCCGGTGAATCAACAACCGCCTTTAGAGATGCTGCGAGTGCAGCCTGCACCTGTAAGTGAACCAGTCTTTGAATCTGAGCCGAACTCAGGTGCTAGTTATTCTAGCAATACTAGCAATGCTAGTGGTAAAACTCGGCATAAAATTACTTATAATTTACCGAATGTGGGGAAAACCCCAGATAATTCCTTTGAAGAAGGCGATATTATGCCAGGTAAGCTGAATTCAGCTGTTAAATTTCAGAGAAAGAAAACGCCGAACTGGAATGTCCGCGCAACGCGCGGTGAATCGGTTAAATACCAGCCAGACGCATCTGTATTGTTGTTGCCAGAACGACAGACGCCTCCGCAGTACATCCGCCGTGATATCGACGTTGTTCGTCGAGACCTCGATCAATATGTTGATCGTGTCGTGTCAGTAGTTGGCACAGTTAATGCCGATCAGAGAACCGAAATTGGCAAAGCCATAACTGACACGTTGGACTTGTTACATACCATCGGGTATGACTTACGTATTCGGAAATCAATTAATATGTATAAGATTGATTTGTTCCGGCAAATGGAAGTAAGGCGATACGAAACGCCGCGCCGTTATGGTTTACGTAGTGCGCTGGATATTTCCCAGTTAAAAGAGAAATTAATTGAGATTACCGTCGTCGACTGGGAATTAATTTCCCAATTTAAAATCCTATTTACTGAAGAGCCGGAGGAATTCCTCCTACAGTTTATTTACCGGACACGGATCCAGCAAAGTTCTGGTTTTTCTGCCGTGCCGCGTGCGCTATGCAGCGTAAGATAGCTCCCATGAAAATCACATGGGACACCATCCCTATCGGATGGGGATTAAAGAAGTATATTCTGGTTATCCTCTCCGCGTTAATGGGCAATTGCCATGCTCACCATTATGCCCGGACATACCGGCAAGCTGAGCAGAATCGTCGATTAAAAAGTTACGTTAATCGTATGGGAGAGCCTCTTAATGAGGAACAACAAGCGAAAGTCCTAAATGATATTTTGAGTGTTATGCAAGTCGATGGACTGAAGACCGAATCAATCCGTAATGGACATTACGACGGGATCTATGATCTCGTTAAAAGATTCGCCGAACGTCAGAGTCAGGGAAAGCGCAAAGTCGCTCCAAATTCCCCCGACACTCCGTTAACCAGCAAAACAGTCCAACCTGGACTGAAGAAACCGATAGTGTCGATGGACACGGACGAAACGCCGCAGACAGCAAATGCTACACCAATCGCACCGATTAATGCAGTAATCACTGCACCAGCAGTTGTTCCTGTGAACACAACTACTGCTACTGTACCGACAAGCGGAACGCCGCAAAATGAAGTGACCGCGTCAGTAGAATTACTGACAATTCAGGAAACTCCTGAGACATCGGAGCAAAAAGCTGTGATGGAGACGGACGAGAAGCCGTCGCTGGAGAATAATTTTCTCTTCCCTTCCCGACAAGCTTTGCGGGAAAAACAACGAGAATTGTTGGACGTCAACGATAGGGAAAGGTCCCTTCTCGAATTGGATATCTGTGTAGTTCAAATACCGGAAAATGACAACGAACCGTTGTTTTTCCTCCCTGAGAGCGAAATTGACGCCGATATGTGTGAGGATAGTGGCGAAGTTAAAGCTACGTCCACCGTACTGAGCGATGCTCTTAATGCGCTGAATGCAGAACCACAGGTACAAATGCCGTAAAAGCATTTAATGCTAAAATTAAAATCGCCGTAGTATACAACGTATATATCGATATTTAATCGCCGTAAAAAGCCCGACGAGTGCACCAGTTTGAATTTATTTCAATCATCAAAAAAGGAACCGCCGTAGACGCACAAATCAGTGCACAAATCAGTTTCAGAATTGCCGTAGTGCACTAATTGCATTATAACAGACGAATAAAATTGCCGTAGATGCACTAAGTTGCAAAAGATGTCGTGGATCGACGCAGCAATGCGTATAATTGGAGGATAAATCTCCGGAATGGAAACCTACAAAATTAACAAGGATTAACAAGCGGGATTGAATATAACCGGAATGGAAATTTACCGGAATAATTTTACCGGTTTTTGTTACGAGTATAAACTCGTTTTGATTAACCTACGCCGCATTTTGCCGCGTTCTGTTCTCACTAACTGTGATGGAATAAAATGGCACATTTTTTTTAATAAGAGTTGCTCATTATGTTGCATTTCGAATGCATCCTTTCATTTTTTCTCATTCCTGTTTTTGAGCCTCAAGGGGCCTCGGCATCCCGTCCCGTGGCATGTCAGAGTGTTGTGCATAGTGCACAGGATATTGGCACGGACGCCTTACCATCATGGCTCGGCTTGCCATTTTTGCCATCCTGCACACACGCCAAAGCGTGTTTTGCCATTCGAGTGCCAGCATCGGAATCGACAACATCGATTCCTCTTGAGCTCTCTGATTTCATGCCCTTTTTCCCTTTAGATTTGTTTTGGTTGTCACCTTTCTAGTCTTTATTTCAAGGAAATAAAGTGATCTTTCGAGGAGTTGCGGTTTTGTTGTGTTTTCTCTATGCAGCGTGAGCGCTTCTCCGAGAACCGTATGCAGCTTGAATTCAGTTAATTTACTGCAGCCTGCGCTTGGCTAATTCTCAGACATATCCGGACAGCCGATAATAAAAGGCGTACAGAGCTCACATGGCCATTTTTCGCAGTATTCACCCGCATCTGAATTCTGAATAGTCATCCGTTAATTTATCGCACGTTGCTCCAAAGGAGCTTTGGGCTATTTTGTCTCAACTGTGATACTGTGAATGGCAGAAAACGTCTGTGTATCGTACTGTTCTGTACGTTATAGTACTGTTTCGGAGTCTTTCCAACAGTCTACGCAAATTTCGACTTTGCTGAATAACCGTTCACTTTTCTTGCTTCAGTATTTTCCGAAACTCGAAACGCTATCTCTATAGCATTATGATCTTGCACAAGAAGCGGCATTATTAGCATTAACAGCCCGCTGCTATTTGAGCAATATTACATACTTGAATCTGCAGTTTCTATGAAATCAAGCTATCTCTACAATCGTATAATTAACTAAAAAGCTGTAAAACTTAATTTTTGTGTGTGCCAATGATGGAATTTTGTATAGCGAGTTTTTTTACGAGTGCAAAAAGGCTTCTAATAAGAACATCGAAGTACCGTATACAGGTTGAGTTTCAATGACCGATCACTCACATACAGAACGTAAGCTACCTAAGCGATCATAAGTTCACCATGTAGCAGACCACCCAGAAGGCTGGTGATCGGTTAATAAAAATTGCTTAAGAACAGTGATCGGCTTACTAGAAATGCCGGAGCGTATAGCTATTATTTCAATACTGTAACATGTATTTTGACGTATAACGGTATAAGCAGTTTCTCAACATTTCACTGTTGTTCAAACATGTAAATTGGAAACTGACGAAGCGAAATTAACTCAACTGTCAATGTTGCTTTTCACATATTACAAAGAGTACATACGATACACGCATACTGCCATAGTTTGTTTTGCGAACAACCGGTCATAACTAGCACAATTACAAATTTACAATTAAGAGTAAGGTATCTGCTTTCATGACACTCATGAAATTGCATTCGTCGTTATTACAATTTTGCTGTCGTGTGGTCAACCGAAGTGCGTATAAATATTTTTTGGTGCAGCTCGTGATACGACAATCCAAGATTTTTATGTGATCTGTTGCATAGTACCATGTTGCAGCTGTAATCAGGTGATTCGATTAACACATTTGCGAAATACAAAGCCGGTGCGATCGTAAAGGATGCCGACTGGGCGTTCGGTTAACCAAATTCAACAAATTTTATTCGGGAACTTCGGAACCGCGGCGCGGGAAGAGATACGATAACGTACGGTGAGCAGCCGTTCTCTAAGTACAGTACCTCGTGCACCTAGTTGAGTAATTGTAAAACGCGATTGCAATTGGGACGCGACTGGGGCTTCGCACGATCTTCCAACCATGTTCATTCTCGCATCCATTCAATGCTTTCGTTTACTAAATATCTGTACCTATACCATTATTTAATGTATACGATGTATTTAAAATGTATGTATTTGAAACGTATATACGGATTTAAAACGCATCTAACCGACTAACCAATATCAAGCTGCAAAAGTCAAATCGAAGCCATGTCCAATGCCCAGCCAGGGTTGCGGATTTTAACGCTGTAACAGTTGATAATAAGCATATTCGAATGAAGCAAGAAATAAAAGAAAAGATTTAGGTCAACACGGAGTCGCCCGCGGCCGCAGAAGTTCGGCACAACGGGCAGTTTCGTGAATAAGTAGCCAGCCACGGTACCAAGCAGGCGTTATGTCCAGCTGCAAGAAAAGGGCAACATTCCACCAGCAACTAGCTTCATCTTACTGTGACTACTTGTCAACATAAAAGGGGCGGATAGTTGCTTAGGTAAGCACTCCCTGTACTTGCTGGCGTCACCCGGCTGGTGTTTACGCTGTGGCTAAACATGGTGCTTACGTACAATGTACCGTATGTATTGCCGCAACGTCACACTCCAGCCGGGTGACGACAGCAAGTATAGGCTTCTTGCCCAAGCCATTGCCAGCCCCTTTTATGTACAGTACTTAATACAACGGCCGGAATAAGTACGAGCACAGTTTGTACATAGCGACAAAAGAATAGACACGCGTTATGACTTATGGATGTTCGTAATTGTATTACAAAGTTACAAAAAAAACCCATTGTGAGCTACATACCCGATACTGGGCACGGGAGCATTCATAGTGGAGCGATTACTCTGGTGATCGGATATTATAATTAAAAGTGCTGTGCGACATCTTCCTGTCCGATAAGATGCATTTCTACCTCATACCATATCGAGATCTTACCATGAAGGCAAGGTAGTACGACAATCAACTCGCCCACGCTGTACAGCTGCTGACAAATGGGGCACACGTTGTCCGTCGGTTCGGTGGTATGTATCTGGCAAAGTTGCTGCAGTTCCTGAGCTGTCAGCGGGGCGCCGGCAGCTATAATAGCTGATTCATCTGATCGAACTTGAGAGAATGAAGCTGCAATAACCGTCTGATCGACAGGCTCCTGATGAGCCAGATTCCTAGCCACCTCGGCATCTCCAGCAGTTTGAGGAGCCTGCAATCCCAAACAACCATGGGATTATCCATAGTCCAACTGTGGAGTCAACTACGGAATTATCTATTGGATTATCCAAACAACTCCATAGTCTGCTTTTTTAAATCTAATTTTGAGGAGCTAATCTGAAATGTAAAAATTAATCGCGGCCAGTTATTCCGGTCGCCCGAAAAGTGTTTGCACCATTCAAGAAATACTCTGCAGTTTTCACTTAAATCCATGATATTACATATAATACTTCTCTCGATGTTCACTTGTCGTTCCTTTTCACTTGGAAAAAGCAGCCACCATCGGCGGAGTCTCGCCGTGCCCTTGAGGGCAACTTACTGTAACTTGCTGTGCTGGCGCCGCTTCTTCAGCAGAAGTTTGTTGTGTTGGCGTCGTTTCTGTAGCAGAAGAGGGGCGGAGGTTGCCCGTGCACAGCATGCACGGGCAACAACAACATAACACAAGACTTCCTATCACGATTCCGCAAACTATCAATCCAGCACTACTGGAGGCTTGGGATAAGGACGCAGTCGAGTTGCCGCTAGTCGTGTTTAGTTTCAATCCCCTGTAACCACTTAATATTTAAGCATGCAACAAATTTAATATTAGCAATTTAATAGTTGAAAAGTTAAAGCACGGAACCATAGCAAGCAGTGTGCATTTTCATACTAATTAATGCACTGAAACGTCGCAGACACGCACAATAAGTTCCTCCAAAGTATAACAACGATATTTATTTATCGGAACACTTTGATGATGTCGAAGACTAAAATATTACCATTGACGTTTTGGGT
Source organism: Paramacrobiotus metropolitanus (assembly GCF_019649055.1). Lineage (NCBI taxonomy): Eukaryota > Metazoa > Tardigrada > Eutardigrada > Parachela > Macrobiotidae > Paramacrobiotus > Paramacrobiotus metropolitanus. The sequence goes on from NW_026570257.1 coordinate 425,540, forward strand.
CTTCGTCACAAGTGCAGTTTAATCCTGTTGAATGTTTATTACCAATTACTTATTAATTTAAAAGTAGTATCTGCAACTTCTGCTTTAAAATTCGAAACAGCTGGCCAATTTTGCGGCTGCATTCAGTGGTGCCAAGAACTCTGGCCCCACTTTTGTAAAGATCGGTTGAAAGAGAGCAAAAACCGGCCACTCGGTCCTGGTTCGAAAAATCCATACTTCTATTAGTAATTAGGCAGCGTGCACCAGGCAACACCTCCAGTGCGCAACTGCGCATAAATCGTTAAAGGGAAGCGACATTGTGCGTATTACGGGAATCAGTAGTACAGTAGCTATGTCTGCAAACCTACAGTGACGTTAGAACTGGAAAGAGCCCTTCTGGCACTTCTGGTGATTCATTGTCCGATCCGAATCCGGAGAGAAATACCAACTGTATCAAATTGTAGTACTGAGTTCGGTTTACCGAAACCATGCGGTATCTATACCAAATAAAAGTGCAGATCAAGAAGATATATTTATATAAGCAGAATACTTGGTCAGATATAGGTATAAGCGTGGTCAAATTCTGTTACATGCCTTACCACTCTACTCTGTAGATGAAAATGACGCTGTTCAGTTTAATGTATTATTAGAAAAAAAACGAAAAAAAAAAACACAGCCGTACTTTGCGATTGCTTTATTCGGCTGGTTGTTTCGAAAACGGCTCGGTTTACATGTTCAGCAATGCATTAATCAGGTGACAGACAGAACATTCTGTGCAAAGTACGGTAATTCATTCACGCAGAGTTACAATGGAGGCTATAACACTGCAACAGACAGATCGTGTGCAGCAGCTCGCAAACGCGAGCGCCAGCTTTATTTTAACGCGCAATGGCGCTGACCGGCTTGGGCAGAGCAAGACGTTCAACAGAACCAGACTAAGAGAGTTCTAAACAGGTAGATAGCAAGCACAACTCTAGGGAAGGCGCCAATCCTCTGCTTCGACTGATTTCCCTGTCTACTTACATTTGGCACGATTGGTGCTGCGGACATCACAGGCCTTTCAGTCAAGCCGTTGCTGAGTAGCCAGGGTGGTATTGTGATCCTCCATCTCCCGTGCCCGTCTCCTTGGTGGTATTGCTGCCTCAGCCAAGCACTTCGCACACAGGCCTTGCGGGCCGTGCACTCGCAGCCTGAACTCAGAGTGGTCACCCATCTAAGTCCAAACCGCGCTCGATGTAGACTATCTTTCAAAACCCGAAGGTTTATCCATCTAGCCACAACGAGTGTGCTAAGCCACAACGAGTGTGCTAAGCCACAACGAGTGTGCTTGCCACAACGAGTGTGCTAGCCACAACGAGTGTGCTAAGCCACAACGAGTGTGCTAAACTACAACTACATCTGCTGTCTTGTCTTACTGTGTTGTAGCTGAGGGTCGGGCATCATAGACAAATTTCTTTAGGTTCATTCCATCCTCATAACTGACAAAATGCACGTCAATTTTAATTGGGGCGAAAATATCACTGGGTATAGCAGCGGGGTACGTGGTCCGGTTCCCTATGCTATTGTCGATTACAGATTTTTCTCCATATGCTTTGGACAGGCTGGGGTGAATGATGATGCCGCTATAGCCATTTGTTTGAGCATAAAAAATTTTGCCGAAGATTCCATTCGCCTCATTTAATCGGGCATCTCCAACTGGTTTGGATTGGCGTCGTAGAGATCTGCCTTCGTATTGCTGAGCAATTAAAAACCATAGATGTCAGAACTGAAAACTATCGTAAGTAATGTTTTGGGGCTTACGTAAGTCATTATAATCGAAGCCCTTATGAAATCATAAACATGTATGGTATCCTTTGCATCACAATTGTTCAATTATCACACGAACCGGTTCCATGACTAATGATCTGATGCAAGAATACCTGTTTTCGTTGAGCATATTTCGTCATCCGTTATTAAAAACATATGACGCCATGGGAGAAACGAAGAAGGTCCTGTTGCCTTACAAAGCTCCACATTTTCTGTTCTCAAATAGATCTGCAAAGGCCAGAAACTCCCATGTATAGTGCAGATGGTGATCTCAGATTGCACGAGTTCAGTATTGCCAGAGATCATTCGCTCGCCCGGTTTTCTAATTGTTATGTTTAACTGCAAACAATATGAACCTGGTATCGACTTACCGGGACGGAGATATCCCGTTGTCCCAAAACTGAGTGCTGCTCATTGAAAATCGTATAACCAGTCGACGAATCCAAAGAAACCGTTCCGTTGTCTAATCTGTAGACCTGAATTACGCAGCTGCCACAATTAAATAGAACGCTCAGGGTTAAAAAACGCTGCTTTAAAAGAATAACGAGTGATCCCATCTCCGCAAAAGGGTTGCTGTGCTGCCTGTGCATCATTTTTCAGTCTTGAAGAAGCAACGCCAGTTACAGCGGAAGTACGTTTGCGCCATTTGTAGAATTTCTGACAGATTTTCACGGCATCATCCAAAACGAAATAATTTTGGTATCATTCAGAATTCCCACTATCACAGCAATGAAATAACTGCTCTGGCCTTAATCGAAACAAAATCGAGCATCGGCGAAACTGCGAAATGCAAAAAGGCATCGAATGCGGAAAATTATTTGTGATGCTACTGGTAGTACTACAAATACACAAATCGTACAACATCACGCAAGCAGAATGCAGACTGTCATCATTTACGTTTTGTTGGCAATAATCATATACCGTATTAGCTCATAAGCAGAATGGGGAACTTGCATGCCATGATTTTTTACACGACTGCATTACACACACGGATGTAAAAAAACAGTAAATATTATGTCGCGCATTGGCTTCTACACGAAAGTAGCGACTACCGGTATAATACAGTCAGCACAGTGTATGCCGACAAGAGAAGTATACCGGGTTTAGATTGCCCAAATGCCCACGGGCGTTATGATGGCTAAGCATACGCACGCGGTGTTTTAAGTACTCCCGAATACTTCTATGCAGTCACCTCAGTGGTTTAAATGCGCTTTACGGCAGAATTTAAAGAGGAAAAAGAAGGCTAGTCTGCAAACCAAGATTTTTATGCACTGCAGCTTTTCATTTAGATAACGTGGCGGAGACTACAGCCAACTCGAACGCTCGTTACTGTCACCCCATAGCAGTAATTCAAGATATTTCCCGGATGAAGTAGAACAAAGACGTTACACAAAGCCTAGGAGTAAGTAACAAAACCTGAAAGATACAGTAATGAAACTTGTAAGCTATGTCCGAGGCTGCTCCTGTTTATGCAGAAAATATTTGCAGGCAAGTTACGGTGAAAAAATGTTAGACATCACCCGTTAGGTGGTTTTATCCTTAACGAGAAATAACAGGTGAATCGGGAAACTGAACCGGGAAGGCTGTGGGTAAAGGCACTGCTTCCACCCAAGCCCATTGTCGGCATACTGGGCAATTTCGCGAATAGGTGGTCAGCCAGGTTGTCAGACATGCTTTATGTCCACCTGTAAAAGTGGATTCCAATTGAACGATAAGTGCAAACAAACTCCTAAACTTTAGTCCTCGATAGCTATTTATGATATTTGCAGAACCAGTTAAAACTAGTGCGACTTCTCCGGGTTGCTCGTGATCTTTACCGATCTTTTTTGGAAGTTAAATCGAATGGTGTGAAGTAAAAAGCATCGTTATCTTACCGTGATTGCACGGTAAAACAATCTTCAGTTCACCGGCGTTGAAAGTTTGTTGGCAAGTCCGACACATTTCATCCGATGGTTCATTGACCGTTACTTGATTGAGTTCTTCCATCTCCTGCAAGGATAACGGGACGCCGTTGGCTCGAAGATGTTCTTGTTGTTCGGCTTCCTGGAGGCGGGCCATGAAGTTCTCGATAAAACTCAGGACAAGACGTTGCCGGTACGCCAGCATGCGGGCGATTTCTTGCTCCTCTAGAGCTTCACGAACCTGTAGTCGCATGCTGATATAAAACAACTACTTCCGTCACGTAATTCGCTACACTGACTCAACGAACCCCATAACCGTGAACGAGGCCTTTATTGCTTAAGCAAAACTGTCAGTGTGTATAAATCTCCACAGGCGCTACCTTTCCTTTTTCATTTTACATTAGCGTTGCTTACTCTGGCTCGCTCCTCAGCTGCGCGCATTCTGTGTCGGCGTACCAGCCAACGACAACCGCTGTAAAGCGCAGCGGCACAAACCAACGGAACGAATATCGCGATAAACAAAGTCTTGTCGAAAGATCCCTACTGTCACTACTCGACGAGAACGTCTCTGTGGTCGTGGAATAATCTAGTGTGTCGATGGGACCTCCATAACGTTGGCTCTGGTCACTGCGCCTGCAATCGCAAAGTTTTATATCAGTTAAAAGCTAAAAAACTATTGTTGTTGGAACTTGTTGACATGTAGTCGTACATAGTATAGCGCAAAAAATACCGTACAATTCTGCAATGAAAGCGATCGGGTCAAACTCCGTGGTAGTCTCAGAATCGGATGCGTCGGTCGATTTCAGCTCTGGGAAACGCTGCAGCTGAGATATGGTCCAATTAGAAAACCCAGGCAATATACCATCATCCTCGTGAGAGCTTGCTCGAGCGCTTTCCGTAGGCAGCGTGAAGTTTAAGCGATATCTGCACAGTACAAAAATTAACCACTATAGTATCCATCGATCTTTCCTCTACGTACTGGACATTCCCATTGATACGATTGCCTGAAGTTCGTATTGATATGACGCATCTCACAAACTCCGTTCAAATAGTTTACGAAACCATCGATTACTCTTTACAAGATTAACGTCCACGACCGACGAAAGTGCATCCCCGAAAGACCGAAACCTAGTTTCTCCGTACCTTATTTCAGATGATGGATAATAAGCGAATTTTGTTAACCGCTTCCCTTCCTCATAGCTCACAAAATGCACATCAACTGTTAGTCGGCTTGTTAGTGCTTGGGGAATCGCAACTGGAAACGGTTCTGTTCTGCTTCTCGTAGGCCAAGCAGTAAGATTGACGCTTCCGTGAGCACCGGGTTTTGTTCGGTCTTCAAAGAGACTGGCCTGTACGATTACGCCGCTGTAACCTTTAGCCTGTGCGTTGAGGATTTTCTTAGCGAATTCATCGCCGTCAACGCTATCTTGGGCAAATTGCCATTTGCGCATTGTTGAGGGCTTCTCTACAGAAAAACATTGGTATTACCGGTGAACGAGAATATTGTAGCCGTACAAATAAGATCTGGAATGTTACAGTAATAATGATGAGCATTTCATTGGTGCTAGTTGATGCGGAAACATCTGAATTTGTACTTGTACGAATCTTCACTTTTATCGTGGATTTCTAGACTGGTTTGGGAAATGTCTAACTGATCTAAAATCATTCTTGCTCTTGCCCTTGCCCTTGCCCTTCTCCAATGTTTTTCAGCTGAATAAAAATGTGTGCGTACGCGTTGACAATGTGTTACATTGCCGGCTTTCGTTAAGAGTTAATTACATAAGCGATCTTAAAGTAATTCGTTAACACCACCAGCACTTCCGATCGTGGTACGGGTGTGTAACCCACTCCACTAGGGACAGCTTAGAAGTTGTCATTGCATGGCAGCTCCTGGGTGTCGTTGAACAGCAACGATTATTTTACGGAATTATTAATTCGCCTTTCGGATTAACATTTTGCCGGCGCATCCCACACCGGCATCACTACGAGTAACACTGCGTCAGCTCACCGGCGCAAGAAATCAACCTCCCACAGCCGTCTCAAGCGACCACGCCCTCGGCGACTGTTTACCGGAGGACCGGAAATCCCGTCTTACCTAGCAGCATACCGCATCCCGAAAGTAAAGACACATCATTTGGGTAAGCGCAAATAGATTAAACTTTAACATTATACTTAAGTACAGTACTCAGTCGTGAAAAGATAATTATTGTTTTATCCTCTCACTTTAATAGCAGTATCGGCAATTTGCAACAGCAACCTCCACATTGTTTGTGTGAACTTAATAAGCAATTATTCCAGTTTTGCTCCCGAATTTTTCCGTGCTGATTATACACTTTACAGTACTATTGTGTGCATTTGATTTTACCGGTATGGTATAAGACTTTCTTGACCTGCATTCGTTTTCACTTTGCCAGCAAAACTTTTCTCTCTAAAGAGAGCATTCTTGGCTTGGGAAAGAAACCATTAGCGTTTACAGTTGAATAGTTTTTCTTGGACAGTATGGACAAACATCAGAACTTATCCGACACTCTGTCTGCTTATACGAAGGTTGAACTACAGAGTATAGCACAACAGTATAAAGTACCGTATAAGCAGGCTGACAACAAGAGCAAACTACAGACAGCAATTGCACATTACATGTGTGCTCAGAATCTGAGCGTAGACGATCTGAAGAAGATACTGCGCAGGGAGAAAAGCAACAACAACGCATCATCGCAGGCCAACACCACACCAGTTAAGAGCAATCAGACCAACGCGACCGCTGGCTCGGTTGCGCAGCTGTCAAAGGACAGAGAGGACGCTCTCTCTCCACAACAGCCTAGCACTCTAAACAGTGTGGAGCCTGACAGTGAGCACCTGGTAAACAGTACTCCTGAGTTGCAGAATGCCTTACAGCAAGCGAATAGACTATATAGTACGTTAACTCAGTATATGCCAGACGCGCAGGGCAGAGCATATCTAGACCAGCTGCTGATGGAATCGCATAAGCAGTCATATAACTTCGTTGAACAGCTACATGGAGCGCGGCATGCTGAAGAGATTGCCGCACTGCAGCTACAGCTGCTTGAAGCACGTAAAGAGCGTGAGAGAGAGAATACAGCTATATTCCCACCGCATCACGCCCATGTACAGTATACTGCCAGTACACCTGATGTAAAGCATACCATTACTGCGGATAATAAGAGTACAGTATTACATGATCCAGTTGCATATAATGCTACGAGTACCAGCTCCAATAATAATCTTGCAGATATCGTGAATGCGCTTGCAGCTGTTAAGCTAGATCATAGTAAACTTTTACCTAAAGATTTCAAAATTGAGGTTTTCAACAACAAGCCTGAATATACGATCAGTAATTTCTTTCAGCAATTTGAGAGAGTAGCTAGTACATTAGATTGGGACAATAAGCGACGAGTAATCATGCTGCCCAACTATTTAGGCGAAGCGCCGCGAAGATTCTTTGAAGCTGAATGGTCAACTAACAAAGAGTTGAGTTATGATGCCTGGCGCAATAAACTAGTAACCCGGTATCTCCCTGAAGATTATGCTGACAAGAAGCGACTAGAACTTTCTCGCAAGTGCTTGAAACCTGGTGATGATGTACAGCAGTTTTTCGATGACATGTTGGTGTTGTTTCAAGAAATCGATAGTCGTATGCCCGAAGAGTATAAGGTATCGGAGATTAAGCGTGCTATTTCTGGTATCCCCGAGTACCGTAAAATTCTCATAGCAGCTAACGCCAACTCTGTTACTGAGATTCGTAACATTTTGGGAAAACTCGCTACAGTAGATTCAACCGAAACAACAGTAAATGTGTCATATGCCAGCCCGCACACACCGGCACCGCGCAATAACCGAGAATACGAGTATCATAACCGTAGCGACAGCCGTGACAGGCAACATTATCGGGACAGCAGTTCGTACGACAATAATTGGCGTCAACGGTCACCCAGTCCATACGGCAGACTACAAAATACGAGTAGACATTTCGACCGTTCGCGTTTTAATCAGTATAATCGTATTAGTGACCGCCGCGCACAGTATCAGCCACGTCGGTTCAGCAGAGAGCGAGACCGCAGCAGGGACTTCAGCCACAATCGTAACAACCGAGATGGTAGAGACGTAAGTGGTAACCGTTACTCACGTGATCGTACTGACGGGCGCAAACCACAACCTGACAGTACAGGAAGACGTAAGTTCTCACAGGAGCGCTCCGAGTCACGTGACCGCCGCAAGGAAGATTGGAAGAGTAGAATACCTGAGAAAGTGATACATTTCGATAGCTACAGGCTGGGAAACGGCAAGCTATTCTGCCCATTCTGTAAAGATTTCAGGCATGGTTTTTCTGAGTGCACGAGAGTCACACCGAATGATGTACAGTACATACAACAAACGTGTCCAGCTGACATCATCCTCAAAGCAGAACGGCAGTACAACAAGTACATTAAGGGAAACTTAGATGAAATGGGCGAAACCTTCTGGACAACACCTCAGGGAAACGCATGATGCCGTTCTGGAAAGGAGGTACAGACGGTGTATTACCACCTCCACATACCATAGCAGATGCGACCAAAAGTACGACTCTGTCAGAATATTTTACAGTAAAGGCACGACCTGGAGAACAAACAGTAACCTATGTATACAGCATCGATATAGAAAAAAGTAAAACGTCTCCGTATGCAAGTTACGATATGCCTATTACGTGTACACCTACTTATGCACCGACCATAGTAAACGGTCACGAGGTCAGAACACTTTTCGATACCGGTGCAGGCTGCAGCATTATTAGCGAGAGTCTAGCAAGAGCAATTAATCTTAAATTCTTTCATTTTAAGAAAGGCGCACCTGATTTACATTTCACAACTATTTCGGATCGATTTAAATGCCCGGAGACATACACAACTAGTACGACTGTAAAAGTGGGAGTAATTGACACCGTACACAAATTCTTTATCGTTTGCGGCCTCCCTAATGAATTTATAATCCTTGGTGCTGACTTTTTAAAAGAGCATAAAATAAGTATCAATTTACACCGCGGACAAATTATGTTCGAAAAGCCCGACAGAGTAAAGAAGTCGTTTTTACCGAAAGATATTCAAGATCGTATGGCTAGAAATTACAACTACTACCCACAAACTTCGTTCAATCATTACAAAGTAACAACCGAAATTGGCCTTACTCTGACGCTACTACGTACAAAGGGTATCTTACCAGCAATACCTGAAATACCAGAAGTCGTAGTATCTGAAGCACCAGAACCACAAGTAGCGATTAATGCACCTGATACGAGTATTGATGTTTTCCCTCCAAATACGAGTACGAATTGTAGTGATTCCGCGTGTGACGATTCTACAGCAAAGGTCACGAACTGCAGCACCGCGAATAACGATGGCCACAAAGCGGTTCTACCAGCTTCAGTAGAACCAGCACCACCAGTCACCGTTACTTTGCGAAATACTAGTCTTGTTCATACTGTTACAGTAACTACCGATACTATACTGATACTATGTTAACGATGACACACCTTCTGTTTTCAAAATCTCGCCTGATATTGTTGATCAGTGTGACTCAGCAAAAGTAGCTGTACATTCCAATGTATCTTGGTCGCAGTCTCACATTAAACTCGGCAAAAAGTTGAAAATCCCTAAGAAAACCGGTGTAGTCGTACAGTTTACGGTACCTGACAGCTATAACGGAGACGCGATTGTCATCGGACAAAAGAATATCTTGTTACAACACTTGGTTGGTGTAGCGAACACCATAGTATCTATTGAAAATGGAATAGCAAGTACAGTAATTACCAACTTCAGTGACAAACCAGTAACATTAAAGAAAGGCTTGTTAATTGGTTATGTAGAAACACTAGCTGCAGAGGAACTAGTTGAATGCAACAATCTCCAACCTGGTACGAGTATTAGCCGAGATGAATTAAACGAGCATATAAAAAATCTTAACTTTAACCCAAACTTAACTACCGAACAGCGAAACCAGCTAGTGCACCTTTTTGTCAGATATGAAAATGTGTTTCCCTCCAAGTCCCGCCCGCTTGGCTTGTGCTCCGAAGTGACACACGAGATCGACACAGGTGACAGCAAACCGATAAAACGGATGCCGTGGCGCACGTCCTTTGCGCATCGTATTGAGATACAGAAACAAGTGGATGAAATGCTAAATAAGGGAGTAATTAGAAAATCTACGTCGCCCTGGGCCGCTCCAGTAGTATTAGTAAAGAAAAAAGACCCGCATTCAGCATTGCGTTTTTGTGTAGACCTACGCGGGGTAAATAACGTTACGCACCGGCCGATGTGGCCACTGCCGCGCGTAGATGACGCGATTTCTAGCTTTAGTGGCTCAGTGTATTTTTCATCCCTTGATTTTAACTCTGGATTTTGGCAAATCCGGATGAAAGAAAACGATATACCAAAGACAAGTTTCATTACACCCGACGGACAGTATGAATTTTTGAGAATGCCTTTTGGTCTTTCTGGAGACACCGCTACCTTCCAGAAAGCCATGGATAGTATCTTAGGACACCTAAAGTGGCAATCAGTAATTTGCTATATCGATGATGTTTTAATAGGTGGCCGCGACTTTACTGAGCACATCAAACTTTTAGAGGAAGTACTAATAGCAGTCACAGCAGCAGGCTTTACCATATCACCGAAAAAGTGCGAAATAGGTTTCGAAAAAATTAAATTTTTGGGTCATATTATAAGTAGACACGGTCTTAGCCCTGACCCCGCCAAAATAGCTGCAATATCTGCCTTCCCGCGCCCCCAGACGGCTAAACAAGTAAAATCCTTTATAGGCGCATTATCGTACTACAGGCAATTCATTCAAAATTTCTCGGGGCTGAGTAAACCGCTTATCGAGCTAACAAAGAAAGACGCACCGTTTATCTGGGGCGAAAACCAACAAGCAGCTATCGAGGAATTAAGAGTAGCATTGACAACAGCACCGCTATTGAAACCGTTCGACCCGGCATTACCTGCTCAACTAAAAACCGACGCCTCCGGCATCGGAGTAGGCGCCATACTGGAGCAACAACATGCCGACGGGTAGCATGTTGTCGCCTATGCGTCTAAAATGCTAGACAAGCACCAGATGAATTATCCGACGTCTGAAAAAGAACTTTTTGCCATCGTTTTTGGCATCAAAAAGTTCAAACATTATTTAATTGGCAAACATTTTGTAGTAATAACTGATCATGCCGCTTTACAATTTCTGTTGAACTTAAAAGAACCTCAGGGCAGACTTAACCGATGGGCGCTGTTACTACAAGAGTACGACTTCAAAGTAATTTACCGGAAAGGCCGTTTACATCAGGACGCCGACTTATTAAGTCGCAATCCACTCGAGCCGGCTGATAACACAGACGATTGTGATATTCCTGTATATAGTACGAGTATTGACCCGTGTTTACTACCGACTACGCAGAAATTCGTTGACGAACAAGAATCTGATAATTTCATTAGCAACATTAAGGATATTATTAACAGCTCTGACAAGTACTCTACTTCTCCTAAGAGTATTCAGCGAAAGGTTGACGGTTTTCGCATCGTCAATAACATCTTATACAAAGTAAAATCTCAGAAAGGACACCGGAAATTACTACTGTGCATTCCTTACAGTATGCGCGCACAAGTATTATATAATCTGCATGATGCACCTACCGCGTCACACATCGGTTTTGAAAGAGTATGGGAGCATATGAAGAGCAGATATTATTTTCCACGGATGTTACATTTCGTAAAAAATTACTGCGAAGCTTGTCAGTTGTGTCAGCAGCGAAATAGTAGCAGTATTCCTCAGTCAGGATATTTGCAGCAGATTAAACGGTACAATTTATTGGAAAGTTGGTCTTTTGACCACATCGGTCCTTTCCACGCCACCGAAGGAAAGAAATATATAATAGTAGCGGTCGAAAACGTTTCACGCTATGCCGTTACCAAAGCCGTGCATTCGACCGGCGCTCAGGAAACAGCAGATTTCTTTATACATAATATAATTATACCATTTGGTTTGCCTCGGTATATAACATCAGACCGAGGTGTAGCATATACGAGTAATTTATTTACTGAATTAACAAAGTTGCTGAGTGTCAATCATAGAGTAACTACTGCTTATCATCCTCAAAGCAATAGTATACCTGAACGTTTTAATAAGTATCTTGCAGAAAAATTAACGTTGTACGCCAATAAAGAGCAGACCAATTGGGCACTACACCTGCCATTTGTTACGTTTTCTTATAACTCTTCGAAACACTCTACAACAGATAGTTCACCTTATTATCTGCTTTTCGGTGTAGAACCGTTACTACCTATTGACATAGTAACACCTAAAGTACCAGAGAAAACAGGGGACAAAACGATACAAAAGTATCTTGAAGAACTCCGCAACCAGTGGAAAGTTGCACATGAGTATGCGAAAGTACTAACGGAGAAAGTACATGATAGTAATGCACAACGATACGATGATAAAAAAGTAGAAGTATGTTTTAACGTAGGCGACAAAGTATATGTACGTGATGAGACTCGTATTGTTGGCGAAACTCAAAAGTTAACCTTCCGATTTGTTGGTCCATATGAGATTACTGAGCTGACCACAGAAGGAAACGTTCATGTTAAACTAATTACGGGTAAAGGACGCAAAAGAGTAACGCAAATAGTACATATATCAAAACTAAAACCGTATAAAGAATATGAGGAAGATGTACAGCGTAGCCGGGAAGCTTTCCTAAAAACTTTAGAAAGTAATAAGAGTACTTAAACAACACACAAGACTAACTACTTACTAGTAAATATAAAATTAACAATGGTGAACGTACCATTACTAGTACCAGCAGTGCAGACTAATATCCGATTCGCACTACAGAGTACAGACTAATAAACCGGTGTAAAGTCAAAAAGTAATAACACTGCTACAGCAGCTAAAGTGTACAATACATAAAAGACTGACACTGTTAGAGTATGTACAGTATCACTGCGGAATAATGCTGATAAAGTATATACAGTGTAGAACAACGCAGGAATAACACTGTTACAGTAAACGCAGTGCAAAGTATAAAAATAATGCACTATGCAATATATAAAAAAGTGTACAGCAGTCGATTCTGGCACTATATATTAGCACAGTGCACTGCAGGTGTATTACACTGCAGCACTGATAAGTATAACTACCCAAAACAGTAAAAAGTAACAACATTATGTGTGCGTTTGCAGTCATGGACATGGACACCCACGAAGCTTCCGCTAACGGAGACAGTAACACGGCGACAAGCAGCTCGGCACCGGCAGACACACCAAAAGCAACACCCAGCGCCACCGTGCCGCAGGACGCTATGGACATCCAGACAACTGGATATGATGATGGCAGCTTCAACAACGAGCCGTTCCATCCAGTGACACGCCAGAACAGCCGCACACATGCACCTCCACCCGCACCGGCCGCTTCCGACAGTACCAATCAGCAACCCGGCCAGCGCACCGAACAGCCAAGTAACAATACTCCGCAGAACGGCAACGAGAATAGCAACCAGCGCCAGCAAAAACAGCCGCGCGCTGAGCGCATCCGTTACATCACCGCAACTTCCCGTCAGACAGCACTCCCCGTTAACGACTTACCGTTCAACCCGTTCATTAGCTGCAGCTGGGCCGTCACCGCTGAGGACATGCAGCGCCACATGAACAACATCGGTACCGCGATAGACCGCCTTCAGGAGCAACGCAGCACCCTGCCGAATAACTACGATGCACTGGGGATAGAGTACGAGATTGAACAGCTGAAGAGTATGTTCTCGTTTTTGGAGCGTCAGAGTAAACAAACTAACAGTAACAAATTCGTGACGTTCCCGGAACCACTGGCTACGTCTCTTGGCCACTTCTACCAGCAGTCCTGGCGTTTCGACCGTTTTGCCACCGGAGCCTGGATAAAGTATGCAGCAGAAGACGGGACCTGGCGATATGAACACCGTTCTGGTTTTGTGTATCGCTATATCAGCAACTCACACCGACAAGGTTTCGAAATGGTTGAACAGTATCCGCGTTATTTCAATCCGTACCGCTACTTCCCGATCAACATGCCGTTTTGGCCAGGTGAAATTGCCTGGGATGGATCCTACACGGAAGAGACACGTACGCGAATCAGTAATTACATGGTTGAAATCGACGAGTATAAAACAGTGAAGGGCACCGATAATGGCAAAGACATACAGTATCCTTTTGTCGAAATGGCAGACATGTGGGCCGGAGAGTATCAGCAACTTGATTTGGGCAAGATTATAGCAAAAACCGGCATTCGTGGATATGCACCGGACGAGCAAGGTCATCAGTCCACCGTGCGGGACGATAAAGTAACCATTGCGCAGTTGAACGCTAAAATTCGCCAGCTTGAAGAGCAACTCGGACACCCGCGCCAAGGTAACCAGCAGCAACAGCAGGGACAATACCAACCATATCCGCAGCACCCCGGACAGCAGCAGCCGGAGCAGCCGCCGCGCCAGAATGGACAGCCGCACCCGCGTCAGAATGGAGAACAGCAGCGTCGCCAGTACCAGCCACGCCGTTGAATCACCTGACCGGAAACCGAAGAGAGCAACACAGCAACACGTGGGAGCAGCAACCCCGTCATCCAGATTCACCACGATTAGTAATGTTCTTACAGTAACTCTCATTGTTATTAATTGCTCAATATTTCTGTGTTATTTTCCATTCCCTAATTTCCATTCCTGATTTTACCGGATTTTCTCTTGATAAGACAGGTATATCTTATCGCTACCGTGCGGGATGTAGCCGTACAAATAAGATCTGGAATGTTACAGTAATAATGATGAGCATTTCATTGGTGCTAGTTGATGCGGAAACATCTGAATTTGTACTTGTACGAATCTTCACTTTTATCGTGGATTTCTAGACTGGTTTGGGAAATGTCTAACTGATCTAAAATCATTCTTGCTCTTGCCCTTGCCCTTGCCCTTCTCCAATGTTTTTCAGCTGAATAAAAAAGTGTGCGTACGCGTTGACAATGTGTTACATTGCCGGCTTTCGTTAAGAGTTAATTACATAAGCGATCTTAAAGTAATTCGTTAACACCACCAGCACTTCCGATCGTGGTACGGGTGTGTAACCCACTCCACTAGGGACAGCTTAGAAGTTGTCATTGCAATATGTACTTAGTTGTTTTTAAAATTTAGTTCTGCAAAACCCTTTTCCAACTAACAATGTTGGTTGCGGCAAGAGGAATGTTTTATTCACATAAATTATAAAATATACATACGCTTTTCATGGATACTGTAAATACAGCAAGATTAATGATAAGCAGCTACTTAACCTTCAACAAGTTATTTAATACTTGAACCTTTGCGTCGTGCACATGCTTCGTCATCGGCTAACAGAAAGACAACCGACATTTGGCTTCCCTCTGATAGGCTTGGAGCAGGAGGGAGCTTTTCGGCGTCACAGGCATTCAAGGGATCAGCGACTTTCAAATAAATCTGCAACGACTATCGCCTTTGACTATCAAGCCTTAAACGTATCGATTAGGTTTTGCTTTCGATTCAAAGAGCTTTCCAAGGCTGCGGCAACTATTCGAACAGACGACTCGAACTAAAATATTTTTTGGAATTATTTGTTATTTAGCTCCCGGGATGGTTTTTCAACGTACCGGGATGTCTGCGTTACGTTGGCCAACAACAGTCTGGTAATTATTAGAAACCGTATAAACAGGCTCCTGGGCAACTGTATCATTCTCTATTTCGTAAATCTGGATAACACAGCCACACGGGCTGAGTAGTACAGGCAAAATAAGCAGCCTAAGGGGAATTCGCGCAGCGGATGGCATCATGTTTCCGCTTAGGTACTTGGCTTCTTCAGTGTTGGATACACAAGACGGTACAAGTGATCAGTTTCACGCAACAGCGCTAAGTTCTAATGAAGTTATCGATGCTATTCGCCTTTTCTGAAAGATCGTACAGGTTTTTTAAAGATGCGCTCGTTTAACAGGCCACAGGAAGCAAACCTGATGGTAGAGCTCAGTAATATAAACGTTTAATTCGTTTTTCTGTAAAGTGAAAATGCAAAATAAATTCTTAGCTCGCGTGTATAAAACGTCGAATTCAAAGGTAGCAAAACTGTGTCAGTAGTAGCGGAATATATGTATGTACGAGAACAGCACGTAAACAACAGTGGTGCTGCTCACGAACCGGTTTTCTGCTTTGTCCTAACTAGAAGCTCACGCAAAATTCTCCACCGCCGATGAAGTTATTACTTACATGTATGTCTGCATATCGTATGTGGTCATGTGTCGTTTTCAAAGTTTATTAAGTAGAAAACAGACAGTGTCGGTGGTAAAAGTCGTTTTCCAACACATTAACACTGACACGCTTACAATTAGAGAATAAGAGAAGTTCGGTGTGCCCAAGAGCCCAAAGTGTTCTTGCTTTTTTTAGCTTTTTATCCTACACACTATATTGCGTATGACATCATTCGTTTGACAAAGATTGCGTCGAACAAAATCAATATGATTACAATGACATGCAAGAAGTGAATTTTGGCAAAAGATTTTACAGCAGTAAGTATGTGTAACGTATACTACAGAGTGTAGTATATGTAATGAATAGCGATTTCTGCAGATATGGCAGCATACAGCCGTGAAGCTGGCAAGTCACACACCTTCACTTGACCACCATTTAGCACTGTTTTATCGTTTCTCGTTGCGTTTACTACTTAAGAAACAAGATCAGTAGTTGGTAATTTCAAGTAGGACCTAACTGCAGCGAAATCGAACTAAACTGGATACGAAACCGTGTTTCTATTCAAAGAAGCTGAAAAGAGTTACAGTACACACAGTGAAATTACAACGAAGTTATAAATTAATTACATTATGGCTGCGTGCACGGGTAAACACGGGTGTTGGCTGGGTGCACGGAGTTTGGGAACGGGTGTTGGCTGCGGGCACGGGATTCCTTCACGGGCGTTGGCTGCGTGCACGGGAAATTATTTGAATGTTTAAGTTAAATTTAATTGTATATTTTAGTTATAATTTTTTACATAATTACTACTTATGGAAACCTACTCACTTATTTAAACCCACTGTTTCTAAACGAAAATACCTAGCTACCGCAAGTACTGCAAAATTTGCTGTACATAGCAAGTACAGAGTACTATGTTACGACTTACGAGTTAAATATCTATACTTGTTAGTGCAGTACCATGAAGTACCTGAAAGTCACTGTAAGAAGAATCGAAGGCGTAAGAATCTCTGTAGTGTTTTTTTCCATGAAGACTTTTGTATTAAGGTAATGCCATTCCTGTGTAATATAGCCTCGTAAGAATTTCTGTAATACTGCCAAGACCACTGCGTTCCTTTTCGGGATGGATCCTGGAACGGCCACTTTTGAGCAGGGTCTGATGCGAAATTGCGGACACACTTGGTGGCCGCTTATGAGGCATGCAACCGACATCATTCCCACTTGCATCAAGCCGCGCTGAAAACCTCTGAGTCGTAAAACAAAGAATCTGTAACTATTTCTATGAGTAGATTATGATGGCACATAAAAATATGTCAGAAACCGGTCGCAAAAACCTGTTGTGGTTGAATAAGACCTGGAAAATTATAAATGTTACCACTAAAAAATTGAAATAGCCGTGCACAGCTAACACCCGTGCGGATCCAAAAAGGTCACCCGTGCACACAGCCAACACCCGTGTCCGAACTCCGTGCACGCAGACAACACCCGTGCAACCATGCATGCAGCCAACACCCGTGTTTCCCCGTGCACGCAGCATCGACCATAAAATTAACGGTTGCTGCATGTACGGAACACGGAATTATTTAGACATTCACAAAAACGTTCGAGAAAAGTTTTCCGATCAGCAAGGCAGACTTGGTTCATGCATGATCTTCTTCAGGCGTTTTGGAGACCGGTTCAGCACACACCGGTTGCCTGCATACCAGACAGTTCCGTGAATAGGTGGTCAGCCATGTTGAAAGCACGCCATATGGCCAACTGCAAAAATATAAACACAGGTATTGGCACCGATTACCATTTCATGCATCGCAACGTTGTTAGTGGGTGGCATAAGTTACAGTGTTTTACCATGCTGGCACGGCAAGACAGTCTTTATTTCACCATCCATGAAATTTTGTTGACACAAAGGGCATATTATGTCGTCTGATTGCTCCATGTCCTCGATTTGTGTAAGATGGCTCATTTCATCATCCCTTAGTGGAACCCCAATGCCTTGTAGGCGCTCTTGCTGTACAGGCGCTTCATTTTGAGCAGTTGTTAGGAACTTGATTTGTCTTTTCTCCAGTTCCTCCTTGATACCAGAAATCTGGATAATTTCCTCCTGGGCTAAAGATTGCGGCTTCTGCAGCAAAATCTTTTATTAGACTGCTTTATCAAAGAAAACGTTACAGCAAAGCGCAGTACTTGGGTGCTTTTTATTGGTGATCGTGTGGCTTGTAGTTTTCGCAGTCGATAGCAACGGCGGATCGCGCATATTAGAAGACCCAAGAGAAAAACGGCGACAGCAATCGCCAGAAACAACTCACTGGTTCGTGGAAGCCCAGAATTATTTTTGAAGTGTAATTCGTACCTGCAACATTGCCTCAAATCTTCCACCAGAACTTTTTGTGCCATGTAATGCACTACAACAGCTTCATTACAAATATGACAATGGCAGTCACAATTAGGTACTCTAAGCTTTTTTTTAAGCCGCACCTGTTATCGGAAAAGGGATTGAATAGAAAGTTCTTCAGCTTCATTCCCTGCTCGAAGCCGACGAAATGGACGGTGACGTTGGTCCAATCAATAACGCTCGCAGGAATCTCGGTCGAGAAAGGCCTAGCCGTGGAATAGGGATTTGAATAGACAATGATGCCGGCGTAAGATTTTTCATATGCGCTTAGAATTTTGGCGGCGAATCCATTTATATCTTCAGTGACTTCTGTGTATGTACAACAAAGGAATGCCAGTTAACCGCTAATAGTTTCCAAATGCCAAATGAATAATTGAGATGGTTTTAACCACTGGCTTGCCAACAATTATTCAGAATAGAATAAAACAGTTTATTGTCGCTCGCACTTTTTGCTCCGGCCCCTCGGTATGAAGCAGTACTCCTAGTAGTCGATAAAGTAGCACATTAACTTCTTGACTTCTGTTTTGCTCCCGACAATTTACTGACTGGCATATTGCTGATTAACACAACTTGCTGACCGACAGATTACTGACCGGCAACTGGCATATTTGCAGTTTTGCTGCTCGACTTTTCGAAACTGTTTTGTTGACCGACAGGTTGCTTATTGGTTGGTTTCGATGATTTTTTCAGCTTTTTGAGGGTTTTTTCCTAATGTTCAAGTTGCTTATATTTCTTTACTTTTTTAGCTTTTTATTATTTCTTGGTGCGATCTTTTAGGTTTTTATTCTGTTCTTATGATTTGTTATTTTTGCATGTTTTTCATTTGACTTTTACATTAATTTTGCAATGTCCGTGGAGTGCTGCCAGCAAAGTTGTCAGCAGATAGCAGCTTATCGATTATCAAACTGTCGTTTCACAAATCGTCGTGTGAACATTTTGTCGGTTAGCGAATGCAAAAACATGGTCAGCACGATGCGGGCAGCATCAAGGTTTTCTAAAGCAGTACTATTGTTTATTGGCACTAAAATAAAATCTCACTGTAATCGTCATATATTTAGTGATAAATCTTACCTTCTCTTTGTGGACATGGTACGTCTTCTACTACAAAAAACGACTCAACCCATCTGTTTTCAGTGCCAACCAAGGAGGCTAGATCCAGGTCATCTGAGCTGCACCCAGACGCATGAGTAGCAGCTTTTAGCCGTATACCTAGACCGGTTTCTACATTTGTCTGACGAATTGACGATCATCGTGTGAACAGTGTAAAGAAGATGTTTTACTTACTGGATTGTCCTCTGTGGAATAGTGGCCAGCAGCACAATAGTCATTATCATCAGGAATCGCATAAACTGGAGAAGGTGAGAGGGTTCCGTTTTGCCTTGGGTAAACCTTGATCAGGCAGTCATGAAAGCTTATTAAGAAGCCCAGAATATAGAACCCAAGATAAAGTGGTCTGGATGAAGTCCTCATACTATTACTTCGATTAATGAAGTACTAGTAATTACTGCATCTCGAATACTCGTATTAAGCAACTGGCAATGCATTCGATTCAAGAAACTCTAATGATGCAGGGCGGCTAAATGCTGCGTACGTACAAGTACTGCTTTGTTAACACCTGCAAAAACGACATACTTTTTCAAACCGGCAGGCGAACAAACGAAATTTAAGTGGATTGCCCCCAACTGCTGTATGTTCATCTACGAGGTAATCAGCAAAAAAAAAAAAAAGGTTTTAAGGCAGGTAGACTTTCATTCAGGTTAGCAAAAAAGGGTGTTGATTTTTTTTTGTTCCGGGGGACACACTGTACTCGTAGCCAATTCATGCATGTCAAAATGGTGCAACTTGCATGCACCATGCGTGATCGTAAATGGTACTGAATATTAAGGCAGAGTGCGTGCCTGGAGGCAAGAGCTGTGCTTTAACTTACGTAAAACGTACAAGTATAATATCATTTTCTTGGTCGGCCTCAGTTTGCTGAGTTTAGGGGGCATCCATAAATTACGTACGCAGAAAACCACGATTTTTTCACCCCTCCCTCCCCCTTCGTAGCGGTCCGTCACATTTGCTTGACCCCTCCCCCCTGGTTCGTTCAATCGTAATATATGGAGCTGACCACCCCCTCCCCCCTGGGTTCGTCGAGGCCGTCACAGCTTGTCACGCTTTTTGGACCCCTCCCTCCCTGGTTCGCTGCGTACGTAATTTATGGATCCCCCCTTAGTGGGCTGTGCTTTATCGTACGTTACCTTGTACTCAGTGCTATTGCAACAGCATATATTATGGAAAGTCAGCAGCGCAGTGCTCATCTTGTGGACATAGATGCAGGTGCATGGTCCGTGCAACATCCTTGCGATGCCTCACAACAAGCGCTACTTAAGCTTCGCTCCAACAGCACCGTCCGATATCGTTGCGGGTGTTTCCAGAGCAGAAACGAAAACATAGTTGCCGGAAACTACAGTAGATTAACGGGCGCATATAAAACATCCAAATCATGAAGCAACCAAGACATATAATTATAGAGGGCCCAGCAAGGGATAGCGGCTAGCTCACCCTTAGGCGAGCAGAAACGGAAACTGAACGCCAACACACTTGTAAACTTTATATCCCACTCGCATGCAACAAATCAAAGGTCACCGCAGTATTCTATCACCACAAAAGAATGCTGCGGGCAAAACGAAAAAGCAAACAGCTCAGACGACAAAACCTCGCAACGGAAAAATCAACCAGGTGGAAGATCTGGTAGAATTCACTAGCAAAAGACAGCAAAACAACCTAACATCCGCCCGAACGCGGACTGGCAGGAGCCACTCCTCCTCACACGAGCGTTGTGTTAATTCCACAAGCCGGCAATTCAGCGCGTTTACAATCCCGCTGGCAGAACGAGAGCACAGCATAGTTTTGGAAAATGTTAGATTTGTCACTCGCGAAATTTCCCTGCTAACAGTTTTATCTGCTTAAATCACTTTTACCTACGTATATTATCTCAATATCGCACGATGCGAAAAGATCATCCGTTTTACAGTCAAGGGTGCTAAAATGAAACGAAGAAAAAAGGATACTGTACTTTTACTGCGTGCAAGTGCATAATCATACACGGAAGTACACAATTACAAAATCCATTAAGAGCTTTTGAGAAAATGTGGGTGCATCCGATTCCTCGCAGACGGGTCCAAAGGCGGCAAAATCGGTTCAGGCATCCTCTCTAGTTGTTTCAGTGACCGGTTCAGCGCACACCGACTGCCTGCATACTGGGCAGTTGCGTGAATAGGTAGTCAGCCATGCTGCTACGCACGCCTTGTGGCCAACTGCAAAAATCAACGTACCTGCATTTCACAGAATTTGGGTGCTTTATCAACACAGGCTATTATAGAAAATGTTTCGAATTGGAGTTCAGTGCATTACCATGCTGGCACGGCAAGGTCATCTTCATTTCGCCAATCGTCAAATTTTGCTGACACATATTGTGTCGTCCGATTGCTCGATGACTTTGGATTGAATACGACGGTTCATTTCATCTTCCGTTAGTGGAACCCCATTGTCCTGTAGATGTCCTTCTTGCTCAGGTGCTTCATTTTGAGCAATAAGCAGTTCGATTTGTCTTTTGACAAGTTCTTCCCTGATAGCAGAAATCGGGATGATTTCCTCTTGGGTCGAAAGTTGCGGTGCCTGCTGAAAATCCTTTTCTTAGAATTGCTTCACTAAAATGTTCATGAGCAAAGGATGAAGTCCTTACTTGAGCTCTTTCTGTTGCTGATCGAGTAGCTCGCAGTTTACGTCGTTGGCAGCATTGGTGGATTGTGTACATTAACAGGCTCAAAACAAGCACGGGGACAGCCACCGCCGGAGCAAGGTTCTGGTTAAAAGACTGAGAGTTGCCCGTTTTGATTGAATAGTAGGAATAACCATGGGAGTAACCACCGTGTAGGAAACTGCAACAGTACAGCAATAATTGTTGCGCACTAATCAAGATCTCGCAAAAAAAGGTTCGTACGTACTTTGCAAGCAGCCAAGAAAACTAATCAAACGACTCGTTGGTTGGTAGGAGCGTGAGTTACTTTCCGATGCGTAATTCGTATCTGCATATTATTTTAACCGTTAGTCCCATGTGCAATACTCACACTGACTCCTTCACTGCTGATAACGCCGTGTGTACGCCCAACTGGAACTAAGTAACCAAATTGTTCCCACTCTGCACAGGCCGCACCTGGTATCGAGTAAGGAACTGAATAAAAATTTTTTCAGTTCCACTCCATCCTTATAGCCGACGAAGTGGACGGTAAGGTGGTTCGATCAACAACGCTCCTGGGAATCTCAACCGAGAAAGGCTCAGTCGTAATATTGTTGTCGGGGCTTGAATACACGATGATGCCGGTGTAATATTTCTCATATGCATTTAGAATTTTGGCGCCAATTCCATTCGCATCGTCGGTAACATCTGTGAATAACAAAGCAATGTCAGCTTATCATTACTGGCCGTACATGTAATATCAGTACATGTAAATAACGAGGCGGTTTTTACTGCGGTCTCACACACCGTGGCCGTGTACTATAGAAAGTGGGTAAATCGAAGTCACGCTGTTTTAAAGCCGTTTCTTATAATTAAGTACAAGATCTATACTACGCGCGGCGCCCCATAGTTTTGAGATCTCTATAACCATAAAACTTCTGGAAAAACGGACAACGCCATTAGATCCGGGATAGTTCAGAAGTGGCCGGCATATTTTTTTATGAAAATATCGAGCCGGCATCAAGCCGGCATCAAGACCAGATTGATCCAACCCATCTTAAAGGTCACCTTGAAACTTAGAAATGTTTGCCTAGATACAATACAAAATACCAATTGACATAATTATCACACTAATTAAACCGAAAAATAAATAAATTATTGTACTCATTCAAACACTCGCGTTATTCAAACATTGCTGCCGGTGTTGCCGAGCTCGAAGCACGTTTAAAATCAACCGATATAAAATGTAAAAATATCAAATATAAAATCAATACGAAAAATCACAGGACGAGTGAGTGACCGAAGCACTATCACCGGCCACTGAGCGGAATCTCTAGATGAGTGGGTGACCGAGCTACCACCACTGACCAGCAAGAAAAATCACTAGACAAGTGAGTGACCGAAACACCATTACTGCCCACTGAGCGGAATTTCTAGGTGAGTGAGTCATCGAGCGGGCTTTGCTCTTGCTCACCTAACGATTTTTCTCCTTACCTAGCGATATTTCTTACTGGACAGGTTGAGCTCGGTCAGTCACTCACCTAGTGATTGACTGCGTCAAAAAATCGCTAGGTGAGTACGTGACCGAGCTACCAGTACTACCCAGCGCACAGAGCCCGTTAGGTGAACGTGTGACCGATCTAACACTACTGTCCAGTGCACGAACTCCGTTAAGTGATCTATTGAACGAGCTACCACTACTGTCCAGTGCATAGATTCCGTTAGGTAGATGGGTGACCGAGCTACCAATACTGTCCAGTGCAGAGATCCCGTTAGGTAGATGGGTGACCGAGCTACCAATACTGTCCAGTGCATCACTACTGTCGAGCTACCACTACTGTCCAGTGCATAGATTCCGTTAGGTAGATGGATGACCGAGCTACCAATACTGTCCAGTGCAGAGATCCCGTTAGGTAGATGGGTGACCGAGCTACCAATACTGTCCAGTGCACGAACTCCGTTAAGTGATCTAGTGACCGAGCTACCACTACTGTCCAGTGCACCAACTCCGTTAAGTGATCTAGTGACCGAGTTACCAGTACTGTCCTTTGCATAGATCCCGTTAGGTAGGTGGGTGACCGAGCTACCAAAGCTATCCAGTGCACAGAGCACGTTAGGTGAACGTATGACCAAACTGCAATATTGCTGAGCAAAATAGAGCAGGGCCTGCTAAGTTCTTAATGGGTGACCTATCTAGCACCACTGTCTAGTCTTAGCGTCCTTTTAGTTTGTAATGTGATCATTGTGATGCTCTCGTGGGTGATTAGATTCGGATGGTTTTTCGCTAAGAAAATTTAAAAAAAAATGATTTGTAAAGTCAAAGTAATTGCGTTCGACTGCACGAAACCAAAACATCCATTTTTTTATAAAATTTTTGTTATCGGGCTCTTCAGATTTATCCGTTCTAAGTTAACAATCCGTAAACCGGCCAAGGAGTTTAGAACCCAAGAAACGCGGAGGCGAAGCCGAGGCTGTTTCTTGTATGTTATATCATAATGCTGACATTAAATCGATATCTTACTGGATTCGTCATTTGTTTAGTGGTGAAACTCACTTTCTCTTGGTGGACATGGTTGGTCATCCACTAGAAGAAAGGAGTCAACCCATCGGTTTTCAGCTTCAACCGCAGAAGCCAGTTCCAGGTCATCTGGACTGCATCCAGTTGCAGGAGTGGCAGCTTTTAAGTATACCTAAACCGGTTTTGTCATTTTTCTGACACTCCTCATTGGGCAGAGAGGATGGCTTACTTACAGGTTTGTCATCCGCAAAATTTCGGTCAACAGCCACGTAGTCATTATCATCGGGAATCGTATAGACTGGAACTGCTCAGAGCGTGCCGTTTTGTCTTACATAAACCTCGATCAGGCATTGATGAAAGTTTATTAAGAGAACCAGGGTAGACAGTCCCAAATAAAGGGATACAAGTATGGATAAAGGCCACATATTGTAACTACGGTTGATTCGTAAGCTTTGACTGCGCTTCGAATACAAAACTGCAAATTGGTTAGTAACTTCAAAATACGAGCACCAAACTGGCTGTTGTGAATTGCCGTGTACCAACAACAAAGTAAGGTAGGAAAAAGTGTTTTTATTACCAGCAAAAAGCGTGGAGTTCTGTGCAATATGTCAGTTGACAACAGACTTGTGGTCATATAAGTGCTTTTGAAGGCATGCAACAAACGCATGCAGCAATCAGACAAGATAGGT
This sequence comes from Paramacrobiotus metropolitanus, assembly GCF_019649055.1. NCBI lineage: Eukaryota > Metazoa > Tardigrada > Eutardigrada > Parachela > Macrobiotidae > Paramacrobiotus > Paramacrobiotus metropolitanus. The sequence continues at coordinate 450,796 of NW_026570257.1, forward strand.
AATAAAAGTGGGGTGTTTTTGTTTAGGTTTGACGTGATGCATTTTAGGTTCACGGGTCGATTTTTTCTATTCCGGGAAATACATGTGTACTGTACTCGTAGTTAAATCATGTACATATGTTAAATCTGTGCCTGTTTACATGTACACTGCGTGATTGTAAAAGACGTCGACTATCATTTAAAGCTATGCATAGAAGTACTTACTGAAGGCAGAGTGCGTGCCTGGAGGCAAGTATCACAGCTTGAATGCACGTATGCCATCGTTTATTTTCTTGACCTCAACTTTAATAAAGGCTGTAGTTTACCGTTACCTTGAACACGCTGTTGTTGTGAACTAACAAGCATAAGTACTGTTTACCGGTGCCATGTAGGTGTCGGTATAAAAACAATAAAATATTCAAAGCTAAACAGCAAACTATGAATAACACTGACATTAGCCGCATATTACTAGTTAATTCGGCTTAACATGGATCGCTTTAGTTTCTGAAATGCACCCGCCACAGACTCCCGCAGCGGCCGGAAACTGAGTGCGAAGACGATGGGATCAAACAGGGCTTGTAGCGGATATAAGATACCGGTAGCGTAACCGTATACGTCGTTGTAATCCAGTTTAACGTAGATACCAGCCGTCCAATATGCAAAGCACGGGCCATAACAAAGTATGATACTAATCGTCAGCAAGGTCAACAAGAGAAACCCGCGAAACTGCTGTTTCACTGCCGCTGGCTGATCTTTACAACGTCCCTGCGATGTCTTACAACCAATGCTACTGGGCACTACCGGCATTGTGCGATGCCGTTGCCGTTGTTTCCAGAGGAGAAACGGATAACTGCCGGCAATTAGAATAACGGGAGCATCGAACGTCCACATCATCATGAACCCGTACCAGCCAAACAGCGCGTCGGTATTGATGACACATGCGCCTTCTTCCACAGGAATGCGGTATTTTACTGCGTCCACAATCACACCGGGCAGAAGGAGAACATGAGTGTACAGCATCTGTTTCAAAACTGAAGCATCACCGTACACGAATTTACCGTGCAGTTATTTTGGTGCTGATACTTTTCTTTGCCTAAGTCGTTTTTACCGATTTTTTCAACTGGTCTTAAATAATTATTTTTACTCTGTAATCAAAGTAGTAATCTAACAACTATCTTAACAAATATTACCGTTGCTGCGCAAAGAATCCATGCAGTCTTTGGTCTGTGTCGATTCTTATAGGACAACGGAAACACGATCGCCCATACGCGATTTCCCATAATCAACACATGACAGTGAACCGTTGTCGCCGAAATCACATAAATCGTGTAATTGTACACAGTGCAAGCGTTATCGCCCAGCCACCAGCTACCGTGGAGCTCCGTGAGGATGTCCATGGAATTGCACAAACAAGCGTAGATTATGTTGGTCATCAGTAGAACGTTGAGATACACGCTAAACGAGGTACGCGCCCTCTTCTCTTTCCACAGAACAGCCAACATTGCCGTATTCAGTATAACTGTTGCGGTAGTCAGCGAGATCAAAATCGCGAATTGGTATTCCGGTTTGCCTGTATCCGCGGCCGCGGTACCGTTTCCCATGTTACTAGTCGAGTTGGACCAGACAGACAGCGACAGATTTAAAATTTTTTCAGCCATAATTCAAATAAAAATTTGGGATAATGGAATTTGTCAATCCAGGTCTCAACTATAGATGCAGTAAATAATAAAATCAAATTGTGAAAGAGAAAACGGCAAAGCACTTCAGCTTGCGCAGATGTGCACACTAAGCGTAATTACTACGATGTCACTGAAAGGTCCCTCTGCTTACGAGCTCAAGTGGATTGCCGGAAGCGCATATTACAATCTTGAAAAACGTATCTGTTGAGAGCTGCACTTAATTACAAAGAGATTTACTGGTCTCTTAGAGAAACCGGGATTTTTGAAGACTGTCAGAGGCACATGACTGCGCCTGGTGCATACGGCCCACCATGGACGTACTTGCACTCATGCTTGTCATATCGCCTCTCTCGCTGTACGTACGTGTGCTGCTGCACTGCACTCATATCCGCTGAAGCGGATATATGCGGCGCACACACTGAGCATACTTGCTCTCTCGTCCCTCTCTCTCGCTGTATGACTCAGCGTACGCTCGCGTTGGATTGAGTCCAGTCTGCGCATCAACACACAGCTGATGGCTCACACCACGTGCTTGCCGCCAGTTGCTTCTTTCACGCCTTGGCGAACGCTCAAGAGCTTTTTCTAGCATTCACTTGCTTAGCCATCAGTGCTTTGTTCTTGCATTCCCTGCTATTACGCAGCATTGTTCCTTTATTTGTACAATAAAGCATCACTCGTGATCTCCTCGCGCTTGCCTGTTACATGATAAGCAGCATCGTTTGGTTTTCTTTCAACGGACCCTTTGAGGAGACGGTGAAGGCTTCATTCACGGAGAACCTGTCTGGAAACCTTTTCAGTCACTGTCAGACCGATTGCTGAAGCAATCTCTGCATTGACTGTCGATCAGAACGGTCGCATCGTCTTACAGCTGCGGAAAACGAGGATCACTGAAGTGATTCTTGCCCAGCTGGTGAGCGCAGTTCTTTGGTCTCTTCCACATTGAAGAGCGGAATCTCATTTCCAAACAGCACGGACTTTTCTTCTCCCAACTGACGGATCAGACTCGAACGAGAGTCTGCAGCGCGATAGGATTACTCCAATCATACGGGGACCATCGGTTTGAACACCGACCCGCAACTTTACTCGCGGATTTCAGCACGGAAACGACGGATTTCCGACCTCGGACGGAGGAAATCGACCGGAACCGACACCGACACCGACACTGGTAAAGTCACGGTTATAGGTCGATTTTAGCCGAAACTAGGTCGGCATTTCATTTTCTAGCGGTAGAAAACAATTTCTATCCGTAAATTTAAACTTTTTAACGGTTAAAAAGTAATTTTCGACGGAGAAACCGACTCGGAATTTTGCTTTTGGTCGAGAACCGACCTGCTAGGTCAACGAACCTGTCTAGACAGTTAGACAAAGGCTAACCGGCAACAGGTCGGAAATTCTCTCATTTCTGATTTCTAACGGTGTTTCGACCACCAGAAAATTTTCTTAATTAATAAAACTAATTTCTAACGGTTAAAAACTTTAAAATCCGACTAGATAAACTTTCTAGCCGACCTAAAATAATTTGTTTTTCTTGCGGAAAATAGCGCAAAAATTCTCGAACTTCCTTGTGACGTCATAACGACCGCTTACCAGTACTTAAGAGGCAGCCAATCAGCGTGCAGGGGAAAGTTCCCATAGCTTAACATAGGCGTGATTCATCGTTTTTTGCAAATTTTGCACGCGGCTCGCATTCTGTGACGTAGGCAGAAGTGCAAGACCACTTAACCTGTTACGTCACACTGGTCAGCACAGTAACATAGGACGTACTACACCGTACTACTATTACGTACTGTACTGTACCATTGTACTGTATATTAATACCCTGTGTTAGGGTTGTTGATACCAGCTGTCTGGAGGACCAAATGGTATTGGTATTTTGGTATACCATGAAAATACCACTGGTATTAAGTGGTATATCATTGGTGGTATACCACGATACCATCAAATACCATTAGGGGAACGCCCGAAATACCAGTGGTAAATGGTATATCATCCGTACCACACCAAATACCATTTGGTATCAACAACCCTACCCTGTGTACTGAGTCACCAACAGACACATCAACAACAATAACAACATCTCATCGGACGTTCCTGACCCTTGGAAGTTCCTGAACAAAAAGACGTTCCTGACTTTACCGAACATCTTCACACAGAAGATTGTTCGACTTTCTCTTTCTAACTGACTAAACTATTAAGGCTCCACCAGAGCCGACCTGACTTGACAACAATGTCGAATCCTCGAGAAGATCAGTACGCGAGAAAGTTCAACACGGACTATTCTCGGCGTGCGAACATGACCGGGAAGTATTCACTTCGATACGCCGGTCAAGACAAAAGTCAGCCGTCCTCCACCGACTCGACTAAGTCGGCCGAGGCAAAGGAGAGACGCAACGAACGCATCCTCCTTGCCGACTCGAATCCAACCTCGGATGACAGTTTCGAGGACGCCAGGGATAAAACATTCCTGGAAACCCCAGCTGACATGGCAGCCCCGTCCCACCCGACCAAGGGGGATGTAGAACAGCCGCAAGTTGAGACTACATTGTCTCATACCGACCTGGAATCGAGCTCACACAGAGCTCAAGGCTCGGTAGCCACAAAGACAACCGAGCTCGGACGGCATTCACCCAACAGGACGGAAGAAGTGCCGAAGCAGACCTCGCCCAACATGGATGTTCCGACTAACCAAGTCGGAAGGAAATCGCCGACCACACAGGCCGAGCGAAAATCTCCGACTAAGCAAGTTGGTGAACAACAACCGACTACGGTGGCCGACCAACAAATGGTCGACCAGCCGCCGGCAAGAGAAGTCGGTCAACAGCAGGCCGACCTGCCCCAAACTCGAGAGGCCGAACAACCGACCTCGACCGGAATGGATAAGCCGACAACAGAAGCCGGCAACGTCCAACCGACCACACAGGTCGGAAGGATTTCACCAATTGAGAGGGTCGGTCAGCTGAAACCGGCCACAGTGGATCCACAGATGGAAGTCGGCAACAAGCAACCGACTAGTCTGGAACGGCAACCAACCGACACAAAGTCGGATTTGGCCGTCCAGCCAACCATATCACCAAGTTGAACGAAAGACTCCGAGGTACCGCCACGAAGCGGCCCTCGCCCAGCTGGATCGCCGACTAGCATACCAGCACCCAACGAACGGGTTATCTCACCGTTGAGCCGACCTTCGCCAACTGGATGCGAGTCGACTCGAGTAACTGAAGCTCAACAAACGGTGAAGTCGACTAAGGCGACACAAAGTCGACCTGTCGACCTGAAAATCAGATCGTCACCACCGATGTTCGAAACGGGCGAACTCGGTAGCACTCCGTCACCAACAAACGAAGTCTTTGACGCAACAACAGCGTCAAGACCGAATAGTGCGGACGGATTCTTCACGATGCCACTGGGGTCCAACAAGGACGACCTCCCTCATCAGGCCACTTTACTCGAATATACGGCCGAGAAGTGGATAGCGGCAACACCGCCCGAAAGGATCGTAGACGTCGATCTACTCCGCTCGAGATGCCGTAGACTGATCACTCAGATCGCTTTGGCAGACAGAATTATCGACTCGGCGGGAAAATCGCTCCGAAACTCGGAAGATACCCATCGGCTCGAACGAAGCAAATGGGAACGCGAAATGGCCGACGCCAACAAAGGCATCGCCATCCAACAACGGGAAATCGATCGGCTCAATGCCATACTGAAGCGTACCGACCAACCGTGTCGGCATGACATCGACGAAGCTACTACACTCAAGGGCATGTTGGATCGATCCATGGATGCGGTTCACGAGCTGAACCGAGAACTCGCCGAAGCGAACAAAGCGCTCGAAGAAGCCCAAAAAGACCTGGCCGACGTACAAACCGCACTGGTCGAGTCCGAGCAGGCAGCCGGAGCGTTCCACCAGCAACTCACCACGGCCAATGAAGAAGCCGAGGTCTATCGAAACGAAGTCGATAGATATGTGGTGGAACTGAAGAAGGCCGATGACGAGATCGACCGCCTAACACACAGAGTAGACGAGCTCGAGTCGGAAATCGAACTCGTCTTCACCAGAATGGGACGACGGTTCATCGACGAGAACGCTCGGGACATGGGCTTTCCTAACCAAAGGACAGCCGATGTCGACCTGGTGGAAGCAAACGCCCAGCTGGCTGACCAGGTCCATGGACTGAACCAAGTCCTTAAGGAGGAACAGAAACTCCGAGCTCAACTCGAGTACAACTTGAACGAGGCCCAAAAGGTAAACGAGGCGCAACACAGTCGCATCCTTTACCTGGAGGCCCGTGAAGTCGAACTGTACGACTTCGGCGAACAGGCTGCCCGCAATCTCACAGATATGATGCGGCAAATGGACGAAATGGACATCGAAACAAGATGTCTGAGGGAAGAAAAGAAACACCTGGAACAAAGCCAGGTCGAACTTCCCCCATACCAAGAACATAGTCGGGTTGAACCTCCCTCATACCGGACGTCCATGGCACAGGATCAACAGCCGTCACGAACAATCAGTGACATCCTGTGGGGAATTAACCCGACCCAGGAAATGGTGAAGAAGGAGAACAACACCTCCTACTTCGTCGGAGTCGTAACAACCGACCCGAGTGTGTGAACAATCCCACAACCACCAGCAGTACCGAGTGCTCCGGAACCGGAACACAACACGTCGACCGCGGCACCACGAGTGCCAACGACGAACGTGGCGACAACGACGTCGGCTGGTGCGTATACCAGCACCTCGTACGCGACGCGCACAACAATGTACGCGCCAGTACCTAACGCCAGGAGAGACTGGACAACGGACGCCGAACGTCTCCCAATCCAGCCACCAAGACCTGGCATGGAGGCATACCGGCCACCACGGACGAATTCCAACCCGAACTTGCTCCGCCAGAACCCGCAGTTCGACCTTGAACGCGGGCGAGCTCGGTCATTCAACACGGCCGACCAGCAGCAGGACGGACGAAACGGAGAAGACAGCTCCGACCAACAAGGCCGGGGCCTCCAAACCGACTTACACAGAGTCGGATGCCGGCTCAGGGAACACAGCCCGACCGGTATGGCAGAGTCTACGATCAACCGAGCGGATTCTATCCGCCGGCGCCGAGACAAAATCGAGCGCCCCTTCCACAACAGTATGGAGGACAGCCGCAACAGCCTCGTCACGCAGACCAGGCTCAGGCTCGACATCCGCAACAGGACGGATACGAAGGCCATGACGACGATGCCTACCAACAGGAGGCGTACGAAGACCAACAAGGCCACATGCCATACGTCAATCCACCACCCGCCCCGGCTGCACAACAAGCTGCGCCGGCGGCACATTCTTTGGAACAAAACCCAGCACACGTTGCTTTGGTACGAGCAATAGCCCACGGACGTCGGCAACCCTTACCACCGTTCGACGGGGACCACACCAAACTTCATGGGTGGCTTAAGCAAATCCGAAGCCTGTATCGTCAAGCCCAACGATGGTATGAAGACGATCAGACCTTCATGTCCGACTTGATAGCCGAACTGGACGGCCAAGCGAAAGAATGGCATACTCTCGGAGCCGCCGGAGAACCACTCGGCGGATGGCCAGTCAACTTATGGCTTACCAAATTCGAGCAGAGATTTGCGGAGAAAAACAAAGAAGTGAACATGATATCCAGGATTAACAAACGGATATTCCGTTTCGGCGAAGAAACGCCGGAACAATACTACGACGCAATGATGTTCATGAAGTCCCAAGTCCCGACGGTCACAGACCAAATCATACTGTACCACCTTAAGGAGAACGTTCATGAGCCCCAACTGCGGGCGGCCCTGGAAATCAGGATGCCGTCAACGCCGATCGAGTTCCGCGACTATTTACGGGACTTCGTCAACGGCAAGGAGATGTACGAGGTACGTAAGTCGCGTGACAGCGACTACGCTAGAGTTCGGGCAGCAACACCTGCACCTGTCCCGACTCCACCTCCGGCGATACCACAACAGACCGGATATCAGCCACACATGATGCCGGGATACCAGACCCCAACGGCACAATACGGACAACTAAGTCCGGCTCCGACGCCACCGGTGCAACAAGCACCAGTCCAGCAACAGACGTGGGCAGGCGCGGCAGCAGCGAACCTGAATCCCCCAGCACCTGGAGTTGGAGCCCCCGTTAACAACTACGGCGGCCCAGGATATAGCTCTGGTAGTAACCAAAACAACACAGGTTTTGGTTACGAACAGAATCCTAACCAGGGGTACTCCGCATACGGACAGTATCCCCCACAAGGATACGGCGGCGGAGGCTATGGTCGCGGAAAAGGACGCGGCGGCGGGAATCGCGGCCGTGGGAACTTCCCTAACCGCGGCGGAGGCGGCGGCCCACAAGGCAACCGACCTCCCCAGGCACAACAAAGTGCTCGGCAAGGAACATCGTACGTTGATAAGATGGAGGCAGCCTTCTTCCAGTGGACGAAGGACAAGACCTTCCGATGCAGGCACTGCATGTTCAATAACCATGACGAGTCGCGCTGCATCTATGGCTCGGATAACAATCCGAACCTTCGGTGGTACGACGACTGGTACCGCCGATACTCGACGAATGGCCCGGTAGGCTCGGTGAATCCCTTCTGGAAGGATATTGTGCCGCCGCCGCGCCAACGCCAACAGGCAGGAGGCTCGGGTAGCCCCGGTAACAGAAACCGGTCGCCCGGCCAGGGGAATGGCGGAAACCGCAACAATAGCGGTGGGAACCAACAAGGTTCCCCGGCATACAGAGAACCGTTGCCGCCCCGCCAGTCGTTGAACTCGACGCCACCCAACAATGGGCCGGCTCGGAGTAACTCCCCGGGAAACGCCCAAGGTCGATGAGCTCCGGTGACTCATTCGACCTCCAACATCCGACCGAACCACCGGACAAGGATAACCCCACTAATCAGCCGCTAACTTCCCGGAACGAGCCGAACTTAGATCCGTTACAACAACGGATCGTAACAGTCCTAAACACATTAGGACTGGATTGGATCAGTTGCACGGAAGATGAACTTCTCATGGCACTGTCCGCTTCTACAAAGGAGGCAGAAGCTGCTCGAATTAAGGCAGCCGAACTCGGAATTTCCATCAACAAGGGAGAAATCGAGATCCGGTCCGGAACGCAAGAAATGCCCGGCCGAACTGATCCAGCGCGTCGACTTGGCTCTGGAACATCGGAAGCTCGGAACGAACCGAACTTTCCTACAACGACAGAGGAAGGCTACCAGCAGGTAGCCACCATCCTCCAACTACTCGGACTGAACGAAAACAGCTCCGAGGAGGATTTCGCAAAGGCGATATCGGCCTCCACAAAGGAGGCGGAGACGGCTCGGAAGTTAGCCGCTCAGCTCGGCGCGTACACCAACGATGGCACCGTCGAAGCGTGGCCCGGGATGCAACAGGCACCCGAGGCGACCGACCCAGCCCCTCGATTCGAAGCTGGAACGTCGGAGGTCGGAACGCAGAAATTGCCCGACCTAAGCAGCGCGAACAAAGCGACTGCGCCGTCCGCCACACAAAGTGACGTAGTACGGCCCGGCCACAAAAGCTGGACCGGATTGCCGGTGAGGATAAACTCAACCGAGCAGGCCAGACGATGCCCAAGACGCGGAGGACCGGGACGCCGATTCACGCACAGGGGCAACAGAAACTTCCCCAATGTATCATCCGCACGCGCAACGGATAGATACGCTGCGACAATGGCAGCAATCGACCTCACCGAAGAATCGGAAGGAGAAGTCGAAGAATGGGAAACAGTCCCATTGGAAGTACAGGTACCCGTTTACTCTCGGCCAGGAGAAGCGGACCTCTTCCAGCCAAAAGAGCGACCAGCCAGAACGATAGCCAGTTCTCGAACATTCCTGAACCTCGACTATATGTGGTCAAAATTGAGGCCAACAGACACCTCAATAGAGGAACGGATACTGGCACAGGCACAACGGTTCCGAACCGCCAAATTACCGGAGGACGGAGTAGCTAACCGACCTGAGGTACAGGAAGCGGGTGAAGTCGGAGTCGAACTTACACAAAGTTCAACTCAACAGCCAGCCGACCACGGACCGGTGTCACTAATTCCCATCAAACCAACGATACGGGAAGTAACCTTTGAGAAGGGAACGCATAAGAAACCGAAAACAGTTCGAGCTTGGACACACGAAATCCAAGTCGGATCCACGCCCACAATGGCGATGTTAGATACCGGAGCGGAGACTTCGCTCATCGAACAACGGTTTTGCGAGAGGAACGGTTTAACGATGCAACCCCTCGGACATTACACCAAAATACTTGGAGTGGGCGGACAAGTCGCCTTTGTAGTGTCACACTGCTGTACGGCACCTGTAACAATGCAGGGCTTTACTAGCCATCACACATTCCATGTCCAGCCGACCGAAGCGGATATCCCAGTGCTACTCGGATGCGACTACCTGCATTCGAAGTTCACTTTTATTCTTACACCAATTCCAATTCCGGAACAATCGGAAGGAAAGACGGTAGTGCAGTCTATCCCGATACCAGAGGCATCGGACACGGTAGGAAACGAAGCTCGGATTAGTCGGCTTGATCACCCGGCGAACTCCACACGTAAAATCTGCCGCGATTGCCGGGATACGAACCGCACTCTGTTGGAGGAACTAGCACTCCACAACGTGATAGAGCACTATCAGAAACGGATACGCAACGGTACACTACGAACGGCAAGGACGGTACTGAAGTCTATCCCGATACCAGAGGCACCCGCTGAAGCGGATGCCCAGAACTTAGAACGAGTACGACAAAAGTACCGAACTTGGTTCTCGGGAGCTCGACACTTTCTCGACCAACGGACGTTGGAGATGGTGACCACTCTGCGACAGAACGGAGCGGTAACTTACGAGCAAATACGGGACGCACAACAAATGTGTGAACCAGTAATCGCCCTCATGAACGACATAGAGGACGAAGCATGGGAATGGGAAGATGAACGAATTCCGATCCATCGACAGTACATGGAATACGGACTTCCCGTCCCACGGCCTTTGGAAATGCCCTGCCAGGAACTAGGCTTTCAACTATTTGCCTATATGCAGCGAGTTCAGTTGCACGGAGAATCGTCAACGACCGCATTCTGGCAACGGTATGGCGAAGACACCGCTACAACGCGACATGTTCCCGACCCATTGCCGCCAATTGAGGAGCACACTCCGACCACAGTGCAATTCGTGAGTAGCCCGGCGAAACCCCAGGACGACGTAATCCTGGAGGAAACTGATAAACCTTATCAGTGTACCATCTGTAAGGACAACATTGACGGAGTGGTACGGGCCATAAAGGCTCATCACGACTTAACTTGGTCGGACGACAGACCGTCGTCACCGTCACCTCCGCAACAGGAACCGAAGGTAGACCGCTTTCGGAAGCCCCAACAGACGCGCATCCAATGGTTGAGCGACATAGGCTCACAACCAACCGACCTTGAGAACCAGGACGGAGCAAGTCGACCTACCCAACCGACGGAGCAAGTCGACCAAGCCGAAACGACCACACAGGTCGAAGTCGGCAATATACCGCAAGTTGGACAGGAAGACGGAACAACCGTCGAAAACGAAGATTACCAGTCGGACGACTCGGATATACAGAGTACGAGTGATTCGGCGGACACAGACTCCGATAACCGACCTTCGGAAGAATCCGAGGAAGAAGACGACGAAGAATTCGATCTGTCAGTCCGACACTGTAAGACGGACAAACCGAGCATAAACGACTCGGATGATTCGTCATCGGAGGACGAAGAACCGACCTACGATGTACGGCTAACTACAGCATTGCGGACTATAGTTCACACAGAATTTATAGTCGAGCAACCGGAACAAACCGAACAACCGAAGCCAGTCGATTCCGAACAACAGGAAGAACTCGACCAACTTAAGGCTTTGCGGGAATTCGGAGGAGGTAAAACGGAGGAAGACGACAACCGACCTCCAACTTTAGTCGTCCAGCATTTGTCAACCGAACAACCGACCTTGGCTAACTTAACCGACCAACAGAAGTCGGAGCACTTCAACACATGGAAGGCACGAGTTGCCAAAGTAACGATGATTGAAGAGTTGGACCTGGACAACAAATGCCCAGAAGTCCACCACCTAAAGCTGGATCCCCACGTAGAGACGAAAGCGCTAGACCGACAAGTCGTCTTCAACAGCGAGCGAGTCTCTCTCCCAGCATGGTCAACATGTTCGATTAAGATACGGACGGCCAAACCAATGGACCCGAGAAGACCAATTTACTTCTCTACCCTACAACGGGTAGTCCGACCTATTCGACCAATCGAAGCCAAGATCGACATCCGACCGACAAACGACACGGCCTGGATAAACATTCAGAACACGACTCACCAAACAAAGGTGCTGAAGAAAGGTGTTCGACTCGGACATATGCAATACGCTGATGTCTATGAACCGGAAATCAACAATGCATTCGTCGAATGGGAACTCCCACACAGAGTGGCGAAGACTTGGCCCCCGACTCGGGAAGCAAAGCCAAAACCCCAATTCGAAGTTTTCGAGGCAACAGGAGTTCGAGCCCAACGGAAGGTCAAACTCATTCCTCGAGCCGTAACAATGGTAGAAGTCGTCCTGGACGTACCGGTATCCAAGGACCAAAAATTAATGTACCTCGGTGAATCCGACCCCAAACGAGACGGAGTCGAATTCATGGACGGTGTTACTAAGCATGACGGGAAACGATTCACCGTCATGGTGGCTAACCACACTCATCGGGAAGTCACCTTACGCAAAGGTGCCCCGATGGGCCGAGCTGAAGCATTTACAATGATGACGGACGACCAGAAAGTCGAAGAGGCACGAGTCAACACGGCTGAGGTAGAAACGGAAGACGCCGAATCCCAGGAGGAGCGAAGAAGAATCATCGACTCCATGAACTTCGGTAAAAACCTAACCGACGAGCAGCTAGCCAAACTGAAGGCAGTTGCATGGGATTACCGGACTGTATTTCCGACCTCGAAGAAACCCTACGGGGACGTCAAAGGGGTAACACATACCATTGACGTCCAGGGCGCACAGCCGATTAAGATGAACCCCACCAGGACAAGCTGGAAGGGACGTGAATTCATCCAAAAACACGTGCAAGAGATGCTCGACCAAGGAGTCATCGAACCGTCATCGGCTGCATGGAGCTTCCCCGTCGTCTTAGCCGCGAAACGGAACGGAGACGGCACGGTAGGAACACGCTTCTGCATCAACTATATTAAGTTGAATGCCGTCACAAAGAAGAACAACTACCCATTACCGAACCCGGACGAGCTACTGGACCGATGTGCCGGAATGGAATACTATGGCAAGGTAGACTGTCAGTCCGGCTTTTGGCAAATCCCCATGGATGAACAATCCAAGGACTACACGACCTTCGTAACACCCGAAGGTATGTGGAGATTCAACCGTATGCCGTTTGGAGTCTGCAACGGACCAGCAACTTTCCAAATGCATATGGACAAAATCACGGCATCAGCTCGGAAGAAGGGTGTGTTCGCCTACATTGACGATATCATCTTCTTCGGCAAAACATTCGAAGACTTCCTTGAGGCTTTCCGAGCAACCCTCGAATGCCTCCGTGATGCTGGATTTACGGTCAAACCCTCCAAATGCGAGGTCGGAACGGACAGACTGCTGTTCCTGGGACATGTTCTTAGCAAAAACGGAGTCCAGACCGATGACGAGAAAGTGGCCTGTATTGCAGAACAAAGCTGCCCGAGAACTGAACGGCAACTCAGGTCGTTCCTCGGACTGGCCAACTACTATCGGAAATTCATCCGAGGATACGCTCAGAAGACATCAAAGATGTACGAGCTCCTACGGAAGGACAAAAATATCAAGCTCGATTGGACGGAAGCCCACACGGCTGAGTTCAACGACATCAAGAAGGCGCTAACAGAAGCACCTGTACTGGCGAAGTTCGACCCGATTAAGAAGACCGTCATTGAATGTGACGCAAGCGGAGCCGGACTTGGCGCGGTGATCTCACAAGACGATCATCCAATCGCCTACGCCAGTCGAGTCCTACGTGGACCGGAACTCAACTATGGAGTTACCGAATGGGAATGTTTGGCCGTAGTATGGGCGGTGCAGAAATTTAAACATTTCATCGACCATGGACCATTCACCGTAAGAACGGATCATCGAGCATTGCAGAATCTGCTCCGATGCGAGTCGAACCGACCTGGCATCAACCCTCGACTAACGAGATGGGCACTGGCTTTACAAGGACGGGACATAACCATCGAGTATAAGCCAGGAGTTTTCTGCGACAATGCGGACGCCCTGTCGAGATGGCCACTCGAACGTAGTGACGACAAAGATCCACACGAAGAGTTGGACCAAGTCCCCAACTTTGAGGACTTCAAGGACGAAATCAAGGTCTGCACAATACGGACTCTTAGACGTCTGAAGGCAAATGCCTCAAAGAAAAGGAAGAGGGATCTAAAGGAACCACCGAAAATCCCCCCTCCACCGGTTCTCCCCGGATGCAATGTCATAACCGACTGGGATGACTTGAGTACCACAGAGGTCCGAGTCATTAACATACCAGCACCGGAGACACCGGAACCGACCATTCGGACCGTCAACACGGCGGAAGACGACGAGTTGGAAGTCGAGGAGACACTCCCACCTCCACCCGAACCGAACATGGAACTTCGGAAGGCGCAGTTACGAGACCCGCAGCTACGCAAAATCATTGACGAACTGGAGAATCCAGAGAAACTCGACCACAAGTCGAAACATCTGGAACATTACCAGATGGCGCAAGGAGTACTGTACAGACTGAAAACGATCAACACAAAGTTGGAACGTTGCTTCGTCGTACCACTCTTTATGCGTAATCAAATCATCCGATCACTCCACGATGGCAAAACCGGAAACCATTTCGGACGGGAGAAGACGATCGAAGCGCTGAAGCTGCGTTACTATTGGCCACGGATGAACACCGATGCCATTGCCTACATTGAGAAATGCCGACAGTGCATCATGACCAATAAGCAACGACGCCCACCACCTGGTAAACTCCAGAAGATGGAAGTCGGTGAAGCTTGGTATCGCATCTATGCGGACTTCAAAGGTCCTCTTCCTCAAACAGAGACGAAGGGATACCAGTACATCGCAGTGGTAACCGACCAGCTGACAAAGTTCACCGTAGCTCGGGCAACGAAGACGAATACCGCGAGGGAATTCGAACGGTTCTTCGTCAAAGATGTCCTTTTGAAGTACGGAATGCCGACCTTCATCCACTCGGACAGAGGGACACACTTCACAGCGAAGACGTTCGCTAAGGTCGCACGGATCTTCGGCATCCAACATACGCTCGGAACTGCCCATCATCCGGAAGGACAAGGACAAGTTGAACGGCAAATGCAAACGATTTGGGACGGAATAAGGAAATTCTGCGATGTAAAAGACGGACACCGATGGCACAGAGCCTTGGATTATGTCGTCTGCGGAATGAACCGAGCCGTCCATGCCGCGACTAAGTTCTCACCGTTCTACATGTTGTATGGTCGAGAAATGACCAGGCCACAGGACATAGTGGCCGGAACGAATACACCGGAAACCTTTACGGATAAAGAACAATACATCCGACGGATAAAGGAACGACTTCAACGCTCGCATGAGATTGCTCGCATCAACATTGATGAAGCATTCGAACGGAACGCCGAGCATTACAATAAGAAGAAGTCGAATCCGACCTTCAAACCGAGGGACAAGGTAACGGTGGAATTCCCGACCAAGGACCCAGCTCGGAAGGAACGCTATGATGGAGTTTGGACGGTCATCAACTATGTTGGCCCAAACAACTTGCTCCTCCGATGCGAAGACGGACGGGAAGATACGGTAGCCGTCGACCGAGTCAAACATTGCCGAGTCGAGACAAGTCGACCAGCAACTCGGTCAACCGGCCCAGTAGCCGAACCGACAGAAGGGAAAGCTACTCGGAAGCCGAAGAAGAAATCAGAAGAAACCGTCGAAAAACCTTCGGCGCCGACTAATGACGCGGACAAAACTGAACCGAAGGTGAAGAACAAGCGAGGTCGACCTCGGAAGAAACCTCCGACCGACTTCGAGACACCGGCACTGAAGGAACTTCAGAAGCAAGATGTGATAGCTGCCGACCCAGCACCGACCTCGGAGGAAGTCGACGAGCACAAAGCTCAGCCGACCACCGAGCAACCGAAGAAGTCGGATGATAAGTCGGAAACGCCGGTCCAGCCAGCCAACCAACCAACAGAGGAACCGAAGTCGACAACAAAGCCAGCTCGGAAAAAGAGGACGGTAAAGAAAACCGACTCGTCGGCACCGACTACAGAAGTCGTTGTAGCCGACTCGGCAGTCCAACCGACCAAGCCAAAACGCAAGTACACGAAGCGGAAGGTCGACTTACCTAGCACATCGGCGCCGACCACGGAAGTCGTAGCAGCCGACCAGCCAGTCGAACCGACTAAGCCGAAACGGAAGTACGGAACAGCTAAGAAACCAAAGCTGACGGCACAACAGATGCTGGAAGAAACAGAAGTCGCTGAAGATGAAGCCCATAAGGAAATCCTTGAACGAATTACCGAAGGACGGGCGGACTCGGAGAAACCAGTCAAAACAGCAAAACCCAAGACACCCAAAACAGCAGTCACAACAGAACAGACTCAGTCATAGGGCCATAGGTGTAAAACTTAGAATAAGTTTTAGGTAGCTTAACAGTAGCTAGGTATAGATGGACCTTTGGTGTCGAAATGGAATCTCTTCAGTTGACCGGAACATCTTCAGTTGAATGTACGGGAGTTGGTAGAATTCTAACGCGCCGTATTTCCTTTCCTTGACAGCAAGCAACAATGTCAGGTCGTCACCGACACGACCCACCTTCCAGCGGATCGAACAGCGGACGCAGCGGCGGCGGATCGAACCGATCCCAGCCTTATCCGAGTCATCGCTCGACATCGCGATCGGATAATTCGCGGTCGGCCACGCAGACGCCTTTACCGCAGGTAGATAATCCAAGTGCTAACTTAACAGCTAATGTGTTAGCAGGTCTTACGGTCGGGCCCCAACGTGGAGCGATACCGCCGCAGGTCTTACCACCGAACACGGCAGTCGATAACACAGGCTGCCTGTGGAATCTCGGCACTGGGACGAGTCAGACGACTCCGGTAACGGCAGCTGACCCACATGGTCAAATGCCACCGTATCAGTGGTCGGCACCGACAACAATAGTCGGACCGACCAGCTCGGCATCAACAATGATGACTGGAGCAGTATACCCGACACCGACAACGGTGCCAGGGATGACGAACACGCCAGCAACGATTTACATGGTGCCCACAATGGCGCCAGGAATGGCTAGCACGGCTGGCCCGATCTACACGACGCCCACATTGGCGCCGAGTAGCTTCCCATACACCCCACGGGCGATGCGATTCGCATCAATTCCGCCAGCGTCAGGAATGCCACCCCCACAAATTGCGACGATTAGCATGGTCAACCCGGATGGCACACTCTCGCCACCAAGGCCGATATTGCTTACGCCACCGACCTCGCCGACCCATCTCCGACCACCCGGACAACAAAGTTCCTGGATGGATCCGAACGGACAAACCACATCATGAATGTTATGAACTACGAGGAACGGAACCGACCACAAATTTGGCGGATGGTAGAAAACCTTCGTCATTTCCTCGTCCGATCTGGATATCTGACACTGTTCGAGCAGCATCAGTGGCGATCCGACTTCAATATGAACGCGCACACAGCGCCGAATGTTGAACACCCATACACCCGATCGAATGCATTGCCGTCGATGACCGACCCGGTCTTGCTAAACGTACCATTGTACAGCCCGGACGGAACACGGGCGAGCCAACTAGGAGCTCGGGAATACTCCCATGACGAGTTGGAAAGTATTGCCCAGTTCGTCATTACGGACGCACACCCAGCCTTCGTAATCACCGCGGCTCGGGCAGCACTGGATTTAACCCAGTACCTTCCAGAAGGAGAAGTCGACATGGCCCAGGACGGAGTCACGGCATTTCTGCGATTTATCTTCGCAGCTCGACTTGGTAATTATTACTGCCATTACACATTATACGGCTTGTACCAGAACGAGATGATACCAGCGGCTGTGGAGACCCTCGTAGCCCAACTCGGCACACCGATGAGAAGTGTTATCCTAGCTGTCTGGATGCGTGACTTGCTGTACACCCACGAACGGTATGCGACAAAGTATGCCTTTCGTGAGGATCACATAGATCCCAGCGACGACGCAACTCGGTTTATTAGCTGGTACCGTGAAAAGAAGACTCTGCCTAGCGGATTTAACTCGTCGCCCTACGAACCTTGGATGTCGGACGACATAGCACCTGGCGTACGACCATATGCGTTGCGACTCCGAAAACAAGCGGCTAAGGACTCGTGAAAGAGCAGGGCGGAGCGCCCAGGCCAAGAAACGGATGAGACTGACGAGACGTCTCAGCGGAGTGGCCCGGCGACTTGCAAACCAAGGGACCCGAATATACGGCCACATAACCGACCTGGCCCGGACGACGATGAAGAAGAAGATTTTTTCGGCGGCGACAAACCTGTCGAAGTCCCACTCAGTTAAGATCGAGTTCCCACACTGGAACTCGATCCCCCATCGGAATAATTTCAAGGAGGCATTGCCGAGAAACGGCACGGTCGAGAACCGACCTTCCGACTGAGAAACAGTCTAGCTGAGAAACAGCGCCGTCGAGAACCGACTTCGGAATGGACACTTCTCTTTAGTTCTTTTTTTTGGGAAAATGACCAACCATGTACGCGGCGGACGTCAACGACGATTTGGCCAGAAAAGCCGACTACACAAGTCGGCCGGATTCTTTGGTCGGACCCGGAAACGCGTGGTTAGACCCGGGTATTTCGGCTCTTTCACCGTACCGGTACGTCCCCCAAGGAATCCCCTGGAACGAACTGGGCAACCGACCCCAGTTCCCCAGCTTGGCAAAAACAGATCGTAACCACATCTGCTAACAAAGCAGATCGTCAACCACGTTCTGCGACCATCGGAGCCAACAGAAGCCCCAATCCGCGTTACATGGAGATTACTCCGCCCAACCGACTCCGGAGAAGAAACCGAGAGGATTACGCTAACATGGCGCGGAACACGTCGCTGCGCGCGTTCCACGCAATGTTTGCCAAGCACCCGTGGCCAACTTCGGAACCGGGTAGCCGAGCAGCCTTCCCCATTGTAAATAGCGGAAATCCCTCGGCCGAGCCGCCAACAGCGCAGGAAAACTCGGACTTGATTACACGCACTTGAGCCGACCACAAAGGTCGACTTTGTACCTTACCCACAATTTTTGGAGATATTGCGGACATAGCTGCATCAGCCGACCACACAGGTCGGTTGTGCCAACCAGCCGACTACACAAGTCGGCTTTGGAAATGATGGCAGTTCGACTATGGAGAATGGATGGAAGCCGGCAGTAGTTACGTGGCAATTTAACCGGATTCTTCGTTTGAATCCAGACCTACAGGCTCTGTACCTGGAGATCAACCGCAGTCTCCCCCGGCCGATATCGGGTAAACCAGCCGATTCACCGGTGACCACGACTACGCGCGTCTCTGAACGCGCTGCCATTCCCTGAAGAGGAACAGCGACGGTGATTTGGATACTGGTGTACCAACGACTCCGCCGCGACCTGCTTCCCCATGTCTCTAATGGAACATCCTAGGCAGACCGAGTTAGAACACTTGACCTGCACCCCCTTAACGAACCCCGATGCCGATGACCACCTGCCCGCAACAGTACCGGCCAGTCGGTCTTCGTCAGCGGCAAAGAAAAATTTCCCCGCGGACGTGAGTCGTCTACCCCCAACAGAAGCGGCTAGGCGTCACAGGTTCGCGACAAAACAAAATGGAAGAATCAGATCTGACGACCTCAGGGACTTGCATGTGCATGAAGTTGAAACCAAAGAGCTCGACTTCGCAACCGGGGCCACAAAGACCCTTAGTGTTGTAGGTCAGCACAACTGCATGATGAAGCGCCAGTCACCCGGCCAACAGATGCCGGAGGACATTCTTACCCCGCAGGACTTGGCGGCCTACAGGCAAGTTACTCGGATTGGCCGACCTCAACAGTAGCTCGGATCCGACCTGGAGTTCACGTCAGAAATCACAGAAGGAACGGAGTTGTGCTGCCGAACATCCTTCTGCCAGTCCGAACTGACCGTAGGATGTCCCGACACCAAGGACCCGGCCAACTGTAGCCGAACGCACAGAACTCCTAAAATGAAGTTGACAACCACCAGATGGAGGTCGGAAGTAAGCGACAACAGCTCGGAAAACTAACTAGAAGTACGAAATCGACCTCCCAGTGGAAGAACTTACTTTCCCGGCGGATAGACACAAAGTTTATCCGACCTGGGGAAGTCGGAAAATAGCCGACTTCCGAACTTGGACACGGAAATCCGACCTCAAGCCGAGGTCGGAAGTGACCGTACAGAAGTCGGTAGGGTACGACAACATGTCGGCAAAGGCATTCAGAAGTCGAGAATCGACCTCCTAACGGAAAAATCCGACCTTCGGACGGATGGAAACATAGTTCATCCGACCTCCCGAAGTCGACCATAACCGACCACATGTCGGAAGTCGGCAACTTAGTCAACATGACGGAAGAAGAACGATAGATATCTGCGGTGGACGAATTCGACTTGAAGGAACTTGTTTAGCCCCACATGGGCATGTTATTGCAGGTTAACCCTAGTCGACCACTGACGGATAGGATAACCGACCTCGAAAGAAGGTCGGATAACAACGGAACAGATTGGATGGAAGTCGACTGGACACTTCCATCGCCGTAACTCATAAATTCCGACCGGACCTTCGAGCCAGTTCGACTCGGATTACTACAAACCAGGCTCGTGGTAGCAGATTGAACGGTTGTAACCGACCACTTTTGAACGGAACTGCTGTACATGACGACCACACAGGCCGCATGACTCACATACAGCTTTCTCCGACCTGGATTTCAGCAATTCGGAACATAGCCGAATTCCCCCTAGCCGCCGGTTGACTTACCGGTAGGCCGACCTTGGTCAAACCGACCTCGGTTCTATTCCCCATCCAGAGAGGATGCCTCGGCATTTGCAACCGCAACAGTGCCTCTCCATCCCGAACGGACGGATACGGGTCGGACGTAAGTGTTTAACCGTGCTTATCCGACCTCGGTGAATTTAACCGGTTACGACGGGTAACCCGGGAACCGATGCCCCGGACCCAACTTACCGGATGGAAGTGGACAGGAGACCCCGTGGAGACTCAACTGCCCCGTGGACGTCATCCTAGTCGGAATAGGACCCCCGGACAGATTTTTGCATTTTTTTAGTATTTCTCCTAACCAACGGAATTGTATTTTTCTAGTTCGATCTCTTTAATAGATCTGTTTTGTAACCCCTTTTGCTCACTGGAATTGTGATTAAACTTTATTTCATACTTTCTTTCGCGCTGTATACAACTTTCATTACACTTTTCTTTCACATTGTTCTCCGTTGCCAACAGAAGCAAGAAGCCAGCCAACAGAAGCACCACCGGTCCAACGAAACGCCCGAGCGGCTTCCGGATTTTCGGCCGTGAGTGGCTTCCACTCATGGGTCTGGAAGTGAAGAAGGGACGGTCAACCAGACACCGGACTCCCACTGCTAGAGGACGCGTACCAGCGACCCCACATTGGGTCCGACTGGAGAGTTGTGCGGTACTGGTGCGGTACCGAGTCGGAGCATCCTTCGCAGGAGCTCGGATTCCCGCCCAGAGGCATGTCAGAGGCACATGACTGCGCCTGGTGCATACGGCCCACCATGGACGTACTTGCACTCATGCTTGTCATATCGCCTCTCTCGCTGTACGTACGTGTGCTGCTGCACTGCACTCATATCCGCTGAAGCGGATATATGCGGCGCACACACTGAGCATACTTGCTCTCTCGTCCCTCTCTCTCGCTGTATGACTCAGCGTACGCTCGCGTTGGATTGAGTCCAGTCTGCGCATCAACACACAGCTGATGGCTCACACCACGTGCTTGCCGCCAGTTGCTTCTTTCACGCCTTGGCGAACGCTCAAGAGCTTTTTCTAGCATTCACTTGCTTAGCCATCAGTGCTTTGTTCTTGCATTCCCTGCTATTACGCAGCATTGTTCCTTTATTTGTACAATAAAGCATCACTCGTGATCTCCTCGCGCTTGCCTGTTACAAGACACAGGTGGCAATTGCTACGTGAAACTCTACAACCGGTCTCAGGTTACCGCATTAGAACTGAAGGTAAACCCCAAATTAATGGCTGAGCTTGCAGAATTGCGGAGGATACTTACCGTCGCTAAGTGGGTACGAAGCGCGACAGCCCAGGCAAAAAAGGTTAATGCTTCGTTTCGTGAGACGGAAGAGCGCCTTGTATCTTGCATTTCACTGAAATTCTCAGCATGTGGAATAAAAAATGAGCTACCTTTGTTGCAAAAACAAGATACTTGGCCGCATTTCGTCGTAGCGAGGACAGCTCCACTTTTAATGAACCTATAATGATGAATTTTGTGTTAAGGCGAATACGCACCCTCGATCTACTTACTTGTTGGCGAGTTACTCTGAAAAAACACCTTGCAGTTTTGAACAGCATTTTTTGCTAATGCGGTTTGTGGATAAATCTGCGTTTGCACGTTGCCTAGTTAAGATTATCTGATTGCTTACTCTGATAAAATGGAGAAGAAAATGAATTGTGCTAGGATAGAACTGCATTCTTATAGAACGAGCAAGCGTCAGAACTGAATATGAGCCACGAATTGTTTCAAACATTTCCACCTGATAGAAGATCCAGCGGAAAAAAACAGCATTCTTTAAGACACTGCACAAAATTTTCCTGTCGCGCAAAGCAGGGTTAAGCAGTAGCTTTACTGTATTATTATTTTAACGTGTTTTGTTTATAAAAAACAATTACAATATCTGTGAGTGTCAATTTTAAATTTGATAATGAATTTATTACCTACAAACACCAACTACACCATTATCTAAATATTAAATCCCACATCAACCCTTAACGATAAGTAAAATACTAGTACGTGTACCTACACTTTACAGAGCTTTTTATCCATGAACTGCCCAGTAAAGTAAAGACTTAAAAAGTATTTGTCTTGGAATATGACAGACGCCTTTAACCTATGCGCATAGTAGTCATACAGCTTAGTTTTTACAGTCCAGTCATAATAAAGGCAGGCATAATGAAAACATAGATATATTCAATCGACCGAAATTACCGGACAAGATTCCTACATAGCAACTACCGTTGCGAAGTGTATAATAAGCCGGTATCAGCTTGTCCGGTAATTTCTGACGAATCAGTACAGCGAAGTATACAAATTCACGGGTTATGGTAGATAATTTAATGAGATTAATAGTAACTGCCTGGCGGAAGGTGGCTAGAAAACAGCGCATTGGGGGCCATTTGGGGCAACCCGGTAAACGTAATGAAGTGACCAGCGCAAACTCCCCGATACCTGTACCTTTACGTAGGAATTTACCGTACAAGCTGGTACACATAAGTGACTCCTTTCTCCTTGCTGTCTGAAAGTTGCTGAGGAGCTTTGCAAATAAATTTTCCTCTCCTCGTTTCTCCAGATGTATGATTAATAGTTTCGCTTCTTATTTTTTTCTCACTCCTTGTACCAAATCCTTGTAAGTAATAGTGCGGTACCGAAATTAAATTTAAAGAATTATTATCTCAAGTGCCTTTATTAATTGCGCTTCCCCTTTTCGAGACCCGTACAACCGGTACTGATGGCACCCTCGCTGTAATGCTAGACAGTAACCCTGACCTGAAAAAAATTTTGTTCTTACACCTGGAAGCATATGAAAAAATTTTGTACTGCATGTGCATGTCATGAACGGTTGTAGCGCATGTGAAGCTGAAGGGAGCGACCCATACAATGTACGCCGCAACGTACGCCGTTACACTGCAAGAAATTTCCTCGATTGCAGGCTTAAGGCTTATCCGCCCACCGAACGGGTACGGCATTTCCAACTTCGCCGAAAATGTAAAATAACTTAGTCGTACTCCATCATCACACACATTTAATTATCACACGCAAGCATTCATGTAGCTACAGTTATATATCTGCAGAATGCCACAAAATCATTGATTTTGTGATTTCCGGACCACAGATTTATTGATTGTAAACTCGCAGCACATGCTGGATTCAGCTGGAATGCTTTTATTGATAACCTTTTGCAAAACATAGCGCAAACAGCAAAGGTCGTCACGGGGGCTGGTCTGCACGTTGACAAACCAGCATTAAAAGCTCATTACCAAAATGCGAACTAATTAATGTTAGCGCTGATGTCAATGTGTAATAACAGATAACGCACATATTCAAACATTTGGCAAGTCATTCCCTTCCTTCGCTCGACGATTACAAGCGATTAAACAATCACTGACGGTTGCCGGTTTGTATCTCCTTGAGGAACACGTTTATTCATCTGCACGTGTATTTGCTGGCAAGCTATATATATGACAAGACAAGACCCTACATTACCGGGGTTTCTCTCTAACGCGGATACTCTGTATTCCTGGGTAATAACTTACTCCTTTATAGGTTATGGTAACCTAAATTACATATAATCATATATACACGGTAACCAAATTGTATATGCACGCGCGGGATTCTACCGCATCCACGATTTGTTTAGAATATATAAACTACTGCAAAGTAGATTTCCGAACCTTGAGATTTTTATTCAAAGCCTGGTGCACTAACAGCACTAACGCAGTGAAGTGCAGTTTGCGTTTTTCATTCGCTATTACTTTTTGAAAAGAACTTTGCTCTTGAGAGCTTTAATCCAACGCGTGCACTTATAATCATGCTTGTGGTGGAAAATTTTTGTATAATTTTATTATTAATACTGACAAGCAGAAGAGTGACTGTGTCTTCCGTCCCTCTGTTTCTTCAGCGTGGCCTTCTGGCGCGGGATAACAGAGCAGCTGAACGGTTACCGTTAGACAATTGGATACAACCAGCTACTTTATCTAATACTACGACGCATGGCGACCGCCACGAAGGCGTGCAGCATCGTTTGAAAAAACACCGGATGGCTGCCGGCAAACGACCCCCTGGATTACTCCGGAAACCGAATCGTTTCGGGAACTTCGTTATTGCTCTTTGCAGCACAAGCAGCCGCAAGTGCTATCGTGGATGGGACAAGATCGCGCCATCGAAGGAAAAAATGGACCGGGAAGAGGGCAACTGGTTTCTCGGCTAATAATATCACAAACCCACTTTATTATGTCGATGTTTATATCGGTTTTCGAGTTTGAGATGATGCTTGCTGTTACAACCTAGTTGCATTTCTGCTACAATAAGGCCTTTGTTTGCAACGAATCATCTTGGAGATCTGCATTCGATCTTACGGGAACTGATAAACAGTTACTAGGGAGAATCATTATCATAGCACATACTGCCACATAGTCTGTATATATAGGTACCAGCTACGGTGGCGGCATATTCAGACGGCTGCGGAAACATCTCGAATAAAACTGCACGGCAGCGTTTTCCAGTAAAGCGGAATCAGCATTTTATGTTACCGCATATGATACATGTATTTTAAGTGATAATAACAATACTATTAATGAATTAATGTCTTTGTGCAACGGAGCGATGCCCCTGTGCTGCAATGGACAACGAAATACAAAGCTAGAGGAAAGAAAATGTGAAAGCAAAACAACTTTAGTGGATAAAATTATAACACCCGTAATAATTAGCCAAGGAAAACAACTAATAAAGGACATTAATGTGTGTACGCTACACGGTAAAACTAAAAGAACAGCAACAAAGCAAAACGTAAATACAAAGTATTATCAATATGGCTCCACAGCTGCGAAGGTATTGTGGATTAACATCTGATCTGATTTCGGAAAGTGTTCGATTTCCTTACCAGTTTTTACTATTTTCATCACTTAACATTGACTATGATTTCTTGTTTCAAGCAAATTTTCTTGATTTCCTGCCAAATCAGTATTGAATATCGAGTTTCCGTGCACGCAGTCAAATTCCGAAACGTTGCGGTTATCTGTAGATTACCGTTACACAGTCAAGGCCCATAGTTTAGCGGTGTATTCAAGCATTAAAAATTGTGTTTTTGAGAGGAAAAAGTCCTATCTCATCCGTACAGTAACTTATGTTTGATAGCTTATGTTCTGCTCCGTGACAAGCAATCCGGTTCTTCTTACGCTCTGCTGTCCTCTTACGATTGTTAATGGGATATAGCCACTAACCGCGATTACTATCAGTCGATCGATGATTTGTCTCGCACTGCGTCCCTTCTTTGTTTTGTCAATGATTTCCGAAGATAAGCAATAACGCTAATGGTTTGTTGATTCTGAAGCGTCAAAAAAGAATTTAGCATAATGAAAAAGAGACCAATAGCTGTGCAACTCCGTTTAATAATAATTTTTCAATCCACTCTACATAACATGTATTCTGTATAATTTCATTCGCGAGCATTTTTGCCCTTCAAAAATGCCCACACCGTGAGCCGTGAACACTAATAGTACATAATTTTCCGGCTATAGTCGTATAAACAATGACTGTGGTACGAGTACATTCTACATACGTGTACATACTACAAACGGACACTTCGTTGAAATTGCGAGTACACGGTCCGCGGAGCTCGGTGGCACAAGCGGCAAAAACTCACAAACGAAACCACTGCCGTTTTTACGGTCCGCGTATTCGTTTTGACTTGTTGTCTGTGAAACTATCGGAGTGCTGAGCGAGTCGCCAAAGGAATTTTTAAAGTTTTGAGAATTCGTGAG
The DNA here is from genome assembly GCF_019649055.1 of Paramacrobiotus metropolitanus. Lineage (NCBI taxonomy): Eukaryota > Metazoa > Tardigrada > Eutardigrada > Parachela > Macrobiotidae > Paramacrobiotus > Paramacrobiotus metropolitanus. The sequence goes on from NW_026570257.1 coordinate 477,319, forward strand.
AATATCATTCTATTCTAGTTCGTTTTTGAAAAAGAGTTTTTCAGTATTGCAGCCGGTGCTCGTAGTAATCATGGGGTGGGTATTGGCACTTTGTTACTTGTGAACCCGCATTATTCACGTTTAAATTCTTGTGAAAATCATATGAGAAGTGCGACAGAAAATTTGAGCGTTTGCGGATACAGAGGACAGGTCCACGGCGCGGCGGCATGTGCAAAATCGAGGGCGCAGCTGATGACCTAAGCGGTCCGAGTTTCCGATATCTCCATATCCGCCAGCCTGTTCGTGTTTAATCCATACTTCTTATTGAAAGACAGAACAGTTGCGAAACATGATGTGTCACCATGCAGAATGGGTGGGTGTTTCAAAAAACAACATGAGAAAAATGAGCGCACTTGTGGAAACTAACTTATCGTCAGCACTACAGATCAGTAAAAAGTGAGATTTAGGAAAGACCGGACTTAGGAACGAAAACGATTAAGCATTACAAGTCGGGCACAGTTTTGAAATCGGTAAGTGTAACAAGCTCTTTTGGTAATAAAATTAATAATAACTTTGAAGTTTTGAACACTTGCGTAAATTGAACACTTGGCGTGCACTGAAAGCTTTTTAAGGAACCGGCGCTTCTCGTAAACTGTAAGACAGGGAGCACCCCGCGAATTCTGAACACCTTTAGAATTAATTGTAACGGATCTATTTAACTCCTCTTGGAAACGAACAGAGCAAATTAAATGGTTTTGAGAGCGAAAAAATACAGAGAAATCATTTAACCGGCTGGAAATTCGCTAGTCACTCGTTCGGAAACAAGTTTAACACTGCACAATTCAGATTTATTAGACGCAAAGAGAACTTGTAATAAGCTTGTTAACGGCGGTCCCCTTGGGGGCGGTCTTCTGTTATTCCCCAGGAGCGGCTCAAACATGCACACCGGCAGGACTTTATTAGCTCATTAATGATGAAAATTGTAAAAATTTTGTAAGGTTACCACCAAATTACTTACTGTTTATGTAAATCAAGCTGTCCGTAGAAGTTTCGTTACAGGGTATGTTTACAAAAAAAACAGCACCAGCAGCGTGCGGTATGCATGTGCCACCGCTTTTATACACGAGCTGTTTACATTCATTTTGTTTACACTCATTTGTCTGTTGTACAGGCAAATAATTTTTGAGGCAACTTTTGCAGACGGTTTCCACTAACCGGATGTTTTGCATCATCAGCTGTAATGCGAAACTCATTAACCTTTTGCGCCAACTGCAGCTCCAGGGTATCCACTAAGCTGTATCATGCATGATCGATGAATCAGCGTACTGAAAGGATGGCTGATTTGAGCGACACGTTTGTACGTGAGCGAGAATCGGGATCGGAAATGCAACCAAATGAGATCGAATAAAATCGTATTTTATTAGATCGTAAACCAAAACACCAATCATCAGTGAAAAGACAAGACAGAAAAACACCGAAGTGAAAATCTAGAGATCTTTCACTGAGGCCAAAAACATCGTAATGAATCGGTGGAATCCGATGAATGGAGATCGCTGCACAAGAGCGGCTCGGCAGCTCCGAATCGGCGGTCCAATCCGAGACCGACATGAGCTCAGAGCCGAACGCTCTGGCATGCCACGGGTGGGGACACGGAGGTCCTCCGACGTCTATCGGATCCGTATCGGCATCGGGGGATGACTCGCTGGTTAATGGCGATTTTAACATGAATAAGCAAATCGTAAAAACACAATTCCGATCCTAGAGATCATCGTTAGTGAGAAACAAAAGTCAAATGCGCATTTATCACACGATTAGAAAATCGTTAGCAAAAATCACAACGTAAGACGATCGTCAAAATCGTTAACACAAACAATCGTTATCAAAATGCATTTTTAAATGCCTAATAAATCGGAACAATAATGAAAACTTTATTCCACTGGGCGTAAAATGGATTCCGGGAGGAGACTTACAGTTTCACGGGGCGATTATCGTTAAACTGTCGTGGTTGACCGTTTCATCACTGCGCATCGTATTCATCACATCACTACTTCTCATCATCTTTCGCTTTCTTCGTTTCATCGTCCGGCTTCTTTTTATCCGGTTTCTTGTCATCGGTTCTCATCACCAACCCAACCGCTGCCAAATTCAGCTGTTCCATGTCTTCAAGCGATGGACACACGGGTAAGTTGTTCACACTTCCGACACTGCTCTGGTCAGGCGCATTAGCGGGCGCCGACGTGTCCATTTTCTCATCGTTACCGTGCGGCTTTTCATTCTGTCCCTTCTCTTTATCGTTCGAATCGGTTTCCATTTCGGTAAGTTTCTGGAAATTCGGGACGTAAACATCGCGCCGCATATTCCTTCGCCCTTTCGGTTTATCCTCCCCGGAATCTGACTCTTCACTGACTGACTTTTTCGTTCGTCGAGATCCCTAACCGCCTTTACGGCGATTGCGATTCGGGGAATCCATGCCGCCAGTATGACGACTTCGATATGGGGAATCCAAGCCGCGGGATTTGCGACTACGATTTGGGTTATCCAGACCGTCTGAATGACGATCACGATTCGGGACATTTCCACAACCGCCTGATTGACGGAGACGATTCGGGTCATTTCCACAACCACCGGGATGGTGGAGACGATGCGGGACATCTCCATAACCACCTGATTGGTAGAGACGATTTCCACGTTTATCGGATCCTTCCTCACGTCGTGTTCTTTTACTGCCTTCGGACAAATCCTCTAGCTCGCGATCCAATGTTTCTGCTGTTGTTGATGATCGCTTTCTGTTCCAGGGCTTCCCTTTTTCCCTTTCCTCGATCATTTTCAGGTGATCCTCAATACAGTCCGTACATTCCAAGTCGTATCGTGTAACATCGGGATCTGGAAGAGTTCCTTCAATTAGTCGCCGCAGGGAAGTTGCTACATCAATCATTCGCTGGGGGCGTCCGATTCGATCTGCCAGGTAAGACAATTCCGGCACTTCCGGGTCGTAATGATGCAGCTTGTTGTGGCTGTCGTAATGGCCAAGGATTGCTGCCAACGTACGTCGTAACCATATCTTCGGTTTTGCCCGGTAAGTCGTCGAATGATCGTTTCCACGTTCTGGAGTTGGCCAAAGATCGGGATTTCTGAGTTTGAACTTATCCATTGCGCGCACCAATCCAACAATTACACGGCACGCGTACAGGTACATCGCCGGGTTAGCATTTTCGTGAAGGAACTGTGCAGCGAAGGCTTCGGCGTCGGGCATCGGTCGCATCGCGAACTGGAACAATTCCTCGTAATTTGGATGTTGAATCGGTTCAGTGATCCCAATTAATCGTAAGGCACTTCGCAATCCGTTCGCACGTCGAGCTGAATATCGTCGCGTTGCGTCTCCTTCTCGTGGGCGCAGCTGGCTGGTATTCTGTAAATTCGCATATGCCGCTTCGAACTCAACTTCCCGCAGGAATCGATGGGCATCCATTACCAATCGCTCGATGGATTCGTGGACGCTTGCGTAAGAGTGTTCAGGAACATCCAACATATCCATAATCAAATTCGTCGGTGTCTGATAATCGTTGAAGTCAAAATATATGCCCGAATCTGAAGCTTGTCCGGACAGTTTCGGTTTTAGCGTTTCAAAATCGGTTCCGCGATCTTTTCGGATATTTCCAAAGGCGACGGGGCGTCGATTTCCTTCCGGACCACGGCTTCCACTCGGACGGTTTCTATCCACCACAGGTTTATCTCGATCATGGTAAGTACGGCGCGGAAACTGTGGCGTATTTATCAAACGTTGAACTTCGGGATCTTTCATCGGATCATTGAAGAATGGATCGTCGTACTCTTCTTGCAGCGGTCTCATCGGACGCGGTCCCGCATTATTAATCACTCGAACTCGTTGAAATGGGCGCTGAAGTTCTTCTTGTGTCGGCGGTAGAATAGGTTTCCGGTGTTCACGTTGATGTTGTCTGGTTTGTTCGTCTCGATTCTTAACCGCATCCAGGACATCGTTGAGATTCATGGCTCGGGTGTGCACTTCGCCACATTCATGAGCCCGTCCATATTCGTCGACTCCCGTAATCATATATCGCATATTCGGTGGACGCTCTCGTGAATTTCCACTGGACGCACTCGGTGGTTCGTTCGATCGCTGGAGTCTTTCTCGTTCGATCCGTTCCTGTTCTCGTCGTTCGCCCAATTCTCGATCCGCAAGATCTGCCTGCTCGCGCTCGCGCTGCTCCTCCCGATTCCGCGGTGGCATCAAAACCTCTGGCGGTGCGGGCGCGTTTATCCAATTTCCGTTGCGTTGGTCGATATTCTCCTGTGCTGCACGCACGATCGCTCTGTGGCTGGTCATCAGGTAATGATGATTCCAATTTTGTCGATTCAACAGGTGGATGTAGCAGCTGAGATTCCCTTCAAACACCACCTCGTTTCGCCACACTTGGAATGGATCCAGCAACTCGGGGATATTCTCCGTAATGTGTCGATGACATCGGCGTCGTGGCCAGTTTGTTCTGCAGTCTGGGCAGATCCGAGAATGTCCTTCCCACTGCTCTTCTTCCGTCGGTTGACGTCGAGCCACTGTTACTGTAATGAACATTATCAACATAAACACATGTTATTAATCGACTGTTTCCTTATCGGAGGAATCGGAAATCGATATGACAATCGGATCGATAATTATGCAGGTTAATCTCCACCATGAAAGGATTTCTTCGTGAAATCACCACCATGAGCGGTTAGTATGCGAATCGACGGAATTTAAATCAACAAATTTCCGAAATTAAATTAAACACCACCATGAACCACAATCGATGTTGTAGTTCACGTCGACAATCAAACAAATTCATTAGTATTATTATTTTTCTCGATTTCTGCCATAAAATTTAATTAAACAAATCGATGCAATTACAAAATCGATACTCGAATCAATTCGGAAATCACACCACAAAAACAAATCGATTAGTTTCCAACACGTTATTTGCGCTGCTGCGCCGGCGACTGTTGTGCCGGCGACGGCGGCACCAACTGATAACACACATTGTGCATCGCATCGAGGGTCATGACCAGCGCTTTCTGGCTGGCCATTAATCGAACAGTTTCTGAGATCGTCGCTTCCGCGCTCGTCGGTAAATTAGGATCTACCGCTTTTAAGTTCCGATAGATTTCCTTCACTGTCGCACCACCTGGCTTATTCAAATGTCGGATCATCGCAACGATGTTAGTCTGCCAAGTGTGCTTAGTGTGATCGCTCGGTCGACTTGGCACCATGTACTTTGCAACGCCATCTTCGAACCCTACCAGCACTTTCGAGTTCTCAGACAGCGTATCCATAATCCGCTGCGTTACTTTAATATCGGTGACCAATCGACGCCTAACAAATTCGGCATGTATCATTTCCGCTGAGAATCGCGTCATCGTTTTATCGTCACGCAAAAACTGACAAATCTGATCGGGTGACGGTACATTTTCTTCCACTAATCGTATATTAACTGCCTGTGATCGACTGCTGCTTGTCGGCTGCACCATTTCAGGAACAACAGGTGTTTCTGGCAGCGGGACAAAGCGCATATTCGGTACCGGAATCATCGATACTTTTGGTGCTATCGGTTTAGGAGGCGTCAAGACTGACGCGCTCGGCGACGGAATCACATCCTGAATCTTAACTTCCGGGATAATCTCAATCGATTCCGCAGTGCTCGATCTAATTCGCTTCATACGAGGGACTGGCACGATTTTAGCTGGCGATCGACGCGGGTCTGCAAAATTCAGTCTGCCACGACCACGTGATCGTCGAGCCGTCTGCGGTTTACGCGTTTGACTCGGCGATTTACTCGAGACACTCGTTTCGCTTCGCTTCGCTGCCTGTACTAGTTCGAGCATCGATGGCGATATTAAACCTTTCTCTGCCAGCACGCCATAATCTGTATCATTCGATTTTTGTTCATCGACAATCGTCAATCTGAAAGTTCCGCTGCCTTCTGAGGATGGTTCATCTGTCTGTTCGATGCCGCCTTCGGGAATTTCTGGTCGACTTTCGACGGGAGCCACCGGCGGTAGCTGTACTGAATTATCGACTGCGGAAATCGCACCTGACTCAAATTGCTGCACGTCGTTGCCTGAGTCAATCGGTTTCATCGTTCCAAGTTTCTTACTTCTTCGATGTATGTAAATTCTCGAGAGATCCGTCTGTTGTTCGGCCGACTGCATTCCTGCAGTTTGCGTCCCAACCGATCGATCACTACTTCGTTCTGACTCGATTTGTGCTCGCAGGCCTTCCTCAAAATTCCTCCGCTGAGCCTGATCGAATGAGACGACTGGGAACAGTGCTTGTCTCATTGGAAATTGTCCGATACTCCGCCTGAATGGGTTCACATTTCGGCGATCCATGACTAAAATATAGCGCACACAATACTATGCGGTAATGCATGCACACACACTTTAGTCACAGTATCTACGTCGCTACATCGATTCAATTAAATCGCGGTTTCTTCTTCTTCTCCTTTTGGAGCTTCTGAAGAAATGCTTGATCTTCTGGCTCGATCGGCTCATCCAGGGCGTTATCGACAACTTTATCTTCATCGATTTTATCGGCCGTGCCATCTGTCTGCGCAGCGTGCACAGGCAGGGCGGGGTCATCGGCCTTCGATTTAAACAGCGGATTTCGCAATTTAATTTTTAATTTACCACTCGATTTTATTTTCGGCACTTTATCATCGTTAAGTAAATCGTCGTCAGAAACATACGGTTTTAATCGGGAAACCGTCACCTTTATCTTTTCCTTACCGCCCTGTTTCTGAATTATCGCTGCACCATCGTATGGGAAATCGATAATTTCGTACGGACCGTCGTAACGATCGCGTAAGCTTTTCGATTCGCCTTTCTTCTTCGGGATACTCAGCCAGACGGCATCACCGATAATAAATTCACTTTGCGTACGCTTTTTATCGAATCGATTCGCGGTTTTATCGTGCTCTTGCTGAATATAAATTTTAGCTAATTCATGCGCTTCATTTAAGTTCGATCGAAGAGCATCCATGTACTCCTTAATCGTACCGTGCTCGACGGGAACGTTCGTTTTCGTTACGGTGTCGGCGGGGATAACCTGTTCCCGGCCGTACAGCATATAGAACGGGGAAAATCGCGTCGTCGCCTGTACAACACGATTTTTTGCTGATACGATCAGCGGTAGGACTAAATCCCAATCGGTCTTATTTTTATCTTTAACATAAATCGATAATGAATCGGCAATCGTCTGCATTTGCCTCTCGACCAGGCCGCGCCCGATCGGGTGGTATGCAGATCCAAAATGGTGCGATATTTTTAGTTCTCGAAGTAACGACTGCATTAGGCGTCCCATGAAATTTGTACCTTGATCGGTATTAATTTCATGAGGCGCGCCATACGGCAAAATTACATCGTAAAGCAGGAAGTTCGCGACCTCCCGTGCAGACTGCGTTTTTATCGGTTTAGAGATAACGAATTTCGTCAACTCATCGACAACGACTGCAATGTGGTCATTACCACGTTCGGTTTTTGGAAGCGGTCCTTTGATGTCCAGCTGGACGCGAAAGAACGGCTCACCGACTTTAACGTCTTGCAGTTTGCCAGGCGGCGCGCGACGGGGCGCCTTCCGGGCGTGGCAACCGCGACACTTTCTCACATAAACGTCAATATCGGTCGTCATATTATGCCAATAATATCGTAAAGAAATCGCATCGTAAGTTTTCTTTAAACCGAGATGTCCACTGGCTGGACTATCGTGCATCCCTTTCAAGATATCGAGTCGCCAGTGTTTCGGCACTACAAATCGTCGGTTAATTCGATCGTTAGCTGTGGATAATCGATACAGTACACCCTGGTACATTTCGAACTCCGAATGTTGCTTTTTTACAAGCATACTTTCAGCACGACTTTCGATATCATGGATAATTTTCTCAAGACTGGGATCGCGTAATTGTTCATTACGAAGGAACGTATACGAGGACTCTTCCGGTCGCATCTCGTCAGCGGGATCGCTCAACGACATTACTCGTACCGTTCGACTACTGAATTTATCGTCCTTTAATTCATCCCATTCATCGACTTCCTCTGGGGGACCGACAGGGTTGCGACTCAACGCATCAGCGTTGTCGCACTGTTTTCCCGGTCGATATTTTATCGTCATATCGTGGCTACCCAATAAGAGTGCCCAACGAGTTAATCTACCATTCGTTCCTTGTTTATTCGATGCAGATCGTATTAAATTCGTTAATGCCTGGTGGTCAGTTCTTACTGTAAACGGCATGTGATCGATATAATGTCGAAATTTCGTAACTGCAAAAACGACCGCCAAGCATTCGAGCTGAGTAATCGGATACTTCTGCTCTGCTGGCGTTAATAAACGACTTGCGTAAGCGATCGGGTGGTCGTCTTGATGAAGAACGGCACCCACACCAATCGTACTAGCATCACACTCAATTACTGTCGGTTTCGTCGGATCGAACTTTACCAGACAGGGCGCATTCGTCAGCGCCTGCTTCAACGATTCAAATTCCGCATCGTGGACCGAAGTCCAATCCTTAACGACATCCTTTTTATTTTTAAATAAATCGTACAAGTTTCGAGTAATTTTCGCGTAATCTTTCACGAATTTTTGATAGTAATTGTCTAAGCCAAGAAATGATCGCAATTTAGTTTCGGTCGTCGGCTTAGGGAATTCTCGAATCGCGGAAATTTTATCCTCATCGGTTCGAATGCCACTTTCCGATATTACATGACCGAGAAAATGTAACTCGGTCTTAGCGATGTGACACTTCGACGGTTTAAGCGTTAAACCGGCTGCACGCAATCGCTCGAATAATCGACGTATTTTTATGAGTAATTCCGCTATCGTTTTAGCAGCGCAAATCAAATCGTCGAGGTAACCAAAAATTCCTTCATCGCGTAACGGACCGAGAATTTTATCGATCATCGCCTGAAACGTTGCAGGCCCGTTACAAACACCAAACGGCATACGAAGGAATTCGTAGAGGCCGTCCTGCGTTATAAACGCAGTTTTCGCAATCGACTCTTCGTCCATCGGGATTTGCCAGAATCCCGCGGAGCAATCGAAACCACAGAAGTATTTATTACCGGTTACCGCATCGAGTAAAGCATCGGGATTTGGAAGGGGATAACTGTTCTTTTTTGTAACGTTATTCAAAGCGATATAGTTAATACAAAATCGAGTACCGATCGTCCCGTCTGGGTTCTTTTTCACCGCGAGAACCACGGGAAAACACCAGTCGGAAAACGATGGACGTATCACGCCTTGCTCAAGCATTTCCTTGACGTGCTCTTGGATGAAAGCACGGCCTTTCCAACTTGTTCGATGAGGTCTCGATTTAATCGGTTTTGCATCGCCAGTATCGATTGTATGTTTATAACACGTAACGTTTCCATACGGTCGTTTCGACGTAGGAAATAAATCGGCAAATTCGACAAACAGTTCTTGAAACTGTTTCTTTTCAGCATCGGTTAAATCGGGATTTATATGCATCTCATTAATCGATTTTAAAACCTCGCTATGCTCTTCCAGCGTACGCGGCTTCACGTCTGCTGTAGCAATTACGGGGTCATCGTCCTCTTCGTATGTTTCGATTATGCCAACCCAGGCACCTTTCTGTACTTTACGACGAGAAGTCGAATAATTCGATACCAGCACTTCGAATTTACCATCGTTCGGTTTCACGAGCCCACATTCCGGCACCATTTTGCCGGAGGAGTACAGGCTGGGGTTACCGATGAAAATATGCAACGGTGTGTCCAACTCAGCATTCCGCCTCGTTGAAACTGACACCCACGTCGCACCTGGATCGACTATGAAGTCATCGACTGCGTAAACTTTCACCATTTTTCGTTTCGGGCAAGGATTAGCGATCTCACACACTTCGAACGCATCCTCGAATTCCCATTTATCGTTATTCGATTCAATTACAGGTATCGATTTCTGTGAATTTTCAACTTTATCGACTGGCGTATTATTCCAAGCAGCAACGATTTCTTTCGGAGTTTTATCGATCAACATTTTATCGTATTTATCCGCTTCTGCTGCATATTTAGCTGCGGTTTCCTTCATCGATTGGGCGATTTTTAAAAGAGCCGACAAAGATGTTGGCGCAGCGATTAAATTCTTATTCGAATATCCTGGATACGTATCGTGGATATTATGTCCTCTGCTTTTAAAAACACCATCGCTTTCTCGATAATTAATCTTAACAATATCATCAATCTTCGAAATTTTATCGTTTTCCACCATGAGAATTTTATCGGGTTTCGATTGAGGATCGCTCGCTGGGGGCTTCTTGCTCTTTTTCATGCATGAATGCACGACAGGAGGACCAGAAGACGCGAGGGGAGTATCAATGCTTTGGATGTCCGGTGTAGCCACCGCAGGGCTGCTTACCGGTACAACCGTGACGATTTTAGTAAATTCTGGTAACTCGTCTTCAAATCGTATTCGTTTTGGCGTTTTAGGCTTAATTTTATCGTGAGTTATCGATAGAAGGTCCTTAATTGGAACGTCCTCGAGTAACAATTCGAGCGCGATCTTTCCGTCTTCAATAAATCGATTATGAATCATATCGACGGGGACATAAAGTCCACCCGGGGGCTGAGTTTTGTCGTCGAGAAATTTTTGTCGTAACTGATCCTGGAATTCATTCCAGTATTCGATTTCATGTTCGATATCGGTTTCGAGTGCCCAAAGTTCTACTTTGGCTGCCACGATGGCTCGATCATCTTCATTCTTACGCGCCTCTTCAAGTCGTTCTTGATAGTCAACGAGAAACCAATAATTATCTTGGACTGATCGCTGTATATCATCGATAAATACTCGATATTCTTCATATAAATTTCCCCAGGCGTTAATTTTAAATTTATCGTTGGCATTATCGGCGAAATTTTTCCGTGCCACGGGCGTGGGGAAACATTTCGCATTATCGCGATTACACGGAGGCATAAGTGCTTCCGTCTGAATCGATTTATTGGCCCTTTCGGGTATCGCATTAACCTTTACAGGTATCGTTTCCTTTACAGGCATCAGTCCCTTTTCGGGTATTGTTCCTTTTTCAGGCATCGCTCCCTTCGCGGGTATTATTCCTTTTTCAGGTATCGCTCCCTTTTCGGGCATTGTTTCCCTTGCGGGCATCGTTTCCTTTGCAGGTATTGTGGTTGTAGTTTTTCTCCGTGCCACGGGCGCGGGGAAAACTGGAACCGGTATCGTGGCATCGATCGCAGTCGACGCAACATGTACAATGCTCGGACAATTTGAGTTCGATACGGTTTCCGGCGGAGGTTTACAGTCTCGCGCCAGTTTCATTTTTAATATCGAACTCTCACGAACAATATACTGAAATCGGACCAAGAAATCTTGGCCTAACAGTACTTGTACTGAATCGTTTATCGGTTTGACGTATAAAGAATGGGGTATCGTTCGATCTTTTATCGTAATCATTACGGCGCAGTAGTCGGTAACTGGAAAGCTACGAGCACCACCAACGCCACGAATATCCAGCGGTTTCGATCATGGGAATCGGGGGATTCGATTCACACGTCAGAATTCATCGGAAACAAGCGATGTTTCCGCCCCTGAGTCGATTAATGCGTTAACCTCAGCTCCATCGACACTGACGACATGCATCAGTGCACGAGTTCGCTTCGGTTCGCATGAATTAGGTTTCAGCTGGGAAATCATACAGGTATCGTTATCGTTATTCACATCGGTAATCGCATCGGTAATCGTAAATCCATTAATCGATATATCCGGCGGTTTGGGAGGTACTGGGACAGCAAAGCCGGTGTTTACTGCCCGTTCACGTTTCCCTGGCCGCCGCCAAAGCCGCCCTTGGTACCACCGGCAGAACCGCCGGGGCTCCGAGCGCCTTGGCCGCCACCACCAGAACCACCACCGTTCTGGCCGAACTGCGGTGCCTTATCGTTTGTCCACGAGTTTAATCGACGTCGATTTCCGTTATTTTGTCCCTGATAGTTATCGTTTCGGCTTTGGGAATTTTCCCGGTTTCGGCGAAAGTCACTAGCATAACGGCGGCTGCCGTCAGCGTAGTGATACGCACAATAGATCGGATTCTGATCGCGCGGCACGTCTCGAAATTTACATTCATCGATCGTATGGTTATGGACATCGCAGTTAGTACACAGCTTATTGGAATCGCTGTTACCAGAACCAGAGTTCTGACGACTAGCGAAGCCATCGCGACCACCAAATCCACCTTCATTGTTACTGAAACCGCCTCGATTGTTTCCACCGCTACGGCCGAAGCCGCCGCGATTTCCACCGAAATTACCACCGCGACCACGAGGGGCGCCACGGCCAGGTGACCGTGACCGGCCACCAAAGCCGCCGCCATCATTCGATCTGCCTTTCTGGCTACCACCGACATCCGATCGTGCTTCGTCAGCATCGACCGCATGCACTGCAGCTGTATCGTTCTTCGATCTCTCGTGAGTCTTCCGTGACTTATTATCGATAGGAACTTGGAAGCCGTCTGGATCGCTAGACACCAGATAACAAATATACTGGCGAAGCTGATCGATTGTTTCTGGCTGTTTCGTCATCACTTTATCGTACACTTTCTGATCGGTTTTCAATCCACGCATAACGAACGATACGAAATGTTCCGGATCGCCCTGGAAGTTCGCTCGATCACGTAGTATTTCCATCGTCTGGAGATACTGCTCGAGGGATTCTTGCCCAGGACGATATGATCGATTTGTCAGTTCCGTCAACGCGTTAACTGACTTCTTACTATTTCCAAATCGTTCAACCATCTTCGATAGAAACCCTTCGCTTGTAGTGGGTGCCGACGGCGAGGTCAACAACCCATCGAACCAGGTCAAAGCGTCATCCTTGACAGCGTTAGCCAGGTTGGCGAGTTTCTCCGACTCATCCCAACCGTTTGCTGTTGCTGCCAATCGAAATCGAAGGACGAAACTTTCGACGTTGTCTTTCGATCCACCAAACTTCGTTGGATTAACCGTATTACCCTTAAAGATCTTAGCCGAATCGGCCTTGACCTCGGGCACCGGTTTCACGATTTCTTTTACGATTGTCACTTCCTTTTCGAGTTCGGCGGGGAACGGGCAACTGTTCTCGACCTACCGCTCGCTACTTTATCGATAACTGTTTCCTTATTCGACTGTCGACGGCGATATTCGCCACTTCCGGCTGCTTCGCCGGTACGTTTTTCAACGGCCGGCGAACAACCGCGACTAATTCCGCTACCACATCGTTCGGTTCGCGACGGCTGTCCCCGATGACCGGCAGGCTGTGCCGGACTAACAGGGCGCGATCGCAACTGATTCTCCAAATCCTCACACATCGTTTGCAAGGCATCGTAATCTGCAGCTAACCGATCGAATCTATCCTGAGTTTCATTACGCTCACGACGGTATCGATCTCGATCTTCCATAATCTGCTGCATTTCGGCGTCCTGCTGCATCTTGGCGTGACCGACCAAGAGCAGCTTTCACCCATACTTCTTCACCTTTGCTTCCAATTTTGTCTTCTCATCGACCAGTTCTCGTTGACTGATCACGACTCTATCCTGAAACTTCTGCCTTTCAGCAAGTAATCGAGCAATCGTTCCTTCGTGATCGGTAATCGTATCATCGCGTAACTTCAGAGCAGCTCTAAACGTGGAAATCTCTGCTTGCAGAGTTTTCAGACGCTCTAGAGCCTCGACCAAAATCGATTCATCACCACCATCGGTTTTATCGGCATTTGCACGAATGACTTTTTTTAATTCAGCGATTTCCTGGTGAGCCAACGTTAGCTCGTCCTGTAATTTACCAGCGACTTCGCCCGCTAAACGCAGGTTCTGTGCGTACTCGGTACCAGTCATTGCAGATTTATCGATCGAGAATTTTCCTATTTTCTCGTAGTTTTCAGGCTCGATAGCCGACCGAAAACTCGTTTTGCTTTCGTTCGACGATGGCGATTTTTCTTTTCCGAGCTTAGCAGGTATTTCGCCCATCGTCGGAAGCGGGCTGCGTCGTACAACCGTGCTTCTTTTGAAAGGCGTTCGCAAATCGACCGCAGTGGTGTTGTGGAGAGTGAGTTCGCCCTCACTGTCCACTACACCAAGCGCATACGGATCGCTATAGTCTTCATTTCCCATCAGAATCGAATCGATAGACATTTCACTTGATCGCGAATCGTTCCGGTTTCCATCAGCTACTGATGAATTATCGTTCCTCTCGTTATCGACCATATCAGCGATTCTTGACGTTGACGCCGGGCGGTCACCGTCAATCGCTTCTAGAATTACTGCCGATTTTTCAGGGAGCGAGCTGGGCTCAGTGGTTTCCCGTGCAGGGACTTCCGACTGAACCTGTCGATGCTTCGTCCCATATCGAGTGTTTACCGCATGAGTTACTGGAGGAGGGGGAACTACTACCTTCGCTTTCGTCCCTTTTTTAACTGCTGGCTTCGGTTTAACTGTCTGCGTATTCATCGATTCATTATCCTGATTTATCGCGTTATTCGATTTACTACGAGGAGAGAGGTTCTGTGCTATATTTTGCACCGTATCTACAATCGACGAAATGAATCCTTTTCTCTGCTGTCCTGTTGGCGATCTGATCATTCTCGAATCGATATTATTAAAAGCAACCTCAAAATCAATCGCATAACTCAGTCGATAATAATTCGAATTAAATTCACGATTAATTTTCAAATAATTTCTCACAACTTCACTGCATCTCGTTCACACACTCGACATCGTTTTAATCATCACACGTAATTAGTCGCTCAACTAATCTCATTTTTCAACGAAATTAATGATCGAGAATTTTTCAAAAAGGTCAAAATCACGATATCACTGAATCAACACAGAAAATCAAGAAATAAACGCACGAACGTCGAACAATCGCAACGGGGCAAAAGTTCAAACCAGGCATCGACACGATCAACGACATCCGAAATTTTCGATTTTTACAGTATTATTATCGTATCCGTTATCATCGATTTCCTCTTCCGATAAAGATCTATACTTGCTTTTGCAAGCAGAACTTACCAGAAAAGATCCAGGGGTCGTCAAAACGTGAAGAAACTCGTCCGTGCTTCACAAATCCGTAGGTTCTTCAATATCCACCACGCGCTTCCTCAGGACTCAACCGTCGATCGCAGGGCTTGTTGGGCGTCCTCCGATCCACAGGAATTCAGGAAAATCGTTCGGGTGGGCTGGGTATGGGGGAATAGCGTCGCTGATCCGGAGACACAGCAACAAGTTGAATCGGGAAACTGGGATCGGCTGAATACGGCGGTGTCGGTGAATTTCTTCGCTCCAACACGCTGTCGTACAGGGATCCACTAGGAATTACCGTTTGCGCCTAATTGTCGACACCAACAGATTGAAAAACACAAAGTAATCGTAACACTCGCTCTTCAGAAATAGAAAACTCGGCGCATCCGCTCAAACCACGCTTCTCCTTATAGATCGTAATATCAGTACAGGGTCGTTACACGACTCGCATCTCCACCATGAAAGGATGGCTGATTTGAGCGACACGTTTGTACGTGAGCGAGAATCGGGATCGGAAATGCAACCAAATGAGATCGAATAAAATCGTATTTTATTAGATCGTAAACCAAAACACCAATCATCAGTGAAAAGACAAGACAGAAAAACACCGAAGTGAAAATCTAGAGATCTTTCACTGAGGCCAAAAACATCGTAATGAATCGGTGGAATCCGATGAATGGAGATCGCTGCACAAGAGCGGCTCGGCAGCTCCGAATCGGCGGTCCAATCCGAGACCGACATGAGCTCAGAGCCGAACGCTCTGGCAGTACCGACGCTTTCGTGCGGATTCAATGCGGCTAAATTCATTGCATATACTTTGTTGACGTTGCAGTGAGTACATTACACGGTTGAATCGACTTCGAAATGGAAAAATTGAGATGCGGCTTTATAATTTTGTGGTTTCTTTTCAACATGGACGGTAAGAAGACATGCAAGTTTGCAGCGGCGGAAACAGTTTTACGTTTTTATACGTAATACGCTCATCATCATATTTATTATACAATTTGATCAGGTCTTTTAATGAAATTGTCTTTACGAATAAAACTGTCTGATTTTATGAAAATCTTGCTAGGTGGGCTAGCTGACTCCAGCTTTAAGAATTCAACAGCATTAAGCGATGTAATTCCTCCAGCAGCAGCATATCCTTTTCGGACAGACTTAATTACAGTTGAAGAATGCAGTCTTTATGTGCAATATTCAGTGGAAAGATTCATATGTGCAGATAGGCAGGTTCTTGGTTATTTGTGCAACGTAACTGATAAAAATCCTCGCAAGGCTCAGATGCTCAACACATACCTGGATGTGTCCTGTATTTACCGGTCGCATGCACTGGTAGCTAATACCACTAAGCATGTGCGGCAAATCAGCCCGCATCGCGCTGTTCTGTTGAATTTGTTTGAGTGGGATGCAGAACAGGATCCAGTTACCGTGGATGTAGTGGAACCCATTCGTAATCAAACCGTACACCTTGCTGTTCACGACTGTCGATCGCCGAATACGACCGCCAAAGTATACGCACTGGGTTTGCTGCCCAGTCTGTACAGTTTCGCGCTCGACGCCTGCCCCAACGTGACGATCCAAAAGACGCATTTCAGTGGAATGCCGCAACTACGGATAATCTGGTTTTATGTAACCACAATCAGCTCGCTGGAGCCGGGCACCTTCACAGATTTGATTCATCTGCGTAGCCTGACACTGGAGAAACATTATATCAAGGTGTTAATAAATCAAAACAATCCTAATCCGGCTTACATTAAATTTTCAACTGACGGAAATCTTCACTATTTGTACGATTTGCACTGCGGCTGCTCGTTCGCCTGGTTGCGCAGCTTCCTAAAGCAGAAACCGTACTTGATTGGAGAAAAGGACCCAGGTGAAGTATTCATAATCGGAAACTATATATCACCAGCTGTTGAAAGGAGTGGGAATAAGACGGATATCTTTAGCGTAGACTGTTCCAGAAACGTGACCTTGGACAATATTTGGGCAGGCAATGAATTCTCGTACAAAACAAATTGCTCTACTGAGACCTGTTAAATTAATTATGTACTCGTAATTGTGCATTTTTTGAAAGCTTGTTTGTTAAAAGCTGGTGCGAGGAAACCCTTTTCCTGACCAGAGAAAATCGAAATGTACGGTTAACAACAGTAGCCCACGTGGTATAGCTGTCAGAAAGACCAAGCGTGGGATCCACAAGAACCGCAATCACATTTTATGACCGCACACGAACTATATCCGTACGTCTAAACACAAGAACGCTTAGAAAAGACTGTAATGGAAGATCTGAATTAAACTACAATTAAAGTTTTCCTGTTCCACGTTCGGGTTGCGGCATAACATGTAAGAGCGCTTCCATGATTGTAAAGCCGGTTTCCAAACGTGTTTTCCGGCAAATCAACGCTGGATTGCTATAAACCGCTGTCATTTGCACTGGGCCGAGTTGTCACGTTTTCGTAGCGCAAGCGTTCTTCTTTGCAAGGTGATCAACAACAGACACTGGCGACAGCGGCTCTGCAGCAAAAACCAATCCCGAAAATTCGTAAAAACTGATTTTCCGGGTGATTAGTAATAGTACGACCATGGCCTTCGAAGGAAAAAATGTCCCGTGAAGAAGGCAACTGGTTTCTCGGCTAATGATACCAAAAACCCACTTTATTATGTCGATGTTAATATCAGTTTTCGAGTTTGAGATGATGCTTGCTGTTACGACAGTCGCATTTCTGCTACAATAAGGCCTTTGTTTGCAACGAATCATCTTGGAGATCAAGCTGTACTTCTGAACTGAAGTATACAGAAGGAAGAAAATTTTTACATGGGATACTGCGAGAATACTGTGGACTTTACTTATCAAGTACAGCAACTAAAGTAGGTGAAAACGAAAAGCTAACAGGTGCAGAAAGCGGCGGCATGCCCTTTCAAATATGGTGGCGGCAATTCAAACGAGATTCGGAAAACGCATGACAATGTATTCTGGTAGGGCGGAATGAGCACCTTATGTTCACGTTTAATTCGAAAGGACAGCAAGTTCAAACTGAAATACGTACTTCTTGCTGCATTTTTGAAAAATAATGCAGTTATTTCAGCAACATACAGTACATACTTGTAAGAATCTTTATCAGCGAAAATAAACCGTATTCCATTAATCTGTGCTATTTTTCGAAAAAAGTTTAGTTGTAAAAGTGCGTATAACTCAAAAGTCAAAACGTATTGTTAAATTTACAAATACCGGTAGGTGCGCAATGCTGAAATGAACCCCTGCATAGTGCATACATTTTTTCTAACCGCTTCACGGTTTCTAACTTTATGAGCACCAAACAATTCACTCTTTATAAAGAGTGAATTGTTTGGTGCTCATAAAGTTAGGTAATGGTGCAGTAAAGATAAAGTAATTACTTTATCTTTACTGCACCATTACCGCATCGGCCGGGCTTTATTAGCTCATCTGTGATAGGAATTTAAAAATTATATAAGGTTTCCACCCAAATTACTTACTCTTTACATCACGCTGTTTCTTGAAGTTTCGGTTACAGGCTTTGTTTCCAAAAACAGCACCAGCAGTGCGTACGTATGTGCTACGGGTATTATACTGTACACGACCTGTTCATACTCATTTCGTGCATTCTTCTGTACAGTCAAATAATTTTCGTGGCAACTTTTGCAGACGGTTTAGCTAACCGGATGTTTAGTATTATCCGTTGTATGTATGTGAAATTGATTAACCTTTTTCGCAAACTGCAGCTCCAGGCCAGATCATGGTATCAATTAAGCTGTACCATGATCGATGAATCAGCGCATCAACGCTTTCGCGCGGATTCAATGCAGATAATTTCATTGCTGTAATTTTGCTGACGTTGCAATGAGTACATTACACGGTTGAATCGACTTAAAAACCCCAGAAAACTCGTTAGAATCGACTTCGAAATGGAAGAACTGAGATGCGGTTTTATAATGTTGTGGTTTATTTCCAACATAGACGGTAAGAAATGCAAGTTTGCAGCGACGGAAACAGTTGGATGTTTTTATACGTGAGACGTTCATCATCATATTTACTAAAAATTTGATCAACTCTTTTAATAAAAACTGTCTTTTACGAATACAACTGTCTGATTATCTGTCTGACTTCATGATATCTTGCTAGGTGGGTTAGCTGGCTCCATCTTTAAGAATTCAACAGAATTAAGCGATGTAATTCCTCCAGTAGCAGCAGCATATCCTTTTCGGGCAGACCTAATTACAGTTAAAGAATGCACTCTTTATGTGGAATATTTAGTGGAGGGATTCATATGTGCAGATATGCAAGTTCTTGGTTATTTGTGCAACGGAAATGATAAAAATCCTCGCAAGGCTCTGAAGCTCAACACATACCTGGATGTATCGTGTATGTACCGTTCGCACGCGCTGGTAGCTAATACTACCAAGCATGTGGGGCAAATCAGCCCGCATCGCGCCGTCCTGCTGAGTCTGTTTGAGTTGGAGGCAGAGCAGGATCCGGTTACCGCCGATGTAGTCGAACCCATCCGTGACCAAACCGTACACCTCGCTGTTAAGGATTGTCGATCGACGAATACAACCGCCAAAGTGCATGCACTGGGTGTATTACCGAATCTGTACAGTTTTGCGCTCGGATATTGTTTCAACTTGACAATCCAGAAAAAGCATTTCGGCAGAATGCCGCAACTACGAATGGTCGCGTTTTGCTTAACCACAATCAGCTCCCTGGAGCCGGGTACCTTCACGGATTTGATCCATCTTCGTAGCCTGACACTGGAGCGATATTTCATCAGGGCGCTATGGAATAAATATGATCCTCAGCCCGCCTACAGTAGATTTACAACCGATGACTACCTCCATTATTTGTACGATGTGCATTGCGACTGCTCGTATGCCTGGCTGCGCAGCTTCTTGAAGCAGAAACCGTACTTGACAGAAGAAAAGGATCCCGGTGAAATGTTCATAATCGGAAACTACTTATCACCAGCTATTGCAAGAAAAGGGAATAAGACGGATGTCTTCAGCGTTGACTGTTCCAGAAATGTGACCTTGAACAACATTTGGGCAGGCAGTGAATTTTCCTACAATACAACTTGCTCTACCGAGAGCTGGTCATTTGTTACCTAATTTTGCACTTCCCAGATTTCAATTTTTGGCGTATAAATCCTGCATGTCGCATATTAGTGATGGCTCACATACTATCCCACATAACAGTGCATAGCGTGGCAACAAATAAATGTAAATAAAAGCTAGTTAATCATGGAGGAAAAGTTTACGCTCGATGCATGGCAAATAACTAAATAAGTACTTCAAGTGTCCTGGATTTTCAAAATGATAGCTTTATCTTTGATATCGACAAGAAAAGCGTCAACTGGTCAGGCGAATTTGGCGTCGAATGGACGTTAGAGATATCAAGGCGCGTGATAACTGGAAGAGGAGGCAGGGAAGGAGAACCATGCAGCGGGCAGTGCGTACTCTAATCTCAAAGAAAAAGCTTATCGCTGGCAAATGTTCATTAGATCGACATGGCATCATATACGGGCTGTTGTATAACCAGTCCTGTGATTCTGAGGTGCAGGCTGGTGCAGCGTAATAAATGGTGAACTCTTGTGTGAACTCTTGTGTTTTGGGATTCCAAATAAAAACTTAGTGACGGTTTACTAAACCTTCTGTCATACGTATTAGACAGATTAACCCATTTTCGGAACGTTTATGTCCCGGTACAAAGGCCCGTGCTCAAGCTCGGACTTGGACTCGGACTACTAAGACTCGGACTTGGACCACAATTTACTCGGACTTGGACTGCTAAAACTTGGGCTTGGACTCTTCAACTTGGACTTTTAACTTGGACTTTTAGAACTCGGACTTCTAAACTTCAACTTGGACTTTTTTTAGGTCTCTTAGGTTTCTTAGGTTTCTTAGGTTTCTTAGGTTTCTTAGGTCTCTTAGGTTTCTTAGGTTTCTTAGTTTTCTTGGTTTTTTTAATTTTCGTTGGTTTCTTAGGTTCTTTTTCTTACTATTTTTTTCTAAGGAGAAGTCCAAGTTAGAAATCCAAGTCCAAGTTAAGAAGTTCAATATAGAAGTCCAAGTTATGTAGTCCAAGTGTTGTCCAAGTCCAAGTTTTAGTAGTCCAAATCCGAGTCCAAGTCCGAACTTGAGCGCGGGCCCGGTACAAATCGGCAACACCTCTACAGTACTACGTAACATGCTGCGCACTATGTACAGTACATGCTTTGCAGACAAATAAAGCCTGAGGTGTTTCAAGATTGTGACAGAAAACGGCGAGGTATTGTCAGCATCCAGCAAACAACCGGCAGGCAGTTCAAACGGAACGCACATATCTGCTGTCGTTCTTACGGCACTACGGTATAAACGTACAATAGAGATATATTACGTAACACAATACTAAGGTGCGCGAAATGTCGGTTTGAACTTGGTTTTGACTGGGATTAACCCTAAACGGTGCTGTTGGCTTCTGTGATTCTGCCCGACAAATGCTGCTTCTGGCATCCTTGGTGTTCACTCTTCCGAGATTGACCAAAGAAAGCGTACTCCCACCGAGTCAGTTCTATATTTTCTGCAAAGAATAAACGTTTTTTGCGTGTTTGAATTCGTTGCTTTAAATACAGTATATACTGGAATCTTATTGCTTCGCGCTGGCGTAAAACAATTAAATCCCTCTTTTATGCAGTGAAGTATCAGATTCTGGCTTTGCAAGCTTATGACTTTGCAGAAAGATGTACATACTGTATGTACCAAATACGACAATGAAGTTGACCCAGTTGAGCAATATAAGAGAAATCACTTATAATGATGTCAAAATCTCTATTTGAAGATTGGCGAGACTTCCTGGATCCCCTTTTATTAACCAAAAATGTTAATGATCAAGACAATCGCTACAGCCGACGCCTGTTTGAAGGAGACATTGTTGGCTTAGACAGCGTCAGCGCAGTAAGATTGCTTCGTCAAAAACTTAATATACAGTACTGCTGCTTTTTGTAATACAGAGTCACCATACAGTCTTTCTGAGTAAAACTGTGTGATCGTCGTAACCTTTGCAACAGCTACGGCTTTTGTCAGGATGATCGGAAAGAAGCTAATGATGTTCCTGGGGAACGAAGTATCTGGCCGAACAACACCATACCTTACAAGCTGTCATGTCAACTAAGTAAGATTCTGATACGCAGCTGAAGATTGTGTAGACTACAGAGTGTGAAGTTGATATCAGAAACTGTGAACAGCGGGCAATATCATACTGGACTCCATGGACGTTATTAGCCGGCTCACCGGGAACTGCGTTAAATTCAACGCTTTCGCCATAGACCGCACTATACCGACCATACTTCCGAAAGTGGAGGGCACCAAGATGGGTCAAAACGAGAATCTGAGTCCACTAGAAGTGGCACGCATTCACAAGCGGTTCCGGTGCAGCACAGTGGCAAAAGTCAGGAGTCTACTTGGTTAGCCACGACCTTCAAAGGAATCTCAAATTAAATAAATCTTAAAATTTCTAGAAAAGACCTGTTAAAGAATCTGCTAAAATCATCCCTCTTCTCCAGAAAATACCGAAGCCAGTACAACCGGGGCAAACGTCCCAGTAATCCAAAACGATGTTCTTGGGTGTGACCTTTCGCGCGACCCACCGTGTCCACTGCAGAAAGCCGTCACACCGTTTCCTAAATCGCCGGACGATGATGCAGTCTACGTTGTTCCTTACATTCTGGAAACTAGTGGTACGTCCACTTTTTTTCTTCCATGGTACATGTACACATCATGTACATTAAGCCTAAAAATCGGTTGACAAAGTACCGTCGCACAGCTATTCGTTTATTGACCACGCAATTCACATGAGCAGATAGAATAATAGAAATACGAATTCTCTGACGATTTCTGTATAGCTTAACATTATGGTGAAATTTGAGTGGAAATTCAGCTCAAATGCCAACCAGTGTTTGCCATCCGTCGTAAAATGTACACCGAAATTTACGCTTATTCTCTATATTGTCTGTAGTACCACAGGATACAGTGCCACTGATTCAGCACGCTCTGGGTGATATTGAGAAGTCTCTCGATGGATGTGCCGTCTTCAGGGGTGTGGACGCTGCAGAGGCCGACGCCAGCGAAGCGGGAGCATTGAAGAACATAATACACATTCAAGGCGGTGCATACTGTGCTGCTCAGTTCAGAGAAAACAGCGCCGGCGATGGCATTATTATTTTAAGTGTCGCTTGCGTCCAAAAACAGTCTAGCAGTACTATCCAACGGTTGTTCATGCTAGCCATCGGCTTACCGCATGAACATGTGCGCAGCGATCGAGACGATTACATCGAAATTCATTGGGAAAACATCGTTCCAGGTGTGTACTCCTTGCACGACATAGCGTGTAGCAGAAGGTTACGATTAATTTTATGTACGAGATAATTCTGTTTATAATGTTGTATCATTAGCACATTTGAAAGATGAATTCATGACAAAAAACCGCACTAAGAAAAATGGTTTGTGATTAAGACCTGTTCTGGTGATTCTGGCTGTAGGACGGTCCGATGACTTCAGGCGGAACAAACTTCCAAGCTTAGACACTGGCCCGTACGATTATTATTCGCTGTTGCATCCCGGTCCCAGTTTCTTGGCTAACGACGCAGCACATCCCACGCTGAGTGCAAAATCTGCGACGAACATTGGCCCTGGGGACCGGCTGAGTGACGGCGATGTTAAGAAGCTTAGGAGACTAATCTGTGGAGGTACGAATAAACTCGAGATTTCTTCCATGATTAACAACGCTGCTACAGATATCCTTTAAACGGCTATATTAATATCCACTGTACATAGATCAGGTTGATACGTTGCAATCTGGAACCTGTTCTGTAATAGCTTCGACAACAGCCCCGTCTTCTTCGACTTCGCAAGTATCAGCAGGTACGTAAGCGGCATTTGAGTTCCGGCGACTGACCTACACGCTTGAGAAGTACACGTACTTACAATTTACGACAAAAAAGTGGATCTGTCCATACATGTATTATTGTTTATTAATCCGCAAACGAGCAATTCTTTTCACAGCCGTTTTTTAGCTTCGTCTACAAAGTATAACCATCCGCTGATCTGTACTCGTATAACAACGTTGTACGATAGAAAAATACGAGTATACTTTGATAGAGAACTTTTCTTCATGTTTTTGCGCCGTTGCGCCTTATGTTATAAAGGCGCAGAACCATCTTATTGTCATCTTTGTACTCGTATATTATATTTTTTCATCGCTCATCAACACATGGACAATCTGCGAGTTTAGTCGAGCGAAGGGTTTCCCACACCGATTAACGGCGGACGTGATGTGCACAAAGGATCGTGCCTCTTTGCGTGGGTTGACTATATGAGCGACTGCAATGAAGACTGCAAGCGGAATTGGGCTTCAAAGGAGGACATTGTGGAAGTTTATTTAATATTAACTGCTGGTGCGAGCAAATTATTTTTCCGCCCGAATGAAAAGCCTTTACAATTTCTGTCATACAATTTCTGTCATGAATAGGATCGGCACGCCGATCAGATTATCGCACGATGTCCGACGAAAGTACTATCCATAAGTGCCCATCGCTGAATTATCTCATTAAAAATGCACCTGCCGGTGTGCTTTGCTGATATTGTTTCAAAGTTCAAGCCATTTTAAATTTTCAACGTGGCCTACATGCATTTCGTACAACAGTTATGACCTTTTGGATAATTCTGCAGACAGGAGACGTACGTAGCAAGCAGCAGCTATTGATTCAATGTGTTTGGCCGATAGTCTTCTCGGTACCGTTCACACTAAATGCTAATTATGTAAATTAATTCTATTGTGTTATTTTGCAGGGTAAAAACTTGTGTGCAGAAACATTAAAATGTTGTAGTATTACACTGTATTTGCACTCATTCATTCGTGCAGCGGAAAATCACATAAAAAGAGCTACTGTAGTTAACGTAATAAGATTTTTGGTTTGTGTTACTGCTACTAGAGGTCATACATGGAAAACAATACCTAACGGTTATTATCACTGGCATCGCATTACTCGTTTGATTATCGAGCTTACTGCTCAGAAGGAATCATGCCGATGAAGAACGTATCGTTTACTTGGTAACTACTAACTAGTGTTGTTACGATCAACTTCAGACAAATGTAATACACGTAATCAAGTAGCGAAGCTTTTCCTTGTTTTTGAAATACAGTATTGGTGGTCGGTACCACTATCACGGCTATAATAAGGGTTAAAAGTGCTTTCCTACGCGTAACTATGAAAAACAGGCGCTACTGTAACCACCCTGGTAACTGCGCAAGAATTACATAGCATGCAAGTTTACGTCAAAACATAGCGTTAATTGAGCAAACAAACAAATCACAAAAATGAAGGAAATCCGTTCGTTCGTGCAAACAAGTAGCAATTTTTTAATGGTGCATGAAAAGATCAGCGAGGTATATTAATCGAACTCCAAAAGCGCTTCCTCTTCGGCACTCTGCGCAATCGCTGTAGCATAGCTGGGCGGGGCCACACCGTGCCGTGCGCTGTACAGTCGGTTTTCGAAGGCTGCCACTGGTACAAAACCGGCGGGGCGATTTATCGGGCCATGGAGAGGTTCGCCCGCGTAATGCACACTTTCGTACGCATGGTACGTCGGATCTTCCTGGCGTTTTTCCGGCAGATCCACAACGGTGCCGTTAAGGGGAATTCTCGGCAGCGGTTCTACAGAAACATTTACTGTCCACAAAAATATTTAAGACTGGTTTGTGGAGTTAGAGGAAAACGTTTCATACGGTTGTTAATGTGCGATGGGTCGCTGAAGTACGCAGGATTCTCGACAGGATGGGCATCGTCAAAATGGTGGATCACGCCGTTCCCGCCACCCGCTGAACTAGTGAAACCCACACTGAGGGTTTCCCGTTGGGATTTGGGTGCACGTCGACAGCGGATAATAAGTGCCACCACAATTATTAGCAATACGACGCCGCCAGCAACCAGTCCAATCAGAAGGATCGTTTGGGTGTCCATCGTCTATAGAAAAAAAATTCAGATTCTGCATGAATCAGGCTGACTAATTATAACTTTTTGCAATTCATCAAAATAATCGACACAAAATTCTTAAAAAAATTTATCCAATCAAAAAGCAAAAGACTAATAACTTTATTAATTTAATTAATTCAGCATCGCTTTACTTTAGTATTTTTTATTATCAATTTAAAGTAGAAGAACGATAATGGAAATTTGCGTAGCAAAACCGGCAAAATTCGACCTCCCGATATGACGCTTTAGTAATAACTGCGTGATAATTTGGATCGTACCGATGACCGATTGGCGCTTTGCGATTGCGGAGCAGCGAGACTGCTTGCGACTTCCGCTTCAGAAGCCGAAAAAGCTGCAACACATTCACTCCCAGCGTATCCTGGGAGGCAAATACAGCGCTCTCCCAGTTCCTCCGCACACACCCATTTATCCCTGTTTGCACACTTCTCGTGGCAGTCGGGCTTGTCGCCTTGCAAGATACAGCAGACAGAGCAAGTGGGTCCTCCTAACTGCACCGCATCCGGACGGCACATGCATGTACCGTCAAATGGATGACAGCTGAAAGCAAAAAAATCTAACAATTTTAAGAAACTTTCAATTAAAGAACCGTGACCTTTTACGCGTACATGGTATGGTTGCTGCATGCGCAGGTGTTGTTGCAGAATTTGCCAAACAGTCCCTCAGGGCATGCTGTAAACGTGAACATTTGGTAAATGAATCGAAGAATCAAACACACATAAGCAGTGACAATGTAAATTCCGTTCACTTACCACGCTGATCACATCTCTCTCCAGAATACCCGTAATTACACCGGCATGTTCCGTTGAAAGGATCGCACGAGACCGCATTGGCACACTGGCATTTCTTCTGACAGTCCGGTCCGTAATGTCCAGGTTCACACTGTTTCTCACATTGGACGCCAGTATACCCGGCGGGACACCGGCATTTGCCGCTGACTGCATCACACTTTCCACCGTTGTAACATGGCCAACAGGAGAAACCGCAGTCGGCGCCGTAGAAACCGTCGTCACACGGACGAGCACACACTTCGCCCTGCAAAACACAACACCAAACCGTGGTTATTTGTTTGCAACCCCCTGTTTGTCCACACTTTTAGCAAAAGATTTATTCGGTTAAGAGAACCTGCGCAGGATACAACAAGGACAATAAACACATATACTGTATATGAAAGCGTAAAACGTAAAAGCACAGCGTAAAAGATGTAATATTAAGACTTGCGAGCCAGTTTCTCGTATCACGCAGACAAAGTGCATGTTAGATGTTTATTTTTCTGTTCCCCAAGTTTGTTCATTCTTGCAGCAAATGATTTATTATTTGAAGAAAAGTCTATGAAAAAACTGAAATAGACGACATGCATAAAAGCGTAAAAGCGGAACGTAAAAGCAAAGCTTAAAAGTGAACCGGCTTCTCGTACCGTCCATCCCGCTGAACAGGAGCATTTCTCCGTTCCGGGTCGACAGAAACCGCCATTCTGACACCGATCACAGGTGGTATCGCGGCGTTCCTCGACGGGACATGGTCTCTCGCACAATGCTCCACAAAATCTGTTGCGACACAGACAGGCTCCCGTTTCCTTATGACACACCCCGGCGTTTTGGCAGCGACACGCCTGCGCGCACATCTTGCCGTATCGACCAAACGGACAGGGTTGATCGCAGTGCAGACCCTGCCATCCATCGGGGCAGTTGCACTGGCCATTCGCCGGGTCACATGTGGCGTTGTGTCGACACTGGCACGTGTTCTGACATTGTGCGCCCCATTGGCCATTCGGACACGCTATGTTTAAACAGAACGCGATTTGGCTAGCGCTTAGTCTTGAGAAACGTTTTACGGCAATCTGCTTTCGGTTTCTCAATTCAGTAAAGCCTAGGAACATTTTCGAAAGTCTTTAGCGATAAAAATGTTTTTAAATCAAAATCTTCTTGTAATTCATATTAGTTTACATTGGAATGGCTTCATATATGATTAGAGTATGAAGCGACGCACTTTGATTGCAGGTATCACCGGAGAATCCGTCCCGGCACTGGCAACTGTTCGGTGCGACGCATTGCCCGTTAACACACGCTTTTGAACATAAAGCTGCAAAAAGAATTACATGAATAATTTGCACAGAAAAAAGAAAAATTAACATTGACATCGTAGATAGTTAATACAGGTAATTTATACATTATATTAGTATTATATTAATACAGGTAATTTATATATCTATATAGTTAATACAGGTAACACCAATATTTTCGTAATTTTCTTTAAGTACTTACGTGTGCAGGTACCGTTCTGCTGCACATATCCGCCGCAGCACTTCTTGATCATCTTGGTGACATTACGCGTCTTATTGGTGTATTCGATTCGGGTTTCGGTTTTGTACGCCGTACATGTGGGCGGAATGCTCATACACCAGGTCTTGTATGCCACTTGGACCTTTTTCGCAGTGGCTACTGTCTCCGTTTCCGGTACACTGATAAGGGGAAAACGCTTGAAAATGTATGAAACCATTCAAATCTCATCAGTTCGGATCACTTTTAGCAGTGTGACCGCGAAGGCTATGTTGTTGTTATGTTGGTGGCTAGTGTAGAATAAAAAAATAAATCTCTTTATAAAGCTTAAAGGAAATCGGAAACAAGCTAATGTGTTTTTGGGAACTGTGTAAACTGGACGGTAAAATACATTTTGTTGATAACTTTGTGCCAGCGTTCTACGATCATGCTTCAAAATACAATAAACGGCTGACACTGCCAGAACTACCTATTAGACGCCGCAGATTAATGCAGTTGCGTCAGTTTGTAAGATTGCTTTTATAAGGTATAATAACGTAATATTATTATTATTCCACTTTGTTATGATAATACTTTAACCCATGTTACTCATCCCAGTAGAATTGTCAATATACTTTTATAATTTATAAGATATATGTATATACTGCAGTCGAAACGTTCTTTATTAAGGCATTACGAAATCGACATCTACTCGCAATATGAATGACAACGCAGAAGATCTTACTTGCGCAAAAAAGTACAGGTACGTACTCGTCTTACCTGTATATATATAAATATGCACAAAGTTACGGGTAAGGCTTTTTGCATGATTGCTGTTTTTGTTGGTAAAAACTGTTTTTTTTTAGTATGTAACTATCGGTTTATTGGGAGTTAAACCGATAATTCATGTCAATATAATTTCATGTTAATACAAGTTCCGCATTGCTAATTTTAGCTAGAGCATAGTGTTAACGTGAATATAATTAACGCGCTACATAACCATACATTTCCTGTACTTCGCAGATATTGGAACCTTCCAGACTCCGGCGAGAATAGTGACCGGCGACACCGCTCCACAAGCAGAATCCCATCCAATACAACACCGAAAATCGCATTTTTGTATCCGTAATATCAATTTTCGGTACAAAAAAACGCCTCCGCTCACTCTTTATTATGCATAAAATTATAAAAATCAGAGCTACACTTGGCAAACAGATATAACGATTTGGCAGATCCGTATTATCGAATAAGATTAGGAAATGATTTGTAGTACTATTGCCCCTGTGGCATTACCGAAATTAGCATAAATTGTTAGATTTTTTGTTTTGAAAATTAACTGATATGCATGCTGTTTAAACGGCTTTGGCACAGGGTTGCTGGTTTTTAAAAAGCACGATCAAAATGGTTTTGTTACTGATAACACTACTGGTAAAATCACGAGGAAAATCATTCCAAACAAGGCAATTTTGCAAAATTCCCGATGTATCACGGAATACGGACAGCATGACCGAATATCCTATATACCGGCTAACCGACGTTAGAAATGAACCCAACCGGCAACCACTACCATGGCACACTCGCCACAACCCTTTCTATTTCCGCCGTGAATAATTCATCGGCATGCAGATCAAGATTATGATTCGGTGATGCCCAAAATTCTTCATGTGCATTGTTGCCTTATCTCACCAAAAACACACGCGCTGTTCCGCTTTTCTAATTATTTATCACATTTAAATGATTCTTACACGATGTATTTGCCACACGGCACAGACATTTCAGAATTTGCAAAAAAGCTCAACTATTTTGAAGTTTTCTCTTTGGTAAAGATTTTATGGAGTGGTGCAATAAAGCTTAAAATTCAATTTCCACTACACTACAATTTTAACTACGAGTATCAAGTAATGTACCAGAGCTTGTGGTGATTGTTATTTAGGTGGCTACCGCCAATTAAATTTGTTTTATGAACTATGGCATTTTATTGAACATTTAGTCACATTCAGCATATCAGCGCGTTGTGCACTTTAAACCTTTTAGTTCGTCCTCGTTTTTTTGTTTGTACGTGCCGGTAAAAAGTTTTTATAAAAAAACAATATAGTTTAATAAATAGAATTTAGAACAAGGAACCATAAATCATGTTAAATCATTTTAAAATCATTATTTTACTTAATCATGAAATTAAGTCATTGTTATTAGTGTGACCGCAGCTGCGGATGTATATCAGTTTGATGATACATAGTAAGTGTTTTTTTCTGTAAACTGTAAGTTACAGTACGATGCCATCATACTGTAATTAGGTCCGCCGCGAATTATTCGACTATTTATTTATTTGTTTATTTATCCACAATTTCTCATCAGGAACTAAAGAATGAACCCCATTCCATGTGGTAACTGAAACGCTGCCATCACAAAAATGCGCCGCCAAAAATATCGGAATACAACCAATTAAAAAATCGGCAAGAAAGCCATGGATAAAATTCAGAATAAAAACATTAAACGCCATCGGAGATAAAAACAGAGAAAACAAACGAACAACTAGGAGATTGAAAACGGGTTTCTAATAAAATAAGATAAAAATAAACATGGATCTGGCACACGGGCAAAGAAGAGTGAGAGAAGACAGCAAAACACGCCGCAAACTGCTAAAATTATGTGTGTACAAATAATTATGTACATACAACGCTACAAAAGCGGAAACACAAGCGATGAGATGCCAACGAACGTGTCCGGCCCTTTTTAGGATGGCTTGGAAGACATGGCCGTCTCGGTTATCACAGTATCGTAGCTGGGCGGGGCGCGCCCGTACATGTCCTGCTTGTGGTTGTACAGCTGGTTCTCAAATGCTGCAAAATAAACGAAAATATTTAACCAAATCAGGTTTCATCACAATGACTCGAAGAATTAATTTCCCAGAACATTAATTCATCTAATTAAACTAACAAATTCAATTAAACATCCGCTTTACTCTCCATAGAAAGATTATTGCTCTAATTAAACGTCCTCTTCCGTACGATATCCTGGCCAACCAAATTAAGAAGAAACCAGCAAAAAAAATTGATAATTTCATTTTTAAATACAACCATTAACGCATATTTCCGCTGCTGCTTTCCCTGTTGAAATTTTATGCGAATGATATTTTTTTTATCCCAGGAACCAGCCCATATACTACAATTTCACATTAAATTAGCACACTGATGCAAGAACTGCCGCCAAGACAGAAGAAGAATAATGTGAATTATTATTATAAAACTGATCACCAAAATTTACTATAAAAATATTTACCGAAGTACAGAAACCTAATGCGTAAGTTTCAACTAGTATGATGAGCGCTTTTGTTAGCATACGAACTTTGGGATTACTGCAAAACAAACCCAAGTAATTTGTTAGCCTACGAAATTACGCTGATGCCAGTACAAAATATTACTGCCATAAATATAATAAAAATAAACAGAGTATTAAAATGTAGGAGGGTCAAAAACCAGGGAACGCTTCTAAAAAAAGGGCCGTACCGTGGTTGGTCTGGCCGACACTGGTGGAGGCCGTGCTGGCGTTGTAGTCGCCTTCAATACTGGCGTACTGGTGCTTGCCGGAGGGCACTTCGTAGTCGACGCTCTGGTAGATGCCGTCGTCGCTGATGTCATACGGATTGGTCTCCTTCGGTTTCGGCATAGCGACGTACATGTTGCCGAGGGGTTTCTTCAACGGCTCTGTAATTCACCGGAAGCCAGTGAGGATTAATTCCAAAAAATCACACATCAATAACATGCGCTCAGTCTCTCTACACGTAAACGGATATTAACAAAGCAAAGTGTACATAATTATTACCATTATTATAATAATAAAATTTCTTACCATTAAGTACTACAGTAAATAGAATTTATCACGCGAGATTTATTACTTATGCATTATTACGCCACGCGCTTCGTTTAACGAAATTTAAAAGGAAATTCGCGAAAACTGCTGCAATTTTTCCGCCTGCAGGAACTTTATGTGAGATAATAATTATTAAGACAAACTTCTATTTGAATTACTAAATCATAAATTCAATTAATCAAATTATTTATTTATCTAACTAAATTTAATTTATCATAAACGTATCAAGCGAGATTTATCACGCCTTATCATATCACGCGCTTTATTTAACTGAATGTAAAAAGAAACTCTTGAAAGTGACTCCAGTTTTGGCACTTTCGTTTATTTTATCTGACACTGCGATACTTTGATGCGATTGAGAACGCGAATTAGTATGCCCATTTACTACGATTCCACATTAAGAAAACCACTGTATCTAGAATAAACCAGATGAAACAGTGAATCACTGCCACTTACCGGCGACTTTGACGAAGGTTTCGCCGTTCTTGAAGTTGACGGAGGTGGGCGTTTTCCCGGGACCGGTGCCGTTGTTGAGATACATGAAGTTGTCGGCGCGATTCAGATCCGTCCGACTGTCGCTGAGGTCGCTGTCCGTGCCGCTGCTGGTGTAACCGACACTGGCCAGCTCCGTTTGCAGTTTGCGGACACGGCGCCGGTAGAAGACCAGCATGACCAGGATCAGCGCCAGCACGATCACCGCGATGCACAGGCCGACGATCAGACCGGTGTTGTCCGATTGCGACACCACCACCTATCAATCACTCAATCAATCAATCAACAACAATACCCTAATCCTTATTATATTACATATTTTATTCTGAATCTTAATTTTTTTCTACATTTTAAATTTCCCGCGATATTTTTAAAAATTCATTAGAGTTTTCAGAAAACGAGGAAAAGAAGTCATCAATCTGATGTGAATTTACACTGATCCAAGAATAAAAGCGCAGTAAAATAGCGGAAAATTAAAAAATTTCGCAACTACGAATCAAAAGGCTGAGCTTGGCGAATTCTGAATAAGACGATAAATCCATTTTTATAAAATCTGATGCGATAATTATACATAGCTTAATTACAAAAAGAGGATGACCAATCATGATGCATATTGCACATACTAGAGTAATGTTAAAAAATAAAAATTACAGTGACAGATTTTGGCCGCAGAAATTACCAACTTGTTCGGAAAATTCCGTAGACATTTTTTTGATAATAATTCGTCACGATGTTTCTGTAAAAATAGGTTAACTAGTCGAAAAGCAAGCATTTTTCCAACGAAATAAAATTCCCACTAACGCAAAACGCTAAAAAATCCCGGGAAAAAGTGAAAAATATTTTGTATCAACAATTTCTCACATTTCATCTGAAAATAATAATTAAATTTTAAAACTCATACCTGACTGCTGCGCAGCGCCGCATTGGATGCATCATCCCCATTAACGGACAATGAGACGCGGCACTCCTTGCCGACATATCCCGGCAGGCAGACACAGCCGTCCAGTTCCGGCGCACACACCCATTTGTCATTAGTATTGCAGTTCTTGTAGCAGTCGGCGTCCTTGCCCTGCAGAATGCAGCAGATGGAGCAGGCCGGCCCACCCAGTCGGTCGGCGTGCGGCTGACACATGCAGGCGCCGTCGAACGGATGGCAACTGTTAATCAACACCAACACTCACCAATTACGCCCCAAATTAACGCGGTTTTATCGGCAAATTGCATCAGTTGTACAGTAATTGCATAGTTATTTTAGATTTTCCTTGATCAAAGAAAACTGACGTTTTACAGGGTGAAAATGTCCAATTTGAATTCCGCTGGACTGATGACTAAGCCAGCGTATTTTGCAATATTTCCAAAAATAAATTCTTATTTAATTAAATTTAACGCAGTTTTATTAACTTTTCTTATTTTGACAATTTTAAAATTATTAAACAGGAAATCAAACGGGAATAGACACGGATTAATATTATTTTCAGGCAAAATTAAGAAATGATAGAATCAGGGTAACATTTTTCGGTCAAAGAAAAATTGTTTAGAAACTATTTTTGATTATATTGTACTTACACAGTGAGATTGCTGCACGTGCAAGTATTGTTGCAGAATTTGCCAAACTTTCCATCCGGACATGCTGCAAAAATATCCACCGTAAATTTTCAATAAATTATTAACTGCATTTTTCGATTTATTCAATCTCCTACCGCGTTGATCGCAACGGTCGCCGGTGAATCCGCTATAACAGCGGCACTTCCCGCTGACCGGATCGCAGGTCTGGGCGTTGTCGCAGTTGCACAAACTCTGGCAGTTGGGTCCATACTGTCCCGGCTCGCACTGCTTCTCGCACTGCGGACCCCAGTAGCCGGCCGGACACTTGCAGCCGCCGCTGATCGGATCGCACTTGCCTTCGTTGTAACAGGCGCGGCACTGCTTCTTGCAGTCTTTCCCGTAGAAACCGCTGTCACACTGGTTGGCACATACTTCGCCCTGCCGAAAATAAAAACACTGCAGCTGCATTCCTGAGTGCCGTATCAGCAGCGATTAACGCTGATTTGATCGCATTAATTAATCGAAAGCAATCAACAACTGAATACTTGAAAAATCAATTTTATTTTAAATTCAAACACAAATCCAACTTTTTAAATTGAATAAATTCAGGAAATGCCAGCTTATCCAATCCAAGCTGAAAATTAAAAAGCAATAAAATAGCAAAATTAAATTCAAATTTTATATTAAACATAAATATTATTTTAAACGCACGTATATTTTAAAATTACTATGTTCTATTTATTCTTCGTGATTATATAGCCTACTATTTTATATTAGTTATGCACAAGAACAAAATATAAGTAATAAATAACAATTTAAAAAATACATATTTAGATTAATACATAATTACTCATATATAAAATTCGAATTTTTTTAATTCGATTTTTTGTAACAACGTTATTTGACAGACCCAACAGACGGAGAAGTTTCATTTTTAAGTCACCGTACTACGAAGTTTGCCCACAAATGTGGCGGTCCAAAGGAAATTTTCCAAAGCTAAAACTTAATTTTCTAAAACTAAAAATTTTCTAAAACTAAAAAATTGGAGAAATTCCTTTGAACAAATGGCAAAATAAAACTTTACTACCAACTAATAAATAATACAGAAATATTCAAAAATAACTGACAATAAAATTAATTACAAACTGTACACTCACCGTGTATCCGGCAGGGCACGAGCACTTATCCGCGCCGGCCTCGCAGACCCCGCCGTTCTGGCAGCGATCGCAGACCGTCTCGATTTTGGTAGGCGCACAGGACTTCTCGCACAACGGTCCACAGAACCCATCCGGGCACTTACAGCCCCCGCTGACGGGATCGCACTGCGCGCCGTTCTCACAGCGGCACTGTTGCAGACACATCTTGCCGTAGTGACCCACTGGACACGGCTGGTCGCAGGCGGCGCCCTGCCACCCGTCCGTACACTCGCAGCGTCCGTTGATGGCGTCGCAGATGGCGCCGTTGCGGCACGCGCAGTCCTTCTGGCACTGCTGACCCCATTTTCCGGCCGGGCATTCTATTCATTCAGCACCCAGAATTACGTTAAATATATCATTCCAAATAAAATGCAAGTATTTTTGCTAATAAAAAAATATTAAATTTTTGGCTTACTAACGATAATTAAATTGAAATTAATTTTCCGTATCCGAAATTCCTGATCCAATTTCTGTCGTACAGACCGGAAATCATTTAACAGAATATACGAGTACGTTGTATTATATGATCACTGATCAGTAACAGGCAGACATGAGACTGTTAATTCCCAAGTAAACGCAAATTCGGCGAGTTCTGAAAAAAACATTTTCTAAAAAAATTTTTATCTTATTTCATATGAATACTCTTAATTTTGTTTTTTGTTGGAATTTTTTGGAAAAAAACGTGGCAAATTTCTAAAAAACTCTCGCCATCTTTAAATTTTTTTATCTTATAATTATTCCTACTAAATTCTTCCCTAAAATGTTTTTAGGGCACGATTATTTCTAAATTCTTTCTTTGTATTTTT
Source organism: Paramacrobiotus metropolitanus (assembly GCF_019649055.1). Classification (NCBI taxonomy): domain Eukaryota; kingdom Metazoa; phylum Tardigrada; class Eutardigrada; order Parachela; family Macrobiotidae; genus Paramacrobiotus; species Paramacrobiotus metropolitanus. The sequence goes on from NW_026570257.1 coordinate 513,557, forward strand.
TTATCATACTATTATTCCAAATTCTTTCTATTTCGTTGAAAATTTTTCAAAATTTACTAAAATTCGTAATTATAACACATGATAATTTATTTGTTGGCAAAATGGGCAAATTTATAACTCATACGCCACTTAAATCAGTGAAGCAATCAGCAAAAAAATAAAACAGCGCATAAAAGGCAGCTGTTAGGCGGCGCGATTAATCAGCGGCAGTAATAAGCTGGGAGCAGCAGCGATGGTCAAGGGCCGATTATCAGCGGGACAACTACTCACTCTGGGTGCATGTGTCACCGGCGAATCCAGGGTTACACTGGCAATAGTTGGGTGCCACGCACTGGCCATTAATGCACTGGTTGTAGCAGAAGGCTGCAAATGGTTACAAGGCAAATATAACAGCGGCGTTAAAATGCAGGCGGAAGTCAAACACAGAGTTAACAGCGGTCTAATATGCACATGCAAGCAGCCGGCCGCGCGGACAAACACACGTAGCGCAAGGGCTTTAAAGGCCACCGCTCAAGTACAAACCAAATAAAAGCGAAGCCGAATATACAAATTCAAATAAAAAAAAGGAAAAAGTCCAAAATACCGGGAAGAAAAAGGCACAAATCTCAAAGACAAAGAGAAAACGGCAACAAAATAAACAAAATAAGGTTGATCACGTTTGACAGCGGACGACCACGCAAATACACATACAGCACAACAGAAAACAAATTCTGAAAATTAAATACAGTATTCACAAAAGGAACGATAACAATAATTATCACCCGATTGCATTGGAAACAACTCGTGTCTTTCACAAATAAAATTAACCAAAAAATCAAATCAAAATTCAAACTGGCAGAATACATTATGGAACTGCAAGCAACATAATAACCTATTAATACAACGAAACAAATTTAAAATTTGTACCACTAAGAATTATAAACAGTTAGTAATTATGGCGTCCAGAAAATCTGAAGATACCGTAATATAACCAATGCCACACAAGAAAACCCATTAAAAAGTTTTGTGTATTAATTTTTATGGAAAATATAATGTAAAACAAAACTGAATAATTTCTATTTACCGTATGTAATATTTGTATTATAAATTATATTTTGTATTATTTAAAATTTTGTAATATAAAAAATCTTTTAAAAAATATACAAGGAAACCGATAAAACATCTCCAATTAACGGCCAATAACATTGACATTTCCAAAGAAAATTTCGCATTATAAATTTCCCGAAAAATATATTCCTTAATAATGCGAAAAAAATGCCAACAGTTCTCTTTGTGACGTCGACAACACGATAAACCTCGGCGCAACCCAGCGCACAAGGCACACAGCGGTAAAAGAGTCAACACGAGGGGCGCGTGGACAACAACTAACAAGGTCAGAGTACTCCAGCACCGTGAAGTGGGCATGCGGCGCATGAGGAAACGCAAACCAGAGTCAACAACGTAAACAGGGGGTGGTCACTTACGGATACAAGTGCCGTTGGAATGCAGAGTGTACCCGTCGCAGCACTTCTTCACCATCTTCGGCACGGCGTTGACGTTCTTCTTGTACACCACTTTGTACACCGTCTTGTACGTGGTGCAGCGCGGTGGAATGGACAGACACCAGGTTTTGGTGGCCACTTGCGTCGGTTCACGGGTCGGCACCATGGTCTCTTCCTGGACACTGCAAAAAATTCAGTTGTGAATGAGAAACAATTTTTACAAATTAAATTGGCGTTAATTTCCGCACACCATTCTGCGAAAATATTTTATTTACATAATTTATTTTGATTACTTTTTGTTGGCATTAATTATAATAGGCTTTCTATTTTGAAGCGCTTACATTTTTCCATCGGCATTTGTATATTTGAATAAGTAATAATTTTCACAAGTTAATAAACTGGCGTTAATTCCACACATCGCACAACGACAACTAAATTGTCCGAAAATATTTTATTTAGTTTATCGTGAATATGTTCTGTTTGGGTTAACTATTCTCCATTTTCCAATTTTATTCGCCACATCTTTCCACTGGTATTGGTGCAATTTTAGCCATTGTTATTAAAATAACTAGCAATTATTCTGTCGGAAAGGAACTGTTTCTTTCAGCGTAAATCCGCTGAATCGATTATATGCATAACTCGACCGTAACCGATGAACACTCCGGCTTTTTAATTTGAACTTTATTTTTTTAAACCGCTGCGAAGTTTTTACATGCAATTTCGCAATGTTCAGAGACATTTTTAATGCGAAATGAGCACAAAGATTTACGCTATAATATTACGGCGTACATGGAAAACTCGCAACCGTAATAAATACGATTCTACAATAACTCGTAATTTACAATTCTACCTCGAAGCGGAATGACTTCATACAAGCGCTAATTAACGATAAAATTCCAGCAATATAGGTGAGCATCGTACAGAATGACTGATAACATTCTATAGCACTATCGGCTTCGGATGACACATCGCATTATCTAACTCGAAATTAAAGGCTACGAAATTTCTGATTAATTGATTAATGATTCTCACGCGTACACACCCATGTTCGAAAACAAACAGAATAAAATTAACGCGCTGATTAACACCGGATAATTTGTAATACACTGCTGTACACATTACACTCAGTAAAATTAAAAATAAGCGAATGTCTAATAATCACCAAAAGAAAATATTAATCTATGTATTATACAAAGAAAATTATTGTGCAATTCAAGATCAACATTGTCCACTATAAAAACGCACTGTAAAAATGTTTTCTTATACCTAATATTCCAACAAGAAACGTGATTTTCGCTGGATTTGTTTACTTTGCGAGTATTGTCAGCTCACAAAATACACAAAAACGCGATTTCAGTCGGAAAATACCAAGAAGGCAAAAGCACGAAGAATTTCGATTAGATAAAAATTTTATCGCTTCCTGACGGTGCTTATCGCAAGAATAAACCTGTAGCGGGTCAGTAAATAAAATATATCACGCGGGACAATTCTAGCACGTCCATCGTGCGCCATAAAACCAGGGAAAAATATGCCAACAGCGCCACTTCATCAAGAAAAAATCAAAATATTTGCAGTTTTTCGCAGACCTCTATCATCGCACAATTCGCACTAGAACGTAATTAAATTTCCAAGAAATTTCCACACCCAAGATATCAAAGATTTACTCTTTCATCCGTCTTCTGACTTTTTTTATTGAATAAACATCTAGAGGCGTAATATTTACCCGGCAGAAAGTTAATAAACTTATTAAAAGTTGTTTTTTGTTTAAAATTATTTGTAAAAAAAATTAAGGCTTCTGTTTTCTATTTTTTAAGAAAACTTTCATCGATGGCAATTCCGTAAAAGTACAAATGCAAAATATGTTGTAATAAGAAACACAAAATAATAATATACTTGCAAAGTACAAACCAAGCTAACCAACACAGGCGTGCTTTTTATCAAATGCAAATTTAAAGCGAATTAAAATTAAAATTCAATATTCTGAAATACTCGGTTTTATAGATCAGCAATTTTTTTTCTCGCAGTTCGGCCATCTGATAACTGAAGCATTATGAGGAAGTGGAGGAACTGAAAGAAGCCGCTGGCGGTGTGATAATTGCATTATACACGCATGTTTTTATCGGATATGGCATCCGAACGTGCTCGTTCCGCATGGGAAATAAATCCCGGCGCACGTTCTCACTGATAACCTCCAACCTCAATGCACCGCAAATGTGCCTGCCCAGCCGCAACATTAATTCTATTTCCGGCTCGAGGTATAAATAAAAATAATTAAATGCGTGAAGCTGTTTCTTCCTTTGTTACAAAGGATGCGCTCTCACAATCTTGATGTAGACACCTTTTACTGTTTACCACTACGCCAAAAAACACAAAATAATAAAAATAATAATTTTTTGAAAAGTGAAATTAATTGGTAAAATCGTAAATTATTTTGCTAACAGTAAAAATAAAATACAGCTAAAATAAAAGAAATGAAATATCAATAAAATCAATTATAATTCGAAGCGCAGACGCAGAAAAACAATTTTCAAAAACATAAATAATGGGAAAAAATCATAAAATTGTCACTTACATTTCCTGCTTTTCGCAGATATTCGGACTGTTAGGATCCAGTTCAATGCAGTAGTGCATGCCGGCCAAGGAGATCAGAAAGACGGACAACGTAGGTAAACGCATTTTCCTTGATTTGTTGGAACCGGAAATCCCGAATAAAACTCCGTGTCTGTTATCTGAAAATTCAAAACCATAAAGATTTAATTTTACTCATAAATAATTCCTGTTTGAATTCTGAATAGGGATAACACAATTAACAACATGCATAATCTTAAAACAATTTCAATTTCTATCGGGAAATTAATTTTTCAAATGATTTATCAATTATTAAAGAAATAAATACCGGTTGGCGTAACTGCCACTTTAACCCAGCTAATTAAACTGGAATATTCAAGAATAATTCCAGGAACCTTATCCTGAATAAATTACGTAAACAAGTCCTTTCACTCTTACCAATTAAAGCGCCACAATAAACAGACCCAATTTTCCCATCACCAAACAAAGCCGATGACTGCTATAAATTTACAGGAAGCTTTTCAAAGCAATCCGCCGATGCGAAAAAACTGCCGAATAACCAATATGTCGGTTGCATAAACACACAAGTTCTTTATGCACACATCTCGTAATGCAAGGCAGGATTTAAATGCATGCGCTACACCGAAATAAAACGCAACAAATACTTTTCGCTCGCGGCTGGATTCATACATACAAATGTATACAAACTAGGCGCATATTCAGTTATGAGAAGAAAAATCGTCAAAAAATGAGTCATAAGCACGATACGCGGGTGTGCAGTCGAGACGCACTCGTTGTTGACAGAAAACATAACGCCCCGCCCCTGTCCAGCCAATCATCAAAACTCTGACCGAACAAACCAGAAAAAAACAGAGAAGTGCCCACAAAAAGCTGAAACAGTGAAACCGAAAACTAATCCCAGATAAACTGCACCCACACTCCAAAGTTTTTCAAATTCCTGCACCGTAATTTTTTGTACAAGAAAGCGTAATGTATTGTACATGTATGTCATTACTCAGGCTGAATTACAGTATTTATAATTTTCTCTGCGTGCTAAGTAGCTTGCATTCACGAAATCTAGTGCCGCAGAAGTAAAAATAATAAGGTACTTTGATTGCGTACGTAATTTGATTAAAATTATTTAACTCGTTACACATATAGATATACAATACAGATACGACGCGTAGCTGTTATTAACATTATTTAAGCCGGTATAAGGCATGGTTTAATTAATTTTATCGTTAGGATACGCATGTCGTTTAAAGCGGTTAACGATACACACATTACACGAATAACTATACAGCATATGCACAGAAATAAGAGCTCCTCAATATATATACAGAATACCTGTCTGCAGGCATGCTATCGTAGACAAGTGGCTACACGTAGCTAGTAAGACTAGACTTTTCAGTTATTTGTTGATATTCAAACATTTTTTGTGATGCAAATACCATAAATCGAAACCGTGCGATAAGAAACTCAAAAATATCGCTCCTGATAAATTTACATCTCTGTTGATACTTATTTCTATGTAGTATGATACTACACAGAAATACAAGTAAGTAACATTTAATTTTCAGTTAACTTTTTTTTAAATTTAAATCATTTTGTTTAGTGTACAAGTTCATCAGCGCTGGCATCATATACTATATCTATGTATTGGCATATTCTATGTATCAGACAGCAGACATATACAAAAACATTAATAAGGTTAGTAAACTACAGTCATACTCTGTAGTGGGCGTGTGAATAACAAACACTTCAATTTAGAGCCGCAAAAACCGGTCCAGTAACAATAAAATTAGCATGACAGCGAATTCTCAAAGAGTTGGTCCCCTTGTAATAAACTTTTACCACCATACACTATAAACACTTTTTTGCAATTTTGTACGTAATTTGCTACTAGAGAGAGAGACGGCATAAACAAACTCTTGCGGTCTGCAATTTGTACCTGTCAGCACCTTGCAAGCGCCCCATCAGTGCATTCGTTATGCAAGAAAAACTGGCAGACAGCGTCAAATTAATACCTACGAGTCGTAGGTATTAATTTGACGACTATTTTCAAAGTATGGCAACAGAAAACTGGCTGTTTTCTGTTTCCACCTTATCATTAGTGCTTAAATTGGCAATACTTGCTCATTGGCGATTTTGTAAATCAATATAATATTACATTTTAAGATGGAGAAATTCTTTTCTGAAATAATTATCAAAAAAACCAATAAAGAACCAACAAAGAATCGAAGCGCCCACAAAATATAAATTTATAAATGTAAGCCATTTTTGGTTGTTTTATTGTTTTTAATATTGTTTCTAAATATTTTTTAGTGTTTTCAAATAACCTGTGTTTTATGTATTAGCCTGCGACTATAATGGCATATGTTATCTATATTTCGAAACAAATAGTTCCACACAAAATGCGTAATTTCGCAAAAAACTGGAAGTCTATGCAACCTAATTAAATCATTGATTGCGAATGCCGACGCCTGACGAACGCAGAACTAGTAAAGTTTCTTCGAAGATTTAACAAAGATATTATTCTTCTTAGTCAAAGCAAAAGATTGATTGGTAGCGCACCTTCGTCCGTAACCTGTCAAGATGAGACATTTTTTAGCCGATGATAGCAGCAGTTTTCAGTTTATCTACACTGCTGCTCTTTTTACGGCAGTGCTACCGTCCAGTTAACGTAGTGCAATGGTTAAGTGCATAAGCCTTCCATTTCAACTCGAATTAAGTAATGTGAAAGAAAGCGAAAATTTGCTTTGAAAACTTCACTGCTCAGTAATAACTTTTTCCATAGAAGTAGTTATAAAAAAAGCAAAATCATAAATATTCAATATAAATACCGAAAAGCGTCACATAACTGTATTGTTTATTAAAGTCTACGATCTATGAGTTAGTTTTCCAGTTCTTCAAATTGAGGGTGATATCAGCAATCCCTTTACTTCCTTTGTTAAAAAATCTGGCAAGTAATAATTTCTGGGAACAAATATGTAGGAAGGTTTATGACTCCTCTGAAAAAAACTAAACAAATAATTACGAATCGATATTCGTTACAGTAGCGAAAATTTAATCTCCGAAAAGGAAGCATCGATCAAAGGCGATTAAGTCCCCCCACAAGCACTTATCAGGCCGTTTTTCTTGACAGACAAATTTTAAATATTGATTTTTTTCAGCGCATCCCCGCGCTCAACATGATGTCATCGCAGCGACTCGACAGAATTTCGATTCACCCGAGTGCATTAAAGTGAGCCCTAAATGAATGTTGTTGACCAAGTGTGTGTTTTAGCGAAAAAGTAAGTCATGGGATCACATCTATTCACTTTCGCTCAGCTGTAAAGGCGTTCGTATCAAGGTCGCAGTTTTAAATCCCAAAATCCATCAAACAGCTGCCTCCTCGACTCAACCAAGCATATTTCATTGTCAGAGTATCGCTGCTTTCCCAAAAGAGGAAAATTTATATTCTGGCCAAACCAGCCTAAAATATCGATTATTTTTATACGCGTACCGAGATTTTCCAAATATTACCCACAAATTCATAAAAATTCTTTTGAACTTTAAAAGGATAAAAATATTTACAAAATGTATGAAAAGTGAAGCAACAATAAAAACGGGATGTCTTACAAAATTAATTATTAGCACCGCTTTCCACAAATTCAAAAATTTTTATACCCAGCAAAACGTCACTACTACAAGAAAAACTAGACATTTAACCAAGATAAAATCTTATAAAATGTTTTGGCAAAATTAACTTGCTCAAACCTTACACTTGTTAAAAACTGAAATTCGCATCGACAGAAGGTCGTTAACCGAATAAAACCACCGCCCAATGGCTAGTACAAGTTATATAAAAGTAGCCACGACGATTACGATTTCCGATTGACATTAATGACCAGAAGCGCCTTCTCCGAATATCCGATGGTCAATAACCCGTTAATTAGCCCGCTTTTTCTCTTTACAGAAAAAACCATTCAGACATCCTGCATTCTCCTACCCGGTGTCTCGACGGTGTTCCGGTATTTTGGTGATTAATAGCCACCCGGATATCGGTCAACGTCGGGGATTGAGAAAATGCCGGCTTCTCCTAATTCAAGCTGAAACAAACAAAACTCCATAATTCCCCTTATAAATTAATATATTTTATTAAATCAAAAAAATACAAACTTTCGCAGCACGAATTACTGTACATACGAACTTTTTAATAGATGGTTTTAATATTTAAATAGCAGCCATGCTAGGATTCGAAATGCCCATTCACTACAAAACCGTTACGACATGCACGTAATATCTGCATGATAAAGAAGGCAAATATCAGTTTTGCATGTCCATATTTTGCCAAATATTTTCCACATCAAATTGTAACTAATTCAACCGGAATATTTTATCGATTGCATGACGGTTAATGCCAAATTCCATTAGCTCCATTAGTGCTGACAAGCATTTCGCGCTTACTTTTAGCAGGAAAATTTAATTATATTTTAGAAAGCACCCAGCATTTCACAAAACAATGAGCCTGCGTCGCACGAACAAATTAAAATAACTTAAAATTTAACTAATACAAAATTCAACAAAATTACTCATTACGAAATAAGAAACCAAAACGATGACGCTGCTGTGAGCGGTGATTGAAGGAGAAATTCGACCGTCCGACGACCACCGCCAACTGGACACACGCACTCTTAACCGAGCACTTTCTACCAAGGGGTTTTCAATTACCGCCACGATCATAAAAAAATCGTCTACCCCATAAAACTCCCCACACAACGCCGGGGCATCGTATGACTCAGTTCGCTGCACGCTCGGATTGCCTTACACGACAAGTGCTCGTTGCGCAGATTTGTGCACATTTAAAATAAACGTTTTAGAGGTTGACGGCCAAATCATACAGGTGATTCATATTCCACGGGGTTATGCGCAGATTACGGGGCCGCATTTTTCGGCATTTATTTGTTTATTCGGTGACGGATGAATAATACGCGCCCAGGGGCGCTGCAACAATGCGCATGAAAAAAAACAAGAATTTCGCGCATAATGTGATTGTGACTAATTTTTTTGCATAGCCCTCCAGATAAATCTATGTGCGACAAAATTTAAAAAAAATAAAATTCAGCAAAAATCTGGGTTTGCTTTTGACGCACTGCATGCTCAAAATGCAAGCAACAACGTTATTATTTCCGAATTTTTTGAAGGTTCTTCATCATTTCAGATTTAATTATTTTGTATTTGTATAATTTTTTCCTACTATTTTATAAAAACACACAATCACCGGGACGCTTAAAAAGCGAAAAAAATTAAAAATATTAAGCATCGGAATTTTATACTATACTCAAAAAAAAGCTCAAAAATTCAACAAAATTGAAAAAGATTTCCGAAAAATCTGAAAAAACAAACAAAACTGCAAACTAATTTTTAGTCAGGAAAATGTGCAGTTAATTATTTATCTGCACGTGCATCCGTAAAATTTTCCCTAAATAACTCCCATAATTTGAAATAAAATTTGCGTACATTTTCCACGTGTACCCCGTAAACGACAGTGCGGTTTGATTCCGTTTGAAGGTTAAAATTAGAATATTTATGTCATAATACGCGCACAATTGCTGATCTCAGCTACCTTACCTGAAAATTCCAATCTGGGTTAGCTCATCCGTTGCTGTCAGCAAAATCAAAAACGCTTTCTCCGTCCGTCGCTTCCGTTCTACAACCGCAAAATATTGCGAAATCTATATGCTGGTATTTGCATACTAAAAAGTAGCGTAAAAACCGCACCAAATTTGTCACGATGCAGCACAATCAGATCGGCGGGATTTTCTTGATGCAACCAGTAACCACAAGAAAATCGACAATCCAAAGGGATATTTAGTAAAATTAAAGATTCTCTCACGTGTTGCAACCAGTCAATGCAAACCGAGATCCAGATCAAAGTAATGGAATAAAATAATTTAAATAGCTTAAACAAAGGCAGCGAGATTCAGAGGCTGCTGTGAGTTTTTAAAGAAAAATCCCTGCAACGGATCCAGTCATGCGACTAATCATGATGAAGTGACTGGTTTTTTATGCCAAGACACGTTGATCTGGCGGCCAGCTCATATCAGCGGTATTGCCCCAGCTGCGCTCTCTCGGTCTCTTTCTTCTCTCTCTCTCTCTCGTACTTTCTGTGTTCTTAAAGCCGTCTCTCTCTCCTCTCTCATGGTTGTACGGCAAAACCACAACACTAAGCATCTGTACGGCATTCTGCGGTTTCCATTGGTTGGTGGTGATACAACAGAAAGAGAGGGACAGGATAAAAAGCCGCCCATGCAGTTCAATGCGCAGTACAGTACGTATTGATGTCCGGCTGTGTATAAAGTATTTAATAAATAAAAAGTCGTGACTGCGAGTGCGGTCAGTACGGTGTATTAAAGACCATTAAGAACGTACTTACTGCACTCGTACAAAGTACGTACTTATTTCACGGACTGCTTTCAGTGGAAAACTGCACCTCGTGAATAATTTATCACCGATAAGAATCAAAAGATTTTGTGATTTTATCAGAGCGGACCATGTCTTCCTTAATCCACAATGGTTTCGGTCGTCACAGAATGGACTTATTTCTATTGTATCTCATCCTTCCGCTGGAGCTCGTTGCCGGTGTAATCCGGGTTTACCAGAACGATTTCGGCATCCAGGCCTCCTCCCCAGTTTGTGCCATTTATGATGATCAGCAGATTGTTCCTGGAGCACAACCTCCGACGTATCCTTGGGTAAGATTGATATTTATTTTCTGGTATTCGTTTTCATATGACGTTGTCGTCGCGTGCGCTCTCGTTACATTGAGAATTATTTGAAATTGCGATTTAATACAGGTAGCCCTGAAAATACCCACTCCGGCCGACGCTTGCAGAATCTTCCCAGCACCATACCCGCGACGGTTTAGTGGGACACAGGGAAAGGGAATCCCGAGAATGATATTGTTGATGGACGACAGCGAGTGCCAGGTTGAAAGAGGTGATAAAGCTTGCCGAAAAGAAGCTTTAATTAAACTAAGAATATTATCTTGAAAAATTATCTATAATAATTATAGAGAAATTTGTTTGGCACTTGACGTACTTACTGACGTACGTACACCGCCGCCTCCCTGGGCGGCCGAAACAGATCATTTGTACCTACACGGTCGTTCGTGCATATTAAATTTTGTATTTGCGCTCTATGTTCTGAATAGTGCAGGTAATGTACAAAAGAATTCGGAAACATTAATTTTTCATATTTCAGCACCGTCATAAATTAAATTTTTTGACACTGCGTGATCCCAAAAATAGGAAGTCTTCATTAACTATAAGGTTTTGTTTCCGGTTGCGTTATTCGAAGAACACGATAATCACCGTCGTGCCTAATGTATTCGCAGGTTGGAAAGCCGGCGGTTATGGAACTGGACCGGACGACGATTTTTACACCAAAATCCTGAAGGCACAAAATCTCGATTACGTTGGAGCCATTACGTGTATCCCAGGATGACCGTCTTGCACCAGCCGCTTCCCTTCAGTTTCAATCTCTCCGACCCGGGCCAGATGTCGGCTACGTGGCTCTCCCGTCATTACGCCTTCCCCATTCCCGTGCCAACCGAAATGGCGAAAATAATCCGGATTCCCGTGCATTTCGTCAGTTATGACCAGGCCATGATGTTGAAGCAATATGCATACAACGGTCAAGATATTCCAACCGGGTGCGTACTACGGACGTACCATATCTGTTCGGCAAAACGCCGGCTTCTAAAGCCATTGGAAGTTTCATATGCTTCGGTACTTTCTTCGAACATGCACAATAAAAATTTACGCTTTTAGCTGCTTTCCGGCTTTTAGTAAATACACAGATAAAAACGCATAGTATTTTTTGAAAAACTATAACTGCGGAAAAGTGCTAATTATTGTTTAAAATTATTTTTCTGAAAATTATTATCGTTTATAGCTAAAAACCGGGTCAGTTTAATAGCTCGGTAAAAACATGCTAGAAACAGGAAGAATTAATTATTTAAAAAAATTAATTACTAAAAAACTGCAGTCAGGAGAAATTAATTATTAAAAGAGGACGTTTTTGCACACCAATAAATCGGTACTCAAGTTTTTCGTCTACAAGCAACAGTACGTGCAGTTAATATTAAATGCGTTTTACAGATTCCATTTTGACTTAACACCACCGGCGCGCGGGATGACACAAGTGGTCTCTGGCGCCGATAAACTGGGAAACACCTACCAGACGACTACAAGCGCAACTGCCGAATTCGTTTCCCCGGACCGGAGCAAGTTTTTCCGGTCACAACGCAGACCGGATGCTACAGAGCCGACTCGAACAACACCCACCTTTGATTATACAAATTACTCCAACCTCCAGTCTTTACGGTAGACATACATACATGTATATATATGTCGCATATTACAAGCGCTTTTGCAGATTTTGATTTCGATTGGAAACGTTTTTATGGTGCCCTTTACAGGCAGTATACACCGTGGATCGATGATTCTCGTGCTTTTCCAACGATGAACCCGGCATGGAAGTAGTGTACACGCTGGTGTAACTGATTTTGGCGCACATTTTCGCGCTGATCTGACTGACAATTTGATTGGTCAGACACGCCCCTTCTCTGATTGGCCTGACACGCTCCTTCTCTGATTGGTCGGAAACGAACCGCCCAGAACCGAGCCGAACCGTTCAGGACCGAACCGAGACCGGCCGAACCGTACTATACCCCCTTTCTTTTGTTTATTTTTCTCCACCCTATTTTATTTTGTTTTCACCGAATAACAACGAACAAAGTTTAAGTAAAACAAATCAGGCCGCATGAACATACGCAGGAGTAGCAGTACAGTCTTTGACAAAAATACAATTTCGGTTAAATTTCTGATGGTCATTGTATGGATCTCCCGGTGTCCAGTTGCTCATTGTAAACCGGCAGTAACGGCATTTAACTGTATCATCAGATCCGGTATAGTACAGTCCCGTCCTTGCCATGGCGCCGGCAGAAGGAAGGAGGTGTGGCCGGTTCTCAAAAGTACTGAGTGGTCCGTCGGGGTTGTGAAGTTTACTGACGTATTTGTAAAGTTCTTCGGCTAAGGCATACACCTGCTCCTGCCCGTCCCAGTTACCCACCAGGTCGTCGGGTATGCTTGAAAATCCAGACCAAGCCCCCGCAATGGCACAAGCCATGATGCCGATGGCATCTGTGCATCCTCCAGTTAACATTGTCGCGTGCAGAGTGGATTCGAAGGAATAACTACTACAGCGACCAATAGCAGCGAAGTAAACAGCAACAGGGACGGCTTCCAAGGGGCTAGTACCGACGCCAATAGCTTTGAACAGTTTCTCCTTAGGTTCGACACGTTGCGCATAGTCCAAAACAATCATCATACGTGTATAAAATTTCTCACGTACGCATTCCGGGAGAGACTTATTGCTGTATTCAACAAGAGCGGATAGAAACTCCAGCTCGGTCAGCTGTGGATTCATTAGAACCAGACTGATGGCATAGGCCTGCAGTTGTGCTCCAGCGGCAGCTTCATTGGAAGAGTGGGTGAGTCGAGCAACACGGTCTACAGAGAAACTCATCTGCTCCGTCCGATTGTAAAAGTACAAGGGAAACGCTGTTATCCAAGTGGCCGCATTACATTCTGTTCCCCGGTTGCGGACGTTCTGTGCCGCGGCGGTCCAGTCTTTTGGGGGAGAATGTTTCCAACTGGCAATAATGGTGGTCAGTTCACCAAAAGCTTGGCGCTTAGTGTGGTTGTGGTAAAAGGCTTGGCTAAATTGTCGTGCGGCATTCTCCATTTAAAAAAAGCCAGTATCCAGTAGAGACTTGGCGTAAGCGTGCGTTATTAAGAATTTTTCCCAGTAAGTCGAGACCTTGCTACGCACCCGCGCCAAGTTCATGTGACAAGACGTGGGGCGTCTCAAGGGTGTTCCGATGCATTCTCCAATCAATGCGCCTAATATACAGCCTTTGTACTGATCCATGGCGTTCAGAATTGCGAATAAATTCCTAATCCAACCAGCTGAGATAGACCTCGTCGTTTTCAAAATCCAAACTGGCGCTGACCCGCATTCATTCTCGTCCTCTCTCATTTAACAATGGTTAATACAAAGGGCGCTGACCCAGATTCTTTGTTCCTTAGCTAATCCAAACTGACGCTGACCCACATTCTGTCTCGTCCTCTCTCATTCGACAATGGCTAATACAAACTGACGATGACCAAGTTTTCTTCAGTTATTCCGAATTCTCAACAAGATCGTTGCTGTCTGGATTCATCGACAGTTATTGTTTTGGCACTGCGCTTTCAGAAATGGATTTTGACCTTTCGGAATTAACTTTTACTCCAGCGCAACGGGAATACTGTTTTGGATCGCTCCATTTAAATTCTTTAGATCTGGGGAAATTCAAATCATCGGCTTTCCCCCCTTTCTTTTGTTTCATTTTTTCCCCACCCTCTTTTATTTCGTCTTCAGTAACAATTATTACAATAAACAGTTCAGGCCGCATGAACATACGCAGGAGTATCAGTACAGTCTTTGAAAGAAATACGATTTCGGTTAAATTTCTGATGGTCATCGAAAGGATCTTCCGGCGCCCAGTTGCTCATTTTAATGTATTATACTGCCACTACTAAGAAACAATATAAACTGTACGAGTACTGTACCTTGCACTCGTATAGATAGAGCGCGTAAACAGCATGCTTTCTGAATAAAATCAGAAAGAATCCGGCAGCGCGTGGTGATGTGACTTTTCTCTGAAAGTGCCAAAAGTGCACCGCCCCGCACCGGCTCCAAGCACCGCACCGCACCGGCTCCAAGCACCGCCCACCAACGTTCAGATAGGGTAGACAAACCAGCCATGTACTGTATGTATTTTACTGCTACTACGCACAAACAAATGTACGAGTTCTATACTTTGCACTCGTATGGTCAGGACCCGGCAGCAGCCTGCTTTCTGATTAAAATTAGATAGCATTCGGCTGCAAGCATGCATCTTGTCTGTTCAGTCATCGAACTTTGGGGCAGAAGTAACTTATTTTTCTGATTAAAACTACAGATAAGTTTACTTGTACCTAACGAAATTCAATACTAGGTGTGACAAAATGAGTCAGCATCTGTCATAACCTGTGAGCGTGCAGCCTGTCTGTACAGTCATCAAAGGTTGGAATAAAATTAACTTATGAGGTGATTAACTTTATAGATAACTTTACTTGTGCCTATGAGCATTGAATACCAGAAGTACATACTGGTCGGCACAAACAAAATTAACGTACATGCGTGACGTAGTTGCACATCCACCGGGAACAGCCGCGCGCCATCGTCTTGAAGCATACGTTGTTCACATATTGATTAACGGATATTATTAGTATGTATTATAAAATAATGACGTACAAAACCAAGCTCCAACCACGAAATAGAGGAATATAATATTTTCTTATGAAATATGTCAAATTCCACGCATATATTCCTTCCCGAAATAGCACGTAAAGCGCAACTACACAGGCTGCTGCTCAGGTACCGAAGTGGTTCAGACCGGTGAAGTGATGTGGTTACCTACAATGAATAGTACTTGTTACAACTCCACTGCACCAAGGAACAGATATATACATAGATCTCTACAATTACCGTGTATAATGTAAAACACATATTACAAATTAATACGATTATAATGACATACAGACACATGCTTCAACTAAAAGAGCGGTATTTAACCTTTTTCAATGTGAAATGTGGAATTCCACACGTCGACACCATGAAACGGCTAGAAAAAAAGCAATACTTTTACCTTCACCGCACTGGACCACACCGGACCCAGCCCCACGGCGCACCGCAGCCCCTGACGCCGCACAGAACCGGACCCGAACCTCATGACAACGCCCAGGCAGAGTAGCCATGTACTGTATATACTGTACTTCCGCTACTCGCAAAGAAAGATATATTGTACGAATACTGTACTGTTTACTCAGATGGCCAGCGACGCAGACAGGAAGCTGGTTGATTGCAATCAGATAGCGGCCAGTAGCGACAAGGCTGCCTAGGCCTGTCTGCTCAGACATCAAACTTTTAGGCAGAAGCAGCTTATTTTTCTGATTGAGACTACAGATAAGTTATACTTATACCTATGAAAATCTGTAATAGATGTACATGGAAAAAACAACACCGTGTATATACTGTACGGCACAAGCATTTCAGTTGTACATTTACCGTGACGCATGTATCCACTGGGATGGAAACTGTCTTTAAACATAAGGTGTTTGCATATTTACGAACATTTATTAGTAATATTTTAATGGGTAATAGCCGCCAAGATAACGATTGCATGCGCTTGTACACTACCAGAAAGTTAATATTAATCAATCAAAAACAAACCAAAATCGAAAGCAGTAGAACGCACTTTTTCAGTTAAGTCTCGAATTCGACGGCCCATGAAATGCAACAGGTCACCCATAGCGGGAGCCAAATACCCCCAGTCTCAGTCACTAAAAGATAAAAAAGTATCCGTTATCCAAAAACTGATATGTTCGGCGCTTGGAATTTTTGCAAGCTGAGCAACATGTCCTGGTTTCTTACAGCTGCCGGTGACATGCGGCTGTACACCAACTAGTTGCTTCACACAGCAGCAGTTTATTGGTAATTAATATAATCAATTAACTACAGATACTGTGCTTCAACCACAAAGGAGCGGCAATAAATATTATATTTTGTGATATGTAGAATTCTACACATTGATTCCATTTCCATTAATCTGCATAGCACAATGCTGCCGCTCAGTCTCATGTTCAGGTTACGCGTATGAGTTGTGAAGATTTTGTACAATTCCATTCTCAAATACGTACACTTTTTTCTCATAAAATATATTACAGTTTTGGACACCATAATTTCCAAAACAAATGGACATTTTACCGTATACGGTATGGAAGTTTTTGATTTGCAAAATTGCATACCCAATACATAGAATACAACGTTAAAACATGGAGTTTTTCTCATCAGAAATTTGTAAGATTTTATTCAGTGACAATACTACATAAAACTACGTTAACTTCCTCCCAAATTGGCACCGTTAAAGTAGTTTTTAAATACATTTTTCTTGATATTTTCAAAATTTTTCGCTTAAAACGCAAATCAGTGGAGCCGCCGGGGACTAGTAAGTACTTTATTATTACACAGACTGCATGACTGGGGCCAGCATATTCATTTGACCACGACCAGTGGTCAATCATCAGCCATGGCGCTATAAGAATACATACCCTGTTCCAATAACAAAACTCGAACCAAAACAGCATCAATATAAGTGATAATAAGATCCAACTTAAAACAATAAGAACAAGCACAATACCAAGTAAAATTCATGTTAAACGTTAGCGATCAACGTAAACTGCAACTTCTGCACTAATGCACAGTATGTTCGTGATCCGTGTTTCGATTTATCGATGCGCAGTGTTTCATAGTAATTATTAAGTATTGAACACATGTAAGGGTTTAGTAAGTATTGCAACTATGACGATTTGCAAGCAAACGGAAGCAACACATCTTTAGAATAATTATTTTTAATAGTCATTTGTGCTTGGCTTGTCGTTTCTTCTAACGTGCATTAGCGCGATCAAGCAAATCATTTCCATAAAATCGGGTGTGTCATATAGATCCCAAAGCACGAATAGTATTTACTTGCTAAACTCGGGAATCCAGAAGAAACCCGAGCAGCCCAGAAAAACATAAGAATACGATTTATAACTTCTGTAAGCAAGTGCATGGGGCGGGAGAGAAAATGCATGTTGCGGTGGAAAGATGTTCGACATAGTCAGGACACAGTACATACAGGCTAAGTACGTACTGAGCAGCGGGGGATAATAAATTAATATTATTATTACATTAGCAGCAGGCAAACTTTTAAACGGAGCTTCAACGTCAGGGTCAGCGTTGTTCTGTGCACACCCACTACAGTGACTGTGTTAATTTGTACAGGGTATTAGAACGGGTGCTTTACACCGGATACTCAACCATCGGCATATGTATGATTGCCTTTGCGATTTATTTATATCTGTATATTTTTGTGTGCATATATTTGTTATTGCATATTTCGAGATTCCAAGTATTGCAATAACTTTCATTATATAAATCAATAATATATTAAGTACTTAACTGAACGGACCGATTGTGCGGCGGGCGGCTGCATGGACAACCCCGGCTGCCTGAAACGGTGTCAATGCACTGACTTTGTAGGTATTTACTCCCCTACAATTTTACACTGCAGTTGCAATTTAAAAAAAAACCAATATTTTACTGGTTTTGGTGTACTATTTTTCTAATAAATATCCCAGGGTTTTAATATTTGTTCATGTAAGTGCAGAAAATTATTTTTGTTAAGACTGGCTCGGAGAAAGTTAAGTTGCGGGTAAATAATTATCAAGTTTTACAACGGAACTCGGTAAAATATTGGGGATGTCGAAGTACCGCGTATGCCTCCGACCGCGGTATGCTCTGTGTTTTGCACTACCCTCTTGGGTGGATGTTGAATATTGCAACACCCACAATTTGTTTGTTACTTCCTGTGTTCACTGGGTATTTCTTTGTTAAAATCAAATTTATATTTTTTGACGTATATAACTTAGGACTATATACGCTCCAAATGCAACCCTTTTTGATGCCGCGCAAAGAAACGGTTTTTAGCCCTACGTATACGAATTATGTGCTAACAAAATGTCATTACACAAAGCAAAAATTTTTTTACTTTAAATTTGATATTTTAATCAAATTTATGAGGACGTACTAAAGCAAGTGCTAGGAAATGCGCGAAACTAAAAATTTTTTCTGCATGTTGACAAATTTGTCTTTATGTGCAATTGTGCATAACACTGTAATCAATTACACTTTAAAGAAAAACAATCAGTACCGTGTTGGCCGGGTTACTTACCATAAATACACAAGCATCGAGTTGTGTCTGTGTATACCAAGTGCGTAGCATACTTGTACCGTAAGTAATCGCAATTGATACCGCAAATACAGTACTAATTACCACTAAAGTACTAAAACCGTGTTCGAAAGTCCGCGCAAGTGAAGGTTTTGGTTCGTGTTCACGAATTTGTTCAGATGGTGTACCGGGTCACTGCCCTGAAGTACAGAACGATCGAGTTGCTGAAGACTCATGCGTATATCCATGTGTGCAGCACGCTGGCGCCATACGTATTTAATATCAAAAATAGCAACTTCCGACACCGTTGGCCTGGTTGAAGGTTTTCGGACAAAAACACAAAAGTGTCGTACTTATCTGGGTGCACAAGTATGACTTTATCCGTCAATTGCATTTCTGCGTTCATTGTACTGCAGTAGCCGGCATACTATAATATAATATCAGCCATTTTCTAAGAAGTTGCGAAAAGTGTAGCGAAGCCGTGTATCAACTCTCACCGAGTACATACACATCAGTTTACCAGTGACAGCTGGAGTGGTGACGTAATTGGTGATTGGTCACAGTAACTTTTCTAAAGAAGCGCTAAGAGAAGATATACTTGTACTTACACATACGCCGCGTTAACACCACACCGTCGGGACGCGCAGATTGTCCACAGGCCGATAGCGCAGAATATAATTTATATATACTGTATAATTATTGAAACACTTCTGTAATAATGTATTGTAAAACTAACTGAAAAGAGTTAGATAGTTATTGTACTGTCACGGCAAACAAAGAGATATGTTTTGTACTATACTTCACGGTGACATGTTTATATGGTTACACACGTTCTTACCAATTTTTCGCAAGTTTTCAGAACAAGTGCAAGGAGTTTTGTATTTTGATTGAAAAACTCCTAAAAATGTTACGCAGAAACTCCAAAAATACATCGAAAAACATGCATTTTCAAAACCAAAAAACGAAGTTTTTTAAAACGTTCCCGCCATAGGAAAAGCACACAAAGTGGTAACAAAACAGGAGATTTTTAAAACAGAAAGACGGAGTTTTCCGTATGACTTTGAAACTCTAAGTTTGTAAAAACTATTCATCCATATAACGCATAAAAATTGCCATTTCCCGGAGTTTTTTGAAAATTATTATTCGGGTGAATAGCAGCAAGAAACCTGAATCAGCACATGCAAGCATTTCCAGTCAGGAGTATGTTAGAAATATTAAGAGCAAAGCGACCCGGGTCGCTACGTTCGGTTTAAACAAAACATATAACCTTTGTTGGTAATTCCGTTGGCTTCCATGCTTAACGGTTTGAGTCTAAATATGTGGGATTCGGATCAGTTGTATGCGAACAACGACTTTGCCCTATTTTCTAACATACTCATGACTGGAAATGCTTGCGTGTGCTGTTTCAGGTTTCTTGCTGCTATTCACCCGAATAATAATTTTCAAAAACTCCGGAAATGGCAATTTTATGCGTAATATGGATGAATAGTTTTTACAAACTTAGAGTTTCAAAGTCATACGGAAAACTCCGTCTTTCTGTTTTAAAAATCTCCTGTTTTGTTACCACTTTGTGTGCTTTTCCTATGGCGGCAACGTTTTAAAAAACTTCGTTTTTTGGTTTTGAAAATGTATGTTTTTCGATGTATTTTTGAGTTTCTGCGTAACATTTTTAGAGTTTTTCAATCAAAATACAAAACTCCTTGCACTTGTTCTGAAAACTTGCGAAAATTGGTAAGAACGTGTGTAACCATATAAACATGTCACCGTGAAGTATAGTACAAAACATATCTCTTTGTTTGCCGTGACAGTACAATAACTATCTAACTCTTTTCAGTTAGTTTTACAATACATTATTACAGAAGTGTTTCAATAATTATACAGTATATATAAATTATATTCTGCGCTATCGGCCTGTGGACAATCTGCGTCCCGACGGTGTGGTGTTAACGCGGCGTATGTGTAAGTACAAGTATATCTTCTCTTAGCGCTTCTTTAGAAAAGTTACTGTGACCAATCACCAATTACGTCACCACTCCAGCTGTCACTGGTAAACTGATGTGTATGTACTCGGTGAGAGTTGATACACGGCTTCGCTACACTTTTCGCAACTTTAGAAAATGGCTGATATTATATTATAGTATGCCGGCTACTGCAGTACAATGAACGCAGAAATGCAATTGACGGATAAAGTCATACTTGTGCACCCAGATAAGTACGACACTTTTGTGTTTTTGTCCGAAAACCTTCAACCAGGCCAACGGTGTCGGAAGTTGCTATTTTGATATTAAATACGTATGGCGCCAGCGTGCTGCACACATGGATATACGCATGAGTCTTCAGCAACTCGATCGTTCTGTACTTCAGGCAGTGACCCGGTACACCATCTGATCAAATTCGTGAACACGAACCAAAACCTTCACTTGCGCGTACTTTCAAACACGGTTTTAGTACTTTAGTGGTAATTAGTACTGTATCTGCGGTATCAATTGCGATTACTTACGGTACAAGTATGCTACGCACTCGGTATACACAGACACAACTCGATGCTTGTGTATTTATGGTAAGTAACCCGGCCAACACGGTGTTGATTGTTTTTCTTTAAAGTGTAATTGATTACAGTGTTATGCACAATTGCACATAAAAACAAATTTGTCAACATGCAAAAAAAATTTTACTTTTGCGCATTTCCTAGCACTTGCTTTAGTACGTCATCATAAATTTGATCAAAATATCAAATTTAAAGTTAAAAAATTTTTGCTTTGTGTTATGACATTTTGTTAGCACATAATTCGTATACGTAGGGCTAAAAACCGTTTGTTTGCGCGGCATCAAAAGGGTTGCATTTGAGCGTATATAGTCCTAAGTTATATACGTCAAAAAATATAAATTTGATTTTAACAAAGAAATACCCAGTGAACACAGGAAGTAACAAACAAATTGTGGGTGTTGCAATATTCAACATCCACCCAAGAGGGTAGTGCAAAACACAGAGCATACCGCGGTCGGAGGCATACGCGGTACTTCGACATCCCCAATATTTTACCGAGTTCCGTTGTAAAACTTGATAATTATTTACCCGCAACTTAACTTTCTCCGAGCCAGTCTTAACAAAAATAATTTTCTGCACTTACATGAACAAATATTAAAACCCCTGGGATATTTATTAGAAAATAGTACACCAAACCAGTAAAATATTGGTTTTTTTTTTAAATTGCAACTGCAGTGTAAAATTGTAGGGGAGTAAATACCTACAAAGTCAGTGCATTGACACCGTTTCAGGCAGCCGGGGTTGTCCATGCAGCCGCCCGCCGCACAATCGGTCCGTTCAGTTAAGTACTTAATATATTATTGATTTATATAATGAAAGTTATTGCAATACTTGGAATCTCGAAATATGCAATAACAAATATATGCACACAAAAAATATACAGATATAAATAAATCGCAAAGGCAATCATACATATACCGATGGTTGAGTATCCGGTGTAAAGCACCCGTTCTAATACCCTGTACAAATTAACACAGTCACTGTAGTGGGTGTGCACAGAACAACGCTGACCCAGACGTTGAAGCTCCGTTTAAAAGTTTGCCTGCTGCTAATGTAATAATAATATTAATTTATTATCCCCCGCTGCTCAGTACGTACTTAGCCTGTATGCAAAGACTGAAATAGTGTCCATTAATGGACACAGTGTCCATCATTGAAAATAGTTTGTCCATCATTGCTGCCAAAGGTGTCCATTTTTGTAAAATTCAAATAAATTGTAAAATTTAAATGGGGGTCTATTAATTTTAAATTAAATTTCTCGGTAATTGGGTTTTCTTTTGTTCTTGCTGTTTGATCAGTTGAAATAATTTGTTTGGTGCATATCTAAGCTCATACTCTCCATACTCGTAGTACAGATACTGTCAGATCACCTTGTCGCTGTTTGCTAACTTGCCGGTCAAGGCGTATTTCGGCAGCCATCGGTCGGTCGGTCTGTCTTCTAAAGTACTAACACATACAGAGTACAGTTTGAGTACTTACCTATTTCTTCTTGCAAATCGCAACTGGTTAGAGTGAAGGTAAGAAGAAAAAAGCGCTGGGAATTGCGGTTATACCGCGGAACTGCGGTTATTATATATGTGCGGTTGCGGGTAGAAAGATGGGATGGAAATAAGTGATATAACAAATCAGGCGGGTGAATAATTTTATCTTGTTCTGTCCAGGAACACGCGAAACAGCACCGTTTAAGCACCTAACCGGTACCTGTACCTCTATCTCTACCTGTACACCCTAACCGGTACATTTTTTTCGTGCTCCGCGCGATTTTAGAAACAGCATTAAGTCGGCTTAATAAAAGCCGGTAACTGGTTTTGCCCAATCCTCTTTCTTGTACGCGTACAGGTTGGCTGACTGCTGTCCTCATGCAGTTCCAGACATTTGCGTCCATCATCAAATTCAACACACTGTTAACCTGCACAAATTAGCGGTTAATTTCAAAAGTGAGGTGAGAAAAAGACCGCAAATGTTTGATGGGCTGAAAGTTGAACTAACTGGGGATTACAGCGTAATTTGTAGCTACTCCTATCTTCTTTTTACCGGCTTCTTTCCTTATCTCCATCCAGCTCCCAGGCTGGGAGTCCCAGCCTCCTTACACCACAGCTTGCAAAAAAAATATCTCTAGTATTTTTTATCGAATTTCTAGCAATTTACCCCGTCAATCTGTCCGTTGACTTCGCGCTTCGCGCGATTTGACCCGATCGAATTTAACAGATGTGTATAGAGATTTCGTTTCCCAAACAACTTCTACAAAATGTCATCCCGAACAGCCACTTAGAAATTCATCAAAATTTAATTATTTTAATTCGTACAAAAGATCAAGCATTTTAGACTTCGCTCCCTAAAGGGGGCGCAGCGTCGCCCCCCAGGGGGGGCGTCCATCATTGATTTTCCACTATTTCAGTCCCTGCCTGTATGTACTGTGTCCTGACTATGTCGAACATCTTTCCACCGCAACATGCATTTTCTCTCCCGCCCCATGCACTTGCTTACAGAAGTTATAAATCGTATTCTTATGTTTTTCTGGGCTGCTCGGGTTTCTTCTGAATTCCTGAGTTTAGCAAGTACATACTATTCGTGCTTTGGGATCTATATGACAGACCCGATTTTATGGAAATGATTTGCTTGATCGCGCTAATGCACGTTAGAAGGAAACGACAAGCCAAGCACAAATGACTATTAAAAATAATTATTCCAAAGATGTGTTGCTTCCGTTTGCTTGCAAATCGTCATAGTTGCAACACTTACTAAACCCTTACATGTGTTCAATACTTGATAATTACTATGAAACACTGCGCATCGATAAATCGAAACACGGACTGCGAACATACTGTGCATTAGTGCAGAAGTTGCAGTTTACGTTGATCGCTAACGTTTAACATGAATTTTTACTTGGTATTGTGCTTGTTCTTATTGTTTTAAGTTGGATCTTATTATCACTTATATTGATGCTGTTTTGGTTCGAGTTTTGTTATTGGAACAGGGTATGTATTCTTATAGCGCCATGGCTGATGATTGACCACTGGTCGTGGTCAAATGAATATGCTGGCCCCAGTCATGCAGTCTGTGTAATAATAAAGTACTTACTAGTCCCCGGCGGCTCCACTGATTTGCGTTTTAAGCGAAAAATTTTGAAAATATCAAGAAAAATGTATTTAAAAACTACTTTAACGGTGCCAATTTGGGAGGAAGTTAACGTAGTTTTATGTAGTATTGTCACTGAATAAAATCTTACAAATTTCTGATGAGAAAAACTCCATGTTTTAACGTTGTATTCTATGTATTGGGTATGCAATTTTGCAAATCAAAAACTTCCATACTGTACACGGTAAAATGTCTATTTGTTTTGGAAATTATGGTGTCCAAAAACTGTAATATATTTTATGAGAAAAAAGGTGTACGTATTTGAGAATGGAATTGTACAAAATCTTCACAACTCATACGCGTAACCTGAACATGAGAATGAGCGGCAGCATTGTGCTGTGCAGATTAATGGAAATGGAATCAATGTGTAGAATTCTACATATCACAAAATATAATATTTATTGCCGCTCCTTTGTGGTTGAAGTACAGTATCTGTAGTTAATTGATTATATTAATTACCAATAAACTGCTGCTGTGTGAAGCAACTAGTTGGTGTACAGCCGCATGTCACCGGCAGCTGTAAGAAACCAGGACATGTTGCTCAGCTTGCAAAAATTCCAAGCGCCGAACATATCAGTTTTTGGATAACGGATACTTTTTTATCTTTTAGTGACTGAGACTGGGGGTATTTGGCTCCCGCTATGGGTGACCTGTTGCATTTCATGGGCCGTCGAATTCGAGACTTAACTGAAAAAGTGCGTTCTACTGCTTTCGATTTTGGTTTGTTTTTGATTGATAAAAAATTAACTTTCTGGTAGTGTACAAGCGCATGCAATCGTTATCTTGGCGGCTATTACCCATTAAAATATTACTAATAAATGTTCGTAAATATGCAAACACCTTATGTTTAAAGACAGTTTCCATCCTAGTGGATACGTGCGTCACGGTAAATGTACAACTGAAATGCTTGTGCCGTACAGTATATACACGGTGTTGTTTTTCTATGTACATCTATTACAGATTTTCATAGGTATAAGTATAACTTATCTGTAGTCTCAATCAGAAAAATAAGCTGCTTCTGCCTAAAAGTTTGATGTCTGAGCAGACAGGCCTAGGCAGCCTTGTCGCTACTGGCCGCTATCTGATTGCAATCAACCAGCTTCCTGTCTGCGTCGCTGGCCATCTGAGTAAACAGTACAGTATTCGTACAATATATCTTTTCTTTGCGAGTAGCGGAAGTACAGTATATACAGTACATGGCTACTCTGCCTGGGCGTTGTCATGAGGTTCGGGTCCGGTTCTGTGCGGCGTCAGGGGCTGCGGTGCGCCGTGGGCTGGGTCCGGTGTGGTCCAGTGCGGTGAAGGTAAAAGTATTGCTTTTTTCTAGCCGTTTCATGGTGTCGACGTGTGGAATTCCACATTTCACATTGAAAAAGGTTAAATACCGCTCTTTTAGTTGAAGCATGTGTCTGTATGTCATTATAATCGTATTAATTTGTAATATGTGTTTTACATTATACACGGTAATTGTAGAGATCTATGTATATATCTGTTCCTTGGTGCAGTGGAGTTGTAACAAGTACTATTCATTGTAGGTAACCACATCACTTCACCGGTCTGAACCACTTCGGTACCTGAGCAGCAGCCTGTGTAGTTGCGCTTTACGTGCTATTTCGGGAAGGAATATATGCGTGGAATTTGACATATTTCATAAGAAAATATTATGTTCCTCTATTTCGTGGTTGGAGCTTGGTTTTGTACGTCATTATTTTATAATACATACTAATAATATCCGTTAATCAATATGTGAACAACGTATGCTTCAAGACGATGGCGCGCGGCTACCCGGTGGATGTGCAACTACGTCACGCATGTACGTTAATTTTGTTTGTGCCGACCAGTATGTACTTCTGGTATTCAATGCTCATAGGCACAAGTAAAGTTATCTATAAAGTTAATCACCTCATAAGTTAATTTTATTCCAACCTTTGATGACTGTACAGACAGGCTGCACGCTCACAGGTTATGACAGATGCTGACTCATTTTGTCACACCTAGTATTGAATTTCGTTAGGTACAAGTAAACTTATCTGTAGTTTTAATCAGAAAAATAAGTTACTTCTGCCCCAAAGTTCGATGACTGAACAGACAAGATGCATGCTTGCAGCCGAATGCTATCTAATTTTAATCAGAAAGCAGGCTGCTGTAGACTGTATGCAAAGACTGAAATAGTGTCCATTAATGGACACAGTGTCCATCATTGAAAATAGTTTGTCCATCATTGCTGCCAAAGGTGTCCATTTTTGTAAAATTCAAATAAATTGTAAAATTTAAATGGGGGTCTATTAATTTTAAATTAAATTTCTCGGTAATTGGGTTTTCTTTGTTCTTGCTGTTTGATCAGTTGAAATAATTTGTTTGGTGCATATCTAAGCTCATACTCTCCATACTCGTAGTACAGATACTGTCAGATCACCTTGTCGCTGTTTGCTAACTTGCCGGTCAAGGCGTATTTCGGCAGCCATCGGTCGGTCGGTCTGTCTTCTAAAGTACTAACACATACAGAGTACAGTCTGAGTACTTACCTATTTCTTCTTGCAAATCGCAACTGGTTAGAGTGAAGGTAAGAAGAAAAAAGCGCTGGGAATTGCGGTTATACCGCGGAACTGCGGTTATTATATATGTGCGGTTGCGGGTAGAAAGATGGGATGGAAATAAGTGATATAACAAATCAGGCGGGTGAATAATTTTATCTTGTTCTGTCCAGGAACACGCGAAACAGCACCGTTTAAGCACCTAACCGGTACCTGTACCTCTATCTCTACCTGTACACCCTAACCGGTACATTTTTTTCGTGCTCCGCGCGATTTTAGAAACAGCATTAAGTCGGCTTAATAAAGCCGGTAACTGGTTTTGCCCAATCCTCTTTCTTGTACGCGTACAGGTTATTGACTGCTGTCCTCATGCAGTTCCAGACATTTGCGTCCATCATCAAATTCAACACACTGTTAACCTGCACAAATTAGCGGTTAATTTCAAAAGTGAGGTGAGAAAAAGACCGCAAATGTTTGATGGGCTGAAAGTTGAACTAACTGGGGATTACAGCGTAATTTGTAGCTACTCCTATCTTCTTTTTACCGGCTTCTTTCCTTATCTCCATCCAGCTCCCAGGCTGGGAGTCCCAGCCTCCTTACACCACAGCTTGCAAAAAAAATATCTCTAGTATTTTTTATCGAATTTCTAGCAATTTACCCCGTCAATCTGTCCGTTGGCTTCGCGCTTCGCGCGATTTGACCCGATCGAATTTAACAGATGTGTATAGAGATTTCGTTTCCCAAACAACTTCTACAAAATGTCATCCCGAACAGCCACTTAGAAATTCATCAAAATTTAATTATTTTAATTCGTACAAAAGATCAAGCATTTTCAGACTTCGCCCCCTAAAGGGGGGGGCGCAAAGCGTCCCCCCCAGGGGGGCGTCCATCATTGATTTTCCACTATTTCAGTCCCTGCCTGTATGTACTGTGTCCTGACTATGTCGAACATCTTTCCACCGCAACATGCATTTTCTCTCCCGCCCCATGCACTTGCTTACAGAAGTTATAAATCGTATTCTTATGTTTTTCTGGGCTGCTCGGGTTTCTTCTGAATTCCTGAGTTTAGCAAGTACATACTATTCGTGCTTTGGGATCTATATGACAGACCCGATTTTATGGAAATGATTTGCTTGATCGCGCTAATGCACGTTAGAAGGAAACGACAAGCCAAGCACAAATGACTATTAAAAATAATTATTCCAAAGATGTGTTGCTTCCGTTTGCTTGCAAATCGTCATAGTTGCAACACTTACTAAACCCTTACATGTGTTCAATACTTGATAATTACTATGAAACACTGCGCATCGATAAATCGAAACACGGATGAGGAACATACTGTGCATTAGTGCAGAAGTTGCAGTTTACGTTGATCGCTAACGTTTAACATGAATTTTTACTTGGTATTGTGCTTGTTCTTATTGTTTTAAGTTGGATCTTATTATCACTTATATTGATGCTGTTTTGGTTCGAGTTTTGTTATTGGAACAGGGTATGTATTCTTATAGCGCCATGGCTGATGATTGACCACTGGCCGTGGTCAAATGAATATGCTGGTCCCAGCCATGCAGTCTGTGTAATAATAAAGTACTTACTAGTCCCCGGCGGCTCCACTGATTTGCGTTTTAAGCGAAAAATTTTGAAAATGTCAAGAAAAATGTATTTAAAAACTACTTTAATGGTGCTAATTTGGGAGGAACTTAACGTAGTTTAATGTAGTATTGTCACGAATAAAATCTTTCAAATTTCTGATGAGAAAAACTCCATGTTTTAACGTTGCGTATGTAGTTTTGCAAATCAAAAACTTCCATACCGTATACGGTAAAATGTCCATTTGTTTTGGAAATTATGGTGTCCAAAACTGTAATATATTTTATGAGAAAAAAGTGTACGTATTTGAGAATGGAATTGTACAAAATCTTCACAACTCATACGCGTAACCTGAACATGAGACTGAGCGGCAGCATTGTGCTATGCAGATTAATGGAAATGGAATCAATGTGTAGAATTCTACATATCACAAAATATAATATTTATTGCCGCTCCTTTGTGGTTGAAGCACAGTATCTGTAGTTAATTGATTATATTAATTACCAATAAACTGCTGCTGTGTGAAGCAACTAGTTGGTGTACAGCCGCATGTCACCGGCAGCTGTAAGAAACCAGGACATGTTGCTCAGCTTGCAAAAATTCCAAGCGCCGAACATATCAGTTTTTGGATAACGGATACTTTTTTATCTTTTAGTGACTGAGACTGGGGGTATTTGGCTCCCGCTATGGGTGACCTGTTGCATTTCATGGGCCGTCGAATTCGAGACTTAACTGAAAAAGTGCGTTCTACTGCTTTCGATTTTGGTTTGTTTTTGATTGATAAAAAATTAACTTTCTGGTAGTGTACAAGCGCATGCAATCGTTATCTTGGCGGCTATTACCCATTAAAATATTACTAATAAATGTTCGTAAATATGCAAACACCTTATGTTTAAAGACAGTTTCCATCCTAGTGGATACGTGCGTCACGGTAAATGTACAACTGAAATGCTTGTGCCGTACAGTATATACACGGTGTTGTTTTTTCTATGTACATCTATTACAGATTTTCATAGGTATAAGTATAACTTATCTGTAGTCTCAATCAGAAAAATAAGCTGCTTCTGCCTAAAAGTTTGATGTCTGAGCAGACAGGCCTAGGCAGCCTTGTCGCTACTGGCCGCTATCTGATTGCAATCAACCAGCTTCCTGTCTGCGTCGCTGGCCATCTGAGTAAACAGTACAGTATTCGTACAATATATCTTTCTTTGCGAGTAGCGGAAGTACAGTATATACAGTACATGGCTACTCTGCCTGGGCGTTGTCATGAGGTTCGGGTCCGGTTCTGTGCGGCGTCAGGGGCTGCGGTGCGCCGTGGGGCTGGGTCCGGTGTGGTCCAGTGCGGTGAAGGTAAAAGTATTGCTTTTTTCTAGCCGTTTCATGGTGTCGACGTGTGGAATTCCACATTTCACATTGAAAAGGTTAAATACCGCTCTTTTAGTTGAAGCATGTGTCTGTATGTCATTATAATCGTATTAATTTGTAATATGTGTTTTACATTATACACGGTAATTGTAGAGATCTATGTATATATCTGTTCCTTGGTGCAGTGGAGTTGTAACAAGTACTATTCATTGTAGGTAACCACATCACTTCACCGGTCTGAACCACTTCGGTACCTGAGCAGCAGCCTGTGTAGTTGCGCTTTACGTGCTATTTCGGGAAGGAATATATGCGTGGAATTTGACATATTTCATAAGAAAATATTATGTTCCTCTATTTCGTGGTTGGAGCTTGGTTTTTGTACGTCATTATTTTATAATACATACTAATAATATCCGTTAATCAATATGTGAACAACGTATGCTTCAAGACGATGGCGCGCGGCTGTTCCCGGTGGATGTGCAACTACGTCACGCATGTACGTTAATTTTGTTTGTGCCGACCAGTATGTACTTCTGGTATTCAATGCTCATAGGCACAAGTAAAGTTATCTATAAAGTTAATCACCTCATAAGTTAATTTTATTCCAACCTTTGATGACTGTACAGACAGGCTGCACGCTCACAGGTTATGACAGATGCTGACTCATTTTGTCACACCTAGTATTGAATTTCGTTAGGTACAAGTAAACTTATCTGTAGTTTTAATCAGAAAAATAAGTTACTTCTGCCCCAAAGTTCGATGACTGAACAGACAAGATGCATGCTTGCAGCCGAATGCTATCTAATTTTAATCAGAAAGCAGGCTGCTGCCGGGTCCTGACCATACGAGTGCAAAGTATAGAACTCGTACATTTGTTTGTGCGTAGTAGCAGTAAAATACATACAGTACATGGCTGGTTTGTCTACCCTATCTGAACGTTGGTGGGCGGTGCTTGGAGCCGGTGCGGTGCGGTGCTTGGAGCCGGTGCGGTGCGGTGCACTTTTGGCACTTTCAGAGAAAAGTCACATCACCACGCGCTGCCGGATTCTTTCTGATTTTATTCAGAAAGCATGCTGTTTACGCGCTCTATCTATACGAGTGCAAGGTACAGTACTCGTACAGTTTATATTGTTTCTTAGTAGTGGCAGTATAATACATTAAAATGAGCAACTGGGCGCCGGAAGATCCTTTCGATGACCATCAGAAATTTAACCGAAATCGTATTTCTTTCAAAGACTGTACTGATACTCCTGCGTATGTTCATGCGGCCTGAACTGTTTTTGTAATAATTGTTACTGAAGACGAAATAAAAGAGGGTGGGGAAAAAATGAAACAAAAGAAAGGGGGGAAAGCCGATGATTTGAATTTCCCCAGATCTAAAGAATTTAAATGGAGCGATCCAAAACAGTATTCCCGTTGCGCTGGAGTAAAAGTTAATTCCGAAAGGTCAAAATCCATTTCTGAAAGCGCAGTGCCAAAACAATAACTGTCGATGAATCCAGACAGCAACGATCTTGTTGAGAATTCGGAATAACTGAAGAAAACTTGGTCATCGTCAGTTTGTATTAGCCATTGTCGAATGAGAGAGGACGAGACAGAATGTGGGTCAGCGTCAGTTTGGATTAGCTAAGGAACAAAGAATCTGGGTCAGCGCCCTTTTGTATTAACCATTGTTAAATGAGAGAGGACGAGAATGAATGCGGGTCAGCGCCAGTTTGGATTTTGAAAACGACGAGGTCTATCTCAGCTGGTTGGATTAGGAATTTATTCGCAATTCTGAACGCCATGGATCAGTACAAAGGCTGTATATTAGGCGCATTGATTGGAGAATGCATCGGAACACCCTTGAGACGCCCCACGTCTTGTCACATGAACTTGGCGCGGGTGCGTAGCAAGGTCTCGACTTACTGGGAAAAATTCTTAATAACGCACGCTTACGCCAAGTCTCTACTGGATACTGGCTTTTTTTAAATGGAGAATGCCGCACGACAATTTAGCCAAGCCTTTTACCACAACCACACTAAGCGCCAAGCTTTTGGTGAACTGACCACCATTATTGCCAGTTGGAAACATTCTCCCCCAAAAGACTGGACCGCCGCGGCACAGAACGTCCGCAACCGGGGAACAGAATGTAATGCGGCCACTTGGATAACAGCGTTTCCCTTGTACTTTTACAATCGGACGGAGCAGATGAGTTTCTCTGTAGACCGTGTTGCTCGACTCACCCACTCTTCCAATGAAGCTGCCGCTGGAGCACAACTGCAGGCCTATGCCATCAGTCTGGTTCTAATGAATCCACAGCTGACCGAGCTGGAGTTTCTATCCGCTCTTGTTGAATACAGCAATAAGTCTCTCCCGGAATGCGTACGTGAGAAATTTTATACACGTATGATGATTGTTTTGGACTATGCGCAACGTGTCGAACCTAAGGAGAAACTGTTCAAAGCTATTGGCGTCGGTACTAGCCCTTGGAAGCCGTCCCTGTTGCTGTTTACTTCGCTGCTATTGGTCGCTGTAGTAGTTATTCCTTCGAATCCACTCTGCACGCGACAATGTTAACTGGAGGATGCACAGATGCCATCGGCATCATGGCTTGTGCCATTGCGGGGGCTTGGTCTGGATTTTCAAGCATACCCGACGACCTGGTGGGTAACTGGGACGGGCAGGAGCAGGTGTATGCCTTAGCCGAAGAACTTTACAAATACGTCAGTAAACTTCACAACCCCGACGGACCACTCAGTACTTTTGAGAACCGGCCACACCTCCTTCCTTCTGCCGGCGCCATGGCAAGGACGGGACTGTACTATACCGGATCTGATGATACAGTTAAATGCCGTTACTGCCGGTTTACAATGAGCAACTGGACACCGGGAGATCCATACAATGACCATCAGAAATTTAACCGAAATTGTATTTTTGTCAAAGACTGTACTGCTACTCCTGCGTATGTTCATGCGGCCTGATTTGTTTTACTTAAACTTTGTTCGTTGTTATTCGGTGAAAACAAAATAAAATAGGGTGGAGAAAAATAAACAAAAGAAAGGGGGTATAGTACGGTTCGGCCGGTCTCGGTTCGGTCCTGAACGGTTCGGCTCGGTTCTGGGCGGTTCGTTTCCGACCAATCAGAGAAGGAGCGTGTCAGGCCAATCAGAGAAGGGGCGTGTCTGACCAATCAAATTGTCAGTCAGATCAGCGCGAAAATGTGCGCCAAAATCAGTTACACCAGCGTGTACACTACTCATCAATGACCGCCACTCCGAGTCCGCTATACATATCACCGGACACGTTTGTCAACTGGTATCTTGCGATGACCCTTTTCCTGATGGTTCTCATCGCCCTATTGCGGTACACCTGCAAACACCTGCGAAAAAGGCGACCAGTTTTGCCAGTCGCTGCCCCAGTTTTGCCGGTTGCTGCCGAAACGGTCAACCGTCCAGGAAGGATTACGGTGACGTTTAATCCTCAGTACTAAAAACTGCACTCCAGACATACTGTATCCAAAAAATTTAAAATGTTGAGAAACCGAGATCAATGATACAACACAATCTGCTCGTACAATCTGAAGTTATGTAACCGCTTGTTTTTGGATGTATAGGAACGTCTGCATCGAACCGACGAAGAGATCGCGCAAATTCTGGCGGCTCGCGAGGAAATGGTCTATCGGTTGATTTTCACGCTCATTGCGCAAGAGCAGGCAGCTGAAGAGCGACAACGCCTGACAGCCACCGATACACCGCTCAGCGCTGGGGAAATGGAACAGCTCCCGCGCACCGAAATCACCGGGCCTTCGGACGATATCTGCCCCACGTGCCAACAGAATTTCACGGAGGGCGAGCTGAAGATTGTCCTACCTTGCACGCATGGTAACGGGGCTGTACCGTATAACTAGCACGGCGTGCTAGTGTCGCAGGGATATTTATCTGAATTATTGAAAACATAAAATTAGAGATATGTATGAGATGGTAACGCGGCTGTATTATACCGTGCTTGTGTCGTAGCGATAATTATCTGAATTATTAAAATTAGGGAGACATAAAGTGTGTATATACTTTGTACACAAGGTATGCATGCACACAGATATATCTGTACTTACATTCTGCTTTCTTTTGAATGTAAATATTACGGAAATATTTACATTAAAATTATTGGTTTACGTATATTATTTATCTGCGATATGGTATGATGTACATATACAGTTATATTACTTTTTTGCTTCATTTACTTTCCACTTATATAAGTATTTATTGTATATTTATGTATTATTTGCATATTTTTAATAATGTATTTACATTTTAATGTCATTAATCACATCTCCTTAATTATATTTACATTATGTATATATTTTATGGAGATTTAAGTTATCCAACTCCGGTTAAAATGTCGTCGTATATTTTTATAAATTTGATTAATTGTAATCTTTTTTTCTCTTGATGTAATGATCACGCAGCACGTTGATTATTGTGTTTAGTTGGACATGAAGCGTGCTTGACAACATGGCTGACGACGTATTCCCGCAAGTGTCCGGTGTGCCGGCAGCCTGTTTTTGTGGATGATACTGCGGGATCGCCACCGAATTCTGATGTATTACTGGATGTGGATACTTGATCGTGAATTAAACTGTTTCTCGGAGGGATTTTCGTGGTTGTTGGGTGTGATCTCGAATTTTTTGTTGCTCATTGGTGAATTTCCTGTGAAAGAGGCGATGGCGTTCTGTGTTACGCGGACTATACTTATTTTGTTTTATTTTAACAAAGTGCTTGAACTTACTGTTGCCGGGGCCCGGATGTGTTGAGGTTTTGTACTGGAATTCTGTAAGTTTAGCGAAGAAAATATCGATTCACTATGTCATCCGAATTAGACTATTTTATACAGCAAATTGTTTTTTCTAGCTAAAACAGTCTCCGACATTTTTCGGTTCCAGTTAATGTAAAAATTTAATAATGTCCCATCGTGTCCCTAATGCGCAAACATACGAGTATTATTTTTAACTTATAGTGCGGACCGTGCGGTCATCTTTTAGAGCGCTATATAGCGACAATTCATTTGCAAGAGGGTCTTGTAGCTCTTGTTGAATGGTGGACATCTTTTTGATGGATCCCGCATGAGGGACATTAACATATAACTATAGCGTTCATTTCTATAGTCTACAGGAGAAACATCCTGTACGGTGGACCATATACACATTACCACCGGATGCTCGTTAAATAAATGGAGATTTCGATCGCAAAAGCTCAGGTGACCTTCGGCATGTACGTAATAACGACGGTGAAGATTGCGAAGTGAAACTGAAAAACACATAATGTACTTTAGTGAAAAAGTGGCGTCAATAGGAGGTGCACAAATTGAAAGGTTCAGGTAGTGCCGGAAAAGGGGAGTAGTGAAAGGCAACGCAGCTAGAATCTGTAAAGTGTAAAATTAAATGCTGAAGGCCGCACTGTGTCAAAATGTAATCTACTTACAAATAGAAGCATGTATAAGAGTACTTAATAATATGCTGGTGTCGATACCATTAATTTTATTTCATGGTTTTAAAGAAAACACCACGAACCAGGACAAATAAACACGAAAATAAATGTACAAACGAGGCACAAACACTTAATTCTGCCAGCTTTGACCGATATCCAGTAAGAGGTCAGGTGAATCTTATTTACCTGCCGAAAGCATCGAGATGCCTCGGGAAAGCGTGTTGTGAAAAAAATGCAAAAATGCCTTATCGTATTCGGGTTGCTGGGTTTGGTTGCATTCCACCCGTCTTCCGCTGCTGCCCTGCATAATTAACTACAGTTTTAATCATTTCAGTCCTGTAATAAAAAGTTTTAAATCTTTCATTTTAAACCTTTAATTTCTCAAAATTGTAAATTTTAACATTAAATTTTATTCGTTTTTGCACTTCAAGTGCATATATGCAACGTGTTTCCTGGTAACCGCCCTTCCCGTTTTTCTTAGTAAGCCCAAAATTTTTTTTTCATCTAGTGAGTTTGCTAACCAGTTTGACCTTTTAATTCGAGAAACTTTAATGTGCATTATGCATCACCTGACCGTAGTTTGTGTCATGGGCATGCTGGTGGCCGTATGCAGTGCCCGCTACAGTCCATCTCAGAGCTACATCTTTGAGCAGCCCGCGGAGAACGCCTACGCCCAGATGGCCCAGCAGATGGAGGAACCACAGATGGCTCGTCAGCAGCAGCAACAACAGCAGTACGCTGCCTATGAACAAACTCTGGAGCGGCAGCGGCGCAGGATCAGACCCCGATGTGACCTATACCCCGAGCTGTGTATATATTAAATGGGTTTCTGTGAATTCACTAAAGGATGCTGTTATCCTTAATTCTGGACTGACGGGAGTTCTCATGGGATCTTAATTTTTGTTTTAACGGGTTCTCACTCACGGGTTCTTAATTTTTGTCACTGTTTTTGTCACTCTTACTTATATGCACAGTATACATTGCTAATTGGGCCCTTTTGTGCAATCAGAAATTTTCGCTGGAAGTGTGAGAAAAAAGCAGACAACCTGCGCGTTTATTCAGTTCCTGAGTGATATTGTTCATGCATAGTACGGGGAAGCAGGCCGCGGACTATTATATCTCTAAGACTGACCTTATAGTAATCCATGGTAAATCTCCATGCTGCTAATACTGGCGAAGTTGTTTGTTTATTACAAGATATATTTTTTTGCCTTGAACCTTTTGCTGCTAAATATGCTTGAAAAATTTGTTTATGTATCGTTTAAAAATATGCTCAATGCAATAAAAAACAAGAACTATAGGTACCCCGTACGTGTATACATTATGCCACGAGGAAACAATTTTCGTCCTACTTTACACTTTGGTGTCTGTACCTGAAGAAAGAACATTAATATAAAATTAATTTTAAAAAATGAAAAAAGTATACAGATAAATAAAAACAATTATTAAAAAACAAAACTGATGAATAAGTTCCATCGTTACTGAATAAACGACTGCATAACATACTCTGTGTACCAAAAATTTATGTATCATATGTACTTTTGAGATCAGCTGTGTATTACATGTAATATTATCTAATCAACATTAATTACAATGGCACAAATGAGAGCTGTTGCACACTGGTGATACGGATAAACAATGAACATTTCGTAAGTGCCATTGGCCATTGTAAAATGCGGCGATAATCCCGGTTGATTATATTCATACCAAGGACACAATAAATGGATATTACAAAATTTTTGATGCAGTAAACGGTAGAAAATTTACGGCGATCGATCTTAACGAGGCTGAAGTTAGTCTAACATTGCGTAATTGTCCGCAAGGGTGTACTGAAATTCTAACCCAATTTCTAAAATGGGATTACTGTTAAAACTCGGTTTTCTCGTGGTACTGAGCATAATACAGCGCTCAGGTAAGTTTTTGTAAAATATGCTACTTAAAAATCAGATTTTAAAGCAAGATTTAAACCTGTTTTGACCAAAGCTATGTCAGCAACTTGGAAATTTGTACAGAATTTAAATATTTTTGATTGACCTTACTACGTCATAAAGATGATTTGCTACTATAGCGGCACAGCATGGATGCCAGACTTTCCGGGATCTCCATTATGGACCGGGTGTAAATAGCTCCGTACTGACCAGCGAGAATTTTGATGAAGGCGGAAATTATTTTCCCTATACGGTAATAATCGCATTTTCTACAATTTAATTAATATTCCTGTGCTGCCAGTTTGCAATCAAGTAGTTAAACGCCCAGTTTGTGCTGCATTTCAGGAATGCAATGCTTAAACTCTTAATATCTGTACAGCCTTAACGCAAAATATTTACATCCTGTTGACATTGCAGTGGTGCCGGTATATTATCTCTGTGCCGGAAAACCGACGTATCAGGATTAAATTCACGACGTTTGAAGTAGAGGGCACCGGGCAATGGTAATGCTTCGAATGTCGCAAAAAATGGCTGAGTTTTGAGTTAATTAGTAATTACCGTATTAGATCACAGAGCGAAGTCAGTTATCTGTATGCATGCCTGTATAACAAAAAAAGGCGCCTGTGAAAACTAATTTGCTAATACGGTAATAATCGCATTTTATACGATATTTCGATGTCGCCGGTTGGCAAAAAAAAGTTAAACGCCCAATTTGTCGATGCATACCTATCTGTGAAACCATACATAAATATCTTAAAATTTAAAGTCTGAGTCTTGAAATTTTCGGCTACATACATAGGTTATCTGGTCATAGAAAATCTTTTGCGCATGCGGCTTTCAGTGTGGGTACAGATAATAATCGTTCCAAAAAATACTGTAGTTTTTTAAATACGGATTTGTTAGAACCAATTTTTTCAGTTTAAATTTACTTTATATGCGTGGTAACACTAATTGTTTAGAACGTTTTTGTCCGTTGCAGCACAACAGCCGATTATCTCACCATCTATGAATCCCCTAGCTACCGTAAGTGGTCAAGACAGTCCAGTTATGTTTTTACATGAATGACTGAAACAGAACTGCACCTGCAAATGAAATGGGCTTAACATTACTCCGATTTTCTGACCATTAATAATACGTATTATAAGGAGGGTATATTTTAAATTTACGGTAAGAAAAAAACGTTTTAGATAATAATTGCAATAATAAATAAAATGTGGACCATGTAAAAGAATCTGTGAAGATTTGAAAAATCAGTTTTAGTGATCACGGGGTTATGAAAAAAAACATTATAATGTTATGTCAAACTCAAAATGCGAATGAGTATCGTAGTGCTAGAAGGTAATCGCCTGCTCTTATCAACGACAATTGTTTATCGTGTACATTGTCAAATTTTGATAACCGTACTGTAGAATTTCTAAAATAAATCGTAATATGTAGGGTTACGCCATTGTAATTACAGCTGCCACTACGGAAGGACTCATGGCTGAAGTACCGGTATGCCGACCTGGCTACAATGGCGTTTTCGGTAAGCCCAGAACCTCGGTTACGAGTGCACTTGCACAATAATATATATTCTGTATCTGTACCTTCATTAACTTTACTATTCCAACTTTTACTAACCGGCTTATGTTCAAGGGCCACAATGCGGTAACCTTACCGGCGAGGATATGACCTTCACAAGTCGAGGCAACCGAATCCATATGGACTTCTGCACGGATTACGGTGCCGAATGGCGTGGTTGGAGAGCCGGTCAGTGTTGATTATCTGTTTCCAGCAGCATCAAATCTAAATTTGGGAATGCTATACGTGACACACAATTAGAAAGTCAGTTCCCCTCAAAGTTTTTGAAACAAAAAAATAATGCAATTACGTAGGCTAAAGTAGCCCTATTAAATGACTGACTAAAGAAATAAGCGAACAGTTTGATTGGTGCAGATTGTCGCAACCGCGGCAATCGTTGTAAAACATTAAAAGTTTTCCGATCAGTAATTAAAACTGTTGTCTCTGATCCCCCTAATCACACTGCCAAACTACCGTTACCGGTAACTGCGTGAGCGGTACCGTCATTCATAATAGTGCCTTTCTTGTTTAATACTAAAAGTTCTATCTTTCTCGTTTTGTAGAACTGGAATTCTTTGATCGTGTGGTCCCTCCCCAGCCTGAACCCTGCAACACTGAAGTCAATATGGAGTCTCTGGGTAACCCTGGCAGGATTCAATCACCCGGGTTTCCCGGTCCTTATGGACCCCATCGACAATGTACTTGGACCGTCAAAGTCGACCCGTAAGTGGCAGATTACTACGAACCGATTAATCCGCGTTCTTGCACTTAATACCTCTAATGTTTTATATACCATGATCACATGTAGGAAGTATCCCTTGCTGATCGACGCACATTTCTTCGATATGGATGCAGGATGTTACGACAAACTGGTTATCACGGATACAACCAACAATATCAGTCACACATTCTGTGGTGATCGTCGGCTCAGTACGCTACGTTTTGAGTAAGTATTCGGAAGGTCACCAAGCCCATCTGCAGCTGCGCAGTGAACCGATTGAGATGACGTTGTCAATACACCCATTCTGCAGAGACACATCGGAAGTCGTCTTCACGTTTACGTCCGATGATGTGGCGCACGGCATGTTCGATATTGCTCTGGAG
Source organism: Paramacrobiotus metropolitanus (assembly GCF_019649055.1). Classification (NCBI taxonomy): domain Eukaryota; kingdom Metazoa; phylum Tardigrada; class Eutardigrada; order Parachela; family Macrobiotidae; genus Paramacrobiotus; species Paramacrobiotus metropolitanus. Next base: position 553,740 of record NW_026570257.1, read on the forward strand.
TTAGTGCCCTGCAAAGTCGGCTTCCAGCCCTGCGACAATCCCAACCTCGGCTGTGTATCCGTTGCTCAGCAGTGTGACGGTGTGCGACACTGCGCCGACGGCTCGGACGAGAAGCACGAGTACTGTGCACCGGACTGCGGGGTCTCGCATTTCCCGATGGATACGGAGACGTCCAGGATTGTGGGTGGGATTGAAGCTAATCGTCATTCCGTTCCCGTGAGTAGCAGATACTATTACCCATAAGAAATTCTAATCATTTACTGCTAACAACCTGTTTTATCGCAGTGGCAAGCAGCCATGCTTTATCAGAGCGGTTCGCAGTTCTGTGGTGGAACTGTCATTTCCGATCGGTAAGAAATCAATGGTGATTATTCGTAAGCCGCCAAAACCGGTGCAGTACTTTCTGATATTCTATAAATCGTACTTTTTAAATGTAAATGCTGTCATCGAAATTGTTTTAATTTTTTTCGGATTGGTATGTAGATGGATCCTGACGGCCGCCCATTGTTTTACCGGGTAAGATCGGTTTTTCCAATATTCTGCAATCCGCACCAAGTTTCTATGAAATATTTTTACAGTGGACCGAGTTCCGCGCCACAATATAAAGCCCGTATTGGTGGTCACGATTTGGCTTTATCTCCGGAAGAGGATTTGGCCACTGAAGTGAATTTCGAAACTGTCCTTTGGTACGCGGTCAAAGATATCATAGATGAAACGTTTAACGTGTTTACTGCTGTGACAGTTATACAGCGTAGTTTTTGCTCCGTGCCCTTGCACCATTTTGTAGTGCCGATCTAAACCAACTTCCAGGCTCATAAATATAGAATGCCTGCTTTGAATTGCAGCCATCCTTACTACAATCGCGTGGGAACCGATTACGATTACTGCTTGATCAAGACTACAGAACGTATAAAGTTCCGCAAGAACATCGTGCCGGCATGCTTGCCAAGACAGGGCGAGGAGATTCCACATGGAGAACCGTGTCTTACTTCTGGTAAATTCAGTTCAACAGACTAGCTGATACTTTTTGGCGCAGCTACAGTTCTGTACGACAGTTATGTAGAATTATTATCTCCTTTCACTTCTCTGAGTATTCGATAGCTCTGCAAATGTATCGCCATATGTGGGTAGTTTTGTCAGGATAAAAAGTTGACTTTTTTCGGAAGTCCCAAACATAGCGGTGTTGTTTTTGCTATAATCCATCAGGTTGGGGCAGCCAGGACCCATGGCGATCGCTTTTCGATGAGAACCGGGCTGAATTCACAGCGGAATGGCCGGGCCGTACCGTGAAGTACGCGAAAGAGGGTGGAGACGGACTGCGACACGTCACCGTGCCGATTGTCAACCGCACCACCTGCGACATCGCATACGGTGGAACCGGAAGGTAGGTTGTAGAGCCAAGCTCACCGTAATCGACCGAAGCGTATCGAAGGTCCTCTATGTTCAGCGTTCATGAAAAATGTGGCGTCTGTCGGTCACCGCCATCTATTGGACGTGTGCGCCGCGTATTTACTGTGAAATGCACGTGTGCGCGCTGGCCGTATCTGTATATACTCAAGGCCCGTGCAAACGGTGGTGTCTGTCAGTCATCGCCTTCTAATGCACATATGCGCGGTATTCCTACTATTAAACTGCATACATACACCCATGATACACGGTCACCCACCGCCATCTAATGCATATTTTTTACGATCACCACATACTGTGAAACAGACACATGCACGGTCACAATACTATCAAAAAACAATGCTGGCTGGTCGTATATGCTAAGACCGCGTGTAAAATGCGGTGTCTGCTGGTCACCATCTCTCTTTATAAAGTGTCCAGAGGCGCGGTAGCCGTATAAAAATGCTGTGCTGCCTACTGGCGTTTATCTGTAGAAGAATGACATATTTATCTCTTTGATAATTCAAAGTAAGCATTAATTTCTGTATTCTTATCTTAGCACAACACATACTTTGCAATTTGCATTGTGTTTGTCCATCGGTCACCGCCACCCTACTTAAAAGCGTAAAAGGCGCAGTGTCCAGTTGTACTCGAGGCTTGTGGCTACCGTAAAGTCTTTTTTCGGTAACCGATACGACGGTACCCTCCTGCCTTTGCACAATTGCTGCTAAAATCATTAGCTTCTGAATAATGTAACCGCTCCATGAAACTAGGACACAAAGTCTGGAAGCCCGGAAACAGTCACATACTCATAGCTGCTTGGTTTGACTAGCGCACTGCCGGCATGCCCAAGCTGCATCCTGATCTGACCGTAGGTAGTGCAATTTTATGGAGGGCCGCAGTAGTTTACCGTGCAAATAATCCTAAAACCGCATTTAACAGCCACTTCATCTGGAAAATATTTTGGTATTTCGCCGGGAAAGTAACCGCCATCTACTCGAATGGCGATCGAGCAAAACAAACAAGGATATCTAAAATTGAAGAAAAGAAAGAAATTTGGAATTTGCATTAAATATTGTCCAGAAATACATCTATAGCCGGTTAAACCATGCATTCACCGCCCCAGAAGGACGTTCATCGTAACTGAGACCGTAAATACGAGTACATGTCCTTCCAAGTAGGCTTTAGTTTTGCACAATGTTTTTCAATATGACCGGCAAAAATATCCGATTCCAAACTTTTGCCATATTCCGAGAACAGCGGAATATTGATCTGCCTGGAAGACCTCACCGGTCTCATGGTTGTACTCTACAGACACTGTACATAGTATACGCTTTAAAATCGTAACATTTCATTCTACAAATTTTTGATACCAAGAAGATAAAAAGAATTTATAAATTTACTCCTACGCTTCGGTCATACAGTGCCCGCCGAAAGCGAGTGCACTTTCCTAGTTGGTACTATTACTTTTTTTGCAATCCGTACACTTTCACGACATGAATTCGCGTGCCAGATGCCAGAAACACGGTATTTTCTGCGTGGTTCCGCAGGAAAAAGCGCTATTTTTTTGTTAACATCGTGTGCAAGTTGTATAAAAACAACAATTATCAACCGCAAATGAGCAAATTTTTGAAACGTTTTCTCATGTAATTCAACGCGGAGAATACCGCATCTCTGGTGTCCGGCCCGCTAATCCATTTTCCCAGTAAAAAAGTGTCCGAAATGCAAAAAACTTCGAAGTATAGCAGACTAAAGGTTGCAATGCGTTTTTAGGATTAACGACCGCATGATCTGCGCCGGTCTGTTGGGCGTGGGCGGTAAGGACACTTGCCAGGGCGATTCCGGCGGGCCCTTCATGTGCAAAAACCGCTACAACAAGTACATGGTGGCCGGTGTTGTCAGTTGGGGTCAAGGGTGCGCCCGCGAAACACATCCTGGGGTACGTTATTGTTCCAAATAAGTAGCACCTGGATGTATATTTTTCAAAACTGCCGGCACCGAAAATTTTCATGATTCTGTCGGCCCTTTTTTCTCATGAAAGCATTCTCTTTTACAGGTCTATGCCAATACTGCTTTCGCTATGAACTGGATCTACGATACAATGACGAGCAACTAGACAGCGTCCATATACTCGCGATCGGTTCCGCTTTTCGTATTGTGTTTTCTGTGTTGCAGTCGAGTCGCTCTGTACTTTCTTTTGCCTAATCTTGTTTAATAATTCACGAAGCTGCTCAGTTATGTACCAAAACCTACGTATTCGTTGTACCAAGACTACGTTTGAAGCGATGGTCTTGGTTCGCACCATAATCATTTTACCCAGGCAAAGCGGCAGTCAGAAGGGTTGCGAATTCAGGTTAAAAACTGGTAGTCTCGGAGAAAATAATTCAATTAAGAAAAGAACTTTTTTTTCAAATTTAGTGACCATATGTCAGCGAGGGCAGGACCATGTCGAAATAACAAGCATGGAAACCATGTTTCACCGATACGTTACCGCTGTCTTTTATAGCAGTTGACAGAACAATCGCACAGGGCATGCCAATAGCTCATACGAAGATCTAAAAAATAATGACTTTAAAACTGATGTACGAGTATTATGATGATCATCAAGATGATCCGTGGTAAAAAAAATTTAAACGCAAAAAATGTTAATATGATCCAGTATAATAGAGATCGTGCACAAAACCGTCAGGAATGTTGTGACAAAAAATGTTAGAAGCCCATTTCTACTCAAATCAGCAACGTTTACTACGACCTTTTTTCAAATAAAGGAAAACCGGGCTTCTTCTTCTAGCCAGCCTGTGATAGGTAGCGTTCAATAAACATTAATTGTTTGCTGGGTGGGAGCGATTGTTTGTACTTTGCAGTGTCTCAGAAGGCGCGGCTGCTGAATAGTGCTTATGGTGCATGATGGTCTTCACTTATACTTAGTGTCTTCACTTATCTGGTCACGATCAGAGGTTCGCCTCTCAGAAAAATTTAATTTTTTTCTGGAGAGAGAACAGACCCCAGGTATATTTAAAAAATACTTTAATCGGCAGTGGTCCAGTGGGCGTGGCGAAACACCAATTTAATTGTAGACGGTACTGAACGGCAGACGGTACTAATGTATTGCCAATGCCGTACTGTCGTACCATTTCTGAGACTGATTACACTGACAAATTTTATTTTCTGAGTTCTGTGTAACTCGTTATCATTGCGGTTTTTACTGCTTTATTTTATTTTATATCTTCTAAACCACTTTTTCGAACATTAAAAATTTTTAGAGAATCCCGCCACTATTTACCGACTGTGTTTGAACCATCCGTGTGCTGCAAATAATTTACGGCTCAATAAGTGGCGAGATTCTATAAAATTTTAAAGTTTCAAGACAATGATTTAGGAAATAAAATTGAATGAAGCGATAACGTGCGTATTACGCTGCAGTTGCATGCTACGTTGTAACCTGGACGTTCTGGGCAGTTCACGAGCGGTCGTAGACCTTCCGCATTGACTGACATAACTGATGGGCTTATAACAAAATTAATTATTGTAGGTGCGCTGAAAATACTCGTACAATACTGCTGTATGACAGTTGCTGTGCTACGCTCTGGTGCAGAAAATAAATCAACAGAAGAAGAAACATTAGAAAATAGTGTAAAACAATGCCAGCGGCAAATTACTGTACGTTTTGTTGAGAGTGTAGTGACCACTCTCCACTAACAGACCCAAGGATTCTGTACTTACCTTGCAACGTACTGTACATTTACAATCCACCGAATGCTCGACGAATAGAATGATATAATGGTGCAAACTGCCAACCGGTTTCGGCATGGATAGGTAACCCAAATGGTGCTCGTACGTACCGTCGGTAAAATATTTAATACACTGTATTAATAAATAATTCAAACACTTAGCAGCATCAAGTATTAGCAGTGTAACTGCCATCGCTGGCCTGCAAGCAGAAACCGCCTTAGAAAAGCCCATACTGTAGATAAAACAGCCATGCCATGCAACGCTCTGCAAAAATAAAAAAAGCAGCTCCGAAAATGCGAAGCAGTGGTAATTGTTATTCTAACGAATTACATAGCTTTTGTCTAAATACAGAGTTTACAGGCGTTAAGCAGTTACAAATTCGCAATGCAGCTTGTATTTCTAGTTTACAGTTTATTCAGTTTGAAAAAGAACTGGTTTATCACTGCCCAGCCTTTACTGCCAATGCCAGCCGGAAAATTTAACTTTCTTACCGACTTTTTCCCAATACTCCAACCTGTCCCGCTGCAGCCTGCAGCGACACCGTCCCCGATTTCCCCAGAGCAGCCAGCAATATCGAGATCAGCGGCAGCCGACCTTTTCTCATCCGAAACGGCCGAAACCGCCTTCGTCCGGAAGTGTGCGGGACATGTATCGAAAGCGGCGCTGAATTGTCCTTGCGCCGCACCAGGACATAGCTGTGCACCGTCATACTCCGTTTGCAGTGAAAACAACCACTGTATATGCGATCCCGCTACATCGTACATCAACGCCACAAATACAGGATGTACGCCGTATCCTACGACAACAGGTATTTGTAAACTGGAGTCGTCAGAAAAACAGTAAAGCTGGTCCCATCATAAAGCAGTCTCTAAATGGTTTTGGTTGCAGCTTGCCCCGCAGTGACGTGCCCGACGACTACCAGTAAGTAACAAAATATCCCTTCGGTGTCGACGGTACTCACGGTGGCAAGGAGTTCTGTGAAATGGTCTGGAACATGCCACCAGTTTTGCACCGTCAACTAGCACGCAGCTTCTACAGATACATTTAAACTGTCAGTTAATTTTACGTTAGAACTGGAGTACACCCTAGCGTGAAGACTTGTGCAAATTGTTATGAAAACGACACGTCGTAAAACATCCCGTCGATGAGACAGTGTCAAATCTGTCTTGTATAAAAAGTTTGAACCACGGGCACAAGCCCATTTTAACTGTATTCGGGCAATTCAGCTGACTACAAAGTACAGTATAAGAGTATATTGAGTAAAATATTATAAGAATACTGTGGACTTTTCGCTTTTATTAATCATTAGGTACTACTTGGGGGTGCTTTCACTACAAAACCGTAGGCTTTTCTAAACAGCCGACCTGCAAATGTTGCAGCAAAATGGAATTGATTGGCTAGTGACCAGTTTCTTTTTGCAGGCGCTACGTGTCCAGTCTGTCCAACCACGACTGCTGACACCTGTTCGACAACTACCAGCAGCACCAGCACAGGTTCTGTTAACAATGCAAAAATGTAACTGTCTTAACAAGATTATACGGATTTTGTGCTTCCGGTCGGTATATTTTAAGTTCACGGCAATTTCGGCGCTTAGCATATACTCTGTATTGTACTTTGGTACAGACAGAGATTGTCATATCTTTTTACTTTGGCTTGGATAACGGAATCCAAATTAGTTATTTAAACGGCGCTATATTTAGATTAATGCGTCAATGTTAAGTCGAGTTAATTTGTGCGACAGCACTGCAAGACGCGCTTGAACTGAATAGATCGACATTAAAGTAGACGCCGTCAAACCTACAGATAAATTAAGTGTACAACGAACATTACAATTATTTTCAGCGTCGAGCACCACCACCACCACAGCAACAACAACTGCCGCTCCGTCATCAGCATGTAAGGCGACTCCAGAGATAAAAGCTCCACCAAATCCGTTAACTACAGGCGAGTGGCCGTCGTAACAATACACCCAAACTGTTTCATAAAGTGGCTGGATCGATCGGAAGGTTACACAGTCCACAAAGACATACAAAGTGGAAGAGAAAAATAATCATGTGGCTGTTTTACTATTCTTCCAGGATGTGGTGGCTGCATCACCGTTCCAGCATCGGGTACGGTTGCGTTTACTTCACCTGTTGCAGGAACCGACGAATTTGCAGGCGGGTTAGGCGCGGGCGCAAATACGAATGGTGATTATCCGAACAACGCCTTCTGCGTATGGACCATCGAGGGCCCTCTCGGGAAGCAACTGCTGGTATAGTATTTACTGATATACATTCGATTATCTGCGTTCAGCGCTCACGCTCGATATTAAAACGATGCACTCAAAGCATCTGAACTCGAATTGCTTACTCAGCGTTTCGAGGGAGGTTACGACTGTACAGGTTGGGATTAAAGGATGTAAGGTCACGAATCAGCTGTTATTACGATTACAAGAAGAGAGAAACACCAATTCACTGTGCGGCCACATCGCAGGCCTAATTTATTAGACGTCGTCCCGTACGAACGGAAACAGAACCAAAATGAAATCAGGTATAGAAATAGAAGGGGTACCTTCCGACAGGTGTGTCTAGTCATGCTGCGTGCATGGTGAGCTGGCCAAAACAGGTAGTCAGTCACACATGGTGAACCGCTTCGACGACATTCATCAGCTTGAATATCATCCCATTTCGCATACGGGACATTTCGCCGACGAGGCATTTTGACAACGACGTACTGTATATTTTCGTCAATAGCGGATTCTGCTGGTTATCACCAATTGTCTTGCCAGTTCCACCGTTATCAGCGGCCAACTGTGTTATAAGTATCTGGGAGTTTTTGAATACGTTCTCTGGGCTGATATCGCGAACGCCGCTGCATTTGCACTTACTGAAAAAGTTAAGAAATACAATGCAAAGCATTTAAAGGTCTTATAAGATCCCAAAAATTATTCGGCGTTCTATATAGTAACGAATCTTATCGATATGAATTTCGGGCTGGCTGAATTTTGGTAGGGATGGGGGCGGTGAGGAGCGTAAAAGCTGCTGGGGTAGCGGCGAGAAATTAGTAGGGGTCCTAGGGGCGGAAGGGGACGCCATACTTGCAACTCTGCCCCCGGGCGGTCAGAATTCGAAAACGGTTGTCCCGTAGCCCTTCCTCGACCACCAGGGCCAGAGTATAAGCCTCGCATTTTCACTCGTGCTAAAATTTGCTTCGCTTTTATTATACGTAAAAACTTTCAAATTATTAGCCCGAGACGAAAGAAACTGGCCACGTTCTCGAACCGGAATTTTGCTCTTTTTCTTTCAGTTCACGGAAGATCCCTTGGTCACGTTCAATGTAAGTGGTGATCCTTCGAGTGATTCGGAGCAAAGCGTCACATTTGCACGGATTATTTCATCTTATAATACTTATAAGTAATATTAACAGTTTTCCAAATGTTTTTTTACCAGATTGCTGACGGTGATCAGTGTGAGTTTGACGCGTTATACATCGACGGTCAGCGATATTGCATGGATGCGCCATTTACAACGCCCCAAACCGTGAGCAACCCTACCGTAAGTCCAATTAGCTTGGTCCACATTGATTTGTAAGATATGTGATATCGTATTGCTTTCTTCGCCATTTCTCTTTTCTCCGTAAAGGTTGTGGTCTTTTCATCGGATTCTGTCAACACGGGCACAGGCTGGAAAATGAATATAAAAGCGGTTTAGTGGTGCCGTTCTGACATACTACTTATTTCAAATGCACGGAGTAGAACTGTGGACCCGTAAGACCGACAGCAAAGATTTTTCTAGAGACAAGGGATCGATAATCGCTTTGCGATGGCATTTGCTTGCTTGTTGTTGATACGCGTTTATAGTCGTTTTGTGTGGAAATTGCATATTGTAATAACTAGAAAAATGCGTAATGGCGTGCACTGGCAGACCGACACAAAAACCGTTTTTTTCTGTGGATTGTGCGCACTGAAAACTTATAAGTGTATCTGTAGCATTTATGTATTAATATCCTGCCGAAATCATTGCGGAGTTTGAATCGCAAAATCAGAAAATATAATCTTGTTAATGTTATCCTGCTGTAGTATGGTTGATTACTGCGGATGCATGAAGTCACATAATCAAATAAAATTGCATCTGGCTGTGATAGACATTATTTTCTGATGGATGCAGCTGTCGTCGTCGAAACAGTCTTGCGGCCAACTGTCTCGGCGTCGATATGGCACCGAATGTCCAGCGACTAATTGTCCTCGGCAAAATGTCGCGATGCCAGTGGTAACCAGTTTGTGAAACGGACTTGTACGTGTATGGTCTGCCACATACTGACACAAACCGTGGCACATCTTCCAGCTCCGCATGCAGAAAATGTTTTTCTTTTGTAGAAAAATTGAGTACCGCCATAGTATGCCTCAAAAAATAATTTCAGCTGCAAAGGTCAACAATGCGTGACTATACAAGCATGACTAGAACAAACATGCGGTGGCAGCTGCCGCCGCTGTCCAGTTGTTCAGAACTTCGATTCCGAAACCAAAAATTCGGAACCAAAATATTTTGTGTAGGAATGTGTTCGCAAGTTAATAAGAAACAAATCTCCTAATGTCTGCAATTCGATAGCGGTAGCGTCGCCGACTGCACACGCGCTTCTGCATATTATGTCGACGTTCAAAACTTGGAAGTGTTCACCGTGGTGCCCGCAAGGTTTGGCAATAAATGTCAGTACTACTTTCAAAGTTTCAACTCTGTATTATATATAAACATATAGGATAGTGTGTACTCTGTAGTACCATCTATCTACCGCTGTACACTTCCTTATTTTTTGGACAAATACAAGTGCACACCGGGAACACTCAGTCCGGAAGAAGACACCGCAAACGTACACTGACGCTAACATTTCGGTAGCAGCCGTAATAGCGAGAATATCATGGCATCCGCCCTAAGTAGCCGCAAATTAATTCCTGCTGCGCGAGGTAGCGGTCATTCGCCTCTGCACTAAACGCGAATTTTTGTATCTGTGCAAAGTGCAAACGCAAACCGTTAGTCACAGCGTAGATTGGGGGTTGCCAGCCGGTTTATCTGCAAGTAACCCAACCGGCACTACTAACCAGTAAGTACTGACATTATACAGCATTTCCATTCGTAAACCATACACAGTACAATTATGACGACACATACAAGTACACCAGTAGCAGATAATGTACGACGTGCAGTACTGTTAGCTGTACCAGTGAATTATAGCGAACGGTTATGTTGACCGGCGATCGTCAACCGCCCAAGGCCAACCCAACCTATAGAAAAATAAGTGATGTACTAGTCTCCGCCAAAACCGCAGAGAAAGTACTGTATCAGCGAGAGTTTGCATTTCACGAAAGAGCAGTGACCATTAATCAGCAAATTAGATTTTACCAAAGATTACGACAGCAGGCCAGTGCAATCAATCACAAATTACAATGCAGCTTCTTTTTCTAATCTGGAGTTTATTCGGTGTGAAATGGAATAATTGGTTTATCGCGGCTCAGCCTTTACTGCCAATGCCAATCGGGAAATTCAACTTTCTTCAGCAAATTCTCCCCGTATTCGCGCCTGTCCAGCTGCAGTCGGCAACGACATCTTCATCGATTTTCCCGGAGCAGCCAGCAGTATCGAGATCAGCGGCGGCCGACCTTTTCTCATCCGAAACGGCTGAAACCGCCTTCATCCGGAAGTGTGCGGGACATGTATCGAAAGCTGCACTGAATTGTCCCTGTGCCGCACCTGGACAAAGCTGTGCACCGGCATATTCCGTTTGTAGCGAAAACAACCACTGTATATGTAATCCGGCTTTATCGTCTATCAACGCCACAAAGACAGGATGTACGCTGTATCCCACGACCACAGGTATTTTCAAACCGAAACTTGCCCGGTAACTCACCAGGGTACATTTTCCGTGTCTGAATGTAGAAAAGTCTGATTTTGTTGTAGAAAAATGGAATACTACGAGTACTGCTGTATGCTTAAAAAATAATTTCGTCTGCAAAGATCCACTGGGCGTTACCAATCAAAATTTTAAAATGATAGTATTAGTTTATTGGATACTAGTACTACATATATTGGATATCTGTATTGCTGAACGTGTTGGTTCAATGCAGGTTTTTTTGTAATAATTTTACATTTTGTAATGTATTATTTTTGATTTTGCACGAGCGGCACTAGTTGTGAACCCTTTTATAATGGTGCATCCTAGCCGACGTGTTGGTTCAATGCAGGTTTTTTTGTAATAATTTTACATTTTGTAATGTATTATTTTTTATTTTGCACGAGCGGCACTAGTTGTGAACCCTTTTATAATGGTGCATCCTAGCCGAATATTGATATATCATTCTCAAAATTTTTTGAAGTATTAGCTTAACCGCAAAGAAGGAAGCTTGTACGAATGCGCTCGCTAACCATCCAATAACGAATTTGTGAAAGCGTACGATTTTACAACAGCGGCAGTCCGCACTGCTCTAAAGCGTAGTACCAGAGTACTGCACTAATGCGTTGTAACTGTGCGTAGTACAACACACTCGAACCGTAAAGCCGTCCTCAAAAATGGTTTTTATTGCAGCTTGTCCATCAGTGACGTGCCCGACAACTTCCAGTAAGTAGCGAAATGTCCTCGTGTGTTGTTTGGCGGTAGCAAAGTGGTTACGAGAAGTGACCGGGATCATTTAACCAATTGAGCCCATGAATTTCAACGCAGCTAATGCGTTCGGATTTGTAAAAATTAATAATATTGGGCAAAATTTGATGACAATCTGTAGCAAAATGATCAGGGGTAACATTTTACCGAAATGTGTCATCGACTGTTGTATAAAGAGGAATTTCAGCTACCTGGTAACTTTGAATTCAACTGCAAGTGGCGGTGATCGGTATTTGTTTCAGGCGTTACATGTCCAGTTTGTCCAACCACTACTGCTGCAACTTGTACAACTACTACCAGCACTAGTAAGCTAACAGCTCATTATTCTTAATAATGAACTTGGATGCCATCTAAAATGGTGAATAATGTGTTTGTATTTCTTAAAGCATCGACAACAACAACCACTGCTCCGACTACAGCATGTGCGACTCCAGTGGCAATTGCGGTTCCTCCTCCATCAACTACGGGTGAGCTCACCGGCTGATCATTGACACTCTAACATTTAACAAGAGTCAATACACATCAGGTGATATTAATCGCAAAGCATAAAGCGAAAAAAAGAAGCTTGAATTTATTTAATTAATTTATTTTCTTTCCAGTGTGTGGCGGCTGCATTGCCATTCCAGCAACCGGGGCGTATGTTTTCACTGCCCCTGTTGGAGGACCAGGGGAAAGCGACCAGGACAACCTTGGCCAATATCCAAACAACGCATTGTGCAAATGGACTTTTGAGGCCCCTACCGGAAAGCAGTTGCGGGTAAGTTCGGACACAGTAATACTAAATTCCTGTCTGACTACTGGCACTGCTGTTCGCCTTGCGAATAGAGACACAAACGACCCACATTCGCTGCTTTTGCGGTGAAAGTAGAAGTGCTCGTATTGAAAGCTACCCGTGCGAGCTTATGACACCGGTAATGATTCCGCATTGCTAACGCTATTCGAGGACTGTTGGGTGAAAATATTCCCGAAGGCTGCTCTTGTAGAAACTCCATAATTATCATGTTCATTTGGTGATTTGGAGGTGTTTATTCCGGTATGGGGTGTGCAGCACTGAATGTCGTGTATCCCAAGACAGTACGAATGCGAACGTACAACGTACGCGTGGTTACTTTATCAATTTCACCCAAGTGCAGGGTTAAGAGATCCTGCATCCTCAGTCCTCTTACGCAGTGAAGAATATCCTAAGTGTGCCTCTCCAGATAGCACGCAATGCAGAACGAGTTTTCCTTCCGTTACTGTGCACGCCTTGCATAATTTAATCGGGCAATGAAGTTTATTTCATTTTTACCTGGTTACCATGTGAAGTTATAACAAAAAATGACTTTTTACCGAAATCCGGGTCTAATCGATTCAAATTTGGAAATTTTCGTTTTAGTTCACGGAAGATTCATTGTTTCCGTTCGATGTAAGTGGAGACCGTTCCATTGCCGTTGAACCTTAAATGCTGTTGCGGGCCTTGAGGCTGTGCGGAATAATGATTACTGTTAACTTTATGAATGCTCTAGCACAAGCAGATGATCAATCTCTTTTTGACCAGGTTCCTGGTGGTTGTGAATTCGACTTGCTATTCATCGCCGGTACGCAATACTGCGGTAATGGCGCAGGGGCTTTTTCGGCGGTAACCACGAGCAGCCCCACAGTAAGAGAAGAATTTTATTCTTACACAAATGTACGAGTATACGATCCTTGCAAACAATTGTTGCACTGTTTTTATTTTCTCTGTCAAGGTTGTGGTCTTCAAATCGGATTTCCAGGGGTGTGGAACAGGCTGGAAGATGGACATTCAAGCAGTCTAATCAGTGCCGGTTAGACCTATTCCATTTTGATTTCTTCGTTTATGACGCGTTCCAGAAGACGTTGGATGGCGACGGGGTGGAGCTCATGTGAAAAAAGTGCCACCTTTACTTTTCGATCAAAAGTGCTTGTGAAAATATGCACTGCTGATGATAGACTGGTACTGCAAAAGCAAACAGTATTGTATCGGAAATCCTCAAAGGCTGTATGTTTTTTCTGTACTAAGCAAGCGGAAGCTAAGGTATTTTAATGACACAGAATATGTGAATTGGGGCAACGCTTTTTTATAGCCGCAAAACAAAACGTACCTTTATGCATCATGTTTCGTGGGTAAAGAATGATATTGATAACCCCATCAATGCATGGTACAGATACTTACTCACTTTACGCAAGCACAACGTACACCAGCTACAGTTTATCTCCCCAGTTTTTATTTCAGCATATATAGCGCTACTAAAATTTGTGGATTACATATATTCATTTCACATGGCTTACCAGTTGCGGCTTACCAGTTGCTCGAGAACTGTTGACGTCAGCGTCAGCTTACCACTAAAACCTAAGTGTTACGAGTACTTAGGCTTGCTACAAGACTAAAAAGCAAATTACAACTATAATTTGCAAAAACGTGGCAGCACCCGAAGCACTGAGGACCATCGGCACAGTGAAAGCGACATATCCCGCCTTCACATGTACTGTGCGGCAACTGTCGCCCACACGCCGTTAGAGCAAAGTTAATCATCACCAGGTTTCCGCGCAAAAGTGTTCACCAAAAGGCTGTTAAGGTCAACCACATATGCCTAAACACATATGCTTGGTCTAAGTCCCCATAATTTTAGTATTCGCATAATTTGCCAAGGGTGCTGTCCAGGACTCCAGGTGTCTAAAAATGCCAAAATAAATTTGTCGGTTTTGAGTTTCCCATATTCGCAGCATTCACATATATTCGGATGCGGAAGTGGTGATGCAGCACGCTCAGGCAATAAAGAAATACCGTGTGGATTTAGAAGGCGCTGTAATGATACTTCTTGCGCGAATACATGGTGCCTCAGGATGTGACCGCGGTTTTTACTGTTGTTATTGTTACTAATATATTATGGTTATTGCGCCTAATTTTTTTCGTATTAAAAGAATTATGCTGGGAAACAGTATACAGTATAGTTTATAGTCGGTATGATACCGTGTAGTGTAATGTCTAATTATTAGTAATACACTTACATCATTAGTGCCTAGCGGTACACAACAATCGTTTATTATAATTGTGCGAACCATGCGCAACACACAGTGCACACTGTACTGTAATAAGTGCTGAGAGATAGTTTAGTAATAATATTTCAATGTAACGTGACAGAGAACCAGCGAATGTTATTTCTGTCGAAGAACCACTCTTAGGCCGCTATGCCTTTTAGGAATGCATGCTCGCCTGGCTAAAAGGAGAGCTAGAAGTCGATTAGTTACCAGTTATTCGAACAGTATCGACGCCAGTGTGGTCGGAATTTTTTTCTGAACACTGTCTGTACACTCTCAGAGACGCTGTAATTAGCATGTGTTTGTGTGGTTCAATCGCGGACTGGTTTTGTGGCAGAATCGGCAGATGATGAATTATTGTCAATTATTCATACCGGCTACAATTTCCCCATTTACTGTGTGAAACGATTATTTTTTAAAAATAAGCGTTTTTGGTAAACAACTGACACATAGACATACGGAGTGCCTAATTGTCATACTATCTGTATAATTACCATAATAAATTGAAAAGTAAATTTATTAATCGCATCACCTTTATTTTAGTGATGTTTAATTTAGCAGTTGTGACGATTTGATTAGACTAGGAAAATCAATTTTTTATTTACTTCCAAGCAATAACTGTGAAATTAAGAAGCACTGTAGGAACGGGTTTCCCTGCACTTACTGACTGCAGTTATCCCTGGGGGTTCCCCGCTGCACGTCCAAAGTACAGTGGTAATCTGCAGGTGTTCATCGGGGAGCTATTTGCTACGGTGTTCATCGGGGAGCTATTTGCTACCAGCGGTTATTAAGCGCAAGTAACCGGAAATTCGTGCAACTAACCTTTGTGCGCTCAGTGCGCTGTGATCTGTACGTACACGAGTGTCCCTTGCGGGCTGTTCATCCTGCCATTTGTAATCCAGCTCATGCGGTCTTCCCATAAAAAAGATTCTACGAGCAAAGAGATCTCACGTGCAAGTATGCATGCAATTGCACACTGCCGAAACATCAATTTTTCAACTAGATAGGCTTATCCAGTTTCCCGTCCTAGCTAGGTAAAGCGTTTTAATGTTTCGGATTTAATAAGCATTTGTAATGCAAACTGTGGGTGACAGCACTGTACTTATTGTACTTACGTAAATCAAGCTTCTGATCGCTCCTTAACCCAGAATGTACTCGTAGCTCGTCTTCGATGGACATCTTTATGGACAATCAGCGTTTTCCAACGGTCATGGCACTAGGTGCAGCAGCCGTTGCGGCGGTGTCGCAATCGTTGCAGCTGCTGCTGGAGCAGCAAAACTGGATAGCTTTGAGCATTCTCTGTCACCGGGATTCTGACGATCCCCTTTTGCCTGAACGATGTCTGTTTATTAGGCGCTTTCTTGCCAAATATCGGTCGACAATTAATCCTTTATTTATTATTATTGCATCCAGTACCAGTATCGAAATCAGTGATGCACTAGCACAAGCGAAATCAGGATCCTTGGCGGTCACTTTTCAACGAGAACCGGGCTGAATGCCCCGCGGAATGGCCGGGCCGTCCAGTGAAATACACGGATGAGGGCGAAGACGGATTACGCCACGTGACCGTGCCAATTGTGAACCGCACCATGTGGGACAGTGCATACGGTAGCACCGGAAGGTTCGTTGTAGAATCCAGCATTTAATTTGGTACAGCCGCCGAAAGCGTGTGGTGTCTTTTCAGGATTAACGACCGCATGATCTGCGCCGGTCTCTTGGGCGTGGGTGACAAGGGCACCTGCCAGGGCGATTCCGGTGGGCCCTTCATGTGCAAGAACCGCTACAACAAACATATGGTGGTGTATATCGCAGTATAGAGTTCTCCTGTAAGTGCACCTGTGCTACACCTGAACAGGTCGACGATGACCTTTACGTGTTACCTATGTGTTCCTATAGCGATTAGGCAACGAACCCGTAAGACAGTGACCTTTATTCAATATACACTGTGCCCACTATAACAATGCTATGCTAGGTAATCTAGGTGCAGCCTGGGAGTCGACTGAGAGTCTGCTGGTAGACTGCTGTCAGACTACTGACTGGTACGGTGTGGAGGGGTGCTTTATATATGGTCCTGGTCCGGATCGGCTCGGCTGCCATGGGTGGGGCTGCTGTGGCGACAAGCCACTGACAGAGTGCATGACGGCATGATGATGTAATATGCGGTCAGCGTGATGTCATATGACCGCGCAGGTATGAGGGCATACCTGCACGTAGGCTTCCGGTGACTAATGGTCATGCGGCACGACTAGTGACGATGTCGTCACAGTGGCCGGTATTGTTAGCTGGGGTCAAGGGCGCGCCCGCGACACACATCCTGGGGTACGTTGTTGTTCCAGCTAACTGAAATAAGTGGCATCTGGAAGTCTGTTTTCTAATCCCGAAGGCACAACAAGTTTTCTCGCTTGATTAAGAAATTATTAACTTTTACAGGTTTATGCCAATACTGCTTTTGCCATGAGCTGGATCTACGATACGATGACGAGCAACTAAACAGTGTCCATATACTCGATTTAGTTTCTAGCAGTGCGTTTCTGTGTTGCTGTGTAGCCACTCTGTACTTTCTGCTATCTAATCCTGGTTTCCAGTAATTCATGACGGTTGCTCAGTTAGTGCCAAAACGTGTTCGTTCTGCCAGGACTCACTTTAAAGCATGCAGTGGTATGGACAAGACCTAAGTTCAAGACCGTTTTGGACTTTGAAAATAGCACCATCGGTTCGCTCCTTAATATATAAAATCTGGTTGTCAGGCAGTTGTCTTCGTTCAACTGACTAGCCTCATTGAGCACCAACAGAATTTATGGCATCTTGCAAGGAGCATCGTAGTGTTGAAAATGTCGTAGATATTCAAAATTTTAAATCAATAAGCGGCTAATAGCCGCAAAATGTTACATCTAATAGCATTCGTCAAGCAACTTATCGATCTAATAATTAACAAATAACAGTACACGCGAGAACAGAGGCTAATGCCACTTCGCAGAGGGTCAGAGACTATGACGCCATATTTCTACATTAAATGCCTATTAGCAGAAATTACACTCGCTATATAAAGTTGTCCAAGCATTAAGGGAAGTAACCCGACACCTGGAACATATAAAGTTTGTATCATATTGCGCGGAAACTTTCGTATTGACACTCTAAAGCTCATGTACCATGTACCATTGTACCGGATCATTTCCGTTAAGGAAGATATAACTATTATTCGTGCTATGTGCTACACAAAAACCCGCGATCACTCAGTCCCACAGTGTAAAACAATCTTTTAAAAAGCTCAAGTGGAGAATTTTGAATTTGTGTGACATTATTAATTTGATGTGCAATACTGCAATAACGTCTAGCAAGGAGTTAATACAAAGGAATATTTTACTGTCATGCCAATACTTACAACGTTTCCGGTTAATTCTTCTACGTTGGCAAACCAGAGTACTGAAAAAATTTAACTGTGCCAGTTCATATCGGCAAGTGTGTTATGTATTCTGTACATACATTGGATATTAAACTGTGTAAACTGCTCAAAGACAACCAGTATTTATGCGGATAGCAGAATTTTGAGTGGTTTAATATCGCTGTATCTGATAAATTCAATAATTACAACGATGCGATGCAAACTAATTTATAATATAAAGCGAGAAAAATATGAAGCCGGCGGCGAAGCTATTTTCCGTTGCAAAAGCAGTTGTCGTTCGCTCTCGCACAAAACAATGGGATTTTATGTTATACAGAATGGGGGCCACATACACTGTTCACAGTCCTAGTAAAAGGAAATATTTATTTTTTGGTTACTTTCAATGAGAATCGGGTGATGCAGTTTCTTCCCTCTGCCAATTGACGCAAAAAACTTTGTTGCTCGTCGTTATCAAATTCAACCACACATGACCGGTCTCATCAAGGAAGAAATTCCCGACCAGCGAAAAAGTGCATTTAAAACGATCAGGGAGCAAATGCAAGTACATATACAGAGTACTAACGATAAATAATACGATCAAAACTTGACACGAAAAGAGCTTGAAACCGCAAATCATGTTCCTTAAACACGGATTATTAAGTATGTTCTTTTCGCTTTAGTTCACAGAAGATCCTGTGGTTGTGTTCAATGTAATTACTACAAAAGCATCGCGGAATTTCACCTTTCATTGTAATTAAATAAATATAGTTGTTTAACGTTTTTGGAGTATATAGATAGTTGTACAATTGTTGTTGTACACTTGTACGTCTCTACGACACATCAATCATCGGCAACACCCAATCGCAGTGCCCCAACATTTACTAGATAAACCGTCAGCAGTCCTGAAAAAAGTGCCGGCAAAAGTGCCTGAGTGCGGTAAGTGCCGGCAACGATTAATTCATGTCAACATAAACATAAACAATAACAACCTTAGTCATAACGATAGTTGTTGTACCGGTTTCCTCGTCTCATATAGATTGTATACTAGAGATCGGATCATTAAGATGGCGGTTCAACGGGGAAAGGGTGGAAAATCCACGTGCAAGCGGTTCAGTTGTGTCGTTCTGATTTACTGCAGTTTCAATAATTTTTTCATGATGTGTTGTGCATGATGAATTCACGGCTTTGCAATCACTTTAAGCTTAGACGCTCAGACATAGATGCTGAGATATAGATTGATGGCATATTTTCGTGAATGGTAATTTGGTACTATGAACTATGAACTTCGTAGTTCATAGTACTAAATTACCATTCATGAAAGTATGAAGTATCGGTCTTAACATGCTACTATGTTTACTGAAGCTTACTGAGGCAGGGACAGAAGAAGACACGTATTCGTGACTACCCGGGGGATTTCCGGATCCTATAGACGGTCGGTCGTAGGCCTTTCGCTTTCGTTGTTACAGTTAATGCGACCATAACAGAACTAATTATTATGGGTGCGCCACTAGTACAAAAATATCACTGTTACTGCGCTCCGCTCTGGTCCATCGGAAACAATGTATAACACCGCCACCGGCAAATTATCATCTGTTGAGAGTGTGGTCACTTTACACTGTAGAGACCATTAACAGAAAGCTGTCAGAATCTGTATTTACAAAGTCCCGTACTGTTCAAAACCCAGCAAATGCTCAAAGAGTACTCTAGATTTAATGGTGTCCACCATCTTCAAAACAGATGACCCAAATGGCGCTCGTACATACCGCCGGTAATCTAATGCAATGTATTAATAATATGTGTACAGTACGTAATCGTATGTTCTTGCATTTAGTAGCAGCAAGTATTCGTATAACCAGTAAGCGCAATCGTTGCCCGTTGGCCTGCAAGTAGGAGCAGCCTTAGACAAGCTTTACTATAGACAAAAAAGCGGTGAGCTATGCAACGCTCCGCAAGAATCACAAAAATCAATTCGAAAAAACTGTATTTTCATACAGTCGCAATAGTATTCTAACAAATTACCTAACATTTGTTAGAAATACAGAGTCCAACTACCTTTTTTGACAGCTGAAAGGCGTTAAGCATTAACAAATTTGCAATGCAGCTTATTTTTATAATTTGCAGTTTATTCAGCCTGAAAAAGAATTGGTTTATCGCTGCTCAGCCTTTACTGCCAATGCCAGCTGGGAAATTCAACTTTTTTCCCCACATTCTTCCACTTTTCCCACCTGTGCCGTTGCAATCTGCAACGACATCTTCCCCGATTGTTCCATTACAGCCGACAATATCGAGATCAGCCGATCTTTTCTCCTCCGAAACAGCCGAAACCGCCTTCATCCGGAAGTGTGCGGGACCTGTATCGAAAGCGGCGCTGAATTGTCCCTGCGCCGCTCCAGGACATAGCTGTGCGCCGTCATACTCCGTTTGTAGTGCAAACAACCACTGTATATGCGATCCCGCTTTATCGTACACCAACGCCACAAAGACAGGATGTACGCTGTATCCCACGACAACAGGTCAAAAAAAACAGGCGTCGTCAAAAAAACCGTAAACCTGCTCTTGTCATAAAGTAGTCTTCAAAATGGTTTTGATTGCAGCTTGTCCGGCAGTGACGTGCCCGACACTGACGTGCCCGACGACTACAAGTTAGTAACAAAGTATCCCTTTGGTATTGGTTGACGGTAGCAAGTACTTAATTCTGTGAAAATGGTCTGGACATGCTACCAGTTCTGCACCGTGCTTCTATGCTTAGACTGTCAATTAATTTTACTGCAAATTGAAACACTTCCTAGCGTGAAGACTTGTGCAAATTGTTTTGAAACCGACACGTCTGCAAAGCATCCCGTCGCTGAGACAATAATATATTATCGAATTGCCTTGTACTCTGTATATGACTTTTGTACGACAGGCGCAAGGCCATGCAAAAAGTATTCGTAGATTCGAGTCTTTAAAAAGTACAGTATAATATCGGCATACTGTGGACTTTTCACTTGTGTCAATTATTAGGTATTACTTGAGGGAACTTTCATTACAAAACTGTAGGTTTTTTTCTAGACCGATCTGCAAATATTGCAGCAAAATTAAACTAATTGTCTAATGATCAATTTTTTTGCAGGCGCTACGTGTCCAGTCTGTCCAACCACGACGGCTAATACCTGTTCAGCAACCACCAGCAGCACAGGTGACGTTAGCATTGCAAGAATTTAGGCTTTCTTAACAGACTATATGACTATATGAATTCCTATATGACTATATGAATTCCGTGCTTCAGCACACAATTTTGCAGAAAGGAAATTGTCAGTGGCTGTTTAACCTTTTGGCTTCGATCAGCGAAAATGACCAAAACTAGTTCTCTGAACGCTTAATTTGATTAATGCATCAATGCATTAAGCCGATTAATTTGCGCGACCACGTTATAAGTCAAGCTTAATAATAATAGCAATTTGTTGTCCTTGCGTGAAGCGGTTGCCCCCTCTAAGCTTCAGACAACAAGATAGCGGAAATAAGACATACAGATTGTTCGTTTCAGCAAGATAAGGCGTTAAAATGAAGACATATTAATAGTAAAATCATGAGAAGTCACACGAAAAATGAAGGTCAGTGACAGTATACAATGGCTTGAAGGTCAATAACAGCTTGAACTGAATCGACTGGCATTCAAATAGCACGTCGTCAAACCGAAAGGTAAGCTTACAATTAACGTCATAGTTATGTTTCAGCAGCGGGCACCACCACTACCACAGCAACAACAACTGCCGCTCCGTCGTCAGCGTGTAAGGCGACTCCAGAGATAAAAGCCTCCCCAAATCCGTTAACTTCAGGTAAGTTGGCCGTCATCGAAATTGTTTTGCATATGAGGTGGTTAAAATCGTTTGGAAGATTTTGAAGTCTTCAAAGACATGCAGAGTGGAAGAGAAAAGTACACGAATACTCCCGTGACTGTTTTACTATTCTTTCAGGATGTGGTGGCTGCATCACCGTTCCAGCATCCGGTGCGGTTCCGTTTACTTCACCTGTTGCAGGAACGGACGAATTCGGAGTCGGACTAGGCGCGGGCGCGAATACGAATGGTGATTATCCGAACAACGCCTTCTGCGTATGGACCATCGAGGGCCCTCTCGGGAAGCAGTTGCAGGTATAATATGTACAGAGATGTTTAGCGCTTTATGCACGGCGCGGAGTCTAAAAACCGCCGGGTGGCGACCAGAAACGGGTAGGGTGAAGCGACGCCATGCTGTAAATTTACTCTCCAGGCGGTTAAAATCGAAAACGGGTTGGGGGCGGGGAGACCGTTTCCATCGCGGCATCGCCCCTCCTCCCGTTCGGGCCAGAGTATCCGACTTGCATTTTCATTCGTGCTTAAGATATGCTGGACTTATATTATCATAGTTACAAGTATTACGTAATACTGCACTTCCAAATTATCGGCTCGAGACGAAGTAAACTTGTCACGTTCTCGAATCCGAATTTTGCCCTTTTCTTTCAGTTCACGAAAGATCCATTGGTCCCTTTCAATGTAAGTGGTGATCCTTCGATTGATTTGGAACTAAGCGTCAAATTGCGTGGATTATTTCAGTTGATATGTTATGATGCGATTTTATTTCGTATTTCTTACAGATTTCTTACTTCGTATATTTCTTATTTCATATTAGCAGCTTTCTAAATGTTTATTTTTACTAGATTGCTGATGACTGTATTTTGGACGCGTTATACATCGACGGTCAGCGATACTGCGATCTTGCGCCATTTACCCTGCCCCAAACCGTGAGCAACCCTACAGTAAGCCCCATCAGTTCCGCCCAAGCAGAGCTACATTATGTGGGATATCATATTATTGACTTCTGTACCATTTCTCTTTTCCGTAAAGGTTGTGATCTTTTCATCGGATTCTGTCAACACGGGCACAGGCTGGAAAATCAATGTACAAGCGGTTTAGTTGTTCCGGTTTGTTTTCACTTATTACTTATTTCAAATGCGCGAAGTACAGTATAACGGTGGAATTCTAGAGTTAAAGAGCGACAGCAAAAGCTTTTTCTAAATAAAATAGTTGGCAGTGGCTTTGCGGTGGTATAAATTTTGCTTGTTTGTTGTTGGTACTCGTAGAAAGTTGTTCTCATGTGTTGAAGTCGCATCCTATAGTTACTAAAAAATGCATAAAGGCGTGCACTAGCACACCGCAATAAAGACCACGAAAGAACCGTTTTATTGTGATGATTGTGCGTTTTGCCAGCGTATAACAACTAGCTTAGTGTTTATTTAAAGCTGAGATCACTGCGGATTTAGAATCGGAAACTCATAGAAAATATAAGCTTGTTGATGCATTTTCCAGGAATTTTTTCTGTTGTATTGAAGAGTGCATCATTTCTGGCAAACATAGATTACAGTACTTAATTACTGTGCTTCAGTACCTGATAATACCTACTTCATTTCACAAAAAGGTGACTACTATAGTTTACAACCGTGAAATCCAAAATCCAAAACGAAATGGCTTGAGGCACTTACTTAGCTAATGTAGGTTCGTATACTACGGCGCGCTATGCCACCGTGCCACACTGATTGGCAAATCAAAAAGGGTTTAAAATTACGTATCAATATCATACAACCGTATAAGTAATTATGTCCTCAGCTAATCAGTTTTGTCAGAATTGATATCGGTCGATTCCACAGCGTTATGAAGAAGTCTTCCATGCCGGTGGTGCCCACCGGAACCACTCACACCGGAAGAACACACGACATTATGCATACATGTACAATACAGCACCTCCCCATCGGCAAAGCATACAGTACAATTTAATGACGGTACAATTTAACGCCCACATATAATGCGGTAGTAGCAGTACTGTACCATTACCGTTGCTCTAGTAGTATCGAGAGGAATGAATGAACATTCCACTTTTGACGGAATGTTCATTCATTCCTCTCGATACTACTAGAACAAAATTAATGGCAATGACTGTACGTACTATTGGCTGTACTAGTGAATTAAAGTGAACGCTCAACTTATGCTGACCTGCGATCGTGCAGCGCCAAAGGCCAACCCAGCTTAAAAAAAAGCTCTGTACTACTCGCCGCCAAATCGCAGAAAAAACTAATGGAACAACGAGAATTTTTTTTCATGAAACAGTGGTGATCATTAATCAGCAAATCGGATTTTACCGAATAAATCTAGCTTCCGACAACTGACCAGCGTAAAGCAATCACAAATCAGCAATGCAGCTTCATTTCCTGATTTGCAGTTTATTCGGTCTAAAATGGAAGTGGTTTATCGCTGCTCAGTCCTTACTGCCAATGCCAGCTGGGAGATTCAACTTTTTTTCCAACATTCTTCCACTTTTCCCGCCTGTGCCGTTGCAGTCTGCAACGACATCTTCCCCGATTGTTCCATTACAGCCGACAATATCGAGATCAGCCGATCTTTTCTCCTCCGAAACAGCCGAAACCGCCTTCATCCGGAAGTGTGCGGGACATGTATCGAAAGCGGCGCTGAATTGTCCCTGCGCAGCACCTGGACAAAGCTGTGCTCCGGCTTATTCCGTTTGCAGCGAAAACAACCACTGTATATGCAATCCTGCTTCATCGTACATCAACGCTACGAAGACAGGATGTACGCCGTATCCCACGACGACAGGTATTTTTAAACTGGAATTATCAGAGACTTTCCCGGCAACTCCAGAGCACAATTTCCGGGTCTAAACTCAGAAAAGTCTGATTTTTTGTATAATGGTAGAATACTATTCTAATATGCTTAAAATAATTTCGTCTGCTCAAAGGCTCAAAGGGCGTGGCGCGTGGCGCGTGGCCAACCACAACTTTAGAATGATTACCTAGTTTAACATACTGGTCATGTATTACAGTACCGGTCACTGGTTTCGTGCTACGTATTACTGTACCATGCTCTACTTTTCTGTAATAGCTTTAGTTTGATTTTGCGGGCGCTGCACTATCTCAGCCGATGAAATAGTTTTTTAAGTATGTTAGAATATATCCCACGTTTCATAAAAAATCAGAATTTTTTTGAATTTTGGCCCGGAAAGTGTGCCCTGTTCAGCCAAGTGATATTGTACGAGTTACTCGAACCGTACCTAGAGCTATCCTTAAAAAAGATTTTCATTGCAGCTTGCCCAACAGTGGCCTGCCCGACGCTGACGTGCCCGACAACTTCCAGTAAGTAGCGAAATACGCCTCCGGTGTTGTTTTAAAGGTAGCATAATAGCTACGAGAAGTGACCGTGATCCTTTAACCAATTGTGCCCCCGTGAACTTCAACGCAGCTGCTGCTATCGGATTTGTAAAATAACATTGGGCGCAAAATTTGAAGCAGGTCTGTAGCAAAATGATCTGGGTTGACATTATCACCTTAATGTATCGTAGACTGTAGAATGAAGAGGAATCGTAGCTACCTGGCAGTTTTGTGGTTGAATAAAGGTTCCGGCGCTTGGGGGTTATCGATACTTCTAAAATTTTCAGGCGTTACTTGTGCCGTTTGTCCAACTACTACTGCTGCCACGTGTCCAGCTACCACCAGCACTAGTAAGTTACTGTGATAGCCCATTATTCCTGTTAATTACCTTGGATGGCAACGCCGGGGCGCGTTCGAAGTACTGAATTGGGGTAGCATACTCGTATAAACAAAATTTTGTGTAAAGCCTAAAATAACGAACAGTGTACATCGTATTTTCTTAAAGCGTCGACAACAACTGCTGCTCCGACAGTATGTGCGACTCCAGAGGCAACTGCGGTTCCTCCTCCATCAACTACGGGTGAGCTCACCGGCTGATCATTGAGATTCTAACATTTAAAAAGAGTCAAACTAGATTAGGGGATATCACAACCAACCAGGATCGCCAAGCGAAAAGCGAGAGAAAGAAGCTGAATTTATTTGGCTAGTTGATTATCATTTTCAGTATGTGGCGGCTGCATTGCCGTTTCAGCATCGGGGGCGTATGTCTTCACTCCCCCTGTTGGAGGACCCGGGGAAAGTGATAACCCAGGCGACTTTCCAAACAACGCGTTGTGCAAATGGACTTTTGAAGCCCCTACCGGAAAGAAGTTGTTGGTAAGTAAAGACTTGGCAATATAGTAATAAATTCCGGTCTGACTACTGACACCGCTGCTCATATGGCGAACAGAGATGCAAATCACCAGCATCCGCTGCTTTCGCGGAAACAGTAAAAAATACTTGCATTAAAAGCTTCCCGATACAATCTGATGAATCATGACACCGAGAATCGTACCGGATTGCTAACGCTATACGAGAACGGTACAATTTTGCGCTGCGGCACTGTACTCTGTACACACGACGTACTTATTTTATACAAGTGCAGGGTTAGTATAGAGAGTTCTTACTTCGTATCCTGTACCAAAAGTCTTCGTACGCAGTGAGGGATTTCCTAAATGGGTCCCTGCACTTAACGCGTACTGCGAAAGCGAGTTTTCAAATCCACTGCTTTGCAAAGCAGTGGATTTGAAAACTGAAAAACTGCAATTGCAGACCTCATATGATTTATTCGTACAACGGTGTTTACTCCAGTTTTGCTGTATTCCCATGTAAAGGCGAGATAAAAATTAACTTTATACCGAAATCCGGGCATAACTGATACAAATTGGGCCATTTTTCTTGTAGTTCACGGAAGATGCATCGGTTCCGTTCGATGTAAGCGAAGATCCTTTGATTGCCGTGGACTCTTAATTGCGAGCCATGAGCTGTGCGGAATAATGTCTGTTGCTAATGAATAAACTGGTACGAGCACTGATTAATCTCTTTTGAAAATTTGACCAGCTTCCTGCAAATTGTGAATTCGACTTGTTATTCATCGCCGGTACGCAATACTGCGCTACTGGCGTGGCTTTTTCGATGGTAACCACGAGCAGTCCCACAGTAAGTGAAGGATTTATTCCTACAGAAGTGTAAACGATCCGAACAATTATTTAAACATACTGTGCTTCTCTTCTATGTGAAGGTTGTGGTCTTTAAATCGGACTCCTTTGGGACTACGAAAGGTTGGAAGATTTACGTTCAAGCGGTTTAGTCGGTGCCGATCAGATCATATTCCATTTCGATTCAACTTTCCTGGCGCGCTCCAGAAGGCAGCAGATGGCGACGGGGTGAAATTTGCACGGATAAAGAACCGCCTTTATTTTCGGTCAACGTGCTTGTGAAAATTTACACTGCTGTTAGACTGGGACTGAATGGCGAAAAATTAACTTATCGCATATCCTCAAAGGTTGTTTGAATTTGTCTGTACTAACCAAGTGAAAGCTTTTGTAATTTAATAAATACACATCTCAGTCATAGGGTTTTCAGACATAATTGCAGATCTACAGAGTACTATCGCATTACTCAGCAGTTAATTGATGGTAGCAGTACTGTATATATTCTCAATCGATGGAACCGGTGTACAATAGCAAGGAACAGTATAATGCCTAAAGCCGTCTGTTCATTTGGTTATCCGAATGATCACAAACTACCAATTATATGAAAGAATCTTTATTTTAAGGAAACTATGCGAAAAAATTCGCTATAGGGAAACGCGAGCAAATCCAAAACGTCCTCCACTGCCGCATGCGAAATAATAATCTTAACTTAAATTAAGCTCTAACCTGCATCCAACGGCAGCTACGTTATCGAAAAACAAAAAATTAAGTTGATTTGTTATGTTAACTCTGCCCCACTAATATAATTTTTGATTAATATTAAACCGGTAGGGAAATTACCAAGGTGTGAACCGAGTTTCTAAGACGGTTGTTGCGGTTTTCGAAATCGGCCTGGCCTGATCTGTATGGTGAACCGAATTCATCAAATTTAAATAACTTTAAATGATTGTTGAAATATTTTTGAAGTAGATGTTGAGTGCGCTTATTTTTCCAGTGTATACACTACCCAGTTTGGTAGCGAAAGCTTTGGAGACCGCACGCGTGTTTCTGTTAAATCAACATTCAACACCTGGAAGTATCGACGGCGGCGCACAGCAAAGTACATACTATTTGGGAAAATCCCAGTACTGCTCTGTAATGCAACAGTATGCGGTATTAAAGAAAGAGTAAACTTCCAAAAGCGTTTTAATTCTTGGGAAATGCATCGTCGAGTAAATGAATCGCCGAGAAAAGAGACTTTCAGTTCTGAAGAGAGATTTCGCATAAGAGAAGCGTTGTAAGGCAGCACAGTAACGGCCCCATGGATCCCCTTGCTCGATCCCGGTCGACGAAAACAACTCGTAATCGCTTCCAGAGCAAGATAGCACAGACGGTGCGCAACTTTCCAGGGTTGTACTCATACGTACGTATGGGTACAATTCTGGAAGGACTCTAAACATGACTGCAGTCTGCAGCACAATATCGCGTCGCACAGTGTTACCTGGAGTAATCTATGAAGTACTGATTCCAGCGCTAATAATGCCAGCTTCAGAGAAATGGAGTGTCAAAAGAGCACAGTTGAGGAAAGAAAATATACGCTAACAAAGGGAGTACGTAATATACCGTTTTTGACCACACTGGAGATGCCTACTGTAGCGTTAAAAGCGGTACATAGCGTTAGAAATAGGATACAGTACATATATACGCTACAACTTTCGCTTTCGCGCACTCCGAATCACTTTTTTGTAATACTTTATATCGTTCTAAAGCTGAATGATTTGTATACATTGCTCTGCTCAGCATTGACTTACCACTTAGTCTAATCAGAAATACATCGGAAACCGATACATTTCACCTCATGCAGATTTCTCTTCGTGCAATTAATAGCTCGCCGCATTACCGCATTTTCACCGGCGTATCTCGTTTTAGGCGTACCTTATTTACGCGTATTTCTTATTTACGCGTATTTCTGCTGCGGTAATTGTTATTGATGGCTTTTTGTGATCAGTCATTTTCGTGGTTATTGGAGCAGCGCGTACGAGGAGCCTTCCGTATTTCTTCTGTCGTTATTAATCTCGTCGAGCCACTGCCTCAGCTAGTCTTCTTCAGTATAGTTGGGTGTTTCTACATTCGGTTTCTTGAACAGGACGTGATCAATGCAGAAGGCGGCTGCATAAACTCCGCTGTTGTTGGAGTCGGATGCCTGGCGCGAGGCTGAGGGCAGGCAGTGCGTAATTCCTCGTCTTGACTGCAAAAAGTCCATACCTGAAGCTTCGCCCAGACCGTCGGCTCCCATCCAAAGGGTGCACAGCACGCTGACCTTTAGTTCGGGCACCCATGTTGCTCTCAAAGTAACGAAGTGATCGCACACCGGTTTTCAGTGGTTGGATCAATGTGTGCCCTTTTTTCAGATCATCTCGGACTTGCTGGACTACTGCATACGGGTGGTGACATTTCATCACGCACCCCAGGGACCACCGTTCCTGTTAGCTGTAAGGCTGTTACTTCCTAAAAGATTGCGGCAGAGGATGCAAACGACATCCAGTACTCGAACGTTCACTCGTGCAAAATTTCCTCCTGTATTAGTTGGGGTCCTTCGAAAAAAGGTCAAAGATCTCGCGCAAAGAGGATGGTTATGTTGCTTTGTTAGTGGCTCCTCTCCAGCGGCAGGCGCGTTGGCGAATGTGAAATGCGCTCCTTTTGGGTTCTTGACCAGCTTCGCGATGAGTGTTACGGTGCAACCTAGCTTGATGGAGGTTTTGGTTTGCGCGGGATCTAGGGATTTCTCCGGGACGATGGGTAAGGGATCTCAGCAGTGTATGCACTCGTATGTGATGGTGTAATACTTGTGCGTGTCATGGTTTTATCCTCTTTGGTTAACGTACTGACGTGTTTCCTTTTGACAAACATTTGACTTATGTACTTTCTTATGTAGTTCTCCAATCTGTTAATGACAATAACTTCATTAATTTTCTTCGTCAGTTCTTTTACAAGGTCGACCATGGCTCCGCGTGTAAATACCACAAATAAGGTTTGAATTCGTCTCAGTAATCCCGGAAAGTACTGTCCAGTAACCCTCCACTTGGCACATTTTTTATTTTTCTACAGTTCAGACAGACGTGCGCTGTACGAGCACATTCAGCATTCAGCATTCAGTGAATTGAGTGATGTGACTGGGCAGGCAGCACATGTGAATGGTGAATGTGCTCGTACAGGTAGTACAGCTCACACCGTACAAAAAAGGTGCCAAGTGGAGGGTTACTCTACAGTACAAGTCTTTCAAATTATTTCAGAATTTTTAATCCAGCAATTTCTTTGGATTAAAAACTGATTCTGCCTAGTTCGTCAACGCTACTTAACAACATAAAGTCGTAGAACTTTGTACGAGTAAGTACAAAACGTTTGTTGTTTAACCGTACAAAACGTTTGTTGTTTAACCGTACTTTACTGATTTGGTCAGCATCATGTTCACAGCTATGATATTATGCATTTGTTGCTACGATGCTTCAGCGTAATATAACACAATAAAATACTGGTCTGTTTTTAGACCGGAAATTTTGGGGCGCATAGCAAAGTTGTCTACGCGGTAACGCACCTTAAATATTTTAGTGCTTCCGAGATTTGACCGCGGTTTTTACTGGTGTTAGTGTTACTAATATATTACGGTTATTACCCGGCCCCAAGGCATGATTTCGTACGCTCCCCTAGCGAGCACAAACGGATACAGATTTCGAGCACCCAGCCGATCGCTTGGCGAATACGCAAAACTGTTTGATTCAAAATGGCTATAACTTTATTCTGACATTATGCGCGACAACTTCTTCGGTATCAAAAATCTTCCCACAATTTTCCTCATCTTTTGGCGCATTGGTTCGCAGACTTCATCCAGAACTAGATCCTGTTTTAACAGGATCTGGTTCTGGATGAAATCTTTTGTTATAACAGGATCTGATTCATGAGATCTGTCAACCAAAGCGTCAAAAGATGAAGAAACGTTTGGGAAGATTTTTGATACCAATTAAGTTGAACTTAGCAATAATATCTCAATACAACATGGAAGAGAGCCAGCGCATGTTTTTTTCTGTCGAAGAACCACTCTTGCGTCGCTATCCCTTTTAGGAATGCATGCTCGCCTGGCGAAAAGGAGGATAAGAAGTCGATTAGTTACCAGTTATTCGAACAGTATCGACGCCAGCGCGCTTTTTCTGAACACTGTCGGTACACTCTCACAGACGCTGTAATTAGCATCAGTTTGTGTTGTCAATCGTGGACTGTTTGTGGCAGATGATGCATTATTGTCAATCATCCATACCGGCTACGATTTCCCCATTTACTGTTTGAAACTATTATTTTTTTGAAATAACCGTTTTCGGTAAATAACTAACACATAGACATACTGAGTACCTAGCTAACTGTCATACTGTCTGTATCATTGTCATATTAATTGAAAAGTATATTAGCATTTATTTTTATTTCATTTATATTTAATTAAGCGGTTGTTAAGATTTGATTAGAATAGGAAAAATCTAATTTTTGATTTACTTCCAAACTATGCCTGTAAAATACAGTTACACTGTAGGAACGGGTGCATTCACGTCTTGGAGTTTTTCTCTGGATCTACTGACTGCAGTTATCCCTTGGGGTTCCCCGCTGGCCGTCCAAACTACAGTGGTATTCTGCAGGCGTTCATCGGGGAGCTATATGCTGCCAGCGGTTATTAAGCGCAAGTAACCGGAAATTCGGGCAACTAACCTTTGAGCGCTCGGTGCGCGGTGATCTGTATGTACACAAGTGTCCCTTGTGGCCTTTTTATCCTGCCATTTGTAATCCAGCTCATGCTGTCTTCCCAGATAAAAGATTCTACGAGCAGGGAGATCTCACGTGCAAGTATGTATGCAACTGCACACTGCCGAAACATCAATTTTGCAACTAGATGGGCTTAATAAATGCTGATGTGTTTTTCACTAAATTATATTCTGTTTCCTTTACTGAAATACATATACATGCTATACGGAATGATCTCACATACCTTGAATTTCCAAGCTTTACTGCTTATAATAATCATTTCAACGTATCGTGGTATTGTTATTCTGGCGATTCATGTTATTCCTATTCGGATTGTTGAAATTTTCGTGGGAGATAATCCGCTTTACGGTTATCCCACCACGAAGCCGGCATATGATGTGGCCTTCCGGGAAGTTCAACCACTGTATCCGCGCGTCAGTCGAAATCTAACAACCATGATTAAATATCGTCCAGGTAACTTTACTTGTGGGGAAGCAGCTGGCGAAATGGTGGTTCTGATGAGTGAAATGTGGAATATGGCTGTGGACAAACATACATCTGGACCAGTTATCCTGTTGGCTTCAGGTAAAGCAGCAGCCAGGTGCCTTTACGGACGAACACATTGTGCTCGCGTTGATTAGCCTTAATGATTTCTGCAGCTTGCATTTTTGCGACTGACAGGAAATAAAAAAATCAGCTGTCTGAATTTTTGCATGGCATTTAATGTGAAACGTGGATGCTTGGAAAATTTAAAGCTCCTTAAAAATTAAATAGCATATGTCGTCTGTACAGTGTACTCAGCAATTTCCCGCGTTTTCCATTCATTATAATGTGTTCGTTTATGTTTTTATCGTTATACAGTATGTATACCATTTGTATGGCTGACTAACATACAGAGGAACATTAAGATTTAAAATACTTAAATACAATAAAAAATCAATATAAAAAACCTACAAGTGTAATTGTGTGTACCGCAGGATGCAGTACCGAAATCATTCCAGTCGGTGACTTTGCGCGAGGTAAGTCAGCGCGTGCATGCCTCACGGCTCACGCAATTCTTTGTGAAAGTGAAATGCATCCAATTAATCTTTGTAGTTCAATATTTCTACTGCTGTATGTCGGGTGACTTTGGTTGAATAACCATGACTTGTGTGAAGTGGATATATATACAGTACTTCATTATGTCATGTCCAAGCCATAATATCGAGTCTCACGTGCATTAATTTATTCCTACTATCTGTTTCAGAGTTCCAGTTTCCAGTCCTTGCTAGGTAAAGCTTTCTAATGTTTCGGATTTAATTAGCGTTTGTGATGCAAACTTGGGGTGACAGCACAGTATTGTACTTGCGTAAATCAAGCTTCTGATCGCTCCTTAAGCCCGAATGTACTCGTAGCTCGGCTTCGATGGACATCTTTATGGACAATCAGCGTTTTCCAACGGTCATGGCACTAGGTGCAGCAGCCGTTGCGGCGGTGTCGCAATCGTTGCAGCTGCTGCTGGAGCAGCAAAACTGGACAACTTTGAGCATTCTCTGTCACCGGGATTCTGACGATCCCCTTCTGCCTGAACGATGTCTGTTCATTAGACGCTTTCTTGCCAAATATCGGTCGACAATTAATCCTTTATTTATTAATATTGTATCCAGTACCAGTATCGAGATCAGCGATGCACTAGCACAAGCGAAATCTTACAGTTCCGGTGCGTGCAGTTACAGCTGTACTTACCGCCTACCGGTAGCATAAATTATTATTACCTACAAGGTATGCCTCGCGCATCCGCGCTCGGCACTTAAGTACTGGATAGCATTGGCTTTCTTTCGGTTTTACTTTCTCCGTCGTTACAGTCGGTGTTAAGTACTGGGCTTTATTCCAGTGCTCTACATTTCCTATACTTAAGACCCACTGAAATTATTTCCTGACCAGAGGTCACTGCAAATATTGGCAATCTATTGGCAGACCTATGGAAAATATGGAATTTTTCAAGACAGCTTGACTAAAACTGACCACGCACTGACGAATCCATAAAAACGGCGCATACATACGTCTTGGTTGATAAACTTGCACGAATATAAAGATATGGCGGACGTAATGCGTAGCCTTCCGCAAAAATGTGTACATTGTGCAACTTGCACTTGTACTTTGTACAGTTGTACTTCTATTTGGCTTTAATGTATCATATTAGGCACACATAACCAGCAAAAACTTGCAGATTAAGTACTGATGTGGGCTTAATGATTGTTTGTTGCTTGTAGTTATCCTAATTCTGGCGCTACTTGACTACTGGAAACTATTCATGGTACCGCACCACCGTATAACTGGAAAAATTATGTTCCGTTTAGTATTGACGAGTTCTTTTTTAAATATGTCGATAATTGCTTTAATTTTACTCTATTTTTTTACAGGCATCTGCTGTGGATCTGAAGATGGACACAGGAAAGTTTGTATGTGTGACTCACTGTTAGCGTTCGTGTTGTAGTGTATCTTACCGGTATCCAAGCGTTCCATACAAACCAGAATAACCATCATTACTTAATTTGGAACTAAAATGTATCCAAATAAATTAGCATGTGCTTGCGACAGGTTATCATCGCTGTCATATTTCCCGCAGGTGTTTTTGGCTGTCCACTTTCCAGACATGTCCGTCGTTCAAAAACAACAGGTTAGCTGGGATACCGACGACGAACTAACCAAGGTTAGTATTGAGTGCTCATCGAACTATCCGTATTAAGAATGTCCAGATCATTTGGAGGCTGGAGCAAAGAAGTAGATTTTTTTAAAAATGCGCATTTATAATAATTATAACTTTGTCTGTGCAGATTTCGCAAAGATTACTTCCGTTTTGGTTCGAAATATCCGCCATGAGCCCCCAACGCCTCGGCTGATCCAAGAATGGAGAACAGTGACGAGCGAAGCTCGTTCTAACTACGGAGCAATTTTACCAACCAATGCCCAGGTTAACAGGCTGAACGCTTTACAAATACTGAAATACTTGCTTACTGAGAAATATAGAATAAGCGGAAGTGCATGAGCTGCCTACGAGTATATAGGTAACAGCATAAACGACGCTGACACATTGCGACCTTTGTTTTGCAGCTGAACCTGATGCAAATGTCTGCGTACGCTTCTGTTTATATGGCTTTTCAGGTAAGTTGCCTTGCGTACTGTGATCTTTTCGCTTTGTTCACAACTCAGAAATGTAATGTTTTTAGGTGAGAT
The DNA here is from genome assembly GCF_019649055.1 of Paramacrobiotus metropolitanus. Lineage (NCBI taxonomy): Eukaryota > Metazoa > Tardigrada > Eutardigrada > Parachela > Macrobiotidae > Paramacrobiotus > Paramacrobiotus metropolitanus. The sequence goes on from NW_026570257.1 coordinate 588,762, forward strand.
GATTCTAGAATGTATACGTGAGGCCAAAACCCAATCACAACCCAATCAGAACTTACAGGTTCTTACAGGTGGCATTTTTTTAAAAAAAGGTTCTTAATGACACTTACGAGGATTTACACGATATGGACGGGATGGACCTGGCCGAACTGTTTCTGAACAAAACATTTCGAACGCCGGGACAAACAATAACCGTTGATAACGATGGAATGCGTTTAACTGATGTGTCCATCAGACAGTACAACAACCAGACCTTCGTTCGTACAGTGAGTGCTTAACACAAGCTTACGTCATAAAGATTTCCTTTCGTAGTGTAAGGTAATGTACGTTATACCTAGTGTACGTTAATGTAAACCTAGGCAGAATTTTGTAAAACTAAGGTCGCAGTCTATGCTATCACGAAATCGGTTACACTAGAGGGGTAGCTGAAGTCCTTGCGTTTGATGGTTAAATTTTACATTTATTGCTTGTCCTGCAACAGCTAACGTGGCTATATTCTGCGGAAATGGAAAGCCTAAATTTTGTGCTGAATGCAAGCCTTTTCTGGCCAGGGAATGATGGCGTTCTCCCGGCCAACAGCTTTCCTCCATGCGTTGATCGTATTTGCGTGGATAGGTCAACAGGTATAGAACTGACCGTAAATGGATAGGAAACGTTGGAATTATGAACACCTATATCCGCAAACGCAGGTAGTCGACACCTTTATGCACAGTATTAAATAATTTATGATGAATTTGTATTAAGTATTTCTTTTTGTTGTTTATTGTATGTGCGGTAATAGGTCTTGGTTCGATCGATATTCATAAAACTTATTTCTCATCTGTTCAGGCAGTACAGTAATAACATAAATCTTGTAACATCGTATTGTTTTGCCACTTAAGTTTTTCTATTTTGATTCATTCGTGTTTTAGTTTCTCCTGGAACATACGCATTGGATACATTTCTAGGAATTTTGGGAATCAGCGTAATTCTAATCATATGCTCGTATTGCAGGTAAGCAGACATACTAACAATAACTGCTGCTAGCTTTCATGACAGATACATCGTTGTGAAACTGATTTCATTTCTGCAGACGGAAAACCGAGCTAATGGAAAATAGTTGGTGGATGGTAGAAAATTCCGATATTGTGGATTTGACTATGAATCCAACAGTATTCAGGTTTGCCGGTCTGGCAGTACCTTTTGTCGACACACACGATGGAACTCCTAAATTTCAAAATGCTCTGTACAAAACATTTCGTGTGCAAGCGGCGCATGTTGCACATGTTAAAACAATTGACGATGTCCTGCGAAATCGAGCCGCTATAGCTGTCCTGAAACAGGTACTTCTATCCCTAAATACTGTACTTTCTTAACAATGTTCATATTTTACTAAACATTTTTTCTTATTGCACCTCTTTGAACCAGATTTCATTTACTGACGGGCACCGATCGCCGGTCGTCGCCATCTTTTAAATTCTACAGTAAATTTAGATTTTCACAAATCACAATTGCTAACCACATTTACTTATGTATAAGGAAGGTTGTTATTCATGGTGCGCAACAGTATGCAGTAGAACTGCGTTTTACTTAACATGTTTTACCGTATTTATGGTAGATTCGAGAATGCAACCATTTCAATTTGGGAAAATTCTATGGACTGCTATTACCGTCGCAGTGGACACCCACATTCAAAAGACTGCTGGCAATTGTTGAATGCGGCCAAAAGGGACTTTTGAGAAACTACATTGATCAGGATAACCTTGCCTTCAGCTGGGACTTGCGGTTCTCCCTTATGTGGGATCTATTTCGCGTAAAATATTAATTAAGAAGTCTTTCATGCTATTTCATTCTAAAACCAAGAACGATCGAAATCAGTACGTGGATAGTGAAATGGTGCGCATCATATTTGTAGGCACTAGAATACATCGGCCGAATCTCGCTCCGTATTCATGGTTCTCTGGATTTTTCTTCCCTGATAATTGATGAACATTTCAGCCTTAAAATTGCTAGACTCGGAATGCATCAGTTACAGCAGTCACTGCATAGTTCTCTAAAGGCAGCTGAATCGTTTCCACGAATTTGCTGTCTTTGGATGGCGCCGGAAGTATTACGGAATACTAGTCATGCTCATACATCGACTGCAGACATATTTAGCTTGGGCGTGATTCTGTACGAAATTGCTACCCGGAAAACCCCATTCAACGTCGATGTGTTCGACCCAGTTGCAATTGAAGGTACGAGTACCAAAAGGGCGCAAATATGTGTTACTCCCGATTCCAGTTTAGGCATCTGTTGTTAATCTTGTAAAAGTATGATTATTTAAACGTTGTTCTTGTTCTTATAAACGAATGCTAACTGCAGCAATGGTGGAACGTGTTAAGAACGGTTTCCTAAAGCCTTCCACATATGAAATGAAAAACACTCACCCCACGATGGTTACTCTTATATACCGGTCATGGACGTTTAATCCCCAAAGTCGCCCTTCAATCGGAGATTTTATGCACGGCTTAAATACTGTACATCCCCATACGAATATGTCCTTTACTGACAGTCTCCTGATGCGCTTGCAAAAATACAATCTGGAATTGGAAGGCACCGTGACTAGTCGTACCATTGCTCTACGTGAAGAAGCAGATAAAGTGGACAACCTTCTGGGAAATATGCTTCCGAAGTACGAATCGCTATAATGTCTCTTTATTTTGTGCAACACACATGAAATTATTTTGCATCGTAGATCGATCGCTAAAGAGCTGAGAGACAAAAATTACGTCCAACCCGAGTTTTTCGAATCGGTATCCGTGATGTTTAGTGATATACCGGCGTTTAAACATGTTGTGACATGCTGTTCGCCACTTATGATTGTGGAGTTCCTAAATAATCTGTATTCGATTTTGGATACATTAATTCCATCCTACGATGTGTACAAAGTGGAAGCCATTACGGACCAGTACATGGTACGAGAGTATTTCAACAGAACGCAAAAAGAATACTCATAAACAATATTATTTTCAGCTCTATGGCCTGCATACAGGGTTGACAGTGAATAGTTTGGGGTTGCGTTGAAAAGAGTAGTGAAACCAGGCACCCAGTCGCACACCCATGATATAAAGCACTCCTAATACGTACGATTATATTCGGTAACAGACACCGTCTTTCAGATCGCAAGTGGGCTGCCGGCAAGAAATGGAATTATGCATGCGCAAGAAATTGGGCGATTAAGTTTGCAAATGCTACGATCAACGGATCATCTGACTTGTCTCACGGATGGCCGCGACTTTCAGCTTGTATTGCGTATTGGAATTAACTCGGGTAAGGTGACAACCTGTCGTTACCCTACAGATTTTGTGGAACCTGGTAGAAATGGACACAGTATAATTCACTTCTACACGCGTACTGGAATTGTCAGAGATAATATTATAATGTGTACTCATACGTATGAAATGTGTCCCATGTGGAAATTGTAATCATGTTGACGTATTATTTCACTGTATTTTATTTAGGACCTTGTGTTGGAGTTGTTATTGGCAAGCGACTTCCACATTACGTTCTGTAAGCCTGGAATTTTCTGATGACGTACTCGTACTTTAAATGGCCTAACGTACCAAAGATACGGAAAAAAATAAACCTTTATCAGGAGCTTGTAGATCCAAGGTCTTATTTGAGTGACATTTTCGTACAGCATTTTAATCTGATGGTACATTATCACCTTTGTGTCGTGAAATACCACTTTTGCTGTTAATTATGGGATTCTATATGGTTTCTTGTGATTGTTTTTGATTTCTTCGTTTCATTACAGAGTTGGAGATACCATCAACACAGCCAGTCGTATCGAAACAAATGGCGAAGGTACACAAGCGCAACCCTGTCGTACTGTAGTTCTTAGCGCTGATAATATCGGTTGTTGACCATTGCTTAGTGTGTAGTTATGTGAGCAGCATAGTTTTTTTGTTTAGCATTGTTTGCGTGAATTTGCTTTAACTCTAAGACCTATATTCTTACTAATATACCCAATGCTGTATGCTTGATAACCTTTACAGAATCTAGAGTTCATATTTCGGAAGCCACAAAGTGCTTGTTGGATGTCACCGGAAATTTCATCATCGAGCCAAGAGGTCAAGTTTGTGTTAAGGTACAGTCTGAACTTGGACGTCGGTACCGCGAATATTATTGTCGAACATTAGATAATCTGGCATTTCAGGGGAAAGGAAGTATGACAACTTATTGGTTACTCGACACAGTGGATGGTGTGTACAATTCGGCTAAAGAATTTTCGCAAAAAGAAAAATAAAGATGGCACCAGAATGGATAAATTAAGAACTATAAATGAAGATAAAATAACCACGCACTTTTCTAATGCAGTCCGAAAAAATGCGATACTTGAGAGTTTGAAATGTAATATCTTTGCTTTACCCAATTAATTAGTATAATAATTGCATTGCAGCGATGGTGTACCTACTATGTGGTTGATGGTGTACAGAATATAGATTGCTAAAAAATACATATAAGTACTAAAATCAGCTAATAAAGTTTGTTTGTAAACAAAAAATGCTCAGATGTAGATTGAACTTTCCGACTAAAGGCTTAACCTCTTGCACGCCTGAGTACCCGGCTATGGAATTCACTTTAGGCGAAATCAGTCATTCTGAAGGCCATTCTGAATTAAGACTTTCTGTTCATTTACTTTAGAGGGATTACCAGGTATTATTCTACCAAATTCTAGAAAAACTCCTGCTGATGAATGATGAAATATTATAATTTAACAAGAGGCTCAAATAATTGATGACTTTGTATGCGTAGCATAATTTTACTGCTGGCCGTTCTTTTTACATCATATACTGCTTGCGACCTACTGCGTGCTTGATTATGATATTAATAATTATTATACCCATCTACGGGGTATGTAATCTGAATGTCTCTGTATATTGCCGTATGCGTGTATGGGCATATTATTGTGATTCCATTTCGCTGTTTATTAGAGCGAAAATTGCGAAACAGTACTGTACTTAATTGCTTCAGTTGAAATATCGCTTAGCACTACTCGTAGCCATTTCCATACCGCGATACCAGATTTAGCTATACTTAGCGTAAAGCGCTTCCTAAATCCTTAATTATTATGATGTACGTAACAGAACCTGCGCAGAGTCTCCGTGACAACTTCCAAAGCACTGTGTACTGGTGGAAAAAATCCGACAATTAGACGTCATGAGCTAAAAATATGGCTTGGCTGTATTAGGATTTTACCGCGATCTTTCAAGAACTTTCGTAACTGCTAGCCTACTGCTATCGCGGCACCATGGATTGCAGTCAAATTAGTGACTTAGAAGATGCAATTACCGAAGAATTTCGAGCGGACTCAGAGAGCGTCTTGCGGTTGTTCTGCTATCGAGTGTTTGAGTTGATCATCGATTCGCGCTATCCTACGTCCGACTCCATCAAACGCAGCTGCGATACATATCGGAGCACCCGTCAGTCTTCTAACAGTGACCTTTGGAATGCTCACCTAACCGAGTCGGTAACTGTACTAGATATGCTCATGTATATTATAAAACATTAATAATGTAACCTTTTCCATGTAAGTGTTCGTATACGTACGAGAAATTCGGAGTGGAAGCACCGCTGTTTGGCGACATTCGCTTCACTCTCAAACGGCAACTCGATCGTCATAAGCACGTTCTCGACACTCCCATAATCCTGCTGACAACAGTAAGAATGGACGATGGCGATGATCTGTATCTGGAAGCCTTCTGGATATCGCTAAGTTCAGCAGACGGAGAGTGTCGCACCGTCACTGTCAGCGATCTTTATTTTCGGTTATGTATGGTCATTCGGTCAGTAACTGTTCTGGTCAGAATGGCTCCTGTTAGGCGGTTAGTATGTCATAATCATAATCTTATTCTTTGAGTCCTAATGCAGTTTATCTAGAAGAACATTCGATCGCTGTTGTTTCGGTTGGATAGTACCAGAATTGCGCGAGCTGAAAGATTCCCTACATTAAAAATACTGGATGATGTTACTGTATTTCACTTTATCCCGTAGTTTGTTGACGAGAGAGTGGACCGAAACAAAACACTTGTTTCATCACGTCATCTTTTCAAACACGAAAGCACTAGACAACCTCCACTCTTTGCCGGGGGTGCGCAAGGTATCACTTTTATAAATTTTGCTGCTCCATTACTGCAGTACTAGTCAGATATTACTGCATCATGCGTTGGCATTTTTATAACTGTTAGTATTTACTATTTAGGGCGCAATGTATAGTATTTAGTCATTTTAGTGTGTACTGTTTAGTGTGCACTTTAGTGTATTTAGTGTGTATAACTGTTGATATTAATAGTATTACAGTCACCACTCACCACCACATCGCGCCTCTAGTAATACTGTACAGCATGCTGCTCCTTCGTAGATTTCTGCGATTCTCACTCCGTTAGGTGAACTGCAGTTCGGTTGCGTTAGTCGCAGCCATGAACTAACAGAGAATGACCCCTGGAGCAAGCTGCACACATCATCCCATGGGCTGACCGAAGGTGCACTCATAGACCAAATGGGCAATTTTCTGGATTACATTACAGTGGAAAACTGCCGGTGAGTCAAACCAGTATTAGAAGCCAGCTTCGGCAGTTTCGACTGTATCGGTAGCGGTGTCAATGACAGTAGTGTCTACACCACTTATTTCGGGTAACGCAATTGCCGGGCAGTACCTAAGTGTTTGCACCACTTCCAGTTATTAGGTATCGTATTTCCCGCCTTCGTATTCCTCAAATTTGACCACAACGATTCCGATGGCAAACTGGTCACTTGCACTTTTTTTTACGGCTCAGCACATTGATCACTCAACAAAAGACATTTGATCAGTAGATACGTAGCGCGCAACAGGGGCTGTCGATGCCGGGTTAGTTGAACCGGTATCATCACTTACGGCGGTATGTAGTAAAAAGGCAAACCAGATAACGTTGCGCGCCACCAGCAGCTCAAGGTGGCGCGCAACATAGCTGCTGATTTGATATCGTTGGTTGGGTGATCAATATACTGAACCCTAAAGTGCAAACAACAAATTTGGCAGCAGAATTTAGTACAGTACTACAATCAGCAGATTCCGTTTTAGAAAATTCTGATTAGCACTAATGCAAGGATAGCACATTTTTGTCGAAAAAGAGCGGCAGGTTTTTGTCGTGGTTAAACTTTTTAAGGCAATTTTCCGATACCCACCGCACCGTACACACAGTACTCCCGAAAGACCTACGGACACACCACTCGGAGTTATGCCCACAACAGTCGGACGAAGTGATGCACAGGATCGCTTGTCCGTTCGCCACCACACCGAATCCTCCGGAGATGTTGAAAAAAGACGAGTTCCACTCCTTAATGGCTGCGCCTCGTCTCCAAGCGGCTATGCATACTTTGTCGCCAAGCAAGGAAAGCGATCGTCAAATCACGAAGTCTGCGTTACGGGCACTGCAAGAGCAAACTTCGTGTGAAAATCTACCTTCGGCTTCTGTACGTATATACTCCAGAACATACGCATAGACGTTGTTGTAAAACTGCCTCTCAGATTCGTCTTCTCTTTCTTTTGTCAGGGCTTGTTGTTTTCACCTCAATTTGATATCACCGGCCTAACGGACATTGCAAAGCTCCAACATCCCGTGTTTCCAAAAACGACCGCGTCAAAACTGTTACGAACGGTGCAGACAAGTTGGAGGCCAATCGAAGAACAGTTTCGTGAGAATCAGCAGTTTTATGAACAGTTTTGCTGTGAAATTAAGGAGCAGCCCGATGCGTCAACCAGCAGCTAGATTTTAAAAATCTCATATCCTATAAGCAAGCTAGCGCAAACTGTGTTTTGAGTGGTGTCTGCATGTCTGCACAGTTCTGAAAATTCAATTAAGATTATATGCGATTTTCAGTGCGGTACTACTTATTACTATCGTACTAAAGTGCCCGTCAATCAAAAAACCGATTCGTTAAAATTACCTGTGTCTAAGTGCTCGTAATTGTGAAGAAATATGCCGGTTCCACCAACCAACCAACCACCACTACAACATCTGTAGCATTCCTGTGGTTTATTGGTTAGCAATACTGTAGATAATATAGCATTAGTTTCCGCTCAATTTGTTGACCGGCTTGTAGGACATGTGGCCAGTTTTGCACCTTTGATAAGTGACAGTTGTGGCTTCGACTTCTTATCCATCAACCATGTGCGATACTGCAGTTCTCCATTGAACCTTTTTGTCGGTAACCGTGAACAGTCTTATAGTTAGTGTGAATAAAAAATGCTTCCATACGATCATCAAAATGGCTACGAAGTAATTTGTTTACTTTAAAGGTTGTAGGTTTTAGATCGGACGAGGGCGGGAATCGGTCAGGCTGAAAATTATCGTACAAGCCATCTAATTATGCGGATCCCGCTCACTCTATACTGGAGCTTCCTTTCACTTCATGTGCACTGAATATCATAAAGAATGCAGTATAGCTAGGATTTCCGACAGTGAATTGCTGCCGCTGCCAGGATGTCCTTTCTGTTGTTAGGAAGTTTTTTTTGTACAGTGATTTCTAATAAAATGATATTACTATCGTGCTTGTAAGCCAAACTAATTAAAGAATTGGCTAAACTATGTACACAGTAAAGTAATTACTCGTAATTACTTAAGTGGATATGCCGGTAGTCAGCCGAAACAAACGCAAGTACGCAAGCACATCTGCTTTTTGGCTACCAGTGCATACACAACTTTTTGTAGCCACTTAAAAAACAATTTCTCATAGACCACGCATGCATTTGTCTGCACACCACTTTGTCACCATCGTGCACAGGTGATCAGCTTGTACAGTCCATGACGCAGGTCTTTCAAGCTGAGTGTAAACAGAATGGGATCCATGACGGCTTGGAAGTTGTACAGGAGCGTCACCGACGAATCGATGCTGGGATTGGTTATGTTGGGCGCAAAGGCCACCGCCGTAAAGTAGATGACGGAGGGACTCCAGCACAAGAAGACGCTGATGGTTAAGAGGGTCAGCAGCAGAAAAGCGTGCATGTGCTTGCGACTGGCAGCCACATCCCGCTTTTCAATGAGGTTGGGCGCCACGGAGTTGCCGCGTGAACGCGCGCGCGCCCGATCGTGAGACTGGTGTGAATGATGTGATGAATCTGGCAACATCAAGAAAAGTGTTATTGTGCGTTTTTACTATTTATCAATTACTATCTATATTTATCAATTACTACCGTCACCGTTAAATGCTCGGCAGTGTATGTCAAAATACGGTATCTCGGATCAATCAAAATGGATTCGCCGATTGAGCCAACAACCAAACTCGAATAATACTAAAAATTAACTATATTGATAATATCATCTTTAATTTATTATTAAACTGGTAGCGAAAATTGCCAAGATATGAACGAAGCTTCGAAAAACGGTTGTTGCTATCTTAAAAAAACCGTCTGACCTGACATGTAAAGTGCAAGCAGTTAATTAAAATCAATAAATTTTAAAATGTCTGTTTAAGTATTTCTGGTGCAGGGTAGAAGAATCGAGTGTGTAACGTACATAACGATATTGCTTCAGTTGCCATACTGCACGTACGGTCTTTGTGCTCCACATCCAGATGCGTGTGCACCGTGTGCGCCCCACCCGGCCGGTGCTCGGACTTGAGCATGAAATGCCCGACCCGCTTACGCCGCCGCTGTAGCCACCAGATCAATGGGAAGACGCCCACCACGATGGCTTCTGCCGCCACACTGAAAAACTGCACCACCAGCATCCACGCCGCTTGTCCGGGCACATCCGGATTCACCACACACCCATCCGGGCCGTCAATCGGCTTCCGGTAGTATGCCGCGTCCAGAATGATCCCTGGCAATCCGACCAAATGCCCCAATACCCACGTGCCCAGACAGCAGACTAGGGCGGTGCGCGTGGTATGGTTTTGCCGGTAGTGGACTGGCAGCGCGATGGCCCACAAACGGTTTAACGCGATCAGGGGATGCGTCAGAAACTGCACGAGCGACACTACCCATAATCCGTACATGTACACGGTGCACCAGTTCCAGCCCAGATACCAGACGCTGACCGTGTGATTAATGAGATCCAACGGGCCTTCCACGGCAAAGTAGACAAAATTGGCTAAAGCCAGATTGATGAGGTAGATATTGAAGTGCACACGCAGGTGTGCTTCTTTGACGAAAACCAGCAAGGCTAGTCCGTTGAGGAATAAGCAGGCCACGGTTTCTATTAACGATAAAATGGCTTCCGACTTCCAAGCAGCGGTTGCGTTTTCGACGGTCACGTTGTCGATTAACGGATGCGAAATATTTACACTGTCCATAGTTCGCCTAATAAAAATATAAGATTTTAACTCAGTTATACTGATAAAGGTCAGCGGGTATAAAGCATGCAACACAACAGCTTAACTTTAAGCAAAAAGGTCATGCTCGGCATGGTGCCACTACCTATTGATTTCTGAGTTATTTTGTTTACGCTCTACCCGGTTTTTATATGAACGAGAAAATGGCAACGCATCCGCTCCATTACTTTCTCGCGCTACTTTAATGGATCGCGGTCAACGTGTGCGTGATGAAAGTAGGTAATGAAATTAGCCAATTAGTTTGCGGGACGGCTGCAACTCCCGTGTGGGGTTTAGCCGAGACGATGAACTTGAAATTTCTACGGAGACGGTGCACCGATACATCTACTTTGCTATGAAACCTGGGTAGATTCCGCTAATTTGCTAATGAAATATTCAGAGAAAAGTTATATCGTTAAGGGAATTAATCAGGGATACACGCCATCGCGGTTAAGACAGTATCAGGGTCACGCTGCCCGGTGCACACTCACCATACTCTCGAGGGATACATTATGCTGCAGGCAATACTGTCAACGTGCAATCAGAAGAAAGTTTGAACCGCTACATAAACCCGACACTTTAAAATGTGGAAGATTAACGTGTCGGTTCATCAGCTCAATTAGTGTTATTAAATGGGGTAACTGTTGGACAAAAAATAAATAGCAATAGAGAAGATTAATAAACTACTCGTTCAGCAATTTGGATATGACCAAGTTGGTTGTGTTGGTCGTTGGTTGAACCAACAAAGTGTAAAAGGAAATTCTTGTGTAGGGCTTTAAGGGGAGCGTCTGTGTTTAATCATTTGAATAATTTGAGGCAATCTGCCTATCAAGACGAGATTGATGAACGCATCGTACGCTGACACGTCATTTACCTTACCGCTGCGAAACCTCATCTAAATCATCTCGAAGCAAAATCGCTGTAATACTAGGACAGAAGCCTGCACTTCATTGAAAGAAAAAGCGCATTTCAAGTTTGGCTTGATGGATGGTTTCTGGCATGACGACCAAGATTAGGAAAATAGACAGTTGAAGTACTGCCATACCTTTAACGGTTAACCGATATTCTGCATCTGTCTCACAACTTCTTCTGCCTTACACTGCAAGACGTGTACATGTTGACTACATGTGCATTGTACTATGTACGTATTCAGTTCATATTTCTATAAAAGGAAAAGCGAAACATCATCGTGATCCCATCAAAAGTGTCGAGCCGGCAGATAAATGTGCTTTCTGCATCTGTTTGATGCGGGAGAGTACCGGATACACATGGCACTGTTTGCGCCAAATTCGCTGATGTGACGGTTGTGTGTTTCATGTACAAAACCGGGAATAATTTACCACTATGGTGTTTGCGGCTATCAAACGTGGTGCACTCGTAGGATTCATACACGGAAACAGTACCTTCAAGGTCACGCAAAAAAGGTTATTTTCTCTTCCAACAAATTACGAAAAATGGCACAAGCTAATTAACAAGGAATATCCTTGCTACAAGAAATTAAGAACAAAGTGTAAAAGATATTAAAATACATACGCATAATACAAATACATAAAAAAACAAATACATTGTAATACAAACACATAATACAAATACATTAAAATACAAATACATAATTAATTCATAATTATATTATTATAATAAACAAATTAGTAAGTATTATGATCATAAAACATTTAGGTACAGTGCCTCAGTTTTTGATTGATTATGATTGTACGAAACATCGTACAATTAAGTACATTCTTTGGTACATACTTTCTGCAGCATTTTGCACAACAATACGCTTAGATTCAAATTTTTTTGCAAAACTTCTATTGAAATAACGTGCATTTGACTTACCCAGGTTTTGACGACTGGAACGATGAGGTAATTATTACGTAATGAAGTCGAACAGTTTGATGTGATACTAGCTCATCGAATGCAACATCTCAGCAAAATGTGACTGCAAAACGATAAACTATCAACGCCTCCGTAGAAATATTGCATAACGCAGAAACCGTTTCCGTGAAATGGCGCCAAGAAAAGCCACGCATCGACGTCTTAAGCGCGTCAAAACACTGATCGGTACATAGGTATAGTCAATCCTACCGGCGAGTACATTTTCTTTAATTTTACGGCATTGGAACATTAACGCTCTACTCCCTTCCTTCTTCCTTCCTTGATTACAGTCGGCATCACCCACCCTAGGTGCACTTAAGCGCCAGTTGAACGAAAACAACCCAAAATAGCATCCATATGGTCCACACGATCGATTAGGCCGATTTAAGGTTACGGAATTTGACCAGTTGTTTACGACAAAATATTCGAAAACAGACCGATCCCCGTTACTACACCAACAGAATGCTATTGTGGCGATGATTGTTACGGCATGAAATGTGTGCGGCGTTTATATAAGCGATTATTACGAAATGAGACTTTCAAGTGCAGGTCATTCATTAGAGGGTGCCATAGAGGAAGTCAGTATACGGGAGACATGAGTAATGTTGACAGCTTTCCTTGAGAAAAGCAATCACGTAGCCGCGGTCAGGCGTCCGCGTTGTTTACCGGAACAGGACGGCCTAATGGATGGTTATTGATTGATTCCGGGTTAAAACTTTAGGCTAAAGACATCCAGCCAGCAACGCTTTATTGAGTGGCCGCAATTTTCATTTCCACCTTGATGAAAAGCCGGGCGGAGGATTGAGCACAATGGACGGTCGCGTGTGTAGCCATCAAAGCGACAATCAAAGCACAATTATGACAGGCTTCTGTAGATGTTTTTGCTTAGTACTATGAATATCGATTAGTTAAAAAAAATGTAATGAATAATATTCATACATAATGGGCAACAACATAATATGCGCGCTTATGAAGTAGTAAAATAACACTTAATACGTAGGTAATAAAATAACACATAATATACTTGTAAGTCTTGTATAAAACCTATAAATGAAAATAATACGCGTTTATATACGGTATGCAATAACACACATACAGAATATTGAGCATAATACATGTACAAGTTTACGACTATATCTGTATCGGTGGAATTTAAAAACTGTGCTGGCGCAAATTGATGGCAACAGTCTGAACACAAAAATGTCTACCGTCGTATTTGGTTGCCGCTTTTTACATAATATATGCGGATCGCCGTATATAAATCGTGTAAGCAATACAGACGTCGGTTGCCGGTGATCCGCCTTCCAGGTGCTAGTTTAAATTTCATATCGGAAAACATTTCCATATGATTAAAAATTCTGAGGATCTTCTTATTACTACGGCGCCCTTGATAAGCCGGAACCGACGACGGTTACGGTGCTTGAGTCTTGTAATTCTGAGCGGAAACAGATTTTATGTGTTGCATATTTGTGCTAATGACAGACTGGAAGAGTTCCTTTGCGCATGCAAATGTGATTCAGCATTTTATCAAGAACGCAGTTCTATTTAATTACGATCTTTCACCGTCGATGGTAGAACGATACCGTGAGGCAATGCAAGGATACCGAAACTAAAAGATATAACCGAAAATATTTACCTGAAAGAATATTTTTACAACGAATACAGTTACACCATATGTATGCTGTTCATGTCGCCCAATATAATCACTTAAACATGTCATTCACTTGATCGGCGAGCGCGAAATTCTTCCAATGCAGAACTTAAAAACGCATGGTTCTGGAAAAAATATTATTGATCTACGTAGTAAAATTGCCGGTATCCGCAGTTTCCGGCATCTAATAAATCGTATCATCTACCCTCTGTCTTTGTGGCCGTTATCACTTTACCGATTTGAATAAGGTCTGCTGTAAGTCGTGTACTCCGTATGTGCTAAATCGGTTACCTTTTTGTAAATGATCGAGTTGGCATCGTCATTATTCATAATTATTCATAATTATTCATACGTGGACTCTGCAATTACCGTATCACATCAATCGAAGCAAAGTTTTATTGCCAAGTTGATTGCAGTTTTGGGTAATTTACGATAGCGTCAGAAACATTACCCAAACTCGTTGTGCAACATTTGCACATTAAATAAAACAGCATCAACTTACGCCCGGCATGACTCACAACTATAAATACCAGCGAATTTTATCGCTATCAGCTATTACCACTTTTAGTGAATCATTCAATCACACAAGTCCAAAGTGTGCCGACAATGTGCTTCGCTGATAAACAAGGCGGCTGCCAAATTTGTGCACTGTGTGCAACGGAAAGCAGCATTCAAAGTTTTACACTGCCAAAATCCCTAAAATTTTTCTTTTTCAGACGCTATCTTTGCGCTTCTGGAGTCATAATAATTACCCGGTTACATAGTTTCAACACGAGTATTAGTGACTATAATAGAGAAATACTAGACCACGCAGAACTGGGCCATAATCAGCAGAGTACGTAGCGTACACTCGTGTTCTTCGCTTGAGAACGACAACTCTTACCGGCGGAAGGCTTTACGTGAAATTGTGTTTTGATGCAAGAGTGGAGAGTTTCCACATTACCATCACAATGCAGCGGATGGATAATGCAGCTGGTAAGAATTTTACACTGACAAGAGGATTTCCGTTAGGTTGAGTTATTGGTTCTAGCAACACGCCTCAGTTGCGAAAGAATAAATTACTAATTTACTACCTGTACTAAATAACTAACATAAAGCGTTATTACAACGATAATGGCTCATCCACTGAGCTTAAAAAGCAGCCGATTTACATAGACCTTCTAACTGCAGATTGGGAAAGCTAAAGTTTAATATCTTCCAGCATATAGCTACGCATTTGGTTTTACAGTAATCGCTGCGGTAGCAGACTGTTAGCTTCGCTAAAAACAGAACCGATTATTACAGAAATAATTTATCAGGACCTCATTTCGTCGAAAGAGATAATCTTACAAACGCTATGTCCAGTAACTACTTATTTTTCTTAGCAGTGAATAATCCTTGCTTTCTGGCGTTGATATTATCTGAAGTCTCCATAAACTAGTAAGAAAAATTTAAAATGGAACTCGAAATATTAAAGATCGTACACATGGAAAATGACATTCATGCACGATATACACACACTAAACTGACAGAGTACAGTACTTTAATTTACGATGCGCAAGCACAGCTATTAGACTCAAGGGATCGATTCTTTAGGTTTGGATATTGTGGAGATCAATTCACGTGTCCAGCAGGAACGCTTCTACAAATGCGAAGAACACTTTCTACTCGAAAAACAGGCCTTAAAGGTCAAACTCTGCCTACCCATGCGCTATAGAGTGCAAAAGGTCATAGGAATGGGAACGTACGGAATTGTTGTGTAAGTACTACAATAAATTTTTGTACAATCGGCCTTGAGGGTTTGTATTTCAATAAACACACTTGGGGAGATATCTTCTACTAACTATGAATTTGGCCATAGTACTTTAGTAACAACCATATTACAATATCAAGACAAGCAGTAAGAAGCTCGCTGATGCAGTTTAGCCACCGACACCCAAACCAACGAAAGAGTGGCGATAAAAAAGTTGACCCGCCCATTTACGACTGAGATCGAGGCAAGGCGGACGTTCCGGGAAATTCATTTGCTCAGACATGCCAGACATCCCAACGTAGGTCCCATATACGCAGCACAACTGTACATTGCGTGCGTTAACGTTCCAGATTTTGGTTGTTAACGGGCAGATTGTGTCTCTGGTGGACATTTTCACTCCGCATATGACCTGGACATCGTTCAGCACTTCAAGAGACAGAGAGGAAGTGTACATTGTGAGTGCCGCCCTGTGTGCGATCCACCAAAACATTTGCTTTACCCTGTTGTTCTCAAGGTCACGAGGTATGCCGGTCCGACTCTGGCCGAGATCATCGAAAATAAGAGCATTGCATGGTCGGCATTGGATAAAAAGCTCATGCTCTACAACATTTTACGGGGTTTGCAGGTGCGTTAACTTTCAAAACGATAGTCGACTGGCAAATTTTTGTTGCATATAAATTGTCTCCACTGGCGCGTATGCCGTGTTTCAAGTTATATAGATTTCGCTGAGCGCAAAAACTGCTTAGTTATTTTCTAGTATTGCTTGTTGGTACCGTTGCGGTATTTGCGATTTGGCTCAAGTTCTGCACCGTACGCTTTAAATCATTTTATACTTCCGAAAGAGTGACCGTTATTTTGTTTTACAGTTCCTGCATTCTGTTGGCTTGATACACCGGGTAAGTCTGTAGTACTGTGAGAGCATATGTTAACGGCTTTGCACTGCTCATTGAATAGCACTGCTTTACACTGTAGGATTTGCATGCTCTGATAATGTAATTTTTCAGGATCTGAAACCTGCCAACATTGCGGTTGGTGGTCGCAATATGGCTAGTATCCTCGATTTTGGACTGGCTCGAGCTGTTCCTGATGATTCCGCATTAACGGGTATGTTAAAAAATATGCAGGTTCGCGATATCAATCATCCGAAATGCCTCTCATAGACAGCTGCATCTTTAGGGTGAGACAGCTGGAACTTGTTATAACATTGTTTAATGCATTTTCCTTACAGGATACGTTGTTACCAAAGGGTAAGTCGGTCATTCTGCCATCACAGTGTCCGCATATTGCCCATAATATAAAAAAAGTATAACGGTTGAGAATGTTACAACTATTGCAGATACCGCGCACCGGAACTAATATACAACCTTTCGATATCGGAAAATGGTTTGTCGCACTATACGTCTAAAGGTAAACGCAAAGAAAAAATTGGTGTGACATTAGTAATCTCATTACTCGTACCGTTTTTCACACATTTTTAGTGGACGTGTTTAGCGCCGGAGTGATTATGGCGGAAATGGAACTGCGGAAACCGCTGTTCGACATTGTTGACAGTAAAATCACTTTGACCAGTTTACTTCTTATAATGAATTACGTAAGAAGGTCACAGCGGAATTGCAGATCAGAGAGGTTTCATTCACCTCGCAGCCTTTCTTAACCTGATGGGAAGGCCAAGCGACGAATGGCTGGGTACCATTGCTGATATGCCGGTAAGTAGATTTTCGATTTCGGACTTTCGATTTTGGAAGCTGCTGTTCGCTGGCAGCTTAATCTTCCGCCAATTTTTAAATGAACTTATTGATTGTTAGACCAGGACGGCCATAGCCAAGTGGAGCGACAGAGTGAAATCGCCTGAAGAATTACGTGCACAGTTTGAGCAACAGTTTATGAATCTTTCCGATGAAGGTGATACGCGTTACAGCATGATAGGCAGCTCAAGGCTGTTTTGAAAGAAAGTTTACTAAATTTAATCACTCAAGTAATGGCGTAATCGTCGATGCAGGAATCGACCTTTTAATACGCATGCTGGATGTGGATCCCCGTCGACGCATTAGCACGGCGGAAGCGTTAATGCACCCATATTTCGAAGGCCTTCACAATCAGGACAACGCAAACCTTGCGCACAATAATCCCATTGTGATTCCTCACGAAGATATCCTCCGCACAGCCGAACAATGGAAAAGTAAGGCTTGTCATGACACAGAACGGCGTTTCTCGGTTGCATGTAGTGCCATGTACCTTCGGCTGCGGCTACACCGTCAGATATTTATTATGTTCTGAGTGTACGTTCGTTAGCAACGTGCTGTAATCAGCATGATAAATTGCAACTTTAAACCGTCAAGTCGTATATACTTACTGTATTATGCCATCATCACGTTTCTGATTTTCTTTACGGAAATTTTTGTGTATTCTAAATCGATGTGGGCTTTGCAGGAGCAGTTTGGACTGAAATGCAGAATTCCGCAACCCAGGGCAATGGCGGCGCTGTATAGGAGTGTTTTCGGGGGCTGTGTGTTTAGTGGGAGGGGGAATGTTACTGATTATTTAATTTTATCGTAAATTTATACCTGATGTGTGAAAACTGAACACATACATAGTACATACTACTTCCGTCTTTTGGAGTAATTCTTCCTGCCATTGTGAATGTTAACAAATGGCTGCTCTTAAAATGTGGCTGGCAGCCTGGCTGTAACTATAAGGTTGTCGATAATAGTGAAGGATTTTCACCTGTGCTACATGCATAATCTGATCATTGTTATAAGCAAACTGTGAGGACAATATGAAAGATATTCTTACAGATTTACCTATACATAACCAAATATTTTAAAATTCGCAAGATTAGGTTCATTACGATTTTTCTAAACACCTCTCATAGTAAAAGAATGCAAATGCGTAAAAATAAGATAAAAAGAACTACAAGGGTAACTAAAGTAAGGTAACTAAAGTAGACAAGGGTATAAGAACGATACAATCATACAATTATCTGAATGGTCAAGCGAATTCAGTGAATCACGAAAAGAGGTACACATTATTTGCATTACTAGTAACCGTTATGGCGCAAAAATAAGAGCCTTCAACAGATTTCCCGCAATCTCAGCGCTGCCGTCAATTAACGCTTCAACGCGTCTGTGAGCGTCTGCAAACGCGTTTCTTACTGGCGCTATACCGACAGTATGAGTGGTTTGTACCACATCTTTTCGTGGATTCAGTGGCTCCTGAATGCTGAAAACCTTGTTGGGCTTTTCATCCAGTCGACTTCGCATTTGCTCACGACTAATAATTCTTCCACCATCCGCAAAAACGATAGCCTGGGTAGTGTAGTTAAACTCGGTACCATAGAATCGCAGAAAGCTAAGCAGCAGACCGCCCAGATTACCAGCAGCATCACCGCTACGCTGCAGCAGGCTGATCACCATTAAGGTCAGCACATACGAACTCATTCCACCGGCACAGGTGTTAATGCCATTTAATTCTCTGCGGCGGAGAAGCTCTTTCAGCACAACCACTAGCCGAGTAAGATGGGGATACCGGGCGCTCTACTCATTGATCCACTGGGAATTGAGCAATCCTTGGTGACAGTTGTGTTGAGTTGTGCACTGCAAAGTGCAAAATCAAACCATATCGCTAGGAAGCCATCGTAACGCCCTGTAAAATCAGTTACCGTAGTTATCGAATTCGAGCCCTCCCGCAAGCGCCTCTCCCCAATCATGTTTCAAAAATAACGCCACCCCCCGAAATTACGTTCCAGGTGACCGTTAATAAATGACTACCGCAACAAAACGTAGTGGTAGGCTGTTAACTCTTTCAAAAGCAGACAGAGGATATTTCTGTTCAGTTCTCTTTTACGAATGTAGAGGACAAATCCGGCCGAATAATTAAATACTGCGCCAAGTTTCGAGTCAACAGGATGCGCAGTTAGTCCGAAATATAATGGCCCCTTCCGGAACTTGCTGTTTGAAAAATAATGTCACCCCCCACAAGGCCCCCTCCGCCATGATCTTCGAACTATTTGCAGTCCAGTGCCACAAATTCGATAACTGCGGTATGTGTTATAAGAAGGCCTTCTTAACAGTGGAGTCTATGTGCCAGGTTCTAGAGGAGTTAGCTCAACGAGACCTTCTTCTCCGCGGGATACTTTGGAACTGAACATCACTTCTGCAAAAGTATTTGCGCAATACAGGGGCGCTTTACATACTTACCGTAATAACAAAGCTGACCTGGCTCTCGTATTCGGTGACTTTGAGATAGGGAACGGCAGCGTCTTTGATCCAACGAGCTGAGAAGCCGCTGCCGGTATCATATCCAGGGATGCTTCGGCCAGCACTCATTTCCTTTCTCAACGAATTCAACCAAGCTTGCGAGTGAGCGTGCGGATCGTCTGGTCGGCGGTGGCGTACAGTAACGAGCAGATCAATATCACTGAATCGTAGAAAAGTCGACGTTAAAGAACTACCAAATGGTTCCACTCTTGTATGAGGATGGCGTGAAGTAATAAATGAAGTAAGTCGTGCAATGGATGCCTCACGTTGCACCGCGAGGGCGCCGTGAGAATGGATAGAAGCGTAGAACGCATCGATTTCGCTGTTCAAAAGTTGGATAACAGCTGCGCGACGCTGATCAATATTCTGTGCCATATTATATTAAATGTCAGCAAAGACTCTACAGGTGAACAATTTCTCACACTTTACTGGAACAAAGTGAACGATAAAGCCAGATACGGTCATAAAACCCTGCAGCACTACGTCTACCTCGTACAACGTACACCACAGGGAAAAAGCTTAACTTTTATTTCATGACAGCTGCACTCCCGACAACTGTGCCGTCTCCACACAGTTGCATCAACTTATATACCACATCAATATGCATGCTCGCACAACACGCTCATATCGCATACAGCCACAAAGCTATAAAAACACACGCACCAATCTGACCACTGCACATCCGCTCCTGCAGGCCAGATTAATCCTGCCTTCCTCTCATTCCCACTTGACCATCGGTCACAAACACTCATGCATATAAATGCATAACACCATAAAGGCATAAATGTCCCGCACAAATATGATCATAAACCATACAGCTCAGACTCGGCACCAACAAAACCATAAAGATACATACAGCCATGCAATCCACGCTATCCAGTGTCCACGGTCGTAATCCACGATCGTAACAACGGCCAAGAACCCATACAAAACACAGAACCAACCGAAGGCCTACGCAAAATCTATGCGGCCAAAACAGCTGGTGCACTGGATGCTACGAGTATCTCAGCCAGCAGCCAGATAAGGTCTGCCCGACTCTGCAGTGGTCGTAGGCGGTGGGCCGCGTGTGCAGCAGCAGCGCCGATTGGTTAGCGCGACAGAGGATCCGCTGAGTATCCGCATTCCGCGATATACGTATCAGCAGCAGTTAAGGCGGCCCACCTGCGTGCGGGCGTACAGAGAACAGTCTCGAGAGGCGTCAAGCTACGAGTAGAGCCGCTCTGACACCAGTAGTGTTCAAATGTAGAACCTGTGTTTACCGTGTTTCCCGTGTTTTTCGAAATAGAAGCCCTGGGCTTCTAAATTTTCGAAGATGTCTAGGGGGAGGCTTATACAGCAGAAGAGGCTTATATGGTGGAGGAGGCTTTTAAATTTTCGAGGCATTTCAACTAGCGCTATTTTAATATACCGTTTGTGTAAAGAGGCGTCTAATACGGAGGAGGCTACTAAATTTTCGAACTGTAATGGGGGGAGGCTTATATGGTAGAGGAGGCTTCAGTTTTGGAGGAGGCTTTAAATGTGAAAAACACGGTATACTCATATTAGTTTTTATTGTGCAGCAGATTTACATATGCATTCTTCTTGCTTTCAGATCATTCTCATGAGCACTGAGCAACATAAAACAAATTGCGGCAATTATTAAGCAAACAGAGACTCTACGACGGTGATGTCAGGAATTAGAAGTAAATTTGGATGACTCGGCACAAACGTCTTAGCACGGTGTCCGACCATTCCGGCATAATTTTTAGCCCTTCCTGTAAACGCATTACGAGCCGGTTTAGTGAATGATCAACCGAAGGAGTTTTTGTGTCATCTTAATAATTGTGAAATGCTTCCCAAACAGCTATGTCGGTCGCTATAGCAATTGGCTATGGCAAGATGAACTAGAAACGCGCTAGCAACGAGAATAGAACTAGCAACGAGCTGCAGCGGCAATCGAAACCTGAACTGTAGGATTTCTGACCTAATGTTATACCGTTTGTTACCTCATAAACAATTCTTAGTTTGCAATTTAACACTGTAATATACTTTAATTTCTGTATAAATTTCTATTGTGTCAATTTCTCCCGTCTTTCATGGAAGTAAATTTATTGAGACATAAGTACTGTATGGGTGGGTTTGGAATTTTTATTTTAGCTCTGGAGACTGGAAGGTCCTTATCGCTCGTAAATGGAATGGCTACGAACGTAGCTATGTCATTGCAATGACAATCACATCTAATTGAATGTGATTTCGTTTTATTTGTGGGTTTAGTCTGTATGATTCAGATGTGTTTTTTGGTCGGGCTATAAGGATTACGTGCATGTGTTGACAGGAACGCAAACAAAGCTGTGATGGGGATGACAAACACTGGTGCAAAAACAGAAAGAGCATGCCCAACGAAAGACGATCTGGGTTTCATTTTCATGGCGGTAAGTTGTGTAAGTGGTAATATGCATAAATGCCTCATTCGCCGGTGCAAACGGTGTCGACGCTATAAACTGATTTTTTGGAGAAGGGAATTCCTGAGGTTGCTGTTCTACGTTGTGAAGACTTGTACTCGTTTTTATTTTTCAGCTATATGAGTATACGTGCATTTAGAACTTAGATGGCGAAAATAATTATTGTTATTGTAGATTATCTGGTAAACCCACATAATACTCGTACGTATTTGCAGTTTCGGAAAAATGTTTCCAGATTTTGAATGCGTAGGTCACTGTTAAGATAGAACTCAGATAATAAGTAGAATAGTACAAGCCCAACACTGATGAATATGGGCTCACGACTATTAATTAACGAATTAACGCGCTACTGTAGATTTATTACGCAGCTGGAAGCAGCACTGTTTAAAAAAACTGCAGCAAAGTTGCAGATGTAAATTATATGTCACGATAGCTTGTGACGTATGGGAGTAGGATCATACGCCGGATGTACGTACGGATGCTGACTGTCCGCCTTCCACCTGCAACACAACGGATAATCTAGTCAATCTCTGCTGTGATTTGCTGTTCTCTTTTACTAGCGAAGTATATGATGTCATAACGCAAAGTCTATATAAGTTCTTGTGATGCCTAATATCGGTATCAGTAGTCTGAGATTTACTTCTGAGACTGCTTCCTAATTACAATTTCCTAGCGTAGTAAACTGTGATGTGTATT
The DNA here is from genome assembly GCF_019649055.1 of Paramacrobiotus metropolitanus. Classification (NCBI taxonomy): domain Eukaryota; kingdom Metazoa; phylum Tardigrada; class Eutardigrada; order Parachela; family Macrobiotidae; genus Paramacrobiotus; species Paramacrobiotus metropolitanus. The sequence continues at coordinate 611,724 of NW_026570257.1, forward strand.
GGATAAAGAGACAGCAATACTTGTTCCTACTGAAGTGCATAGTTGTTCCCGGATTATCGCTTAGTATACAGGTTTGCTCGTGACACAATCGTCCTAGCTCATGCCGATCCACACAGGACTTACGACCGGAAGTTGTGGTTAGCTCGTTCCTGAGGGATTCCTGATCTTCGGTGTTCCTGATTCGTTCGTCTTATTTCCACCATAGTTCTTCTGTTACAGTTTGAGAGTACGAGTGCCTACCGATTGAGCATTACAGGCGTGGAAGAGTAAAGATTGTTCATGGAGCCTTAACCGGCGTGAACGCTTATACACGACATGGCGCCCACCGGTGTCTTTTAATTTTCCCGATGTAACAGAAAATTATTGGTGGAAAGTTTGATAGTAATTTTCGGTAATAAATGGTCCGTTTTTGAAAGGCGTCGAACCGCAAAGGTACGCCGAAGGAGGTCAGCGTTCCCGATCTGGCCTAGTTAAATTATTTTCAGCGAGCTTCCTCGCAGTTGTGAGCTTCCTCACTGGTGAGCTTCCTCGCCAATTAAATTAATTTAATTTAATTTAAATTGGACCGTAGGAATTTAACAGTCGAAACCTCAAAGGTCGGCTGTGTAATTCATTGGTGTCTGTGTGGGTAATTTCCGGGTTGTCTGCGCAAAGCAGTAACCGCGGCGAATAAAGTGTAGTCTGCAGTGTCAGTGCTCCTGGCCTGCAGATAGAGCAGATAGTAAGCACCGAGCCATTGTCAGTGGCCAGGTGAGATAACGATCTCCAGCAGACTGATAAAGGCAAGCCGCAAGCGGTAGCCAAAATCAGCAGCTAGAGAGAGTTGACCGTGAAAAGGTGAACACCGGCAAACGGTGATTGACCTGTGAATCTTAAAATTACAGCAGCACGCAAAGTGCAGCAGTGTAATTTTAAGAATTTGTTACAGTCGAAACCGCAAAGGTTGGCTGCGTCTAAACTCACTGAACAATTCAAACCTAAAAGGAGGATTGGGAAGTGAGGAGACAGTAATTGCACAATTGCAATTTTCGGAAACCAGTAGCACAATCGCTGCTGTACCTTTTATTTTAATTAGCCGCAAAGGTTATTTAAAATAAAAAGCAGAAATGTCGGGCGGTCCGATTCCTAGAAATCGCCCACCACCGCGTAAGATCCCAGATAACAAAGTGATTATTGGGGCGTACGATGGATCGAGAGCTCAGACAAGGTTTAAATTTAATGCAAAAGAAATCCCGTTGAATTTAATGTACATCGCTCTTAATGTCGAACCACCAGAAGCACAAGATGCATTCTGTGGGAAGTCATGGATTGATTACCAGGAAATCAGGCGGTACTTAAATTCTAAAACGAGATTACCAGCACATTTTAAACCTTGGATTGAGTACGAGGGATGTATCCCTGAAGCTTACCTGGACATTACTGATGAGCAGTTTAAAGCTGCCTTGCAGGATGCAAACAGGTGGCTGCCAGAATATACGGAAGATTTGAATAGACGCAGAGAGGCGGCCCAAGCTGCGCTTACAGCGTCAAAAGCAACCGGAAAAACTCCCAAAAAACAAGCAGCAAATGAGCGCGTCACGCGCGGTGCCAAGGAGAGAATTCCAGCCCAGGCATCTGGTGCGATATTGGATGAACCCATATCGGAAACTCCAAGTGTGGCTGAGAGCCAAACAGAACCTCAGTCGTCCCAGTCGGACAATAATTTAATAGCGTTGGCGGCTGCGGATAAAGCAGACGTATCCGAGGGATCAGAAACAAGAGCAAGCAAAAGCATTCGTGGTGGAACAATGACATTCCACCCGGCACAGCTAAAATTACATAGTTTTGTGTCAGAAAAAGATTTTGAGCAACCAGATGAGGACTTCCTTACCCAAGCTAGGGAAGTTGATGAGCAGTTAGCTGCGGCAGAAACTGACCAGGACGTGGGCTTGATAGTTCGGCAAACTATGCCCGTATTGATCCAAAGTCTCCGCACGCTCATCGCATCTACAAAAACAAAAGTAGATGAAATGGGTAATACAATGTCTTTAGACGCTCGTGTAGATGCGGAACGAAACGAAAAATTGAAATTCCAAAACGATTTCAATGAGATGCGTGTTAAATTTGAAAATGAACAAATAGAAAATGATAGATTGGCTAACGAAATACGCATTGCGAATGATAATCTGCACGGTTTAAGACAAGCCAACAGAAATGCGGAGGCCGCATTTAATGCAATGCAAGATGAGCGCGATACCTTAAAAGACACGAATCGTAATTTTGAAAAACAGTTGGAAGATGCCCAGAGAGATCTTTCAAGCGCGAAAGCTACGATTGATGGCCTCAGTGCGCAACCAGCACCGGATTTAATGAAACAAATAACTGATTTGAACCAAAAGCTGTCGAAAGCTCAGAAAGATTGTAATTCTGAGAAAGATGCGCATAAATTAACTAATAAAAATTTGACGGATGCGCAGAACCTGGTCACAAAACTTACCAAAGATTTGGAAGATGAAAAGAAACGGGCTAAAGATGCGGAAGATTCCCTACAGCGTGAACTCACACAAGCGAGAGTGCAGCTGAACATTAAGTCTTCAGTCGGTCCGATGCATATCCCCAAGGAAAAGGATGATGCGTCCCAAAAGGAAATTGAGAGACTGCAGGGTCTGTTGACTACAGAGCGAGAGAATGTTCAAAAGGCCCAAAAGGAATTAAAAGATTCGAAAAAGGATAAAAGATGTGATAATTGTGAGAACGCGATTCAAGCGAAAAATACAGCACAGGCTGACGCATATGAAAAGTCTGAAAGGTGTAATCGATTGTATGAGGAAAATGCGCAATGCCGAAGGGAATGGCATGAAAAACAAGATCAACTTACCAAGATGGAAGTGGATCTAAAGCAAGCGTTTGACGAACTTCGTCGGCTTCGAAATACAGATGCCGTTCTTGGCGGCGGTGAAGGATACTTTCAAAGGGAAGCGTCGGTAGCGACAGGAGATGTATTACGTCCTTCCCCCTTTACACCATTTAATCCTCAAAATTTCTCGCCGTACGTGGATCAGCCCTTAGCTACTGGTAGTAATCCAGCTGGCATCTTGCGGAGACCTAGACAGGAATCACGAGTCGAATTCTCGGAGGCTCAGGCCATACCGCGTTCATCGTCAGAAAGTCAAATTCCAAGGGAAACGGCATCTGCGAAACAGAAGAAGAATGGCTCAACAGATTTACGCCAACAAATTCTGAAAAGAACAGCTGACGAATCTAGTCGCCAGATGCGAGGAATAGAAAATAGAGACAGTTCTGATACAGAAAATGAACTGATGGATGATGCCCTAATGGACGATGAACACCGTCGCCCCAGTAGCACGACCAGTAATGAGTCTATGTCTAGAAATCCTCAGCTGGAGGAATGGCTAAATAAACAGACCCAAATTTCGGATAGAACGACGCTTACACAAGAAAGCGTTGTTGAGCTTTTAGCGAAAATTGTGGAAAAAGACAGTGATAAAACAGTTGGAGGCATGAAGCTACTTGCCTTTGATGATGCTCACCCGGAAAAAATTCAAAGATGGCTTATGAACGTTGAACAATGTAGAGCCACAAATAACTGGAACGATGAAACGACGTGTCGCAGAGTAATCGGTGCATTCACCGGTCCGTCCTTTCAATGGTTTGAAAAATTCTGGAAGGACAATAAAGGCAAATCGTGGCCTGATTTCTTTAAGCCAGCTATCGTTGAGCACTTTAACGGCTCGCTGTCTAAAGCTGATATTCGCCGAAAAATGAATAATCGTAAACTGGAATTTTATGAACCAGTCCGTGCTTACCTGGATAGTTTCCTCCCATGGTTTGAGGAACTAAAAACATCGGATGAAGAGCAGGTGGAGGCACTCCTTGATGGCGTACAGGAACATCGGCCGGCATGGTTCCGTGAAATTTATAATGCGGCACCTAAAAATTATGCGGAATTTGAGAAGAAGTTACAGGAATGCGAAAAACTGTGGAAGCGCATGAATAAAGATAAGAAGGCACCTGAATCAACTCAGAAAAGTGCTCCTTCAGAACCGAGAAGCGCTGGAAATAATAATAATAATTCGAATTATGAGTATCGAGGCGGCCGCGGTGGCTCGTCTCAGAGAGGAAATTATTATTCGAACCGGGGAGGCCGCGGAAATTATGGGAATAATCGTGGAGGATATTCACGTTCGTACACGGAGACAGTGATTCCTCAGTCGCAGAATTCGGTGGCTCCTGTGCAGCCTGTCCTGAATGTGCCCCAGCCGCAGTTTGTCCCTGTCCCGGTGTTTCAACAGCCGCAATATGTTGAGCAACAACACCCGGTACAATTTGCGCAGACCTTCCCGCAACCAATCCCCATGCAGGCTGCGATGCCTGTTCCTATGCAGATGATGAACCCAATGATGCCGGTTATGCAGCCTCAATTCCAACAACCGGTGCAGAATTTCGATCAGCAGTACCAACAGAATGGCCCTGCGAATAATAACAATAATTACGATGGCGGTAATAATCGTGGAAATTACCGAAATAATAATAATAATTACCGCGGACGAGGTGGTTACAACAACAATAATAATCGACAGCAAAATAACCAGAATTACCGGCAGAATCAGCAGGCCGGTAGTCAGCCTCCCTTTGATGAACGGAATATCCTGAAAGATAAATGGCGAACAGTTCGCGGAGTCGAGATTTGCTTCCGTTGTCATGGTCTCCATCCTGCAGCTGGTTGTACGAATCAATTTGTACTTCCCCGCCAGTATGAGCCATCCGCAGAATTATTGGCACGCTACAATAACCCGCAGCAGCAGATTAACATGATGGAGTTGGACTTACCGGCCGGTTTGTCCACATCGCCGCCACAGTGCAATAAAATGGAAGTACAGGATTTTTCGCAATATCCGTTGGCGGATCATGTGTGTTTATTACCGACGCTTGATGCTCAGGCTTGGTACTCTGTAATTGATATAAATTATCAGAAAGTGAAGACCATGCTGGATACGGGCTCTAGTATTTCAGTTATGTCATTAAAAATGGCGAAAGATTTGAAATTAAATATTCATCGTTGCCCGGATCACATTAAAGGCAGGGTTGTACATACAGCTTACCAAGGGAGACAGCTGATTGAGCCGTTGTCGGTAGTGGTCACCATCCACGAATTTGGGATGGCTTTCGAGCACGCAGTGCTTGTGAGTTCCACTTTTGATAGGGACCACGTGGTTTTAGGTTTAGACTTTTTAGCTACAAAGCCTTTTATTCTGGATATGAACACTATGACGTGGCGTCTCTCGCGTAGACAGCCTAATGCACCGGCATTCTTCCGTCGTGAAACTCACCTGATGTCGGACGTCATTAGGTCACACGATTTTGATCCGTTAATTCCTGTGGGAGTTAAGCCGTCTCCCGCGATTCCTG